>NC_079353.1:2801104-3402695 GCF_029582105.1 Oenanthe melanoleuca
ACAGGTCTCCCAGGGCTCGGGGAGACGAAGCCACTTCCAAACCTCATCCTGAGCAGCCACTCATCCACCCTGCAGACATGGGACACCTGTAACACACTGTGAGACCACTCCGTGCTCTGCAAGGGCAACATCTTGTTGGATGCACATATCTCAGGTGCAAAGGCAGCTGTGCAAGGCTGATGAGCAGGCAGGCTCTGGCAGTCAGGGCTGCAGAGGGAGCCCACCAAAGACCCTCCACCTCTGGAGTGCCTCTTGCCCTGCTGTTTCCTATTGCTGGTTCAAACTCTCTCTTCCTCACAACCAACTCCAGCCCTGGGCTCAACTCCCCCACCCCTGAGCAGGGCAGGAGCAAAATCTTCCCTCAAGATTTTAAACTACTGAAGATGCATTTGGAAGGAAAACTGACCACCTGACCAGCACCATGAGATGTTGGTGTGCCAGTGACAAACCCTACCCTGATCACCAACACAAGGTAAGTCTAAGGCCAAATTCTGTGTGTAAAGCTTACAGTGACCAAAGTTTGCAACAGCAGAGATGGACTTTGCCACTACAAATATTCCCAGTCAAGCTCCTGATCCCTGTCTGAATCTCAAGGAGGCAGAAGAGCTGTGGGGACGGCGAGGCAGGCCAGACACTCGATCCATCTCTCCTATCAGACCTGTGTTAACATTTTAACAGGACCTGCTGTTGTGATCTTCAGCAAGGAGCAGATGTGGTTTTGAGTAATGCTGAGCATTACTTAACCAGTTATAGTCACTAATGTAATTGACACCTATTCCATCATCCTTAATACACCCACTTCTTTCTCCGATACCATAAATAGATTAGAAAAGTTTCTGCAGATGGCCATGACCCCATTTGTTTGTGCACTTAGCCATGTATGAATCACTCTTGGCTTGTAGCAGCACTCTGGAATTACTGAAAGATAACTAGTCGGCACAGACACCAATAAATGAATCATGCTTTCCACAAGACCAAACCTTTGGGCTTTTACAGACTCCAATTACAAAGTAAGAAGAAAAGAACAAAGAAATTACTCAGTCTATTTGCACAAAGTCATGCAGAGTTGATTCACAGTTTTACAGAATTATTACTGACAATCATTTGTAGGGGGTTAGAGTAACAAACCAGCTACTTTACATATTGGACAGAATGAAGAGATGGAAAAAAATCCCCAAGCCATGTCTTGCACATATTCTTTGAAAAGTAGCCTTGATTTTTGTGCCAGTAACTTTTTTCATCCTTGGTACGCTCCAAGCCTGGGGGTTAATCAGTTTTCATTCGCCAAGGCTAAATTCTGCTTTGCTGGGATGCTTGGGCCAAGTTTGCAAATGTGGGAAATCCTGTTGCACCTGCTGAAGAGCACAAACCATCACAGGCACAATCCCTCAGCTCTGCAGGCATCAGCAGGGTCCCAGGAACAGTTCAGAGAACTGCCATGTACAAAAGCACTTGCCTTTCTAACTGCACATTTTTGAATATATACTGCAAGTGAAAAATTACCCAGTCTGAGGCATTTTATTAAAGAGATGTGCGAGACTGAATACACCAAACATAAATGTGTGAACCACTTGAAAGCACTGTGGACATCCACCAACACTGACAACTTGTGAGGCAAGTTTCCAAAGATGTGCTAGGTGTCTTTACGTAACCCACAGTCTGGGACACTCCAACACACACCACACACAGTGAAAAACACACCCTCTTCTAAATGGAGCATCAGCCTAGTCCTGCATCAGGGAGAAATGGGAAGTCTGACTACCTGGAGAAAAAGGGGATACTGATGGATTATGGCCTTAGCACTGCTGTACAGTGAAACAACAGCATTTAGTTAAAAAAATCTAAAAGTGAAGGTGGACTTGATGCCAACCTGAGCCTGAACACAGACAGTGCCTTGGCTGTACCAACTCTGAGTGGGATGGATGACTGACATGTCCCAGGGCCACATGCTCCAAATCAGCACCCTGTACCAGAGAGATCCAAAGCCAGGGCTAACACCCCACTGAGCAGGCACTGACAGATTGGGAGGGATGCAAGTCAAGTGTTCACACAGCACTGTTTATCTAAGGCCTACCAGTACCCTTTGCATGTACTGAGACCCAACTTCCTGGGCGAATTTACCTTGCAAATGAAATGTGTGCCCTGTTTTACACACCAGCTCCACAGGCAGAGAGCTGCCAGCCTGGTACAGCTCCTCAGAGGCACAGCTCAGGAGAGCCAAAACCAGCACCAGGAGAGCTGCCACACAGCTCTACACCAGTTTGGGAAAACCTGCTTATTGGTCCTCGTGCTTGAGGCTGCTGATTTCCAATGAGAGGTATAAACCCCTCCCCAAACTGGATTCAAGATGCTATGGAAAATTTAAATTAATAAAAATTCCCAGTCCCTATCCCTCTCCATACTACATCAATTAATGCAACAAGCTCTCTTCTGTAAGAACATGCAGGCACCAACAACCTTCTCCCTCCAACAGGAGTTTATCTGAGGAGGTGCTGTAGATAGAAGGGAAGGAAGAACATTCCCAGTAGGGTTGTCTTTAGAAAGCTCAAGTCATTAGAGCCAAGGTTTCAGGTGCAATGCAAGACTAAAAGGATGCATGTGCTAAACAGTAGTGTGTCCTTCTGAAGGAAAAAAAAAAGCTAATTCAGGAACCTGCAGTATTAGGTGGATGCTTGGATAAACACTGCTCAACACACCACAGCAGAAATGCTAATGCAAGTTTAGTTTTCACACCGGAGAGATTTCAAAAGACTTGCAAAGCTTTGATAATATTTAACATCTTTACTAATTTCCTCTTTGGTGCAATCATAAATTTACCACAGTAGCCAAAAGATCTGGGATGAACTACAAGTTCTAGCTGGCTCCAAAGCCAACAAGAATAATGTGTGCTGTTACTATTTTCTCTCAAAACATACCTCTGCAAAACTGACTCAAAATGAGAAAAGAAATTGTGAAACTGTCATTACAAAGAAGCATTTAAAATGCAGATCAAAGTGCTGCCTTAGAAGCTGTATTCCTTGCCAAATCATCAAAGCTCTCTTTACTCTCAATAGCTCCCCAAATCCACTGATTTGAATGATAAATTCTTACAGCTGAAATTTATCTGCTTTAAATACAAAAAAAACCCAAAAAAAAAAAAAAAAAAACAAAAAAAAAAAAAAAACAAACTATCAAAAAAGTCTGAACCCCACAACTCCTTTCTCTGGTTACCAACTGCTTCATTAACCAGTTCATTTGGAGCCACTTTCCTGCATTACTAAATTAAGTTTCACAGATGTGTTTATGTCTGTGTGCACACATACAGAGCTCCCTGAGACCCCTCAAGTATTGAAAACTTGTCAGCCCTTGGTGGTGAGTGTGTGCAGGGTCTCTATCTCTCAGAGAGGTGTGTGTGCAGGTCTCTCCAGCTCTCAGCACTGTGTGCAGGGTCTCTGTATCTCAGAGGGGTTTGTGTGCAGGGTCTCTATCTCTCAGCACTGTGTGCAGGTCTCTCCAGCTCTCAGCACTGTGTGCAGGGTCCCTCCAGCTCTCAGCACTGTGTGCAGGGTCTCTATCTCTCAGCACTGTGTGCAGGGTCTCTATCTCTCAGCACTGTGTGCAGGGTCTCTGTATCTCAGAGGGGTTTGTGTGCAGGGTCCCTCCAGCTCTCAGCACTGTGTGCAGGGTCTCTATCTCTCAGCACTGTGTGCAGGGTCTCTCCAGCTCTCAGCACTGTGTGCAGGGTCCCTCCAGCTCTCAGCACTGTGTGCAGGGTCTCTATCTCTCAGCACTGTGTGCAGTTCCAGCTGCTGGCACTCAGGGAGCTGCTCCCATGCTCAGCACTGGGATCACGCTGACCCTGCTCCCCTACACCCCACACTCACCCATCGCTCCTGGAGGAGCTCCCACACCACTACTGCACTCCCTGCAGCCAGGAAGCAGCAGCACAGCAGCCACTGATCAGTTCTGGAAGATGGAGATGAGGGGTTGGATCCTGCTGCCACAGAATTCCTCCCTGTTCCTCCCCGTGCCGCTCACAGACTGAGCAGGTCTGGGATTCATTTCCTCACCTGGGACCTGCCCGAGTGACCTACCTCCTGCCACCCAAAATAGTTATAAAATAATCACCCAGCAATTCAGCCACACAGACAGGAAGAACACTGCACAAAAACATCCCTGTCAACACCAGTGATTCCTGTGCTTTATGGACGTCTGGGTGTGCCCATGGCGTGAACCAGGTTTGCACTTAATTGCAGCAAAGTGGCCCTTGCACCTCTCTCCTCAGCAGCTCTCCAGCCAGGCTTTGTCACTTGGATGAAACCTGCCAGGAGCAGATGCACCATGTTTCAGAGAGCAGGAGGGATCTGGTAAGACAAACTGCACACCAGTACAGCATCTCCCTCCAGGAAGCAAACTGGTTGGCAGTTTTCACATGAGACACCACTGCAAATAAATTACCTTTTTTTTTTCACTAATTAGGCTTAGCAAATTCTGACAGCTGCTGCTACCTGAATGAAACAACACTGACAGACATGACTGTTCACTGAGTTACTCAGGAAAGGAGCTGGATTGTAATTACCCTCTATTAGTGACACCATGTAGTTTTGTACTTCCCTTGGAAAGGTCTCCTCATGTCTCTCCGCTTATAATTTAGGTTTACAAATTCATTCTAAAACTGGATTTATCAAATCACCAACTTCAGCCTGGGAAAGCTAAAATTATTAGTATATTTGGTGAGCAACAGCAAATAAAAGTAAGAACATGTGCTTGTGGGTGCTCTTCTCTCCATTTGCAAAGGAAGCAGTGATAGCATCTAATTCAATATTCCAAAAATTTAGAAGTAATCCCAGATCCTACCTTGGGAATTCCTGGCTGTAAAGAAAATAATATGGTTGCTGTTCCCCACATATCCTTCAGTTCTGGTGTTCTCACAACCAGGATCTGAAAACACACTACAGAGACAAACACTCAGGGGGTGGAGGATGCCTCCATGCCAGAAGGTAACAAGACTTACTGCAGCAAACACAGTCCTCTGAAAACACCCTGACACTGACTGAAAAGGCAGAATGAGCCATGTCTTGCCTCCACTTGGCATTATAAATGATCACCTCTGATTACACAGGACCATCTCTGGTGCCGTGTGCCGGGCCCGCTGTGCAGCACAGCACAGTCCAGGTGTTCACCCACAGGAAAAAACAAAGTTTGACTATTTCCCCTGCATCTCCCCCTCTGTGTCTTTTCATTCTCCCATTCAACATCGATTGTCAAACACTAAGATTAAAATCACTAACTGTAATTTTAATAAAGACCCCTGTGCTCTCCAGGCTCAGGGAATCAGGCCTTTCCTTGGGACCCACAGGGCTGGGACTGCAGCGTGTTTGGGTCCCCTGGGATGGCCAAGGGCACACACAGGCAGCTCTTGGGCCACCAGAAGCAAAAGCCACCCGTGCTCTGCTCCTCCAGGATAATACCTTGGGACGCTGATCTCAGCAAAAAGCAGAGCTTGTCACAGACACATGACCAGAGCCAGACACAGGGAACTCCCTGGTTTGGCTGAGGGCAAACTGAGATGCCACAGACTGAACATCCCCTGTGCAAGCACTCTTGGGCTTGCTGAAACACTGGGAGCTGCTCTGGCTTCGCTCCACGAGGAAAACTTTGGGGAGAATAAAGAAGCACATGGTTCTCATCCACTCTGCTGGAATAAGCCATAGCTGCCGATGACAGTGTCAGGAAAGAAACGCATTTGTCACAAAAGCAGAGTGAAAGCAGAAAGGAGATGTGATCCCTGGTTGAGCCATATGCATTTGGTTTGTTATTAAACCAAAGAATGTGAAAACTAGAAGCCTTGGCTTGGACAGGAACCTGCTCCCCTCTCACGGTTCGCTCAGCCCAGCCGGGCACGGCGCCGCAGCTGGGGATCGGCCTCGGCTCCCGGGAGATGCAACAACACCTCCCAAAAATCTGAACACCTCGGTGACACTCCAAAGTGTCTGCACGAGCAAAGCCTCTGCCGGGAGCCACCATCCCCGGAGACCTGCCCGCAGGGATGCCCGGGGGCCCGCGGGATCCCGCACCGGGCAGGTGCCGGTGCCCGCTGGGGAGGCGGCCGCGGCCCCTCGCTCCGCTCCCCCCGCCAAATAATTAGTTATTTACAGCCTCTTCCGCCACGCCGCTCACCCCTGACCTCCTTCACGCAGCCGAGGCGATTAGAGCCCACTGCTGCAGACGTCTGGCTGCTTAGCACCGCCCGGCATATTGGCACTCCAGCCCGGCGGCGGGCGAGACTCGCGCCCCCGCCCCCAAAAAAACCCTTTTATAATCCTAATCTGGGAGCGCCACACACAGAAACCAGCTGCTTCCTCCGCCGCAGCGCCGCAGCCGCCATACGGAATGAAGCCTGCGAGGAAAAGGGGTTTGGGCATCGCTTGGACAGTTAACCTATTTAGAGGGTTGTACATCAGAGGAGTTTGCGTGTTCCTCCCCGTGCCGCTTTCCTGAAGCGTTCCTGCCGGTAACTGAAAATTTTGGCTGAAAAATTAAGGAGCATCTGGTGGTAGCTGCTCTGAGGCTCCCTCAAAGTCGTAGCAGAAAGAGACACAAAACCAAACGACTGGAGGAGGAAAAACGCTGTAGAATGAATTTATCTCAGGGAGGCTCAGCTCTGCCCTTTCCACGGGAGCCAGGTGGAGGAAGCGATCAGGTAACAGCCCCTGTAGTGCCACCAAAGCTCTCCTGTAGCTGTAGGTGAGCGAATGCTGCCCGCCATCAGCAGGAAATAAATAACAACATCGGTGATAAGAAACCTACCCCAACATGAAATAAGGAAGGGCAGCAATAAGGGACCTCAGTCCAAGGCTCCCAGAGCTAATGGGAACCCAACACCCGAGTGTCAGGACCCCAGAGCTGACAGAGGGCAGGGGACAAGTCAGGGAAGGACCTCGGGAGCATCAGGCACGAGGCTGCCACAACACCCATCCGAACCCAGGAAAGGTCTCCTGCGGTGTAATTCACTGTTCCCTGTCTCTCACACCCCTTGTCCATAAGCAGCACCTGCCTCTTACCAAACCTTTCACATGCTGACAAAAATGGGGGGAAAAATTATAAACTGTGCTATTTCTAAAAAGTCAAGAAGTGAAATTGAAAGCCTGACTTGTTCCAATGAAACCTCATGTCGGGAGTTAGACTGGAAGAGAAGCTTTTTCTTCAAAAGACATTGACACATTTTAATTCACAACTTTTACCACAACCATGAGCCTTGATCAGACACAAAGTCTCATCCTTGGGATTCTGTGGGACAGAGTTTATGTTCAGCAACTGGCTGACACAAAAAAGAACTGTATCTTCATTATTTATACACTGCTATTGGTATGCACATCTAGCCCGGCCTGTTAAAGTCAGGGAAGAATAATGGTCTATTCAGTACCGGTAGTGTTAATAAAATCAGGCAAATCCAGCTTAGTTTTGTCTGAACACGAATGAGATTAAATCAAGATTAAAAGTGCATACAGTACAAAGGGTATGGTTTATGCTAAAATTCAGAATGAACACATTTTAGTACAAATGCCTGCAGACCTTCTCCGGGACTCAGACACCTGAATTAAACAAGGATGAAGCTGGAGAAGGAGAAGGCAGCTGACACTGGACAAAAGCCATCCAAAATAGCAGGGGACAGATGCTCTGCAGCCCTGCTGGAGGTAACGGGGCAGATCCTGTGCTAGCAGAAACAGGCACAGCTCAGCTGGCTCTCCCTGCACGCACCGAGCGCCAGCCTGCCCCGCCGCAGTGCCAGGAATATATGCAAAATCCAGACTCTTTCCCAAGTTTTCCTTTTGGGCCATTTTGCATTAGTCCGTGCAGGGTTTGGATTTCACGGCACTGAACAAGGTGCTAAGCAGGCTGCAATCCTGACAACCCTCCCGGTCTGGGATGCCTTGAGAACCTTCCCTTTACAGAAAATACCATTTGCTTAAAACTGCCAAAGAGCCCAACTCCTTCCTCTCCCTTCGGCAGCAATATTCCTTCTCCCTCACCTCCATACATTTCATTTCCAAGAGGAAAAGAGCACATAGAGAAGTGGTGGATATTTAGGTCAGGCATTGCCCTCACAGCTACTCTGCGAGGGTTGAAAAATATTAATGAAAAAACCCAAATCGCCCTTCGGAACAAAACGCCTCGAGGGGCTGGAGACGGGGGGAATGGGTTCCGAAACACAACCCCTACTCGGATGTGGGGACCGCGGTGTCCCCCCGGTACCGGGGCGAGGGTGATTTACACGGAGGAGGCTCGGGGGCCCGCGAGCATCACCCCGCAGGAGGGGAAGGCGAGACAGGGGCACCGGGGCATGGCGGGGATGGAGCGGCGATGGGGAAGAGCGCGGATCTCAGCCGCGGTGCCGGCGGGGAGCAGGCTGATCCCGGGCAGCTCCGCCAGCCCGTGTCACACCCGCACCGACATCCCAGCGGCAACAGATGAGAGAGAGGGGGGGAAAGCACCGGGAAAGCGCATCGCAGCCAAAGGGTCCCGGCACCGCCGGGAGCCCCGCGGGAACTTCCCCGCCCGCCGGGCACTCCCGCAGCCCCGGCACCTCCCGCACCCTCCCCGGCCGCAGCAGGACGGGTACTTACTGATCTCCATGCTCTGGAACAAAGACCTTTTGCAGTTGCATGTGCAGGACACATTGGGCTGAATAGCTACGGCCGTGCTGTTCAGCCCCATGAAGTTATACATTTAAACACACACACCAAAAAAAAAAAAAAAAAAAAAAAAAAAAAAAAAGGGAAAAAAAAGGTGGGGGGGGGGAGGAAAAAAAAAAAAAAAAAAAAGGAAGGCGACGGCGACACAAAGAACTTCCCGGCCGCCGAGCGCTCCCCGGGCAGCACCACATAAAGCCGGGGCTCCTCCTCGGCGCGGGGGGGCGGAGGGAGGGAAATGCAGCTGCGATCAGAAATTGGAAATAAAAAACCCGGCGCGGCGCAGCGCCCCCGGCAGCGGCTCCGCTCGGCCCGCGCTGCTCCGCGCCCCTCCGGCCCGGGAAGCGGCGGCGCTGGGCCCGGAGCGGCAGCCCCGCACTTTTGTGGGGCGCGGCGCGGTGGGAGCGCGGTGGGAGCGCGGCCCGCCCGCTCCCGCTCCGCTCCGCTCCCGCCCCCCGCGCTCATTCACGGCCACGGGGACGCGGCCGCGCCGCCGCCGCCGCGGGCGGGACCGTGACGTCAGCGCCAGACGGGGACTGCCCTTCCCTTCCCTTCCCTTCCCTTCCCTTCCCTTCCCTTCCCTTCCCTTCCCTTCCCTTCCCTTCCCTTCCCTTCCCTTCCCTTCCCTTCCCTTCCCTTCCCTTCCCTTCCCTTCCCTTCCCTTCCCTTCCCTTCCCTTCCCTTCCCTTCCCTTCCCTTCCCTTCCCTTCCCCTCCGCTCCCCTCCCCTCCCCTGCTGTCCCACCGCCCCGCTCAGGCAGGGTCATCCCAGAGCACAGGGCACAGGACTGTGTCCAGACAGCTTCTGGAGTATCTCCAGCAAGATATTCCAGCGAGATATTCCACACCCTCTCCGGGCAATCTGTTTAATGTTCGTTTCACCTGCACAGGAACAAAGTTCTTCCTCATGTTCTGGTGGAAATTCCTGGCCATGAGGTTTGTAGTCTCTTGTCCTATTGCTCAGCAGCACCGAGCAGAGCCTGGTCCATCTTTTTGGCACCTTTCCTTTAGGTATTTACACACACTGATGAGGTGCCCTCCCATCATCCCTTCTCGAGTCCAACTGCTCTCTCAGCCTTTCCTCCTCAGAGATGTTCCAGCCATACCACTGCACCCACCCACCCACAGTGATCTTTAAAATCCCACTGCACTGAGCCCACCCAGGAGGGTCCAGTGGCACCCCCAGCTCCCAGCCACCTGCAGGACCCAGCAGAGCTTTTGCAGATCAGCTCCAAAAGCGCCTGGATTTGTGTATCCTGCTGGAAAAGCACCCAGAAGTCAGACTCACCCTGCAACACCCACCCAGCTGTGGGGACCCCCTTCAGCCCCTGCCCCACAGCACTGACCCACAGGGCTTCAGCCTCACCTCACACAGCCAGCCCCCAGCACAGCATTTCAGACAGAAAAATGGGAACTATTGGAAAATAAATGTCAGGGATAAACCTGTAAGGGCCAGTCTGGCCATGGCTGAGCTCAGTGAAAATTCTACCATTAGCTCCCATGGTAGAAGTGGTGATGCTCAGAGCTCAGGAACTATTCCAGACACATTCCCACTTTTGTTTCAAACCCCATGATGTAAAATGGAGTGACCCCATTCACTGCAAGACAGGTGAAAGGAAAAAATATCATCTCTTCCCTAAGGGCTCAGTGTGTTAAGCTTTAGTCATGACAGATTTTTATTTGTTTCTGGGAAATAAACCTGTGAAAACAAAGCTTTATAATGAAAATGCTGAAACAAGCTTAACTACAGTGGTGTGAAGTAGCTGCTATAATACTTGGTGAATCCTGTTACTGGGAGATAAAGGCAGCTTCAGTTATCTTCTAAGAAAGCACATTTCCCCATAACTGTTGATAGCTCTGATTTAGGATTTGGGAGCATCTGAGGCATCCCCAGCTGGGCCTGCATTCCCCAGAGATGCTGCTGGGAAGATGCACAGAGGTGGGGACAGGCAACCAACCAGCAGAAATCCTATCCCTACAAAGCTGGAGCAATCACAGAAGATGGATGGTCTCAAAATTTGGGTCAGACAGTGGCACTCGTTGGTAAGGTTTATTTCCCTGCCCAAAAAAAGGAATTTATTTCTACATGGCTACTACAACCTAATGTTACATTCCCACCTGTACTTTACTCCTGCAGCCCCATCCAGTCCTGTGAAAATGCCTGGAGAGAAGGAACAAGGAATTGCCAGGTTGTTTAATCTTTTACTCTTTGCCACTCGACAGATGGTAACTCCCAACAATTACTAATCCAAAGGAAACACGGAAGAGGATTGGATAGAAGTGAGCTTTGAGAAGTTTGTGCTTCCCAGCACTGGGCAGATGTGAGTTATCCAACAAGTGCCATTCCCAAAGGCAGGGGAAGGTGCTGGGGTGGCACCAGAGGTGGGAGTTGGTGTGCAGGGAGATTAGGGACAATTACCCAAAAAAAGTCTGTGCTAGAACTGGAGAAAAAGCATTTCCACTCCTGTTTTATATTTTGTTCCCTGCCTCTGTTCCCTCATCAGTAATGCAGGAGAGGCAACCCTGATTCCTTCAGGTTGTTTCTGGGGTTTCAATTTCTTTTGTCAGATTTTTAGAAATACTTTGTGAAAATGTGAACATATGAAGAAACATTACCCTGTTATGTTTCTGGGCCCACCAGCCACTGGGAAGTTAAAGGAAGTTAAAGCCAAACATACACATGGTCAAAATTCTGAAGACAAATTCCATTTCAGATATGCTTTATCAACTAACCCACTTTTACTATCATTTATCTGGAAATATATCTTTATATTATGTTTAAAACACTTGGTAGTTGAATATTAGCGACACTTTTCCAAAGGACCTTGCTTGACTGGCCAGAAAAGGTGGCTGGAAGCTTATCTGAGCCTACAGCCTGCAACTCACATCCTTTGCACTGAAAACACGTAGCACTGCCATAAATAAATCAAGGTGAAGACTGCACGTGTCCCCGTGTCATGTGAGATCCCAGCTGGCAGCACCAGCCCTCTGAGCTCCTTGGCCTCGTGGATGTGGCCACAGTTCACGTTTAGTTCAGAATTCTTGGATTTTAAGACAGTTGGGACACCCTAAAACAGTCTCAAGAGAGTGAGTGCAGCTCTAAGCAGAGGATAATTCTGAGGCAGGACAGTGCCTTGAGTGGAAGGTTCTTCTCTGCAACCTCTGCTGCAACAGAGGCATCAAAAGGCACCAGCCCTGGGCACAGGGACAGGAGATGGGGTGTCCTGAGCAATGGCACTGCCAGAGCCTGGTGCCCAGGCTGCACTGGAGCTCTCCCAGCAGGGGAGAGGAGCTGCCCTCACCCCATGAATCAGCTTGTTCTAGGGGGAGTTTTTACAAGTTCACAAAGCTTTGGTGGATAAAGGCTCCTGTTTCAGGTGCAGGCTGCTGCAAGTTCTCACATTTTCCCAACCTTCTTTAAAAATAAAGAAAAAATAACTGTTTGCAAGTCGATGCTGGTTTAAAAATGCTGTTTACTACCATCCCCATTTCATCTGAACGACTCATGTGGCTTTAAGAATAATCAGCATTTTTCCACCATGATTTAAGAACAAATAATTAAAGTCATCCCAGATGGGCTTGTAAAAATTAAAAGTACATCAGCTAACTTAAGTGCTTCACCCTGTTCTTTGTAATGACACCATCCAGCCTCCAGCCCAATGCATTTGTCAGAGCTTCTGTCCCAGCAGTGAGTGCTGCTCATCTATGGGACATTTCCAGAACACACTGTTGTTGATTTTGGCTCCTGTAGTCTGTCACTGATGGGCTTTTTTCCACTTCTTTTTATGTTTTCCCTGGAGACACCTCAGACAGCTCCAGGATGAGTCTGGAACAGTGAGATCTCCCTTCACTTCCTGGGCTTGCTGTAAAATTTCAGGGAAAGCCAAGGCTGCTCCCTGGGCCTCCAGCTGTGCAGCCATGGAGAGGGACACACAGGAGCTCTGAGATCATGGGGATCCTTGGACAAACTGAAGGACATGGGCACATCAGTCTGCTCTGGGGACTGGAATGTAATTTCACTCAGTGCCAGACCAGAAGTCAGGTATTGTCTGTGCAGTCACATCTAAATCTTTCCTTTTATTCCTCATTGCAACACTCCAGCATCACTTAGATCATTATAGTGCAGCGCCATGGATACATTCATAAAATGTAACGGAAAAGCAAGATCCATCTGAGAAATAAGTAACCTTAAGAGTCAAATCGTGTTCAAGACAACCTAAGGAAAAACAAAACAAAAAAACTCCCCAACTCCCCAAAGCTTTGTTAACTAAACAGTTGTCCATTAAAGAGTCCAAATATTTCACAGCATTAGTCTTTGGATTAATGTTAAATCGATACGCACTAACGCAATAGGGCAATAGTTACCATGGTGAATAATTCTATATTTATTTTCAAGCAAGCCTTATTTCTAACAATTCCAGACATGGTTTCCACTTTCTGGTGACTAACCTCTCAATTGAAGTTTATTTTTTTAACTGCTTGGTACCAGAAACTCGGGTTTTCTCCCCAACAATTAGAACAGGATCTCTGCTGCTACAGAGGAGAACAATGCCACGGGGACATGGGTGCTCAGCAGCTTTAGTTAAGGGCCCCACATAGGAGGTTTTGCTCCCAACCAGAAGGGATAAAAATCAGTTAGTATTTGTTTGTTACGAAAATTTTTCACTGAAGCCACCAGAATGTAATTCCAACCCATTCTCTCTCATTTGGGGCCTGATTTAAGTCAGACATCACTGGAAAGACTCCACCCTACCTTTACATTTTATTGAGACACTGGTAGGAAATACATCACCCTCTGAATTCACAGCTCCTGCCTGAGCACACTTCATTTCCTTGTGCTAGAGAATCCAGGATGGAACATGTAAAACAAAACAGCACCGAGAGAAGAGTTCTAACTGCAAAAATATAAAATAATCCCCGACTTTTTCTTATTGGAACAAGAGGCATTTTGGAGAGGGGGATGGCGCTCTGGAAAGCAAACAGAGGTGACCCTGAGCTCTGGCACAGCCAAGTGAAGACTTCAGGCTCATCCGAGGAAAGCACTTGAGTGATGCTGGAAGGCATCGAACCGCTCTCGGCAGACTTTGGAAGCGGAGCAGCTGCCAACAGCTCATGCATTGAACCGTCCCTGTTTGATGCCCATCTCCACCCACCCGGTGCACTCCCTGCAGAACCACTACACACGCTCGCGTTCGTCAGAACGCATTGGCTGCGCTTTGGCGCTTTTGTTCCTTGCACGAAAGGTGAGCTCAGACCAAGCCAGGCTCTGCTCTGCGTTTTTCTGCCCGGGCACACCGGGCAGGGCAGGCCCCGCTCACCGCACCCTGGGACTCATCCCGGGAGCCGCTCCGCGCCGGCCACAGGGAAACTCTGCGAGGAGGAGGAGGAGAGTAGGATCTGGAGATGCCCCTGCCTTAAGCCGCCATTCAGCGGCAGCACAGGGCGAGCCCGAGCCCTCCTCCCGCCATCACCATCACTCGCGGGTACCACTAGGGTATCTCCAGGAATGCACCCCCGGTCTCGTACGGAAAACCCGGCGGGACCGTGCCCCAGAACCGAACGCCTGGCCCGGCGGGGCGCGGCCCCTTTAAGCGGCGCGAGGCCGCGGGGCAGCCCCAGCTGGCCCCGGTGTCACGGCAGGCGCCGCCCCGCCCCTCCGCGCCGGGCCGCGCGGGCTCGGCCAATCACAAGTGGCGGCGGCGGCCGCGGGGCGCGAGACAGCCAATCAGCGCGGGGGGCGTGGCGCGCGGCAGCCCGGGCGGCGGCGCCACGTGGGGCGGGGCCGTGACCGCGCCGTGACCCGGGGCCGCGACAAAGACGCAGCGCGCGCCTTCCCGCGCCGCCGCCTTAAAGGGACCGCGCGGCCCCGCGCCGCCGGCCCGACCCCGGCGCTGCGGGCCCC
This sequence comes from Oenanthe melanoleuca, assembly GCF_029582105.1. Taxonomy (NCBI): domain Eukaryota; kingdom Metazoa; phylum Chordata; class Aves; order Passeriformes; family Muscicapidae; genus Oenanthe; species Oenanthe melanoleuca. Next base: position 2,815,678 of record NC_079353.1, read on the forward strand.
GTGTGCCTCGGGTGTGCCGCGGCACCCGCGGCGCTGCCAGCGCTCCCTGCCCCGGTCATGAACCGGCTCACCCGCGCAGCAGGCACGGACATATGGCATCGCCTCTGCGGGGTGTCGAGCGGTGACCGTGCCCTGCCCTGAGCCGGGCACAGCCGCCGTGCGCAGCCGGACGGACAGACGGACAGACAGAGTTTGTCTGCATCCAGCGGGCAGGATGGACAGACGGACGGACAGGCAGGGCGTCCCTGTGCCTGCCCTGCCCTGCCCGTGCCCTTAAACTCTGCTTTTCTTCAGGCTTTACTCATTTCACACCCCCCGGTGCCTCTCGGTTACAGCCAGGTGGGACAGCCGGGACTATCCGGGCCTGGTCTGTCCAGCCCGGGTCTGTCCGACCCGGGACTGTCCGACCCGGGTCTGCCCGAGCCGGGTCTGTCCAGCCCGGGTCTGTCCGAGCCGGGTCTGTCCAGCCCGGTCTGTCCAGCCCGGGTCTGTCCGAGCCGGGTCTGTCCAGCCCGGGTCTGTCCGAGCCCGGTCTGTCCGAGCCGGGTCTGCCCGAGCCGGGTCTGTCCAGCCCGGGTCTGTCCGAGCCCGGTCTGTCCGAGCCGGGTCTGTCCGAGCCGGGTCTGTCCGAGCCGGGTCTGTCCAGCCCGGGTCTGTCCGAGCCGGGTCTGTCCGAGCCGGGTCTGTCCAGCCCGGTCTGTCCAGCCCGGGTGTGCCCGAGCCGGGTCTGTCCGAGCCGGGTCTGTCCGAGCCGGGTCTGTCCAGCCCGGTCTGTCCAGCCCGGGTCTGTCAGCTGGCGCTGACCCGGAGCCGAGCCCGGAGCTCCTCTCTCGCACGGGGCACGACACCGTCACCGCTGCCTCGTAAACCTGCGAGAGGGGAGGCTGTGACACCAGCGAGACAGAAAAGCAAACAAACGGCAGGGCTAGGAAAGAGGGAGGATCCTGGAACACAAATGTTCCCATAAATGTCTTTTCCATAAGTCTATTTACTCAGCTGCTGAAATGATTTCAACTGAGTGATTAGTCTTACGTGCTAAAACCGAGCCATCCATTCTCTACTCTGATGGTCCAAAATCCTACATCTGGTACTTTATCTGCAGTCTATTTTCCCCCCTTTTGTTTCAAAGAGAGCGTTTCTGCAGTGTTTGATCCCCAAATGCACTGTATCATCACAGTTTGGGCTCAGAGGTGAATCTCAGATATTAAAAGTGGTTGTTTCAGTCCCACTCAACTGCAGAGAGCTGAATCCTCCCTCACAAAGAGACAAAACTGATAATTTGAGAGCCTGCTTTTCAAAGAGGATGAAGAGAAAGTGTCTGAACTTCAGATGGGAACATCCTTAAAATGTACATTTGACCTCCTGTACTGCCTTGGAGTGCTGTAGCCCCCAAACTGATGTGCTGTTTCTGGGGATGAGGCTCTCTGGGCGTTCTCTGGTTCCTAAAGTACAAGCTAGGAAAAACAGAGGCCTTGAAGACTTTGTGTGAGGGCAGATCATCATCAGCAGCATCAGTGATTCCCCGAACTTGAAACTGTCTGTGCATTGTGTATTGTACATCCAGGTGATGTACAATAAAATAACACAGGATGTATATAAAACATCACCCCTGTCCATTACCAATAATCTCTAGTTTTACTGGAACATTTATAAAAGCCAAGTTTCTTGCACTTCTTTCTCAAATCACGTGGAGTCTTGCCTGAGCCTGGTACTGTTTGGCACAAAGAGAACTTACAGGCACATCTAATTAAATTGTATGAATCAGGGATATTGAATTGTTGAAGGGTTTTCTTTCTTGTTGTTATTGCAGTTTTGGATTTCTAACGAATCTGATAATCTACAAAATTATAAATTCTAAGGTTTAAGAGAAAACACAAAATAAGACACCGTTTTTGGACTCCAGGGAGCATGTGAGAATCTGATTTTCCAAATGAAAAGAGTTACAACATCAGTTAAAACCTAAAGGCTTCACTTTCTCAAATCTTTTATGCTAGATTTTATACAGCTAATACATCGCCAATGTTTCCAAGGAAACCAATATGCCCTGTTCTCTCTGAAACAAATCTCACTATTAAAACAATTAAAAACTTAATCTGTGTTCTCCTCCCTCCCTTTCCCCCTCTGCTTTTAGTATTATCGCATGCATTTTAATTAAAAACATGATTGCAATAAATTTTTTACACATACGTAGGCTACAGCATAAATTACCTAAAGGAACCTTGGCTCCAGAGCGTAATAATCGGGAACTAAATATTTCACAACAATTGAGCAAAGCCCAATTAACAGGAGCCCTGACGAATCAATTACAGCCCCTGCTCATCTCTGAAGGCCACTGGCTGTAGCTGATGGAGAGGAGTTGAAAACTCAGCCTGGCTGCAGGAAACACAGCCAGGTGTTGGGTGTAGGGTACACAAATCCCCAAATCTCAGCTGGTGGGACAGTCCCAGCTGGAGGAAGCTCTGGCCAGCCAGAGAGGGAAGGCAGCACCCACAGGGCACCACTCTCTGCTGTTGGGAAGGAATGTTCCCCATTTTCTCTGCAGGGAGAGCGAGCAGTGGGGTTTGAGGTCATGGCTCTGGGATGATCTGTTCCCATCCCGCTTCTGCAGAGCCTGCACCACGTGTAGGAACAGCACCTAACTGCAGAGAGGGCAGGTGCCAGGGGATGGGGATGCATGAAAGCTGAACACGGGCTCAGATGGGTTCTCCTGCCTCTTGCTGGGTGTAACTGTGGAGATTAGGGACAGGGTTTAGTGGTGGCCTTGGCAGAACTAGAGGAATTGTTGGTCTTGATGGCCTCAGAGGGTCCAACATAAACCATTCTGTGATTCTATTAAATGAATCAAGTGATAGCCCCCAGCACCTCCACCTGCACCCACTCACTGCAATGTGAGAGTGCCTGGGGAAAGAGAGGGCTTGAGAATCCATCACTGGTAGTGAGCTTTGAAAATCTGACACGGATTCAGAGCAGCTGTCAGAGCACCTCCCTCCCAAGTCGAGTGGCTTGGCATGGATGGATCAATTGGCCCCCTTCTTTTGAGGAAGTTCTGTGTCCTGCCAGGTTTCTTTGTGTGAGATTTGGGGTGTGCAGGCCTGAGCTGACAGCCCAGGCCAGTGCTGGAGGCACCTTCCATGGGCACAGCCAGTCCCAGGGACAGCAGCGCTTGGATATGCTCTGCTGCACCGCCTGAAGCCTCTCCTGCTTTGTTTGTATTGACTTTGAGAGCACCACTGCTGTCCCCAGGAGCTGGAAAACAAACAGGAGCCCCCGGTGCCAGCGCCAAGGAGCTGAGAGCCTGGCTGCAAACACACAGCTCGGGCTCTGTGCGCCGAGTGCTTCGCTGGTTTGATCTCAAGAGGCATTAGGATCCAGCTTTGGGGTCTGGCTGCCGACGAGAGGGAGCTGCAGGTCAAGAGGCTCCTGAAAAGAGGAAAGGGGCTCCCAGCAGCAGTGAATGGCCTGGGAAGGCAGCACACACAGCCCTGCTCTTTGTCTGCCTCTCATTGTGTTGCCAGCCCTGCTGCTGCACTGGGGCTCGGCCCCTCTGCTCCCTCTGGGCGCCACTTCCATCCCGTGACTGGAGCCCCAGCACGCAGGAAGGCAGCAGTCGGCACGGGGACGTTTCATGTGGATCCAAGAGCTAAATCTGGCCCTGGCTTGTGTGCTCCCCTGGCTCCCCAGGGAGCAGAAGGGAAATGCAGCCAGAGCTGTTTCCTGCACCATTGTCTGAGCGCTGGGACATCCTTGTGCCCGCGCCGGCCCGGGGCAGGCGATGGGGATGGGGTGTCTGAGCAGCTTCCAGTCTGCCTCACGCCTCTGCACGGGGCTGCACGGGAAGCTGGAGTGGGGCCCAGGCTCTGTCCTCCCTCCCTGGGATTCCCTCAGGCATTGGGTTGCCCAGAAGATTTAGGGAAATGAATCCTGCTCACTCCTTCACACACATCTTTTAGGGTTCTGCGTGTTGCTGTGTGCTCTTTGCAAATGCAGTTTCCTGTGAAAAAAACTCCCAGCCTTGCTAACATCCCACATGTAATGTGATACATTCCCATTCATACACACTTCCCACCACTCCGACACGCTGCACTGTACAACCAGGGAGACAGAGAGTGTATGGCACGTCTGCACTCAGAAATACCAAATTCTTCTGGTGTGCAGGGGGTGACTTGGGGTTATTTGGGTGTGTTTCCCCCCCACCCCCCTTTTCCAGAAGAGTTTGGAAAATTACTTTCCACCATCTGCCCTGCCAGAGCTAGGAAATATTTGGAATACGTTCCATTCTCCTAATGAACACGCAGCAGCAGGGGTGCTGCAAATGAGAGAGACAAAATCTTTCTAATGAACAACAAATGAACTAGAAATCACATCTACATAGCTTCAGCTTTTGTTGCCTATAGCTTTAGGGTGATTCATAGAGACAAAAATCAATGAATGCACTGCAGACCCAGGTCTAGCACGGCGTGCAGAAGTCTTGTCGTGACCCAAGCCATATTTGTTTTGGATACAAATACAGACTCTCACTAGCCTCCTTTTCCTTTAATTGACAAAAAAATAGGGGAAGAGTTTAAGTATGGTTCCTACAACTCTTGTTAACGCTCTTCAGAATGTGTTGAATTTATAGGATACCGTCAAATGCATATTAGTATTCATGACACAAATCACATTGCTTCCAACTGGTGTATAGAGCTGTATCATGCTCTTTTGTTAAAAAAATAATGTGCTCCAACTGAAGAAATTAGTGGTTGTTTCTCAGGGAAAAAGGGCCAAAAAGTTCTTCTTGTCCACATTCTTCAGAGACTGGGGGTGGATGTTGCTGAGCATGGACAGGGGTGAATTTCCAGATCCACCACAGCAGAAATTAAGGGCTTTTCTCAAGTATGTGCCATTATGAATATGCAATTAGCTGTTCTTTAAGAGTTTTGCCTGCTGCCAACCAGCCAGACATAAGCAAGTTTCCACCCAAGGCTTTTGGTGTCAGAAACTTGGACATATCAAGTGGAAACCTCAGATCAAGGCTCAGATGCTGCACAAGGGACAGTGTGACCCATCCCAGCTGTCCTTAGCACAGAAGTGTGAGGAACAAGGCATTCCTAGAGCTGCAACTGATCCCATCCTTAACAGCAAAACCTCTGATCAGATCCTGGGACTTTTCTTCAAGGCTTCTCAGGGGCGGATTTATTTTCTTACACCAGAGCACAAGCTCTAGCTCAGAATACTCAAGGAGTGACAAGTGCCAGCAGAAAATTCAGTCAGCTCCAGAGCTGAGGCACCTCTCAGCTCCTCCCTTGAAGGAAAAGCCATGGGAGCCCAGGGAATGCTTCCAGCCTGCACTGAAACTCATCCCAGTGGCTGTGGCAGGGCAAAAGCAGCAGTGCCAAGCCAGCAGATGTGAGTGCTGGGGGGTCTGGGCAGAGCTGCACAGAGCAACCCCATCCCAGGGACAAAACTGGTGGCCAGGGCGGTGCTGCTGTACAGGGACAGCAATGCCTGCTGCTCTCTGCAGTCTCTGCATCCCTCCTGGGCTGCAGGGAGTTTGGGGTACAAGGCTTTGCTCTGCCTTTCCTCTCTGCACCTGATGTGCTCACCTGGCTCTGTGCTGAGGTGCTGATTTTTTGGTGTGTGCCCTCATTTTCTAGGAGCCTGACTCTGCAATTTCTTTAAGCATTTAACCTGCAAGAAAGTCAGCAGTTTCCCCAACAAGACCTTACATGACCAGGGCTCCTTATTTAATACCATCTCCCACAACCCCTTCACCTTCCTTGTCTCCCATTCCTTGCAGTTTCAGAAAGAACAGTTGGATTCAGCACCTCAGACTCATTAAATAGCCACTTGCTTTCCCCTTGTTCCTGGTCTCTCACATTAAAGCATGTATTAAAAGAAAAAATTTTAAAAAATTTAGGAAAAAGAGAGAAACAGAACGTTCTTACAAAAAAGCAATTTCTTGGCTGGCCATTTTTTTTTAAACTCCCCTCAATATGGCAGGAGATATTTATGTCTGAACAAATCCTTCTCCCTCCCAATCAATCCAGCTTCCCTCGCTTCTGCAGTGCAGTCACACTGTTTATATCAGTCTGTTACTGTGAAAATTAATGTGACAACACAAAATGCAACATAATGACTAAAGGTGTGTGAAATAGTCCTGGAGAAATACGAAGTGACTTCAAATGCAAGGTATTTCCTCCTTCCCCTTTCTCCCATCCTACAAGCTGCTGCAGTTCTGAAAATGGGACAGTTTTCAAAGAGAGTATATTTGCAGAGCAAAGATGGATGCTATTTTTATTGCAAATTAGCAGATTTTTTAGCAGATCCAACCTCATTTGCAAGTGAAAGTGACTCTACTTACCATGCAGATATAGGTCTTATGTTGGAAACTCATGGAAATTCATGTTTTGAACATACTTAGAGAAGAAAAAAATAGCCCCTGCCTTTATTTCTGGCTGTGATTTGCTCCAGTGAAGCAGCACCAGTGGGGCAGCACGTCTTGGCTGAACTACTACATTCTGTGAGCAAGTGGGAATGAACCTGAAACGGTTTTTAGCTGTGCTCTGTGAACTTCTGGGGGCTGGGGACTTCGAGGAGTCCACAGAGAAATGAGGAAAGGTAGTCAGCTGTTAGAGAGATAAATTTGCTATCCAGGGATCCACAATTCCCTTGAAAAGTTTTGAACAGTCTGCATACACACACACACACACACATATATATATTTATATATATATATATATATATATATATATATATATATATATATATATATATATGCCCAGCTGGGGTTGTCTGTGGTCTGCACTGATGTGAAAAACTACAATTACAATGCAGTAAACAGCAACAGGAAAAAGCAATCAGTTAACAGTTAGTCCTGCAAAAAATGCCCTTTCAGAATGCCAAACTTTTCATTAAATTGGAAAAAAAATCTGGTGAGTCATTTAAGCCAAGAAAAACAGTTGGAAAAAAATAGGGAAATAAAGCACTGCATTTATGTGCAATGATTCCAAAGATTTTCAGTGGGTTTTGATTCTAAATTGGATTTTTCAATTAGAAGTCACCTACAACTTGAGAAAGGTAAACAAAATGTTAAACAACTCCCAGATAAACCAAGAGAAAAAGTCATTAGGTCCCAAATGATGCCAGTTGTGTCAGGTCCAAATCCACATCACAAAAATTATCAATAAAAAAATTATTGGGGGACTGAGAGAAAAAAACTGTCATACCTTTAAAACCCTCATACAACATTGGGGCTGAATTCCCAGAAGTGCCAGTTTGGATTTGGTTACAGCCCCACCATGAAAATGAATTAAGAAGATTAAAAAAAAAAAAAAGTTATAAAAATCTTCATTTTAATATGGGCATTGCAAGAAGAAAGTGAAAAATAGAACAGCAGGCAGGAAAAGCAGAGAGCTCCTGTTTCAAGAAGTGATTTGAAGAGAGCAATTCCCCCTGCCAGATTTGCACATGCATTCCTCAAGCCCGAGCTGTGCAGCAGGTGTGAACCTGTTTGTCCCTCTCCTGACAGGGGGGAACCAGCAGTGCAGGTATTCAGGGAGGGAACAAATCCTTCTGGCAGCTGCCAGTTCTGCAGAGCTCTGCTGTACACGGAAAAGCAGAAGGTGAGTGTCAGCCCTGCTGTTGTGGTACAGCCTGATGGGCTCAGCTCTTTCTCCTCAGGTCCCTGTGTGTTTTGTGGGGATGCAGCTCCCTTTTCCACCATGTCCATTACAGCAGACACACCACATTCCTGAGCACTCTTACTGTGGACTTCAGTGAGGTCATTTTCACCACGAGCAAGTTCAAAGTCAGAGGTAAAACATATTAAACCACCTAAATTTGTGTTACAAAAAGACACAAATATTTAAAGCTGAAGTTGTAAAAAAGGAAACAAAGGAAAATGTCTCAGGGACAGCATCCCAAAGCTCTGTGAATACACATTTGACATCAGGTATTTTAATGCTCTATACCTGTCCCAGACACCAACTCATTCCCCTTGGACTGAGGACACCCTTGGACTGGAATTGTGCTGGTTGCACTTTTACCAACACAGGCTGTGGTGCTACAACAGAAATCACATTCTGAAAACTGAAAAACACATTTCACAGTTCTTATTTTCCTTAAGATAGGTACAGGGGATATATCTCCTTATTCCTGACAAAAAGATCAGAGTATTCTTTTGTGAGCACGAGGCAGCTGATCATTTGTAGCAGGCATGAATTATTGCAGTGTCTCCATCCAAACAAGTGAACATCTGTATCCCATTTTCACTGGCACCACGAGATACCTGGCGCAGCCCCAAAAGGGAATGTTTAGCTACAAGGGTTTAAAATATGCATTAATTTGCTGTTGTGTTATCTTCTGGTATTCTCAGCTTTTGAAAAAAACCCAAAAAACTTTATCAGTGAAGTCCTCCCACTGTCTATTTGCCTTGCTCTAGCCCAGAATGAAATGAATTAAGTAAAACAGTTTTGAAAGCCTCATTTGTTTTCCCTCCTGGAGAGCAATGCTTATGGAAGGCAGTTGGAACAGGACTCTGGGGAGGATGGGACATTTCATGTCCCTCCCTCTGCTGCTGCTTCTCTGCAGAGGGGGACTGTTAGTTTATTCAACCCTCCCACAGACAGAATCACTGGGAGAGTGATTTTCAACAATCCAAGGGTGGGGGGTCTATGGGAAGGAAGTCTGGAAGCTCTTTTAGTCCAGTGTTGCATCCTTGGCTTTTGAAAATATGTTTTTGTTGAAAGCAAGGTGTGTTTTCTCAGCAGATCATTATCTACCAACCATCAACCAACTCGTGCAAAAAAAAACTCCAGGGCAGGAAAGTTCCTTTTCTATGGCTTTCAGCTCAGCCATGGCCTTATATCCAGAATCTGCTTGGGATGAAAAAACCTTCTGCTAATGAAATTATGTTTTTCTTAGTTGCTTAAATTTATCTAGTCCTTCCTCTAGTCCTTCTCCCACCTCAGACAAAGCTCTTTTGGGGTGATCCCTATTTCACCATGACTGGCACTGGAGGCAAGTGGAGTGGGGATCACCCTCAGCTGCTGGTTCCAGTCTGTCCAGCTCAGAAACCATCCTTCATCCTCTACCTACCCCAAGCTTCAAAGAAATCACAGATATCTCCTGAAAATTCTTTCTTGGCACTCCCCATTTATTAATGATTTCTATTTAAAAGGGAGAAACAGAGCCTCAGCACCAGTGTGTGCAATATTCCTCACATTTTAACTCATTCCTTGGCTGTTTACACCCATTTGTAGCTTCCCACCAGGGCTATGGGGAAGGGGATGCCCATTTTCCCTGCATTTGTAGAAGCACTGAAGAGCAGGGCTTTACTCCAAGCTGCTGGAGCTCCTAGATGGTTACTACCAGTTGTACTGCTACTGCTTTGGTCAGTCATGGTGGCTGCACTACTGACTGCCTTTCTACAGCCAGCAGTGCTCAGTCACCACCCCATTTGCTAGAGGGACTCCTGAAATCTCAGCCACTGTCACCTCAGTGCTCAGTGACACTTTCATTGGCACCTTCTCAGATGTGACTCCATCTGTCTCCAGTTGAACTCCCTGGGACAGGTGAATTAGGCAGACAGGGACATTTCCCCTGGTAGATTAAAAATGTTCTGGGTCACTTCTCTAATATTTTGCTGCACATGGAAGTCCCTCAATCCTTCTGCTGCATTGAGAGTGACAAAATGTGCTTGGCACGGGCGCAGTGCAGGGGGAGCAGGGTCCCTGCTGAGGCAGCTGTTCCTGCACATTCCTGCTGGGCATCCCCTGTGCTGGCCACACAGGAGGAGGCTGCAGCAAACTCCAAATGGGAAGATGAGAAAAGTCCTTGAGTAACAACTTGGCCTTTCTCCATAGCTGGGAAACTGAGGCACCCAAGGCAGATGACTGCATCTAAGCCACAGATGGCCAGAGGACTTCAGGAAAAGCTGGGCACCAAGTTTGATCCAAGCTATTTAGACCACACATCATGTCTGATGACTAAAATGATGGCATTTATACTCTGCTTCAAACTCTGCTTGGCTCTGGAATAAGAGACAATTAAAATGGTAGGAAAATTCCTGTTATTAAATGTCCACTGGGAAGCTGAACTGAGAAATAAGAAACAAATTCACAAATATCAGCAAACAGAATTTTGAGCTATAGAAATAAAGATGAAAGAAGTAAACAAGGCTATGTCTGCATAGAAAAATAGAGTTACACCAGTACAGCTATAACTGCCCTGGAAACCTCATCTCAGGGCAAGGAGACCTTTTGGGCCATGGCTTCAGAAATTAAGTAGTCTGCAAATAGTCTTGCTTGTAAGTGTCTTCACTCAAGAGAATATTAAAAAAAATAAAAAACAAAACAACAACAACAACAAAAAAAAAAACTGGTTCAATTTAGTCACCTTTCACATAATGCTGAGTATTTTCATAGGCAAGGTGGAAGCCTTAGCACAGCCCCTGTGCAAATGAACTCTCTCCACTTTTTGGAGGATTCTCGGTGCAGGATCCTCTGCAGTGCTGCTCCCCGAGTGTTTACTGGTTGTTAACTGTGCTCCCTCACAGCCTCCAATCTCGGAGAGCATCAAAGGGGAAGGAATGCCACTTGCCTAAACGTGATAGACTATTGCTGCAGGCAGGAGTAACTTGTGCTGTCAGTGTTCAATTAGCACCAAGTTAAACTAAATGTCTTGTGAATATTTCATAACGATCTGCCAGCATCGTATCTGAACTCTTTGGCTTTTACCAAGCCATTTCCCTTCCAAAGTGACATGATGTGGAATTAAAGAGGAATGATGAGCCAATCTCGCTTGTTTGAGTATCTGCTCAAGAATTACACTGTATAACTAAAAAGTAGTAATAATTTTTAAAAAAGCACAAAATACCCCAGCAACAACTGTCACCTAAAATTATCTTTTGATAATAAACTGTCTTTGAATAGAGTTTACACACAGTTCTTTTTCTGACTGTAAATTTATTGCAGCTTTCCCATCCACTTTGCAGGAGCTGATGTAAGCTTTTATATTTCCCATTTGTTTTTCACACAAAGCCGAGGAGTTAAATGGGTTGGAATAGACCTTAAAAGCCAGGGCTAACTTTAACTTGAGCTGCTGAATCTGTGGCAAGCATCAGGTGAGCTGCAGGAGTGAGGCAGCCTGGGCTGTGCTGCGTGCGAGAGGCAGAGCTCCGAGCAGAGCTCCTGTGGGATCTGGGGCAGAAAAAACCCCACAGAAATGCAAATAACTCGGTGCTGCAAACCAGCCACTATGCAGACACGCAAATCCCAGGCTGCAAAGTAGCTGTGGGATCTGCCTCACCTGCCTGGGGGTCCTGGGCACTGTCCCCAGGGAGCTGATTCAGCCTCACAGCAGGAATTGAAATAGCCACTGAGCAGAGGAGGAGAGAGCTCCAGAAAGCAGAGACAGCAAAATCTCAGGGGTCAGTGTGCTGATTGCTCACAGTCCCCTCTGAAGGACAGAGGCTTCTCCAAAGAGGGAAAGGTGGCACAGGGCACAAGAGTCTCTCCAGCTGAGGCTGCCAACAAGGAGATCAGTTGGTTCCAACACTAATGGAGCAAAGCCACCAATTCACATCACCTCATCCATCACAGCCCCAGATGATAAATGATCCTGGGTTTGCACCAGCCTGGGCTGATGATGCTCTGCAAAACACAGCCAAACTGTCCAGCTCTGCTTGCTGAGGAAGGGCAGGTTAAACTAGAAACTTCTGGCCTGGCTGCACAGGCTGGGATGGGTGTTCCAGGGCAGTTCCTAGGCATGAGCAGAACAAGTGCTGAGACAGGTTTTTAAGTCAACCCAGCAAGTAAAGAACAATGGTGAGTCTGAAATACCACAGGGACTGAATCATTTCCCTTGGCTGATGCCAAGTGACCCATGGCTACTCTCACCTGGCAGTGCTGCCTTTGGGCCTAGAGTCTCATCATCCCCAGATTTTACAGGAAAATAGTTACCATTTATTAGCTAACTGGCTATAAAGAAAAAAAAAATGTTCACTACCTCTTTTGGTAGTGAAGATTTGGTAAGAAAAGCCACATGGGAGCTGTTGTACAGCACTGAATGCAATAGTGTATTGATGTAACAGATCAAACTTGCTCCTATAGGCAGGATCTGGACTTTGCCATTTTCAGAATAGCATCATATAGAATAAAATATAAATGTATAGCAGCTGTTTCCCCAGTCCTTGCCCAGTTTGATCCCTCCCTTTGCTGGCACAGCCCCTGCAGGAGCATCAGACCCTCACTGCCCATGGCAAGGGGAGCTCCTGTCCCAAACAGCCCAGCTGGCAGCAGCAGCTGGGCACAGAGACCTCAGCCACAGCCTCCCTCCTCCCCAGGGTCCTGCAGGGCTGCAGCCCATGGCCCAGGTCCCAAGGACACAGGCTGGCCCCATCACCATGGCAGAGCTCCCAGTGAAGGGTGAGAGAGCAGGCAAACACACAAATACCCTTGGGCAGAGCGGGAGATGGGGAAGGAGGGCCAGGGAACTTCAGAGACACCTGGAGAGACTGACCCAGACCTGGGGGAGAAAGCACAGCTCAGTCCTCAGGGCCAGGGCACTGCTGTAAACCCTACACCAAGACATGCTGATTAACCCCCTCCTTCCCAGATAACGAGGAGTCGGCTCTGCTGGAGAGGAGGATTGGCAGGAAGCCCCGTTCCCTCCTCTCCACTCACACCTGAGTGATCTGCATGCTGGCTGTGGGGGATGAAGCCCAGTGCAATGATGTTTAAAGGCTCCCATAATTTGTTTAACAGACCTGAGGACCTACCAGCATTTAACTGCTGCAGACATGGATGTATTACAAACAGCAAAGCAAACCCGAGCGTGGCTGAGCTGGAATATTAACCAGCCCTTCAAGGGCAATGGAAACAGGGAAGATTGCACAGATCTGTAGGAAGGAGGGACTGGGCTGTGGACAGGCAGCCTCATTAACACTGGACACCCCAGCCCTCCCCAGCTACAAACACTGACATTTACCCTCCCCAGAAGGCTGAACTAATATCCTGATAGTGCTGCTGGCACCCTTCCAGCAGATGCTTTTGTACATAGACCTGTTGGGGTTTTTGACACAGTCACTTGTCTGAGTGCCAACATCTGAAAAATAACTCAGGAGGCCTTTTATGGATCTAAATTTGATGCTTTGGGGACTTTTTCCCATTTTTTCCCTTGTTAGACCATCACAAAGAATGCAAATACTACTAAAGTAATGGAATAGATTTCCCTGATTGTGTGTTCAGCTGTACAGCAGTTGCCAGGGTAAATTCAAGGATGTGCTTTAAAATGCCAAAATATATTAGTAACACTTGTCTATGAAAATAATGATTATAGGAAAGGGATTTATTTGTAAACCTTACAGAGAAAACACAATTCATCCCATATTTTGCTGTGGAAAAGTCCCACATGAATTAAACCTTCAGCTGGTGAGCTGAAAACTGCAGGAGCTGGAAAACCTCCAGGGGCTGGAACACTCCCAATGTCACCAGAGCTTTTCCGACCCACCCAGTCCCACTGGCTTTTAGCAGGTTGTTAGAAATAATCAGAAGGCTGCTAAAATAATATTTCTGCCTTGATTAACATGATGTTCCAGTCTGCTGTTGGGTTTTGTCCTTGATAATCAGAGGGCAGAGGCAGATGCTGAGTGTGCAATCACCAACCACCAGTCTGTGTCAGCCCCCAGCACAGACAGAGGGGAAAAAAGAAAGGAGAGGGATCCAAGGGGAGACTCACAGGAGGAATAATTATCCAACTTTAAGAAGGAACTGCACATGTGTAACTGCTGTGAACGTGGGGCCCTGGCAGGACAGGGAATGAAGAAGGGTTTTGCTGTTCTCTCACTGTCAGAGGTGAGGTGTGCTCGTCCATCGCCAGGCACAGGGAGCAGTGTGACAATTACTGAACTAAGGACCTTCAGGGAGCAGTGTGACAATCAGTGAATTTAGGACCCTCAGGGAGCAGTGTGACAATCAGTGAATTTAGGACCTTCAGGGAGCAGTGTGACAATTACAGAATTTAGGACCCTCAGGGAGCAGTGTGACAATTACAGAATTTAGGACCTTCAGGGAGCAGTGTGACAGTCACTGAATAAAGGACCCTCAAAGCCTGAGCTGTGCTGTGGCATGGACACAGCAAAGGTGCCACAGACCCACGGGGACACAAAAGGATTCCCAGGACTCCCATTGCCCAAGCCCTGAGCTGCAGAGAAGAGCACAGGGAGCTCTCAGTGTCCCTCGTGTCCCTCACCCACTGCAGAGGGTCCTACAGCAAACCCAGCTTCTCCTGCCAAACACATTCCCTCTGGAGCAGGCACTGCCAGCAGGGTGAGGTGGGCACCCCATGCCTCTCCTTGCAGATCTCTGTGGTTGGAACCCATGAAAAATCCCTGTTGTTTTTTTTTTTTTTTTTTTTTTTTAATAGTTCACCTGGTGCCTCCAGGTTTCTGTGAGATATTTTATTGCATTAGTGTTGTCAAATGGTGACATTTCTGAGTGTAAGTCATAGGGTTGTTGTTAATGCCAATTTAATGGTGCTAAAATGATTAAATATGGCAGGCTTTTAAATAATGAGGTACATAAAAGGTGTTAATAACCTCTTAAGTGCTTTAATAATATTCTGTGCTATCATAAAATGTTAGTAATTGGACCTCTTAACTTTCATCTGCCATAAAGTAATGAAAGAAAAAAATCTCAACAGAGGCGCTGACTGGCTGAAGATTTTGCTTAAATAAAAGAGAAAAAATTGAACAATGGTAAAACTGAGCCCTATTTGTTTAAAAAAATAAAAAAAAAAAAAAGGCAAAAAAGGAGAAAGAATTAACCGGAAAGCCCAGTGGAACATGCATTTTAATATCATGTAAATTTTCAGCATTTCCAAAAAGTGTGTTTGGTGTAAGGTACTGCAAGAACAAAGGATCCCAGTGAAGGCACAATGGCTCAGTGCTAAACCCAACATCAGAGGAGCTGCTGAGTGACGTGAGACAAACCTGTGTCACCTGTGTGAGGAGCAGCAGCTTTAGACAAACCTGTGTCACTTGTGTGAGGAACAGCAGCTTTTTTCCAGAGGATCACAGAATCTCCTGATAACAGAGCTAAGCTCAGTCTGGGCTGCTCTCACAGCTTCTTACACAGGTTAAAAGCAGCAGATCTGCTCCTGGGAAAGCTCTTCTGGGACAGGCAGGGCTGCCAAGCCCAGAGTTTCAGAGGAAGTACAAGTGATAAAGGCTGAAGGACCCTTCGGTTCCCCCACAGGTAAGGAATTCTCAGTGCTGAGGAGAACCCACTGAAGCAGAAAACTGGATTCATGGCATGTGGAACAGCCAAATGTAACTAAAATTCTAAACTGGGAGGCCAAATAGGAATATCTAAATAAAATTTGGACAGGATCCTGGGTAAGCAGCAGCTTCAACAGAAAAGGCCAGAGGTCTGTGAAATCCCCTCCAGGCTGCTGCTTGAATCCCATCCAGTGAGTAGCTAGAGGAGCTGCAGCAGTGTCCATAAAATGTGCTGACACTGGGCTGGTGTTGCCTTAAAAGGCTCCCCAGGATAATGTCCAGGGATGTTTGCTCCTTAGGTCCACTCCTCCCAAACTGCAATCCAACCCAATCAAATTATTGTGAGAAACCTGCATCAGCAAAATCACTTTCATTAATGGATATTTGCAGGTTCCTGGCTCAGGGGCACTCAGGGAAGCCTTTTAAGGTCTCTTTAGCTGCTGCCTGACGTGCTTTGCTTCTCTTTATTGCCTGTTAACATGTGCACCCAGTTCTTTTAAAGAACAGGTGCTTTGAACTGACTTCTAAAAAAGAGGGAATCAGAATTTCGGGGCTAACTATGTAAGAGTGGTGTAGCAGAGCCCTTTTGAGCCATGAATCCCACCTGTGAAACACTGTGAAAACACTGTGATTTTCCCCAGCCTCTATTTATAACATTTTGTCACACAGCAAGGAGGGATCTCAGGCCCATGTGAGCCAGGCAACCAATGCTCAGCAGGAACAGCAACAGGGAACAGCAGAAGCCAAGAGTTTGCCCATAGGCATTGAAAAATTATAACCAGCAAATCGATTTTGAGTAGTCTAAATTTGCTTGGAGATAAATGAGGAGCTGAACACATGCTCTATCTAACAGAGAAATGATTCACCGAGTACAGTGTTCCTAGAGCCACACAGAATGCTCTTGGCTGCTCTGAATGCTGACTTATTTATTTATTTATTTATTTATTTATTTATTTATTTATTCTCAGACAAGGCCATTATTATTTTCTTGTTGCAGGTCTAGTGCTGATCCCACTGCAGTTAATGACAAATTCTCCATTAGTTTCAATGAAGGACTCGGTCTCCTAAAAGCAATTTTTCATCAATATTTAAAGTACTTCCTTGACTCTCATATTTAAGAGTGAGACTCTGCTCCCCACTCATCAGCACCTCTCCCCAGCACAGCTACAATTTGCAAAGTCCCTCCATGTCCCACTGCAGGCCCCAGCATCCCAGAATAGGATTGTATTTCTTCTTAGAGAGATGCTCTCTGCTTCATTTGGTGTGCCCATTACTTGGGAACTGTCTCTCCTTTTGTCCATTAGCTAAATTCTGGATGAGCTTATTATTCTGCTTTGGTTTGTAACAATCCCACTGGATCCATCTCTATGCTTATTAGGATTTTAGAAATGCAGTCTAATTTGTGCTAAAGCATACAAATTCAGCTCCCCTATGATCTGTGCTGTTCAACACCACTCCTCAGTCTGCAGCACAGCTCTGAGCTCTGCCCATCAGTGGCAGGAGCAGGGATGGGGCACAGGCCAAGCAGGGACCCTCACTGAGAAACCCCTGGGCTCTGCTGAGCCTTGGGACCAGAAGTGAAACCAATTGGTTTATAGGTAGATCTATTAAATTCCTTTTCAACTCTCCATGAAACACTCATTTCTTCAGCTTGACTGGAAACCATCAAGCTCCTTTGGTGGCCCTGAGAGCAATCTATTTCAAACAAAGTTCCTGGAATCAAAGCATGGGCAAAGCCAAAGGGATGCTCATGTCCTTTTTATGCTCATTCTCTGTGGTTTTTTGTCTCACACCAGTTCAGACTGCAGCCAGTGCAAGTCCCTGTCCTGCTCTGAGCACATCTTCCCCAGCACATCACAGCCAAACAGCTGGCAAGGGCTGGTTGGTGGTGTTGATTGGCTAAGTTAATTAAGAGCAGAATTTATTTTGAGCTAGGATAGCTTGGAAAAAAATACACAGAGCAAATGTTTCATTTTGTGATTTGATAGCTTTGGTTTCCAGACATTATACTGAGCTTCAGTGTGGCTGCAGTACAGCAGTACAGACATGCCACAGACACGTCCAGCTTCTTCCTGGTTTCCCCTGAGAAGTCCCTCATGCCAAGCCAATACCTGAAAACAGTCACCTCCCCTGGTTCCCCACCTGAGCTTTGTCCCATTTTCCAGGGATCATTCTGACCCCACCAGAGAAGAGCCAGCACGTGGGACACGGTGATGGCACCACAAGGAAAAAGCTTTTTCTCCCTTCATCAGGTCAGAGTCCAGAGTGGGCTCTGCAGTGGGCACAGGAGAGCACAGGGATGGCCACCAGCAGCTCCTGGGACACTCCTGGAGCCACAGGAGCCACCGTGGCAGGTCAGTGGCACTGCCACAATGACAGGGCCACTGGGCTCTTCTCATCAAGGCTGAGTAACAAATACTTGGTTTCTCCAAACTCCCTACTAACTTCAACAAGCCTTGTCCTCCTAAAGACTCTCTGAGTACCATTTAGTGCTTAATAAATGCTCTGCCTCATGAAAAAGAAGCAGATAAAATCAATAAAGTGCCTGCAAAGTTGCTTTGTACTGTCTCACATGCATATTTAGAAACCCTCTCTTCCCTGCCACTCACCTCATGGATCTATTCTTGGAGAATAAAAACTGGGATATACTTTGCAGCCAAAAGTAAAGTCATAAAGAAGTTTGCTCACGTTCCTCGACACATGAGATATAGAGTTAATTAAAAATTGTTCTCTGTACAACAGGTTTGTTTCACTGGAAAATGTCACTGATGTAAGGCTGTTCTACTCTTGTTGCCAACTACATTGAATTGACTCCATTATAAGCTTACTCCTCCCCCCTCCCCATTACTTTTCTTCCAATAATAAACCAGAAAGGTCTTAGAGCCACTTTTTTATTGGAAAAAGTGCATTAGGATTAGCTGGGTTGGAGCAGTCATTTTATGCCCCTCCAGTCCCTGTTTATCTGTGGCTCTACAGAAGCAGCAAATACTTGCTCCAGCCCTGCACTGTATAAATGAGATTTTTGATCCTACAGGCATGGTGCTGTTAAAAGATTTTTAATTAGATAAATACATTTTATAAAAAGATTTTGCAGAATAGTTGCCGCTAGCAACTGTAACAATCTTGAAGCTTCATCTTCTAAAAGGGAAGAAAACTCTTGCAGGAGGTTGGTTGTGTTATATAAAAAAGAAAGATGGCATTACAGAATTAATAGGAAGGGGCCAATGGAAATGCAGTCCCACTCCTGGAAACGGGAGTTTGTTTCATTACTGACTTCAAACAGCACATGGATTTGTGCTCTGATTTTTCCAGCCTGGCTGCCAAGTGTCAGCCCTGGGCTGGAGGAGTAGCTGGAGCAGGGAGATGTGGTGAGCTCTGTGTTTCCACCCTGCCCTGCCCTGGCTGTGCCTGCTGCTGCCCCATCCTCACCCAGAGCAGCTCACCATCACCCCTGTGCAGCACAGAGCTGCTCTCCTGGCCAGCCAGCCATCCTGGCAGGGTCCTGCAGGCTGGGGAAGGCTCTGCCAGCTGCCCCTGCCTGCCTGAGGATGGACAACAAGCACATTCCCTGCCTGGCAGGCACGGGCAGGAGGGGAACCCAGCCCTCCTGGTCCCAGCAGCTGTCAGTGCTAGGAAAGAGCAAGGCAAAGTGTGGGCATGGCCCCAGCCCAGGCCAAGCTGACAGGGATGCTCCCAATCCCTTTTTCCATCCAGCTCTGAGCCCCAGAGGCCCTCACTGCTGTGGGGCAGGGATTCCACAGGACTCTACCTCTTCCCCTTTCACATCCCAGTGAGTGAAGCCTCACAATATGCTGCCAAGGTGGGGAGTTTCATCCCTGCAGACTCAGTGCAGGATAGCAGCTGGAATGGGAACTTTTCCATGCTCACCCCCATAGTCAGTATATTTAGCCCTGACCTAGAAAGACCATCCTTTCTAGGGCTGAGTTGTGATTCAGACAGTCTGCTTGCTGAGCAGAGACTGCCAACTGTGCCGAATCATAGCTGATTAGAGGTGGGAGAGAGCCTGAAAAACAATACACCCAGGCAAATGCAGTGGGTTTGGAGCATTTCATGGAAATTATATTTAACACCATTCTGGTGACTTAAAGAAAAGTTAAAACAAACAACCCTCGCGCCTTCCAAAATAACCCTACCTGTCTCTGGGGGAGAGGAGAGACTGGCAAAGTGTTGCTATTTTAAATCACAGAGGAGCAGGGTAAAGAAAGAATATACATATAGGTAGATCCATACAGAGGTATAGACACATACACACACATCTCCAGATGAAGCAGGGGACTCATTGTCTGAGAAAGGAAGGGTGGACAGAGAAGCAGATATTTTTTTTGCATTTTAGGGGAAATTCTACCTTGAAGCAAAACAAATTCAATTGTGTTTAAGGGGAAACAAGAACAAAAGAAAAAAAACAAAACAAAACATGAGAAGATGTCTGGAGACATGGTGCTCACACAGAAATGTCTGCTGGCAGGTCAGAAGGTGTCCCATCAGCCCAGTGTGGGACTGGAGCTTGTATCCCACAGGCAATTATCCTCTGCCTGCAGACACTCTCAGGCCATCCCCGGGATTTGGAGGAGAAATCTTATCTGCAGGCCTGTGAGAAAGCAGAAGGAGGCACATATTGTCCTTATACACCAGTAAAACAACCAGGGAGCTAAACTGGAAAACACTGCACAGCCCAGCCTGGAGACAGCAGAACAGGAGACTAAACACAACAGTTTAACAAATAATTACAGGTTCTTTATATGGCCTAGAATTTGTAATCCACCTTCATCCACTTCTCTTTGCACAGTTTAGAATTACAATGCCAAAGGGATCACAGGGAATCATGAAATAATGTCCTGCATTTGAGTGCAGAGCAGACAGTCTGGATGGTCTTAGATACTCTTTTCATGAAACATTTACCATGTGGCACCCAAGTGTTCCCTCCATTGTGCCTTGGCAAACACAGGGACACGCTGGTACAGGCACTCACACAGACAGGATGTTTGCAGGCATTAAAAATGATGAGGGGGAAAAAAAACAACCAACCCTGACCTGCAGAAGTTCTCCTCGATTTAAATTCAGTAAAGTGTGGGCACTGAATATTATCTCCATAATAAATTTGCCACGCCATAAAACAGAGTGGGGAATCGAGAAGTGATATCTTGCATTTCAACAAACTCTTGGTCTCTGAGGACCCCCACCATCCCTTGGTATGTAGGAGTACAATTTATCATCTGTATTTTTCATCTTAACTGCATGAAGAAGAGGGTATAATGACAGTGGTGCTGGGCTGATATTTGGGGGACTGTGAATCCACTACCTGCAACAGACTCCCAGACTCCTCAGTAAGTCCCAGCTGCTGGGTTTCCCATCTGCATTTCCATTTCAGAGAAACGTTAAGTGATTGTCAAAAATGCTTGAGGAGTCAAAAAGGAAACAGAAAATATCTGAGGTCAAATAAAAAGTACTGTTTGACTATAAATAAAAAGGGGGTTTTACATTTTAAGTGGGTTTTGAACACTTATAAATAATTCTGGGAGAAATTGCACACTGGCAGCTTGCTTAAAAAAACCTTCAAAAACATTCCACATTTTAATAGTCTTTTCCCTAACAATTATTTTGTTAAATTGACACTAGTTTGGGAACTACTGCAGGATTGACTACTCTGCATTTTTTGCCCCCTGTAAATGACCAACACCACAAACTCCAATGTAATCATGAATATTCTTTTAACTAAGTATGTAACAAAGGCTTTACTTTAAGCACAAGCTTAAATCGTCTGGTTTTAGCGAGTTAAGCACAATTAAGGAGCTGCCAAGTGCTTTGCTGGGGGAGTCTGGAGTCAAGCACCGAGTGAGCACTTGGGCTGAGTGGGGTGAATATGGTGAAAAATGAAAATAAAGCATGAATAAACAGAAAATAAGCATGGCATTTGGAGACTGTGTGCTTTGCTGGTAGAGTATTTCTAAGGTGTGTTTTGTATGTTTCAAAAAATCCTGTTATTCAGGAGCCTGGAATTGCTCTTCCATCCCCATTGCTGATGAATAGCAGAGGCACAGCATGCAACCCTTTATTCTGAGGGAACCTTAATCACTCCCCTCCCGAAACTGCTGCTCCATTTGACTGACAGAATTAGAAGCAATCCACATATTGGAGGGGAAAAAAAGAAAGGCAGACCCATTTGGTTGTCAGACTGTGGGTACATACACAAAGCTTTTAGCAGAAGAAAAAAAAAAAAATAAAAAAAGAAAGAAGAAAAAAGAAGAGAAAGTTGTTGCCCTCCTAAACGACATCTATATTAATGACATGAATGACAGGCTTAAGGGGAAAATTATAAATCTTTCTTTCCAGCTTTTCTTTTACTGCCCAACCCTATATTTCATCTTTCCAGGGAGCAGGGCCATTAAGCCCAGAGCTGAGTGATGTGAGAGCTGTGGAGAAGCTGCAGCCAGGCCCTTCTGAGCAAGGAGCAGCATCAGGTGAGACCACAGAGCACCACGAGCACCAACCCAAGCCAGGCCAGCATCCCTGCAGGGCACAGGAGAGCACCAGGCACCCAGGAGGGCACTTGGATCCAGGAGCCCTGGGACTCCCATGGTTTGGGACTCCCCTTTCCTCCATACCCTGTTCCAGAGGGAATAACCAGGGGGTGTTCTGCCCCTGTTTTCATGGCAGAGCAGCTCTCTGGGGCTGCAAGCTGCCAGCAGCAGCAGCCAGGGTGACCCAAAACCCCCAAAGGATGCTCTCTGTGTTGGCAGCAGAAGCTTTTCTGTCTCTGTGAAGGAACTTTGGATTCCTGCTGGAAAGAGGAATGTTGGCTCTCCTTTCCCATGCCATACACTAGGCTGCCTCTGTCTCCAGAGTAGCCACAGACTTCTGCATTTCTGCTTTGTTCATTTTCCTACGCAGTCTCCAGGGAAAACAAGAGGAAGACAAAGAAACCCCAGTGTCTTGTGGGATCACAGACACAGATGCAATCATTGTCAGTTAAAAATAATTCCTTTAAATGTCCCTAGACCAAGTTCCATTTTCCCTGGAGGTTATACATAGCTAATAAAACTGATAGACCCCCTCTGCAGTTGGGTGTTTGTGTGTCTATTCATTTACACATACACAAATTAATTTTTTTTCCATAGGAGCCTCCTGTGAAAGATCATTATGGTTATGTGGAACTGCCTGTGCTCAGACACACTGCAAAGATACTTCCTTGGGTTTTATTGTCTGTGACCACTATACTTATATTTTATAGCAGCCTAATTACTGACAATCCCCTTTAAATGCTGACATGCAGTGCTAAGTTATTCTGCAGGTGAATGAGTAGATGTAACATTTCTCTGTGTTCTCCAAAATTGTGTAGTAGTATTAAGTGGATTTGTCAACAGCAGGACTGTCTGGAGAAATTATTCCATTTAAAAATGGTCCTTGATTTCCCATCACCAGTAGCACCGAATCCACACTGTTTGAGGAATGGTTATGTCATGGAGGAAGTGGGGGATTAAAAAATCCTCCCACACTGCTTAGTTTATAACAATAAAAGGCATTGATTGTTCCTTAAAAATCAATTGAGGGGATAGAATTAAGAAAAAAATAAAAATTAAAAATCCAGGTGAGGCCAAGTCTGGTTTTACCTGTGCTACACAGCCCAAACTGATACAGTTCCAATCTTTTTTCCTAGCACTGCTACCACAGACAATAAAACTAATTTAATTTCCTGTCACTCTTTTCATTCTAATGGTCACTCAGAGATTTCACAGTGCACAAAACCACATCTTTTCTGGAAGACATGGAAAAAAGAAAAAAAAAAATCTTGTGTGGAAACGGCAGAAGAAACATTGTCATGAAAAACAGGCTTTAAATATTGAAAACATAAAAAGGACAACACAGAGCACAGGAGAAGCAGGCTGGGTAAAACATGCTGCTATGGAAGGCCTGGAGCTGAGTCTGGAGGGAATTTCAGTTTCCCAGCAGGCAGGGATTGCTCAGGGACCCTGAGCGCCGCTGGAAGGCCGTGGCTCCGCGGAGATGCCGTGCCTGCAGAGCTGTCCCTAATGTGCTGTGACAGGTAGCTGTGCCTCCCTCCCAGGCTCAGTCTGGCACATTCAAACCCAACAGGATCTTTCCTTTTTCGGCTCCGTGCTCGGAGCTCTCACCCGTTGCCGCTACCCCCTGCTCATCCCACCCGGCGCCGAGCGCAGTATAAATAGCTACCAGTAGATGACAGATAGAACATGGACATGACAACAGTGTCCTCCCCCCGCTCCCACAGTCGGCTCAGCGGTTTCTGTCGTGATCCATCCTTCCCGGGGCTGTGGGAGCGCAGTGGTGCTGGCAGCAGTCGAGATGACTCCAGGCAAGCTCCTCACGCTGTCCCCAAAACCCCACCCCAGGTGAACGTGCAGGTGAATATTTATCTGAGCAAATAATAACCTCGGGGTTAATGAGGACTTGGCATAATTTAAGGGATGGTCACAACTAGGAATCTATGTCATTTGTTCAGTGCTGCAGTGAGCTCCTACTTGGGCTCTTTTGTCCCTCAAGCCCCTGCAGCGCTGATATCCAGCTCAGGCATAACAGAGGGGATTAAAAATCAGCTCCTCATCTCTTGCTAATTCTGCTTGCTTTGCTGTCCTACATCCAAAGCAACAAAATAGGGGCAGGATGTCCAGCTTTGGGAACCTTCATTTGGTTTGACTGGCCAGAGGCCAGGGAAGAGCAGAAAGGAGTGATAAGAGATGTGGAAAACATGACCTGCAGGGAAAGGTTGTAGGAATTGGGTTTGTTTAGTCTAGAGAAGAAAAGAATGAGGGAAGATTTGATAAGAGGAAAGATATGACAAAAGTCTTCCAACATGCAGAAGTTTGTTATAAAGAGAACAATACTCTTCTTGTTCCTTCAGAAATCACCTTATTTGCAGCAAAGGTGACTGGGGTTAAGGCATTAGGAAAACATCTTTCCTATATGCAGGAGCAGGGAAATCCTGGATGGGCAGTTCTGGTGTCTCCTCTGCACTGGGGCTTTCAGAACAGGATGTTGAGGCAGAGGCCACGTTCCTCTGACAGCCTCCTCCTGGAGGCTCAGCCCAGGCTGTGCCTTTGGGGATGTGACCAAACACAGGTGCCACATTTTGGCAACTGCCTTCACTCACACATGGACACCCAGAGCAATGGCAGTGTCCTGGTAGGGAGATGAGCCCTGGCCTGAAGTCAGGAGAGAAGTGGTTGCAGAAGTCAATCCCCAGTCCTGCAAAGCTGGGAAATATTTCAGGAGGTTCACACAGCCTCAAACTCCCCAGCTTGGCAAAGCCTGCCCAGCCACTCTCCTCACGAGCTCTGAAGAGTCTGGCAATGTGTTGAAGACACTTGGGCCAGAAAAGAAACCAAACTTGCTCTGTTTAGACTGACATTGGCTCCCCACTGTTGACAGCAGTCCAGATTTGGGGTCTGGTCTTTCTCCCATTGAATTCCACAGGGAATTTTTCCATTGTCATCAATGGGGCAGTGCTAAGCCATTGTATCTGTCAGTGCAGATTGCCAGTGGAAGACAAACTGGAACTGCTAAGTGCTGTCTGTAATGAGAGATCATTTTTCCCTCCTTCCTCCTCGCTCTTAAGTCCATTTTCAGACCATAACCACATTTTAATGAATAAAAAGTTGTTGTTTCAAATCCTTGCAGAACTGCAGTCTCTGCCAAGCCTGTTTTTCTTCTGGAAAGACAGATGCATGTGCTCACATTATGGTAGTAGTTTTTTGCATGCCATATATTTTCAGTGATGTTCATGAAACTAGAATTAGTGACACTAATAATGACAAATCAGAGGGCTAATATTGTTTAACCCTGTTAAAGAGTGTTATTACATTTACATGTTCCCACAGAGTAAATGCTGTTCAACTCAGACATATGTCTTGCTATCTGTTTATTTTTATGAATCAGAAATGAATCAGCAGTCAAAAAGTGTCCTGTAGATTTACTTGTCTCATATACCATTTTAGAAGGAAAAAAAAAAACCAAACCTCTATTAGGGCTCACAGAATAATTTTGTATTCAGTAGAGGTATAATAGTACTATCAAATTAATTCTAATCAATAAGAGAGAATATTTTAGGTCTGCACAGACTAACCCCAAAATACTGGGCCATTGAGGGGGGCAGCCTGTGTAACACTCATTCCTATTCTGAGGGTGAAGGCAAAACCACACCTTCAAATCTGATCTCCTGTGTGCAGCTGTCTGGTTTTCACTGTTTGTGAGCAGATACAGAAATGCTTTTTCCTCAAGCCAAAGGATGCAAAGAGCAAGGCCCAGTGCAGTCTGCAGCATTTAGGTTTTATTTGTGGACAAGAGCTACAGCAATTTCAGAGCTGAAAAGTGATTCTCTCTCTGCACTGCACTCAGCAGATAAATAAAATAAAATTACAGTTACTAATATGATGTTTCTATCCTTATCTTTCTTCGATATTCAGGGACTTTTGAGGAAAGTGTTAGGATTGTTGGATAAGACTTTGAGAAGAATCCCCTGCTCTTTCAATTGTTAGCCCTCTAACATGTCCAACCCTTATGTGTAAGCAACTGATTATGGGCTTGATAAACTCTGCCTTAAAAAAAAAATAAAATCAATACACTGCATCAGAAATTTGACCAAAAAAAAGTTATGTAAGAGGTAAGAAAAACATCACACTTTCTTAAAGCATTCAATATTCCAAGAATTACAGAAGGTAATTTAAATTCAACTCAGCCACTACTGTTGCAATATTGAGGTTTTAAAGTCAGTTTATTTATATTTTAACTTTGCAGTTTCCCATAAGGCATGGTCAAAGTCTTTAACAGAATCACTGACATTAGGAATTCTCATCCTCCTTTTCCCTTGCTCCTTATCAAGTGTACTTTGTTTCCTGCAATGGTTTATTGGGACCATCTGCATCTCCTCCTGTTTTCTCTCAGGCATGGAGATAAGATTTCACCTTTGTCTGTCTGGTGGAAGTCCAGCTGGCAGTGGGGATGTGTTTGGTGCCGGTGGCTCCGTGCCTGTTGCATGCACGCGCCAGTCTCACATGGTGGCGACAGGAAATCCCACGTGAGAGCCACCCCCTGTGCTCAGCAGCAGCTCCACTTCCCTCCCCAAGGCCAGGCCAAGAGCTTCTATCCAACTCCCTGGAAAGCAAACTGCCCCAGTCCTTATCCCAGTGGTTAAAAGGGTTTTACACAGACTGAGCCCCGCTGATGTGATGGCAAGGCCTGGTGGGATGACCAGGGCACCTTCCTCCAAATCAACCCCCAAGCTGCTCTCCACACTTTTTAAACTGCTTTTGGGACAATTTATGTCCTTGCAGCTTCCTCCCACTCCTGTCATGGCTTTCCTCCTTTCTGATCCCCCTGCCCAGCCTGAGAGCAGCTGATTGTCTCTGCATCCCCTCTGGACTTCCAGAGCACAAACCCACAGCAGCCACCACCAGCAAACAGCAAAAGGAGCAGGGCACTTCCACCCAAAGCTGCCCAAGAAGAGGAAATTGCCACAGGAAGAGGTTCCATCAATCCCACACAGCTCAGAGGGCTTTTGGATGTCTGGCCATCCCTACCCTTCTCTGCTATTATTGCTTTCTGCCCTGTTCTGTACTTGAACATGAAGTGGAAAACCTTGATTTCAGCCTTTGGCAGGGGTGATTCTCTCACCAAGGCCAGCCCAGCTGGGAAATCTGGTTTCTTTGCAGCCAAGACCTGGTAAAACACAAATGGTTGGAGAGTGAAATCAGCCTCTAGGAGAAGGGGTGGAGGACTGCATGTCCCAGAGCAGGGGGAAGGATGGAGAGCTCTCCTTCACCATTTATCTAGAAACCCTGCAGAAATGTTGCAGTCTTTGAAGATAATAGAAGCAAAGACAGTTCCTTTCTTCTCCCTTGCCTCCTCCTTTCCTCCCTTCATTTTGGAGACACATTATCCACACAGAGGGTCAAGTACCCAGCAGATGAAACATTTTTCAAAAGCTCATTGTGAGCGTTTGCAACGCAGACAAACAATCTCAAGCTCCACTGCACATTCTCCCAAGGAACCAAAGGAACACCTTGTGCACTGTATCTTTTGTTTCTTTCTTTTGTTATTCTATAAATATTTTTTATTCTTTTTATTTAGTATTTCACAAAGTAGAAGAAACTCCTAATCTTTGTTCTGCCTATTTGATGTTTAGAAAAGCCAAGGAGACAAATCTGTAAACAAGCTTCCTCTGTTTGTAAGATTTTTTTTTTTCCTTCTTAAATACAGGCTGCAAGTCTCAGGAAAAGTCAAGGACTCGAGTTTCTCTTTGTTTTGAGTGTCTGGCTGCATCTACTATGCTAAAGTGTCAGCTCCAGATAAATAAGGGAATGAAAACAGAGAAGGTCTATTTAAGAAAAAATGTCTGTCCTTCAAAGTCTGGAGAGATAGAAGTGGATTTATTGTCCCCTGGGCAACATCCAGGGAATGTTTTGGAACCTTGAGGCAAATTGTGGACACTGGAGCCACAGTCTTTAGTGGTTTTGTGTTTCTTTAATATTGCACTGAGATCTGAACTGCTTCAGATCCAGCAACGTGAAACAGTGGATAAAGCCATAAAGGAAGGGGGCACAAGGAAGTCCTTTCACTGTGGCATACCCCATCCCTTTTCTGGGATATACTGAGGAATGGATCTGGACCTTGGGCAAAAATGGGCTTTTCTAAAGCACCTCTGCTGAAATATCACAGCTTATATAATCATTTCAATTAGTGCAGTGCAGCCTTGCTTACTTGGACTCATGTGATTACCTGAGAAGCAAGGCTAAATTAATTTAAAAGGAATAAAAAAAAAAAGAAAAGTAGATGTCTGTCTTAGAGCTATGGAGAAAAGTTCAAGAGATGTGTGGACTTCTCCACTGTTTTCCCACAGAAACTGTTCTGATGTGTTCTTTTCCTTACCAGCTCTTTATTTTAACAACTCATGGTGAAGCAGCTCTGCCTCAGTGGGGATGTGCAGATCTCACTGAGCTGTGCTGGCTCCCAGGGCTGGAGACAGCTCAGAGTATTTTAAAACAACAGCATTCATAATTGCACTACATGAGGAATCAAGACTAATACAGAAGAGTTACCATAACGACAACACCTCGACGTGGTGCAAGCACAAATACCTTACACATCCCAGGGAATGATTCAGTACCATGTTGGGTGAAAAACATTCATCCTTTGAAGAACAGACTGCTGAAAATGGTGGTGCCTGAGTCATAATTTTGTTGCAGGAAATCTGTCTATGAGAAAAGGTTTCATCAAATGAATTATTAGAATTTTATTGCTGTTTTACCTCCTAATGGTTTGTTAGCTACTGTAGAAACTGTCATCAGCTGGCTGATGAGTCCTACAACTCAGCACATGTACAAGTGTTTCATCGTGCAATGTATGGCAACAGAATGGAGCTTTGAGGGGCTCAGCACTGCACAAGCAGGAAAAGCAGCAAGAAAGTTAAAAAAAAAAATCTTCCAGAGCTAAAGCTAAAGATGGCCCTAACATACAGTAGGAAGGGAAAGAAAACACAAGTCACAATGGCAAAGGACAGATTATTTTCATGAATATGTGCTTTCTTTGAGGGAAAAGTGTAGCTATCAAAAATGATCCAGCTGGAGAGAGATGTAGTGGAACAAAGATTGGGGGGGAAAATAGAGCAGGGAGGAGAGGGCAGCAGGGATTTATGGCAAATGATGAGGGTGGACAAAGGGAGGTGACTCCAGCAGATATGATATCTAAGACAGACCTGCTCTTCCATTCTCACACCCAGCAGTGGCAGCTGCCTTCACAAACCCCTTCCTGACTTCCCTGCTCCAGTGTTGTTGCAGTGCTCAGATAAAACTCCACATTTCAAAAGACCATTTGGCCTTTTGAGGTGATTGGGGGGCAGGAGCTCTTCATTTTTTTATGTGAGACTTTTTGGTGGTGTTCAACATTTTGCTGTCTTTAGAAAGAAGGTACAAAATCTCAAACAGCACAAAGTTCCTTCTCCTTTCAAGTTTATCCTTCCACTTCTGTAACAAGGCTGTAACAAGGTGTGCTGTTCATCACACTGAGCTGCACCAAATATTGGCTTCCACTAAAGAATGACCCAACAGGGCAAACTCCCCTCTCCAACCTCTGCATCCTCATCACTCCTCTTCACTTTGCAAAGTGTCAGGCCTTAAGTTTCCTCTAAGTTTTCAAAAGTGTTGTTTTAATGCAGATCCTGCTTTTTTATTTATTCCCAGAACAGTGCTTCATTTTGCTTACAGTCCTTCACTGCTATCACCAAAAAAAGAGTTCAAGTGATTTTTGCTGTGCTTGCTTTGATAGTGATATTCAGCAACGAGATTCTTTGTGTGAAAGAAACCCAGGAAAAGCAGTTTTTCCTAGCATTATAATTTGTTATAGTTAGGTGCTAAAGTTTTCAGCTGAGCTGCTGGTGATAAAAACTGCATATGCTCCAGGCTGCGTAGGTTCCCACTAGATTTTCTTTGTCCAGGTTAGAAACACAGTAGTTTTAGGTTCCCACTGCAGCTAATGGAGAAAAAGCATTTTAAGAGCTGTTGTTTATCCCACTTAAACTCCAAATCACTGTGAGGTGTCTCTCTTCACCACTGGTGCAAAGGGTTCACAGGGCAGGGGCTTTGCCAGCTGACACAGGCACATTTCAGGTGGGATGGTGCCTGCCCCAAGCTGCTCAACACCTCAGCAGAGGAGAAATAAGTGAATAGGAAAGAAAAGCAAGAGCAGGCAAGGAGGCTTGGAGAGATGAGGCACTGCCTGGAAATCACACAAGGCACTGGGATGGGAAGAGGACCCAGATCACTTTATTAAATCCCTTTTTTGTGCCCTCTGTACCATGGGGCTCTTCACTCTGTCAGGCAAAAAGATCATGACCTTGTATTTCCTTCTTCTCTTCCCTTCCAGTAGTTGCATGTTAATTTAGCACTCACATTTTTCTAGAGCAACTGTAAGACCAGAAACTTCTTAAGTCAGATGGAAAGAACTAAACATTTCATCCACTGTGAAGCAGCCAGAAAAACAAGCATGTGGGAGAAAAAATAAAAAACATTGTGCAAATAAAATTGCTGAGGGGAATACAAAAATCACATGAGAAGGGCAGATAGGGGCATTGTGTGAAGGATAAGGAAGGGGAGTTAGGAACAAGGGAAGGATTCTAGCTTGGCTTTGTAAGCACAGTGGGTGAACCATAATCATTGCCCTGCTCCCCAAGGCTGGTGACACAAATTTCATTTCACACTCCAGTCCCACAACCCCAGGCAGCCAGGCAGGGGCAGGAGGGCAGATGGGACTCAGGAGTGGGAGTTTTGCCAAATGGATCCACCACAGAAGAAATCAGCTCTCCTGCCCATGGCTGACCTACCTCAAGAGTTCTTTCTGTGTTCATTTTGCTCTGGAGCTGGAAATTTCTGCCTAATTCATCATGCCAAAGGCCAGATTAGCTCTTTGTGTGGCTATGGAGGCAGAAACCTCTAAAAATTATAATCAAGGGCTAAACTGATTATTTTATGTGACCTGATCTGATTTTGAAAATAGCCCTTCCCTGAGCAGACAGCCAGACTGGATGACTCCCACATGTCCCTTCCAGCCTAGTAAAAGCTGCAAAGATTCAGGAAAACAACTCTTTTATCCTGTGGACTATAAAAGCAGCATTTCCAACAGTTTTTCTTTCATTATGAGAAAAAGACCTAGACAACTCTCAGGGGCCCTACAGCCCTGAAACAAAGAGAGGGTCTCTACAAAAACACCACCAAGCTCTTTGGAGCCAGCTCATTCACTCTCTGCCCTTGCTGTGGGATGGCATCCCAGCTTCTCCTCTGAAGAAAAAAGCCAAAGCCAAGGGAAAGATGAGCTGTGAAGGTGCAGACCTTGCTGCTGCTGCTCTCCCACAGCACTCAAGGAGTGCTGATTGCAACACCAGACCAGTTGAGTTTCTTCACTTGTTTTGAAACCGTCTCAGCTGGAAACACACCCCAGGCTGCTGTGTCATTCCTTGGCTGGGTTTATAAACTGCTCTGCTGGGACCTACAGGTGCTCAACACCTCCCCAAACAGAGCTGGAGCACAGCAGATCTGTGCCAGTTTGTGCACTTGAGGTTGTTTTCCCTTCCAGCTGCTTTGCTTTAAACCCAACCAAGCTGGCAATCCCTCAACCCAGCCACACTGGGGTGACATCAAGGTCCCCCCTTAAATGCTGCCTAGAGAGTTAAGTCCTTAATAACACCTGGAAAAGGATCTCTGCACCATGGAAGAACAAACTTTGCTCCAAAGAGGTTATCAGTGGGACCCCAGGAGAGCAGTCACTGTGAAGCTTTACTTCATTCCAGAAATGTTTTGGAAGCAATTACTTCATCTTGTTCTTTATTCACGGGATTCACTTAACTGATGACATTAGAGCTCAGTCCATTAAGTAAATGGGTTATATATTTTCTCCAGGTTTTGAGGAAGTAATGTTGCAGTGTGTGTCACTATCACTGTCAGCAGTCGACAGGGACTCTTCATTTGTTTAGTGAGGTTTACCTCCACTGAGATCTTAAATATGAAATATCTGGCTCAGGGTCTTTCAAAACGTTTGAGCAGGATTTTAAAAACATAAAAATAAAAAAAATAAGAAAGCAAGTGTTATTTTCACCAAAATTCCTGGCAGCTGTACCGTTTATTATGAGAGGAAAACGGAGCAAGAAAAATTGGCATGTCATTTCTTAAATGAATTTATATCCTCATTTCCTTTAGAAAATGAATCTCTGCTCCATCGAGCCATTTTCCATCCGTCTGCAGGGGCAAAGTTTGCAGAGCACAATGGAAATGCTCCGTTCTAGCACAGGCCAGGGTGCCACACATGCCTTTGGTAATCAGATCCTTCCCCAGCACTGCTGCTGGTAGCACTTATAAAGGTTTTATTTTCCAGTGCAATGGCTCTTAAAAGTCAGCAGCAGCTCAGAAAATAATCAGGGACACATGATCAAAATTCTGGTCACCAGGACCAAAATGTCCTTCTAAGAGAGCTGCAGGTGCCCATCTGCTGAGAGCTGCATTTGTGTCCCCTGCCACAGGGGGAACGTTCCAGGTGTTCCCTTTTCCTTTTGTGGGTTTTTCACCAGTATCCCAGGGAGGAGAGGCAGCAGGATGGGGAGGAGATTTGCCAAAAGATAAAGAGAATTTGAGAGCCAGTAAAAAGCACTGCTTTGGGGAACTGTCACAGAATGCTGTCACTCAAAAGAAATTTTGCACAAAATCTCCAAAACAACCTCTTCCTCCTCCGCACTCATCCGCCTCCTCTGAGGGGTGGTGGTTAATATACTAAATGCAACATAACCACTTGGAAAGCACTTTTCATTTTGAGTCACCACCTTGCTATTTTTGCAGCCGAAAATACAGACTGGTGGAGCTGATGTCATTGATCTGGTACGCACAGGAACAACTTGGGGAGCCGGGGCTGGAATTCTGAGGAAAAGAATTCTGGGGATGCCTGACTTCTGGGGAATTGCAAGCAGTGGAAATTCATCACAGCCAAGGAAAGGAAGGAAAAAGAGGGTAATAGCACTGTAACATCATTTCTGGTTGTCTCCAGTTTGTGTTTTAAACCAATATCAAATTAGGAAAAAGGAAAGGGGAGGAGGAAAAAAGGGGAAACATTTAATTTGCCCCCAAAATAAGAGGTTTTGTTTTGGATACAGACATTTTATTCTTTTTGTCTGAAATCTTAAAAAAAATACCCAGGAAAGAAATTTAAACCCCCAGAGTTAATTCAAAATGAAAAATCAAAGGCTCCTGTTTCAGCAAAAAGCTCACTGGGACTGGGTGGCAGACAGGGTGGGAACGCCAGACATCAGTGCCTGGAAGCCTGACAAACACAAGGGAGGGCCTGAATGCAACAAAGCTGGGACACAAAACCCACAGAATCTCCTGATGATTTGGGTCAACATATGGCTCAACACAATTTGGCCAACCTCAACATGTTCCAGTCTCCAGGGCAGCGTGTGTGATTTTCTCACATCAGAGAGGGGAGCACTGATGGCACTGGGCAAGGAAAACCTGCTCTCATCTTACCTGCTATGTGTTCTGTGTGAGTGGGGTGCTGAAGTGCTGTTTGCCCAAGCAACACCTGATGCACAGCTCCCCTGCATCTCTCTGAGCTCAGAGGGAGTGTCCTGGTGGGTATTTCAGCTGCTGCAGAGAAAGCAGCACAGCTGCTGGGTGCCAGGCCCCCCAGCCAGGACAGTGTGGGTGACACATTTCCCCTGCCAGGCTGCTGGGTCTGCACAGCCCTGAGTGCAGCCTGGTGTCAATGGCACTATTATGATTTCACCCAGCCTAGCCACTCTGGCTGCAGTTTCCCTGATTCCCTGAACAGCAGGGAAGGTCTAGACTGGAGCTGCAAAGATTTCCACATACACAACACACAGACAAACACTTTTTTTCCCCCCTGTCCTGCCAGTTTCACCAACCATGAGAGGAATCCACAAAGCACATGAAGGCTCTTTTCCCTGACCTGCTTGGCTGGCTTTTCTTAGCTGGTCTGAAAGCTCTGCAAACCTAACCATGAACATACAGAAAACACGTTTGAGCCTTTTGTAGAAGAGTTCAACTCTGGGAGAGAAGAAATGTTGGTATCAAAGAAAAACAAGTGCATGTGTTAAGGGAGAGAGAGTAACTGTGGGATGGAGAGGGACAGTTCAAGGCTAGGACTAGATATGCAAGAGGAGGAACTTGCCCAAACACCAGTTGCTTTTTCTAAGCAGGAGACAAATGTCTGCACTCATATCTGAGTTCCCTCCTGTTCCTCTCACGAGACAAGGGGCAGACAAACACACCAGGGTCAAAGCCTCCAAACACAGGGCACTGCCAGGGCACACAACCCCACCAGGTCCCAGAGCTCTGTGCTGCTCCCCTGGCATCCCTGCAGCACAGGAGGGGAAGGAGCTGCAGTCAGGGGAAATGTATTCAGCCAGAAGAGGATGCAGCACTGACTCTGCTCTGTGCTGGGCTGGGATCCATCCATTTCACACCATAGGAGCAGACAAAAATTATTCAAGCATTACAAGCCCTGCACAGTACTCCCTGTAGGCAGATGTTCTCCTGCTGTGTACTTTGTGTCTGCACTGGTGAACCAGAAGCATTTGAGAGCTCTCAGTTGTGCTCTCAGCTCCCTCCTCACCCAGGGTCAGGACAAGCTCTGAGTCTGCACAGCAGCTGCTTCCCCCAGGGAGGGACCCACGGGAAGACAAGGCACAGGGGAGAGGTGGTCCAGGTGGGAGCAGAGCTGCTGCACTCGGGTCCCTGAGCAGCATCTCAGCCTGCTGAGCTTTAGATGGGCTCTGCACTCAGAGTGTGCAGAATGAGCACAGACAGATGCCCTGGGCTGGGATGTGCCCTGGCACTGCTGCTCTGGATGTTCAGACTGAGCCATCAGGGACCTGCTGAGGCTGCTCCAGCTCCAGGGGAGTCCCAGCATCCCAGCAAGGGGCCACTGGCTGCTCTGCCAGAAGGAAGGAGGATCCCAGGGACACGAGCCCTGCAGGGCACTGCACCCTGTGTGTACAATATTGTGACTGGGCAGCCCAGGTTGTGCTGCTGTGGGACTCTGCTGCAGGGACCTGCTCCAAAACCCCAAAGGACAAACAGAACAAGCAGCAAGGTCAGAGGCAGCCAAAGAATCCTGCAATGATTCCTGTACTCACAACCAATCTATGAAACACTGCCATGACCAGAGGCATTCTCAACAGATGATACCATGTCAGCAGACTTGGCTGCTTTTAAGATAATTTCCTTAGGAAAGGATGATTTTGGTGTAGGCAACAACATAAACAATTTGAAAATAATCTGACTTTTATCAAACTCAAGGTTTAAAAAGAAAATAAAACAAGGGAAAGGAACAAACACTTCCTGCACAGACGAGAGGACCTTCAGGAGGAATGCAAACAACAGCTGCATTTGTTTGTGTTTGATTTTCAATTTTTCTTAGGAAAAAGTAGGCATGTAAGAGTGAATCTTATTAATGGAATATTGATTCAAAATACTAATACACTGTAATAGGAAGAAACCATTTGATCTCCTGCTGCTCCTGCTTTTAATGAAGTACTTTTCTATTTTCAGAAGTACAAAAGCAGAAATCAAAGATTTCTTCTTCCTGCCCTACTTGGTGTGCCAGTCCAGTCCAGTGCAGTTGTTCCAGTTATTCTTAAAATACCCTAAACAAATCAAAATCCCTTCAGGAAATGAAAGCTAAAAGAATACTTGTTTCTTTTAATGATCCCTTCTCTCTGATAGGTTCAACATATTTGTGTCAGGTGTTAGAGTTGGCATCAGCTGCCATTGTATTGGTATTTGCTTTTCTATTCCAGTTTGCACAATCCCTATCTCACAATGGGCCATGCCAACAATTTCCATGCTGGAAAACACAAATAAACACAGGAACAACTGTTCTGCATTACTGCATAGCGACCAGAGAAAATTATTTTCCCCCCTCTTCTTTCCTAATGACTCACACCTTCCAAAATCACATAATCTAAAGTCCATGTAACCTGCTTTTTCTCTTGAAGCCACTTCTCTCTTTTTCCCTCTCCAACTAACCAATGCAGTAAGAAAAAATTTGCATCTTGGTCCTTTTTATTCTCTTTGATAAAAATGATCAGATCTCCATGAGGTGCAGTGGAGAAAACCTCCAAAGGTTTAAATTCATTTATTTGAAGCTTAGCTGAACCTTTAAACATCCCACCCTTCTGCCTAATCCTTCAACAAGCTCATATTTCCCCTTTGCCCTCCATGGGCTTGCCTGCAGGGAAATACCTTCCCAGAACAGCTGTACTAGAATAATTAATCCACTACAAATAGGCCAGTAAAATATCCTGCCTGGATATCACTCTGGAATAAAACTGATATTCTGGAAGCATGTCTTTGTGCAGCCATGGCTTTTGTTCCAGGATCTGTGGAGGGGTTTATGCAGGTGCAGGTGGCACAGGGCAGGTACTGTGCCACAGCTCTGCAGGGACATTTCTCTGCACACTGGGAAGGACAATCCACCCTGTGAGGGTTTGAGAGACAGTGAACTGCAAGAACGTTCTGGGATTAGAACTGGAGGTGTTCTTCTCCTCCCTGGATACTGGGATTAGAGCTGGGTCTGTTCTCTTCCTCCATCACCTCTGCCTTTTGGCAAGTTCTTCTCACCCTCTTGTTTTGGTTTCCTTTTTTTTTTTTTTTTAGTAGAAATCTAATACTACTTTGGGGATTAATTAATTGATGAATATAGAGAGTCTGAAAAGTGTAAAGCACTACACAGGAGTTAAGTGTTATAATTAGGAGCAATTCTGATCTTGATTACAATGAGGTAAAGCTGGAAGTCCTATACCACAGAAAGATTTAAAATGATAAAAAAAAAAAAAAAAAAAAAAAAGATCAGAATCAGGGTCTTATGATTTTAAATGTAAACTTGGGCAGATTCCCTGCTGAGTTACATCTGCAACTGTAATAAGATCAAGGAACATGACAACTTGTCATTTCAGTAACAGATATAGGGAGAATGCCCTTTAAAAAAAATTAAACAGGAAGGAAATTTTTTAAGTGTTTTCTTTGGCTCTGAAACATATGCCCAGGGAGAAACTGTTCTCAGCAATGCAGTGGATCTTGAAATATTTACTGGGTCTGGCATTTAACATAATCTTTCTTGTATAAACGATATAGAAAAAATACATATTATCTCACTGCAATCTAGTGTGAAGATGAGATGATATTTTAATAGAGCTGCATTCATCAACTGTAACAAGAGAGGAAATGTGCTCCAATCCAACATGCCCTGTGGGCAATGTAAATAAGAGTAAGTGACTTCGACCAGCAGATAAGTGCAGCAAGGGGAGGCAAACAGAGGGACAGAGGCTTGCCAGGGACCAGGGCAGTGTGGGCAGGGGGATCTTGGTGTGCCAGGGACCAGGGCAGTGTGGGCAGGGGGATCTTGGTGTGCCAGGGACCAGGGCAGTGTGGGCAGGGGGATCTTCATGTGCCAGGGACCAGGGCAGTGTGGGCAGGGGGATCTTGGTGTGCCAGGTGTGGCACCCACTGCCCCTCACACCAGGATCCCAGCCACTCACTCTACTCATCCCAAGGGTCTTCCTGGAAACCTGAATTTCTCACTTGGCTTGCAGTGGGATTTTGTATGTCTAGCCAGTGACACCACTATTTTCAGAAGTAATTAAATTTTTAATTATGCTTCTTAATAGGCTGTAGCTACTGCTTTGCAGTTCTGTTTCTGTCCCTGTTGGATGCCCATGGAGCAGTGCCATGAAGCTCCAACTGCTCTTCCAAGGGTCAGGGTGTTCCCAGCTGAGCTTACAGCACTGGAATCACACTGGGCAGTACCTTTCAGAACCACAGGAACATTCCTTCAAGATTTTTCCAACACAAGTTTGGAGAAAGAACAGTGAAGACTGAAAGGCTCAGATACTGAACTGTTTTCAAACTTGCTAATAGATTTATTCCTGGGAACAACATCTCAACTTTCCTTCAAACCAGGTCTTCAGGTACGCTGGTAATTGTAGGGGGAAAAAAGGGAATGCCATCATACACAGGCAGTAAAACTACAATGTACACTCTCCAGAGAGAACTTGTGCTGGAGAACATGCTGTATTGAAAATCATCAGGGAAAGACAGTGAATTATTTGTGACCTTGGGCAAGATGTTTAATGTCTTACTAGTTCAGACAGGCAGAGTCAAACTCACACCAAAACCACAACAGCCTCCCCATTCTCCCTCTGTGCAGAAGGGGACAGGGCTGTGAAGAATGACTGAGTGAACATGTTTGAAATAGATGCTAAGGAAGAAGGGGTCTAAATAAAACATCAAGAAGTTAAAAGGCAGCTCGTTGTTTGACTTGCCTTCAGACAGGACATCTGAGCAAGATGCAGCTGGATCCCTCAAGCTTCTGGCATTTAAAGGACCCCTGACCTTCCCAAAGCAGTTCCAAGACTCCCTTGCACCATTTGCAGAGAAGACAAAAGACCCTGAACACTGACTGCTCATAAATTTGCATTTCTTTTCCTGGAGTTTGCCAGTTTGTCTTCCCCTTGAGTGGGAAGACAGGCAAGGTTTTTATTATTTTCCAGTCATTGCTTGATGCACGTGCTGTAGAGCCATGGGCAGATGATGGAGCACAAGCTGTGTCAGGATCTGTGTCTGTTCCCAGTCCCCTCAATGCCATTCTCTCAGAGACAGCCTTCACTCAGCATGTTTCAGATGCACTGAACACCCACAGCAGGGCTGACATTGCCCTCACAGAACCCTTCAGAGACCTAAATCTCCACCAGGCATCAAAAACCTGCCACGAGAGTGGCTGCCACTGCAGCTGTGCTGTTCTGACCCAGTTCACAAGGGCTGAGTGGGCTCACAGGCACCTTCCCTTTTCCCTACCCTGGCACAGCCAGCAGCCAGACCACTGCCAAGCATGGTTTAGCTTTAGTTTGGACATTAATTATCCAGCTGGGACTGTCCTTCTCTCCTGGCACAGCAAAGCTCTGCCCACGTGCCCTGCCACCCTGTCCCCAGGCACTGCCACCCCTCAGCAGCTGGCACTGCTCAAGTCCCACCTCTGCAGCCCCATCCCTTGACCTGCATCACCAACCAGGTACCAAAATGCAGCACTCAGGGGCTCTGGTTGGTCTCCCAGTGACCACCAGCACTTAAGGAACTGAGGTACCAATTTTCAGAGTGCTGCTAATGCATGGGCACTGCAGCCCAACTGCACACACAGCCAGGGAACAGAGGGCAGTGCCTCCTAAATTTATCTTGCTTTTTAAAGCAAGGTCTGAACCTCCAAGGTTTTGACTTCTTCAGATTCCCTTGTTATGAAGTTATGAGAAAACATTTGTGGTCGGGTGATTTCCTTTTGCCCTAGACAGCTGTCAAGAGCAGCAGAATGGCCCAAGGCAAAATG
The DNA here is from genome assembly GCF_029582105.1 of Oenanthe melanoleuca. Taxonomy (NCBI): domain Eukaryota; kingdom Metazoa; phylum Chordata; class Aves; order Passeriformes; family Muscicapidae; genus Oenanthe; species Oenanthe melanoleuca. The sequence continues at coordinate 2,854,859 of NC_079353.1, forward strand.
TGATGTGGGTGTAAGAAGTGTCTTAAGCCAATAAGTTAAAGCGACGGCTTAGAAAGCCTGGGGAAAAAACGAGCCAATAATTGCTGAAAATCTTCCTATTCTGCTACTTTTATTTAGTCAGATTCAGTGGCCCCTCTCCAGGCCTTCAGCCTTCTCTTCTTCCACGCCTTGGAAAAAGAACCTTATTAATCATTTTGCTTCTATTGTTTAATTATCCTGAGCATCAGCAGAACAGATCAACGCTTGGTTCTTGCACACAAATCCCACCCCTCTCAGACTGCAGTGTCCCAGCAGCTCCCACTCCATGGACAGCACAGGCCAAAGTACTGAAAGTATTTGCTGCCCTTATGCTGTTTGAGTAAAGAGGGATTAAAAATTACGCCCTGCCAGGGCTGCTGGAAGACTCATTTGATGAGTAGTCTCCATCGAGGATGGGATGAAAACTCTCCACCAAATGTTAAAGGAAAAAGAGGTGGGAAAATGGATTAGCAACTCAGAGACAATCACCACAGATCGTGTTTGTTCTTTTGAAAAAAAAAAATTCAGTTTTAATGAACACATGTACATCTCATCTCCAAAAAAATATTACCAACTGAAGGCAAATCTGTTTGAAAGTCACTACTTTTAGTGGTGTCAGGGGGAGGAGAGGGGTGTTGGCTGCCAAATTGAAAAGCTGGGGGGCAGCAGGAAAGGAGGGAAGGGGCATTCAGAGCTAACCCAGCAGCAGGGCCTGGCTCTGGGCAGAGCTCCATCCCTTGCTGTGCACAAACATGAACCACAGAGTGTCCAAGTGGCTCTGTCTGCACTGACAGTGGCTGTGCTTCAGGGCTGCCCTGGGGGCCTGGGCAGGGCCTGCTCACACAAGATGGGGTCTCAGTTTATTAATATTATTATTATTTATAAAAATAGCAATGTTTTTTAATATCTACATAAAAACTCTTAAAATTCAGCTTCTGCTTCATCTGCTAAATGACTGTGCACTGACCTGCCTCTCTTTGGGGGCCACATTCTGAGTCTTTCATGAGGCATTCACTGAACAAGGCTGCTTCCTTATCAAGTAATATTTCATACCAAAATTGAATCTTAGTTTAATAGGCAAAGTCCTCTATTGATTCATGCAGTGGTGACTAAGAGAGCTGTGATTCATTGACACCTGTTGGGTTTGAGGTTTCTTTTCACTCTTTACAACTTCTTCCTTCTGTTTCCCTTAAACACACATTTTTTCTACCTTTTTTATTTTTTTTTTTATACAAAGAAATAAAACAAAAAGGCTACCTTTTGGCAGTATCTCTACAATTGTAGTAAAATTGATATCTTAATAAATGTCATGTGCAGCTATTTTGGACTCATCTGCAAATCCCTAAAGCCAACCTAATTACCTTATTTTTTTTTTAATCAGAGAGGATATATGAGGTGAAGTGAAGCATATGGGCTACAAGAAAACAGTGTATGACTCATGACAGCCACTCAAAATTTAGCTATTCCTTGGCCACTTTCTACATGTACATATACAATACCCTGCCTAGGAAAGATTCATCTTTACCTTTAGCAGGGGTCTCACCCTCTGATGAGCCTTTAGGAGCTGTGCATGGCAGGCAATGAAACCCCAGACCTCCCTTTCCCTGGGGAGCCTCTCTGGCCCTTCAAACCAGTTTGTTGCTCTCACCTTCCCTAATCACTCTCCTGCCCAAGGAGATTATGAGCACCAGGCATAAAGCCACAACCTCCTTAAATCAAACCTGACTTTTACTGTTGGTGTCAGTGGGGCCAGGGGTTCATTACTGGCCTTATTTCCCAGGCCTGAGTAATGACAGACAGCTTCACCTGGGATAAAGCTGGTGATCCCAGGATTTAATTCATTAGTGGGTCAGGATTCCACACTACTGATTGCTTCTGTGGAACTGTAAGACAAATAAAACCTAAATATTTGAAATTCAAGCTCTAAGGCCACTCAGACCAAAATCACTGTTTCTTTTCTTTTTTTTTTTTTTTTTCCCTTTATCCTTTCCTTCACAATCCACCTTTAAAATCTTTTTCCCTTGGAGCCTGTGAAAGCTGCCTCCCCAGGGCTCTCCCCTATTGTGTCTGTCCTCATGCAGTCCCTTTGTAATAGCCAAGCTGTGCAGTTGATGCTCAGGCTGAATTAGAAAGCAGGTCTGTGTCTGATCTGCAAACATACCTCCAGCCTGATTTCCCTTCCCTTAATGTATTCCAGCCTGTGCCTCATAGTTAAAATCTTCAATTCTACCTCTCTCTCCTTTTTACATGCCTGTTTTATTTGCACAGTCATTTCACAGTCCAGTTGTTCTTTCTGGTCAGGTGGCCTATAAGATATTTCTATTACCAGTTTACTCTCTGAAATATCTCTGACTGCAGCCCATAATGACATGGCAGCCCCATTCCAGTCTCTCTCAGATCCCCACTTTCAGAGGCTAATAAGTCCTTTTCCTTCCCAAATAGCTCTCTCTCCTCTCATTCCTTCCTCTTGCTCCCCAAACAATCTAAACAATCTCTACTCTTTAATGTTTATACCTCTGTTATCTTCTAAGGAAAGTGCAGCTCCATCCATACCTATTTCCCAGTGGGCAATGCCCACATGCACAGCCCAGCTCCAGGTATCCTGATTATCCTCCTCCCATTCCCTGCTGCCCCTGAGCTGGGCAAGGAAGGCTGGTTCTTATTTCTATCCATCCCCTGGAAGTCTCCCCTTCACCAGCTGCTTCCAATTTGTCTGGAAGGGATGATCTGGTTAGAGGCAGTGGTTTCTACTTTTTAATGCATTTCTTCCACTGTATCCCATGAATACATTTAACTGACTTCCCTAGTCCTATTGCACAGACTACCCTTCCATCTGCATTGTGCTTGGGGTTCAAACTGTCCTTGAGGTTTTCACTCTGCACTTTGACCTCTAAAGCCTGAAATTCCTCCAGCTGCATTTCCTCAGCACACATTTCTGCCTCCTCTTCCTCCCCCTCCTGTGCAAACCCCGTGCAGGGACACTGCAGCACTGACCCTGAGCTGTGCACTGCCCCCCTGTTTGGCCTGCCAGGAGCTCCACATGGGGTGTCCTCAGTGAGGTTTTCTCAGGCAGAAATGAGGCACAGAGCTTCCCAAATGGAGCTCAGAACGTCCCTGGAAGCTGGGATGTCCGTGTTCTTTTGTCATCACTGATATGTGAAACCATGGGAAACAGCAAATCCCCTCACACTGGGGAAAAAGAGGAGCCAGGAGTGGCTTAGGGTTTGCTCTCATGTGCCAAGGTGTTTTTAAGCATCAAGCCAAAATTTGAGGAAATTTACTCTACACTAACTTAACTATGTTAAAAAGGAAATTTGGCCTCAAAATTATTTGGTCCTAAGGTGATTGTAAAATGGGATTTAAATGTATTTAAATGAACTTGAGAAGAGCTTGGGAGAGATGCAGAGAGAGAGAGCCAGCACAGTTCACAGCACCCAGCAATCCACCCTGCTCCAACTCCTCATTTGCCAAAAAGGAAGAGAAAAGCGATTTCCTTCTTTTTCTCTTCTGCAGCCCTGTGACTGTAATCTCCAAGGAGCCCTGTGGGGCTCCCTGCAGTGCAGGGAATCAGCTGCATTCAGCACCATAGGAGAGCTCTGTTAATGCAATGGTTGTTACTGATACAGGCACCCACAGCCACCACTGTCCTACCACACACATCCAACCAGGCACACAAATGTCCCCAGTGAGCCTGGGATGCTTCTAGAAAGCACAAAGCCCAGGTGACACTCCAGGATCTCGAGGAGCATGGCCCTGCAGGAGGTGTCTGTGACTGGAGGGAGGACTGGAATCATCAGCCTCTTGGCCCACTTGTGAGCAGCTGGGAACATCCAGAGCACAATCTCTTCCTGTAAATCTTGGGAAAACTCCCGTTGTGCTTTCCCCACCCTGGTGTTGACACAAGACCTCGGGCCTTAGAGCAGTTGGACTTAGTCTCAACTGGGTCAGATGGATCCCACTTTTGCCCTCAGTCCATTAGTGTAACACTTCAGTCTCTCCTCTTGCAACTTCCAGTTGAAATTCCTAAAATTCTGGGAATCTCTTTTCCTTGTAAGCCCCAAAAAAAGGCTTGGAAGAAATGTAGAAGTTTCAGTAGAAGTTGTCTTAGATAAGGACTGATTTGTGCCTCCCATGGGTGCATATCTTGCATTAGGGCTCAGATACAAGACTGGGAGTTAAGAACTGTTAAGGGTTGGATCCTGACACTGATTTTATATGTGACCAAAACCAATTAATTTTACCTCTTTAGCTACAACTTCTGTCATCTGGAAAACTGACTACTCAAGATAATCCAAACCCACACATTTTCTGATCTTGAATTTGCTGACAATCATGCAGTACTCTCAGGTAGAAGGGTGAGTTTATTAGCAGTTACTCAATAAAGTAAAATTATTAAAATGTGTTTCTTCTGTCCCAAACAGAAGTTTCTGCTGACATTTACAAGAACAGAGGCAATACCCCAGGAGAGGTCATGGAGCTCCAGTGCCCTACAGTGTCCCCACAGCTTTGTGTGGCACGAGGGGTGAACTCGGACACACCATCTCCTTTCCCAGCTCACTGCAGAGCCTGTCTCCATTCCAGAGCACTGAACCACAGCTCAGCTGCTGGAAAAGTCGCCCCAGGACACTGCCAGGAGGAGGTGCAGGGCAGAGCATCTCTGCCCACTCCGTGCCCTGCTCTTTGCCCTTCTCTTGTGCAAGGGGTACAGTGTGCTGAAAAGCACAGCACGCTCCTGCTGGGCAGTAATTTTGTGCAGGGACCCCAGCAGTTATGGAACACATGATATAGACACAGCTTTACTAGGTAAATGATCCAGTTAAACAAGGTAAATCAACAATGAGGGAGAGGATGAGAAAATTATATTGACTGTAATGTTTACAAACACTCGTCACCTTCCAACTCAGTGATGAATTGGTAATGGTTTTGCTGGAAGAAAAGATCCCTCTTGCTTTAAAGACAGCTATTTGATGAGACACAAGGGAGACAATTAAACATTTAATTCAGTTTGACCTGCTCTGTCATTACAGCTCTTTGTTTCCCATCTCTTTCTTTTCCTCTGACCTTTACGATGTGGTACTTGGTGGGTTGTTTTTTATTTTTTTATTTTAATTTTTTTTTATTATTATTATTTTTATTTTTGTGACCAGGTCAAATCAAACAGATCCTGTTTCCCAAAGATAACATGAACACTGAATATTAATGCAGCCTCCCCCTATTGTGTCGCTGTGCCTGCCTCCCCCCTGTGCCCCCAGCCCACACCCCCTGCCTCACACTCATTTGCACAAAAGCACACCGAGTCCCTCTCAGCAGCCCACCTTGAACAAAACACTCCAGGACTCTCGAAACAGCAGAAGTGCTAATCAAGCAGGGCCCTGTGCTCTGTGCTTCTGCAGTGGTTGCCTGGCATAGAAATGGGCTGTCTGGCCGCAGCTATGAGGTAACGTCTGGCTTTTTTGCCAAGCTGCAGAACTAGTCAGACACTCCCTGGAACAACATTTCTTCAGGAAAGAAAAAAAAAAAAAAAAAAAAAAAAGTTAGGCAAGAAATGATCTTCCAGAAACTTCCTTGCATCTTTCTGTGTGCGGGGATTTTTTTTTTTCTTTTTGGAAAAGTTACATAACCAAATTACTTAGAATGCAACGGGTTTCATCAGCTGATTTTTGGGCAGTAATCTTATGAAACTGATTTCTCACACTTACTAGGCAAACTGGAAATTTGGAAAGGATAAAGAACACACATACTCAAAATATATACACACACAGATGTACCCCACTCTTTTTCCTGCAACACTGTCTAGATCCACCAGCTATTTTTGGATGCAACCTGAAATAGAGCAATAGAAATTCAAGCAAGGCAGTGCTAACCTGCATCTGCAGCATCTTTTTTGCAGCGCCACTGATTAATCTAATTAACCACTTAGAGGAATTCTTTCACACTGCAGCAGCAACAGCAGCCCTTCTAATTCCTGTATAAATTCCTTATTTACTGATGTTGCACAGTATTCTTGATTCAGTGTATTCTCCTTTTTATAACAGCACTGACAATTTGATTTTTTCCCCTGAAGGACAGAAAATAGAGTTCATTTTTCTGCAGTGAAGGTTGAGAAACAATCTGAACTGAAGAGACACGGCTGTTGATTTGGAGGTTCAAGCTGACAACACCTCTTGCATTAAACACTGTCTGCATGTATCAGTCAGAAATTTAGACTTGTCCCAAGGTGACACACTTGGAAGAGTTAATTCCTGAGAAGCAGCAGCTTTGGAAAGGTGCAGGAAGGAATGTCTTGTCCTCAGGGTAGGAGCAGCCAATGGAGCAGGGTGCTGGTGATGTAATGCCTCAAACCTGGTGCATCATTGGTTCTGCAGATATTAGACTTGATATGATTTCGGAGAGTTTGGCCAGAGGAATTTTTGCAGAGGAGTCTGTAAATTTCCCTGCACCAAGGACGTTTCCATTCAATCCTCCAGTGCTCCTCGTTTGGGGAGAAGTTTGCTCTAACAACATTTCTGTCCTGTGTCTTCCTGCTGCTGTTTAGCTGCTCTGTATCCTGCTATCTGGGAGGCATTTCTCTGAAGTCAGACTGTGCTGGAATTACTTCTCCAGCCTGCCCATGAAATTGAAATGAATTTTTAATAAAAAGCAGTTGTTTTTTCTCTGACTCACCTCTGAACTCTTAATTGTTTCAGGCACCAACTTCCATTCCCCCAGCTTCTATTACCTTCCTGGGGTTTTCATCTGCTCAGTCTTATTTCTTTAGCTGATTGCTGCATGAGGAGATGGCTGACAGTGTTTGAAATGAGCCTCTCCAGTCTGGGCTTGCTCTGGAGGAATCTGCTCAAAGCACCTCGGTGTCAGTGAGCTCAGAACACGTGGGGCTCCTGCTGCAGGACTCGCTGCAGCTGCAGCCCCCGAAGCTGCTGGACCACTCCAGCAGTTTGTTTGAACTTTAGCCATGATTCAGTCACAGAACCCTCTGAGATTCTCATCCTTTTTTCTCATCCTCCCCTAAATGAAACAAAGATTCTCACAAAACCTACAGGGGCGATTAAAGCCTCTGTCAAGGCAGGGAAGAGGAAGCAGGAGCTGCAGGAGACGTTCAGAGGCTGGAGATGCAGGAACTGGTGATGCTGAGGTCAAAGCACAGCACAGGAAGCACAATCCAGCCCACAGAGCTCTGGAATCTCTGAGCAGAGCAGCTTCCCCTGGGCACCCCCAGGAGCCCTGCCAGTTGTCAGAGGCCAAAGATCACACAAGACCTGTGGAGAGCAGAAATGTTCCAAGATACAAATGACTTCGCACTTCTGAGGTTTGCTCCTTTTCCAAACAAGAACAAAAACCTTAAAATCCTCAAATTCCCTGAAAACTATGGATGATTTTTTTGGTCAGGTTTTTGCATTAATTTCAGTAAACCCAAAATGTTTTGATGCACACTTTTGAAAACAAGTAGAAAAAAATATGTGATTTACTCTGGAGAAAATTAAAAGGGAAATAATTAACTCCAGAAATGAAACTTTTCCTATTGCCTCCAATTTCTGCCTGAAATAAAATAAAACTTTCAATGAAACTGGGTCAGGTTAGTGGCTTGTTTGAATACACACCTTCCCTAGGCCAAATACCTCAATTTTTGGACAAGAACAAAAAGATGAACTGAAACAAACTTTGCACATCCTTTCCTTGTGCTGAGCAGTCTCAGTTATTTCTGCACTGGGATTATCCCTGGTGTACCACTGACTTCTGTGTCTGTGTAACACAGCCTTAGCAACCTTTCAGAGAATGAGATCTAAAACTCACCTAGGGAGTCTGTTCCACCACCTAACTCTCTTAATAAGCAGAAAGCTTTTCCTAATATCCAATCTGTTTTTTTTCCCCAGCAAATTAAACTGATTTCTTCCTAAACTGATGTCCCAGCTCCAGTGGAGAAGGGGAATAACCAACCATCACCCTCCTTAAATCAACCTTCTCCATAGCACTAGGCTGTTATCTTGCCCACCCTCAATCTTTTAAACACAAAACCAATCCACTTTTTTTCCAATCTTTTCTTCTTACTCACAGTATTTAATCTCAGATTATTCCTGTTGTGCCTTCCTTGGGTTACCTAGCCATTTGTGCTGGCTCTTCAGTATGGTGCAAAGTCTCTTGAATGTTGATAAGACTGTTGTCGTTGCATGGTAAAGAAGGGAGAGATTTCATAGCAGCCCAGTGACACATGAGGATGAAGAGCAGAGCTGAGCACTGTTCCAGGGCACTGCACACTGTGGCTGGGTGAAGTGCTACCAGGCAATTTCATTGTTCTGCATGCATGGGATGCAGTCTGTCCCTGCTCATCTCCATCATCCTTCCCAGCTGAAACCTCTGTTTGCATCTGTATCAAGTTGGTAGGAATTTGCTGCCACCAGAGAACAATGATTTGTGATTACTTTCTTTGCTCTGCTGAGCAAAAGGAGGTTTTGTTTGCTACCATGATGGAAACAGAGCTGCATTTTTCACTGCTGCCTCAGCACAGGTGTAAGTGTGAAGCTACTGTACTACATTTTTGAATCTAAAAATGCCCCTAAAAAGCTCCACTGAGCATTTTGGGCTAACACTGCTCATGGACTTTGACAAGGGATGTTAGAATGCAATGGCAGCGACATCTCTGTTCTGTGAGCCACAGTTCCCTCTCCAGCAGCAGCAATGCCTTTTCTCTTCCAGACCTTTCCAGCTCTCAAACAGACACTTGGTGCTGGCTTTGGAAAATCAGTGCTGCCACAAAGACTGAGCTGTGCTGGAGCTGCTGCTCTCCCTGCACAGAGAGCTCAGGGGTGGCTGTGCAGGGTGTTTGCTGGTGGTTCACAGAAATGCATCTTGCTTGGGACAGCTTCCCAAACCTCTGGAATAAAAAAGACAGCTCTCTTTGGAGGGGTCTTGTGCTGCTTTGCTGAGGAGAGTCCTTCCATTTACTTGAGGAAGTTTGAGAGGCAGCTTTTGGACTAGAAGATATCTTGGGCAGCAGCAGCCAGCAAAACACAGGGAATGTACATGAACGTGGGGAATTAAAGTGAATTGGCAATTTGAAGATGTGACTTTTTCCAAATCCCCTTCCAATGTGTCACTAACAAGAATTGTTCTTCCACAGTGTGTTTGGAAAGCCACACAAAGTAACCATGCAGAGCTGTCCCAGCCTGTTCCAAACCCTCTCCAGCCTCATCCCAAAGGTGCCTGGAGAGCATCTGCAGCTGGCTTAGGGTGACACACAAATCCTTGCTGTGGCAGCCCCTGGAGCTGGCCAGCCCCATCCTAAAATCATTCCTGAGCTTCTAGGTGTTGGCAGATCCAATCAGCCACCAGTGCCAGCAGCCCCTCCAGGAGCACATTCCCATTTCAGATGTTGAGAAGTTTCACTGCCACCATTTTCTTTAAAAATTGCTCACATTTGAGAATAGAAAAATTCCACTCCACAGGATATAAAGTGTCAATTGAAGTGTTAATTATATTTTCATATCAGAACATAAGCTCCAGTTTGTAAGAACATGGGTGTCCTTAAACTATGTTGTAATAAAAAATTGAAAACAGCTAGTGTTCTTGAATCAATTTTCACATTTATAACTTTAAAGAATAGTTCCCTCTTCTATCTCATTTTGTCAGCTCTGTATGACTTTGTGCTTTCCTTGTCATTTCATCAAAAATATGTCAGTCTGTAATTTGCAATGTTTCTTTCAATTAAAACCAAAATTCCCCAAAATAACAACAATGAAAAAAGCAACAACAAACCAGAAGCAAAGTTTCAATGATGTATTAAACTATGTGGGAATAGCAATTTGAAAAAATAAATATAATTTATTTTATCAACTCTAAAGAAAACTGTAAGGATTCAAGCTATAATTGTGAAGATAATATCCTACTGCTATTAATGGCTGCTGGTGGTGGCATATACATTACTTCTAATTTTCACAGCTCATTTGCATCATAAATGAAACACAGAGAATCCTGTGGAAGATACTGTAGATAGCACATTTATCATAATATCTGAGGGGTTTCTCTGGAATCACAGAAATTGAACCTTACATATATATGATTTACTTGATTAGACTGCAAAATTTCAAATCTTTCCAAGGTCATTACGCTAATGGGACACACAAGGTTAAAAGATGCTGACTACAGACTTTGCAGAACCTTTCCAATTCCTTCTAAGCACTTATTTCTAATTCCTAAAATTACTGACTTCTTATTTTTAAGCTTCTCCAAACTCCCACAAATCCCAGGAGCCTGTAGCAGTCTTCCAAACCTCTAGCAGTACATTTACTTTCTTCTGAGTTAACTACTAGACCTAATTAAACAACACTGTCTCATCTGAGTGGATGATATTCTTACAGTCTGAATACAAATTAAAATTCCAGTTCTGTTAACATTCAGGTCAGTTAATCAGAATAAACCTCTTTAAAAACTGGAAGGCTAAAGTGGTTTCAAAGTCAATCAGACTCTTAACTCATTTTTAAGCATGTCTTTTGTAATAGTCTCTATTAGTTTCCTTTAAATAATAATAAAAATAAAATAAAAGAGATCCCAGTTCTCAGGTCAGCTTAATTCAATGAAAGAAAAATAGAGAATTTTACATGAAGGGTTGCTAAAGAGCTTTGGTTTCCAAAGGGCAGGCACACAGTCCTGCATGTTCAAAATTGCACAGACAGTTGCCAAAACAGCATGTGCAAATTAGACATCGTTCACATAATGAACTTGTTAGAAGACTAATTCAAGATTTGCATGTGGAAATCCAAATGTGGAGCTATAATATTCCTGGTGAATGCAGATGTATCTATTAGCCTGTGTGTTTTAGCAGATGTTATTTTGAAAACAAGATCCCAGGTCCTTCACAGGACAGAAATTAATAACCAGAGACTGCAATTTCATGGAGGGCTTTTCTCTGACACAGGACATGATACCAGAGAACTAGAAATGTTGAGTGCTCCTCTCACCCTCAAAACAGATTTCCTGTGTGAGCTCAGGGAAATTATATTCCTTTTACCTACCCTTGTTTACTTATCAGTGAAATGGCTTTAATATTCTTTATCTGCCATCACAGGCACACTGTCAGACTCAATTAGTGTTTGTAATTCTCTTTAAGCTCTGCAAATGATCGTGTGTTTTGGAACACAATTCAAACTTGAATTGTTTAACCCAACCATGTTCTTATGGCAAATGCAAATCACTTGGCAACATTATTCTAGCTTTAAGGAGGGGGGAAAGAGTGAGAAGGAAGCAGCCAGAGGTCCAGGTATCCTGGAAGGCTCAGACACAGGCTGGGCCTCCATAGCTGGAGTTGACACTTTGGCTTTAGGTGAGGGTGTGCAGGAGAATGCAGAAAGCAGAAGCTGCCCTTTCATCCATTAAGCAAGAAAACACATTTAGTTTGGTGTGGTTGGGATCATATCCCTCCCACTAATCCTTAAAATGGTGAGTTTCAAAACAGGCATGCCATGGGTGCTGGGTTTTGACAAATGCAAGGCTCTGCTCAGCATTCTGTTTGCATATTGCTAAAATCCATATACCTCACTGCCCAGGATTTAGGCCCTGTAATCACTCCTTTGAAAGTGCAGTGCTATTTTCAGCTTTATCTTCATTTTATTCTCATCAAAAATAATTGCTGTGATTTAGAGACTGTCTAATGCCCTGTTGTTATCTCCAAATCTCTAGTAGTATGCTGGCATCCAAGAGTGAACCTAAAAGCTGCAGATTTTCAAGTTGCAGCATGTTAATCTCTCTGAGTATGTAGAATGATCTCTCTAATTGAAAAGATTACTGCAGCCAGGTTTTATGTGTATGGTTGCATCTGAAATCCAGCAAATGCTGGGAAAGAGAAAAAATCCCACCACAACACCAAAATAGCTTTAATGCAAGTATTGGTTTAAACTCAACAGCCACATTGGATTTGGCCTGCCTCAAGATGCTCTCTCCAAAAAAACTGAAGGTGAACATTTTTCAAATCACCTTGTAGGGAAAGAAATTTGAGTTCAGGGAGACTGGAGTGTAAAGCCAGTGAAATCTTGATTTTGTCTAAGACATTAGCAAGCATTTTGTGACTTCATAAAGAATAAAACATCATTGCTGGATGGTTTGTGCCTTAACTTGCTACACTGACACAGATGTAAAGCAAGATGCTAAGCCTGACTCAGATCTCAATTTCTGATGGGGCAGGCAGCAAGAAAAGCAAGAGGAAAATGTTTTACAGTGAAAACCATAGGATGTCTTTGTGCCCATCAATAATTTACTTGTTGCACCTGTTCAGTCAGCCCTTCCTATGCCTTTTGTATTATCCCCTTGCCAGAAGATGTCTCCTGAAGGATGCCCTTCCTGAGAGAAGCAGCCCAGTGTCTTGCACAAGTAAGCTGGCACAATGCAGCCATTGGTGAGAACTCCAGAGCCTGCTTGGAGGAACACCTGGAGATGTCTCTGTGCACCCCTCTGGCTTCTGTTTCTCACATCCAGCCAGGGAAGAGACCTTCCCAAGGAATCTCATACAAGCAGTAAAAGAGAAATGCTGTAATATGGCTTTGGAATGGGGCTGCACATCACACATTCATGTGTTTTCACTTACTCTGCTCCTGCTCTGCTTTCAGCTTGGCAATACCCAAGGGTGTGGTTTGCGTGTGAGATTAGACAGGTTGAGAGGCAGGCTTTTATCATTGTTCCTGCAGTGCATGTGATGTTTTTTTTTTATGTGTTCCTACTTGTAATTTTATCACTTGGTTATTATTTCACAGTGGTTTTTATAGCACATTTTACTACAGGGGTCTTGTGGGTATTGGTGTTAGCAATCGGAGAGCAGGATCCTGCCACTGCAGCCTGCCTGAGATAAACAGGTACGTAGGTGGCCAGTGGAAGTTGGTATTTTCCATCTGTGGTGGTGAAATCTCATTTGAAAAATCATTTACTCAAGAGCCACCTGCATGGCTGGACCATGCATGTCCTGAAGAAGTCTCTAACATCAGCCCAGGCAGACGGCGAGTCCTGGAAAGAGCTTACGGGCAAGGTTAGCTCTATTATCCAAATTGGGTCACTCATTCCTAATTATTTATAACCTCTATCTGCAGTGTACTGCACAGCATGAGGAGTGCTCTGAAACAGGAAACTTCTTGGACATCAGACTTGTGCTGTTTTGTCTCAGGAGGAGTCCCCACGCAGAGTCCCCTCGGGCAGCAGGAGCTGCGTGGGGCTGGGGGCGAGTCAGCATTGTGCCTGTGCTCCCTCCTGACCTCCACCAGCCCCAAGAATAACATTGGCAGGCTCCTTGTGTAGCTCCTGATAATAAGGGCTCCCTCATTACCAAGTCTAATTATCAGGGAGTGATTGTAGAGGACACAACCTCAACATCCCGGCTCTCCTGACCCTTTTCTCCCCCCGGTTTCTCTGGATGCCTCACCAAGGCGAACTGGCAGCGTGCAGTTAAACATCCTCACTGAGCATTTCCCTTCAGTCTCACACCAGCAGTCAGCTGAAATCAGTTTGATGAACCAGTGGGCCAGCAGGAGAGGAACACAGCATATTAGTCCTAAAGCTTTCCTACATAAAGAGACCCAGCAAACTCTGGCAAAAAGAAGAATCTGAGTGGGACCCTGGAATTAGGGGAGGGGAATTAATGGACATTTGCTGGGTTTATTTTAAGGAAATCAATGGATTTGCTGGAGACTGGGTGATGGAACACGCAGCTGGTGGAATGGACAGCCAAAGATCACTATTTTTCTTTTAAGCAAATCAATGTGTTAATTGGGATTCTGGTGGGATTCTGAAGCTGCTAATGGAGGTGGGGGCCAGTGGAGGATCATTAGTCTTTATTGTAAGCAGTACAGTTATTTAATTGGGGTGTGACTGTGGTGCTGAAAGAGAGAACAGGAGAAGAATGAAAAGTGATTTTTAAAAGCCATCACTTTAAACTTTCCCTAATGAAATGAATTTATTAAAAAAGCTAAGGGGAGATACAAATTGTTGCTCCTTCAGTTCTTTGAACTTGGGGAGATCTTCACTTTGATGAGACCATTTTTTACAAGGCAGGTTTTTCCAGCTTTCCAACCCATCTTAGGGAGAGATTAAGTCATGCTTGGAAAGTTACTATTTATCAGAGCCTTCTGACGTTGATGGCAAGATGAGCTTAGGTCTTCTCCAAACACCCACAGGGACACAGACACAGCTCCATCCCTTATTCCAAATTGGAATTTTTTATGGTTGCACAGTTTCATAGGGATATTAGGGCTGTGCTTCAAACCTAGATTTGCTGCCTAATTGACAGATACCCCTTTGCTCCACACTATGGAAACCTTCAGCATAGATTGGGCAGTAAAATGTAGAGTGTGCAGAAAATCCAGACAGCATATTTGTGCCCCAGTGTGAACTAAAAGAGCTAGACCCAAACCTTTATGAAACTTTCATACTAATTATAATTTCATGTCGACCTTTCTGAAATTTTACTTTGCAAACAGAGAGTTTGTTTGTCTCATTTCTAAAAATCCAGACCCAGTTTAAGGACAGTGCAAACTTTTGCTTGTAACTTCTCCCCTGGCTCATCTGACTGTGAGAAGCTCTGAGCCTGTCCATGCTCAGGGAGTCACTCAGGGAACTGAGAGGCACAAAGAGGAGCAGGTTCATGCCAGCCCTCACAATTCCAGCAGCTGGGAGTGGGGAAGAGCTGGTTTATTCTCACTGAAAGAGAGAAATTTCCCTTGGAGGGCAGGTGGAGGAATGGCTGATTCTGTGGATGCATTAAAGGATTTCTCATGAAGGGGATGGAGTTATTTGCAAAATTGTACTGAAAAATTGTGAAAGAAAATATTTCAGGGTAGATTCAAAATTGAATCCCCCCGCCCTCTGTTTTAATGAAATGAAAAGAATAATTTAGGCTGAGTAAAATCTGTCACTTAGTTTCAAGTAAAAAGTGTCATTTCACTTGTAAGCATTTAGAAACTAAACCCAGGTACATTTCTGAAAGGTGTACTGTTTCATGTTAAAATGTTGAAAGGGAACATTTTGACTTGCTTAAATTTTAAGAATGAAACAACTTGTTAAGCTGAACATGAATTCACAAAATGTTTTAGTTGACCCAAATCTGTTTTCTTTAGAGCAGGATGTTTTATCAGAATGTATCTCTCAGCACTTGCAATAAATCCCAGAAGTGCCCTGTTCACTACAAGGAATTGGACAAGTTTTTCTCCAGCTCTCTCCATGATCCCTGCTCAGAGGGTCTTTGCCTTATGTTAAATCTGCAAACCATCACTGGACCTCTCATGGATTCCCAATTTTTAGGGCAGCTTTCCTTTTTCCACTGAAGCATGCAGTATCCACGTTTAGCATGATGTGATTCCCTAATCATCTTGTTGAATGTTGAAAGGAAAGCCGGCAGACTTTCTGGTGTTGCTAAAAGCCCTCAGGCCAGGCTGGCAGATAACAGCTCTCTTATTTATTTGTCTAAATAAGCATACAGCATGATGGATAAGCTGTCAAGGAAAAATCAAATCAGTGGGGACATAGCTTCAAGGGAATTACTCACTATCTCTGCCAGTTCTGCTGCACTTCTCTTAAAAAATACAAAAATTAACATAGTTGGTGGTAAGCGCGAGAAATTACATTTCAAGGATAACAGTGATATTTTCTATGGAACATTTCAGCTGGAAGGGTCCTGAACTACAGCACACAATAATCACACAGATGATTTTAGAAAGTTATTTAGCCCAGAAGTGAAAGCAGAGTATGTGTGTGAAACTGCAAATGACTCCAAGTAGGTGACTGACAGGAGGTGAAAGCAATTTAATTGTTCCAGACTATTATATACTCTTTATATATATTTGTGTGTGTATTTTAGAAGAAAGTACGGGGGTTCCTGAGAACCTGAAAGCTTTTCACAAACTCATAAAACCAGACACTGTAGGAAATGAACTTGATCCAAAAAAGAAAAGCTACTTTTAGAAATATAGCTCCATGTCTGGCCACAAAGTAATTAAGGTTCTTACAGCTTTCCTGTCCAGATGAGTGGCTGGCACAAAAATAATAACTATACAGTAATAACAGCAGTTATAACTGAAGGGAACAGGCAGCAGTAAACAACTTCCAGCAGAAGGGTCACAGAAAGGAGTGGTGGGAGGGCAAGGGGTAGGAAGTGCATGTGCCTCTGAGTGGGTGGGTGTTGGAGGAGATCTAAGGGAGCAGAACAGAGACTTCTTAACAAAACAATGCAAAACATCTTGTCTTAGTGTTCAATTCATAAAAAGAATATAACTGAGTCATATTCTTTCCACTATTCAGTGTGTATGTGTGACATAAGATGCAAATTCCACGTGTGATTCACAGAGTTAAATGTCAGTTTTACAAAAGTCTACATGAGCCTAAGAGCTGGTTCAGGTCAGAGCTCAGCCACTGCAGGGGGTGACTTTTCTCTTCTATCTGGTCTCTCCAAAGCAGAACTCAGCACAGAGCAGGGTCACCCACCTCCTGCAGTCTGTTTAGCACTTTCCATTCTTCCTGGCAGGAACGGAAGAAACTCATCACAGCACAGAACTGGACCTGCAAAACTCATCCAGCTCAACTGGAGTTTTCCATGAAGGCTGATGGGCATTGGACCAAGCCACAGAGGACAAAAAATGGTTCAAATATGAGCAAAACTGCAGAACATCTTTTCCCAAACATCTGCCAAAATTCTGATGCCTCTGTTCAGTGAGTACGTGTGCCATGACTAAAACTCAGAGAAACTGCAAGTTCAAGTAAGGTGGCATCTCCTGAAAATCCAAAGTGTGAGACTGAAAGTCCCTCAGTATGAATTATTTCTGGGCTGACATTCACCTCAAATTGGGTTGCAGTGCAGTTCTACTGTGAGTGAAAACACACAAGCAATGCTTGCTGCCCTTGGATGGAACTTTAGTGGCATTTTTTATAAATTAGTTAGAGTTATTAGTTAGTTAGAGTTCTATCAGAGTTAGAAATAACTCTGACACTAATAAGAAAATATTCCTTTTTCTCAAGAAAATGTCAATGGAAATGGAAATCATTTTTCTTATAGTCATATTTTCTAGTCAAATATTTATCTTTAAACACATTCACACATATATGTTTGGTAATTGAACATGCATTCTATCTTCCCCTCATCATATTCCATATAATCCAGCCCTATTCTGCTGGCATGGGGAACTACTATATCAAAATAACCAGTGAACAGCTACAAATGATGTGAAGAGGAAATTATAAAGTCACACAACCTCCCTCCTTTGAAAGTTTTGCCCTCAGAAGATTGTTTTAGGAAAGCTGCTGCTAAGGCCATACACATTCATTCAGTGCAGAAGCTGATTCTGAATGGGGAGATTCAGAATCCCACGAAAATCACAGTCCCAGCCAGGGCCCAGGGTCTGCTGTGTGCTTGGATCTCTCGCTGGATGGTTGGAGGACATGGAGAGAGGCTTGGAAAGGCTTTTGAAGCCATGGAGAAAGGCTGGGAAGGGCCTCCAGAGTCCTCTAGCCCATCTGCTGCTGCAGGTGAGCACAAAAGGTAAACCCAAGCAGTGCTGGGGGGTTGATCCACTTGGAAACCTTGAGTTCATCTGCCTGGAATCACCCAGCAAACCTTCAAGGGTCACTTTATTTCAGCCATTGAGAAGGAAACTATTTCAGGCTCAGCTCATGGGCTGCATTAGTAAAGGGCACCCTGAGGAACTCACACTGCCTGGAGAAGCTGATCCACAGCCTCATTTCTCTCTCCTTTTGTTTTTGCTCCTGCAGCCCTTGCTTGGTTATGATTCACCCTCAGAGGAGGAAATGAAAGTGCAGTAACTGTTGACTTTTCAGCCGGGGAGGCATTCAGTTTATGGAGCAAAAACTCCAGCAGGAACAGAAGTGGGCTGAGCTATAAACTGACTTTAGATGGAATAAACAAAGGAACAAAAATATCAGCAGCAAAGAGCAACAGCAAGGTTGAGCTCCAGTTTGGTGTTTGGCCATCAGAGAGTTACAAGCCAAACCAGTGTTTGTGTGAGGCTGCAGACAGGGACTGCACTAAAAGTACATCTAGGAAAATACCTGATGGCAAAATCCCCTTCATTTGTCTTTCAGTTTGAGTCTGGGCATAATGAGGATACTTCATCTCAAAAAGTGAAAAAGGAACTAAAATGTGCCAAAGGGAGGCCTGCTGCAATCTGTGAAAGACCAGTAGATGGGTTTTTCAATGGATGCAGTGTTTTACCAGCACCCTGGAATATCTGGATGCCTCCACAGGCCCTTTTTTTGTTCTACCAGCTTCAAATTTTGGCTAGATAATCAAACACTTCTTACTGTGTATTTCCACTTTCCCAAATTTTACCAAGTTGTGACAGAATTGTTTCACTCTGTTCTCTCAGTAGAAAAGGAGAGCATGGCACTCTCACTGGTTTGAGATGCTGGCAGGGCAGCTCTCCTCACGTGAGGCTCCGAACGAGCCCAGCAGAGATGAAGGTGCTTCCTCCATGAGGGCAGTTTGGCATCAGTGTCCCTCCCCCAGGTACAGGGAGGGAGCTCTGTGTGCTAGACAGCCAGCTGTCAGGAACCTGAGCAGAAAAACAGCACAGGATGAATCAAACAACACCTGCTGAGCTGAGATCAGCAGCTCTCACTGACTGCCTCTGAGCCTTGAGATAAGGGGGAAAAGAACTTCTTGGGTGCCATCAATAGATATTTTATTTTTTAAACAAGAATGTAATGTACCTATCAGACTGAAAACTACCCCAGAGAATGATTGGGAATATCCTGTACATGTTTAAATGCACCTAAAGCAAGAAATGACGAGTCCACATCTCATGCTGTCCACTCTCTACACTGCCATCCAAGTGATATCCACCTTGTGGGGCTGAACCAAGGAATGCCTGCCCACACTCCTGGACTGCCCAAGGAATCACAGCAGAGTAAAAGGAATCACTTGCTGTTATTATGCTTGAGAAGCACAACCCTGTGCTCTGTAATGTGTACCCCAGCAGAGCCACAGGCCCAAGCACATCCCATTGCAGAACCTACCACGGTCACGAACGCGTGCTGGTCTCAGATCCCACAGGCACTGAGCAGTATCTGCTCCTGCAGCTGCTGGGCCTGTGGATAAACCAACCCATTCATCTCTCCCACAGAATTTAGGGGATATTACAGTTCCTTGTGGCACCACAGGGAAGGATGAAATCACTGTTTGCCCTGGCTTAGAGACAGAGAACTGGAACACAGGAGGATAACAGTCTGGATGACAGGCGGGAAGTCCCTGGCAGGCCCAGGGACTGAACCCACTTCTTCCATCTCCTCCTCTGCTGCCTGACTCCTGGCTGCCTCCCCCATGCAGAGAGAGACTGTCCCAAACCCACCACAGATCCCTGGAAGAACTGGGGGTGAGTGTTCAGATGGATGCCCCCAAAATGGAACAGGGCTGAACCTCCCAGTCTCTGCCAAGGCAACAGGAAAACACTGCCTGACTTTGGTTTGCTGCTGGCTAATTACAAA
This sequence comes from Oenanthe melanoleuca, assembly GCF_029582105.1. NCBI lineage: Eukaryota > Metazoa > Chordata > Aves > Passeriformes > Muscicapidae > Oenanthe > Oenanthe melanoleuca. The sequence continues at coordinate 2,874,338 of NC_079353.1, forward strand.
TGGGAGAAGTGAAATACACTCCTTTGCCCTTAGCATCTGATTTAGAGAGAGGAAGGTCATTAAAATCATGACTGCAGTAGATCAGCCCTGAGCACAGCGAGGATCTCTGACATGAACTGAAGGCAGCAGTGCCTGCCCAGGTGGCTCCCCTGGTAATGCTGAGCTGGGAGTCTCTGCAGGCTCAGACAGTGCCAGAGGCACAGCCTGGCCTGGGAGCGAAGGGGAAGAGAAGGATGAGATTTTTAATGCAGGCAGGAATAGGATTCTGGAAGATGCCTCAAGCAAGAGACAGGTAAGTGATATGGCAGAAGGTGAGAGATGTAGGTAGGGTTGAAAAGATACTGGGACCCTTAATTTTTCTGAGCATCCCTCCCACCTGCACAATTTCCTCTCCTTAAACCTCACTTAATTCCCTGCTTCAGTGAGAGACACCACTCAGTTACAGAGCCCACAGCTCAGAAGTTGCAAGAGAAACTTTGAAATCCTGAGAATAATAGTCTTATACCATCATCTGGAAGATATGGGCAGCTTTATTTCTTGAGCCCACTCATTTAGATTAGAAATCAGAAAGCAGGCATAGTCCATGTGCTCAGCTGTAAACCAGGAAAGAGGGTGGGAGGATTTTTTTCTAGGGAGGGTAGATTTATTTTCCTCAAATTTTTTCAAATATCAGAAGAATTTATGCGTAAGTGTAAATTCATGGCACAAAAAAAGAAGAAAAATTCTAAGTATTTCTGCTGAACACACACATGAAAGAATGGACCCTAACACTGATGTCTATCCCATCTTTCCTGTCCTGGGTTGGTGTTTTGACTGACTCCTCACCCTGCCCCCCTTGGCCATGAAGCTGTCTGCTCCCGGGGGAGGGGCCGCCTGGGCTCGGCTCTGTGGACTGGCCTTGGTTTTTTTTTCTTTTGCTTCTTGCGGTGGCTCGCTTGGCTCTGGCTGCTGCTGCTGCTGCTGCTGCTGGCTTTTCGCTGCTGTGGTAGTAGTTCGTTGCCTGCTCGCTGTTGTTTAAGGCTTGCTGGCTGTTTTTTCTTTCCTTTTTCTCTCTCCCTTTCTCTCTCTCCCCCTCTCCTTCCCCCCCCCCCCCCTCACCTCCCGAGGATCAGCACCAGCTCGCTCCGGAGGAACCCCGCGGCTGCCTCTGGACACCGGCCAGAGAAGCATCTCGTCCTTCTGGTGAAGATCGAATCGTCCACGTCTCTTTTTTTCTCCCTCGGTGAAATTTTTTTTGCATCTGGATCTGTGCTGGGAAGTGTTTCCCTTGTATGTGTTAATAAATAGGTTTTTTCCACTTTTCCCCCTGAGTGAAGTATTTTTTTCTTAAGTCTAGTGGGATAAAGAATTGGGGGTTTATTCCCTGGGGAGCTCTTCTGGGGTTTTTTTCCCCTAAGTTTGTCCAAACTAGGACATTTCTTATTTGGTGGCCCGTACGGGGAAGGAGAAAGTGGAAAAAACTTTAATAACATCTTGTTTTTAATTTGCTTGTATTGATATCAGTATGTTTTTTGAAGCCATGATGTCTTTTGGATTGGAAGCCTGTCTGTATGTTTGCTCTTTAGAGTTTTTTGAAATCTTAATACCCCTGTGGTCTTTGGGCCTGTTCTCTTACTCAGAGATAGCCCCAGTGTTGTCTCTAGCACGTAGTTTTTTCATGAAAGGGGTATTAACCAAAATACTCATTGGGCTAGGCTTGGTTGTTATGATCTGCCAGAAGTTTATGAAGGTGTTAGAATCCACTTCAGGGATGTACAAGTCGTGGTTTGTGTTGTGCACTCAATTCATTAGAGGAGAAGCAAGCAAAGAGGATTTCTTGCCTTTATTTTCCTTCTTCTCCCCTGAATTATTTACATCTCTGTTAGAAAATGTTCAGCTCTCCCTGAGTGTAAAGGAAACCATCTTTCTGGTATTTAATTTAGTAAGTTTTTCTATACTGTCTGCAGTTTATACAGAATGAAAGCTGAGATTTCTAGGGATGCAGGTGTTACAACCCCTGATTTGGTAGCAAAGCAGAGTGGGAAGAATTCTGAGTGGTGTGGCAAATGGGAGGAACTGGGCCAAATTCTAAAAGAGTTTTCTGAACCTATAATCTGGGATTTTTCATCTGAACAAATTCAAGACCCAGTCAAGATTGCAAAGTACTTAAAAGAAAAGTGTCAGGACAATTCTAAGAAAAAGAAAATCACTGCAGTGAGCTGGGCTCTGGCGTACGCTTATCGAACCCTGCTAGATAGTGCAGGACAACAAACAAAGGAGAGGGAACAGGGAGATAACGTAGCCACTATTCCAGTTACTCAGACTGCAGTTAACTCCTCAGGCTCCAGGACAGGGGCAAAATTAGACAGCAAGCCTCAACCTATGGCTGTGGCTACCAGTACCAGGAGTAGGAAGTGCACAAAGAAAACAGATCGGCCGGGGGAGGATGAGGATGAGGAGGATGCAGGAGAAGGACCTTCAACTCCCCCTGATGTAAAATCTGAAGCTAAAGTGACTGATGGGAGATCAGAAACTAATAATGAGTCCCTTTCTCTGAAAGATCTTCGTGGTCTAAGAAAAGACTATACAAGGCGACCTGATGAATCCATAATTAGTTGGCTAGTTCGGCTTTGGGATGCGGCTGGTGAGGCAACCATCCTGGATGGCACGGAAGCGAGACATTTGGGATCCCTGTCTCAAGATCCAGTCATCGATCAAGGTATGATGAGGGGAGCTAATCCTCAGAGCCTCTGGTCACGTGTATTGGACAGTGTGGCACAAAGATATCTCTGCGCTGATGACCTGTACATGCAGCAGACCAAATGGAAAACCATCGAGCAGGGAGTCCAACGTTTGAGAGAGATGGCGGTGACAGAAATTATTTTCTCAGATGACGTAACAACTAGAAATCCAGATCTGGTACCATGCACACCGATTATGTGGAGGAAGCTTGTGAGGCTTGGACCATCTGAATATGCCTCAGCTCTTGCAATCATGAAACGAGAAGACATATACGAGACAGTGCTTGATATGGCAAAGAAGCTTCGGGCGTACGCTGATGCTGTGCATGGCCCAACGCATGCCAGGATTGCAGCCGTAGAAACACGTTTACAGAACTTGGAGGATAAGTTGGAGGAAAACCATAAGAAGCTGAGAGAGGAAATCAGGGAGGATCTCCTCCAAATCTCAGCTGTGCAAATCGGACGTCCTGGCAGTCAACGCAGACGCTCCTCTGCTGAGGAGAGAAGGTACACCCCACGTGCGGAGTTGTGGTTTTTCTTGCGTGACTGTGGAGAAAACATGAAGAGGTGGGATGGAAAGCCCACAGCCGTTCTGGCACGACGAGTGCGTGATTTGAAGGAAGACAAGGCTCAACAAGAAGGTTCCATCAGAAAGAGAGCAGCTCCAGTCGCCCGGAATCACAGTGCCACGTATGAGGAGGATGATGACGACATGTCTGATTCACTTGAAGGAACTTCTAAGACCTATGCCCCCGTCAAAAAGGATAAACAGGCTTAGGGAGACCCTGCCTCTAGCCAGGGTGAGGCCAGGGAAAACCGAGTGTTTTGGACCGTGTGGATTCGGTGGCCTGGCACATTGAAACCACAGAAGTATAAAGCTTTAGTGGACACTGGATCGCAATGTACTATATTTCCATCAAAATGTGTCGGAAAAGAGACCGTTTCTATTGCTGGTGTAACAGGTGGATCACAGGACTTTACCATAGTGGAAGCGGAAGTGAGTCTAACTGGAGGAGAGTGGAAGAGATACTCGATTGTGACTGGCCCAGAGGCCCCGTGTATTTTGGGAATAGATTTCCTTCGAAGCGGGTATTTTAAGGACCCAAAAGGCTTCAAGTGGGCATTTGGGATAGCGGCTGTGATGGCAGAGAGAATCCAGCAATTGAACACCCTGCCCGGACTATGTGAGAATCCAATTGCCGTGGGACTCCTGAGGGTAGAGGAGCAGAGAGTACCGATTGCCACTTCAATAGTACATCGCCGGCAATATAGGACAACTCGGGATGCTGTGATCCCGATCCATGAGATGATCCGGGAGCTGGAGCGCCAAGGGGTGGTGAGCAAAACCCACTCACCCTTCAACAGTCCCATCTGGCCTGTGCGCAAGTCTGAAGGAGAATGGAGATTGACAGTAGACTACCGTGCATTGAATGAAGTCACCCCACCGCTGAGCGCTGCCGTGCCGGACATGCTGGAGCTGCAGTACGAGCTGGAGTCCAAGGCAGCAAGGTGGTATGCCACCATTGACATTGCCAATGCGTTTTTCTCCATTCCTTTGGCAGCAGAGTGCAGGCCGCAGTTTGCTTTCACCTGGAGGGGCGTGCAGTACACCTGGAACCGACTGCCCCAGGGGTGGAAACACAGCCCCACCATCTGCCATGGGCTGATCCAGGCTGCACTGGAAAAGGGTGAGGCTCCAGAACATTTGCAGTACATCGATGACATCATTGTGTGGGGAAACACAGCAGAAGAAGTGTTTGAGAAAGGAAAGGAAATTATCCGAATTCTCCTGGAAGCCGGTTTTGCCATCAAAAAGAATAAAGTTAAGGGACCTGCTCGTGAGATCCAGTTCCTAGGAGTGAAGTGGCAAGATGGAAGACGTCAGATTCCTACTGATGTTATTAATAAAATCACAGCTATGTCTCCACCTACTAACAAGAAGGAGACACAAGCTTTCTTGGGTGCTATAGGCTTTTGGAGAATGCACATCCCCGAGTACAGTCAGATTGTGAGCCCTCTTTACCAGGTTACTCGGAAGAAGAATGATTTTCATTGGGGCCCAGAACAACAACAAGCCTTCATCCAGATTAAACAAGAGATCGCCCATGCAGTAGCTCTTGGTCCCGTCAGGACGGGGCCAGATGTGAAGAATGTGCTCTATTCTGCAGCTGGAAACCACGGTCTGTCTTGGAGTCTGTGGCAGAAGGTGTCAGGTGAGACCCGAGGCCGACCCCTGGGATTCTGGAGCAGAAGTTACAGAGGGTCTGAAGGTAATTATACCCCGACAGAAAAGGAAATCCTGGCTGCTTATGAGGGAGTCCAAGCTGCTTCAGAGGTGATTGGCACAGAAGCACAACTCTTTCTGGCACCCCGGTTGCCAGTGCTGGGGTGGATGTTCAGTGGGAAGGTTCCCTCCACCCACCATGCCACCAGTGCCACATGGAGCAAGTGGATAGCCCTCATTACGCAGCGCGCCCGGATCGGGAAATTAAATCGCCCAGGGATCTTAGAAATAATTACCAACTGGCCAGAGGGAGAAAGTTTTGGTGTGACAGACGAGGAACAAGAACCAGTGACCCGGGCTGAAGAAGCACCACCTTACAACCAGCTACCGGCAGAGGAAATCCGTTATGCCCTGTTCACCGACGGTTCCTGTCGCATTGTAGGGACAAATCGGAAATGGAAAGCAGCTGTATGGAGCCCTACACGACGAGTTGCAGAAGCTACTGAAGGAGAAGGAGGGTCTAGTCAATTCGCTGAACTCAAAGCTGTCCAACTGGCTTTGAATATTGCCGAAAGAGAAAGGTGGCCAAAGCTCTATCTTTACACTGATTCCTGGATGGTAGCCAACGCTTTGTGGGGATGGCTGCAGAGATGGAAAGAGACGAACTGGCAGCGCAGAGGAAGACCAATCTGGGCTGCAGAAGAGTGGAAAGACATAGCTACTCGGTTAGACAAGCTACCCGTGAAGGTTCGCCATGTGGACGCCCATGTCCCCAGAAGTAGAGCTAACGAAGAACAGCAAAATAACCATCAAGTAGATCAAGCAGCAAAAATAGGGGGGTTGGAAATAGATTTAGATTGGAAACATAAGGGAGAGTTGTTCCTGGCTCGATGGGCCCATGATGCCTCAGGCCATCAGGGGAGGGATGCTACCTACAAGTGGGCACGAGACCGAGGGGTGGATCTAACCATGGACAGCATTACTCAAGTTATTCATGATTGTGACACTTGCGCTGCCATCAAGCAGGCCAAGCGGGTGAAGCCCCTCTGGTATGGAGGACGGTGGTCCAAGTACAGGTATGGGGAGGTTTGGCAGATTGATTACATCGCACTGCCTCAGACCCGCCAGGGTAAACGTTATGTGCTGACCATGGTGGAAGCCACCACCGGATGGTTGGAGACTTACCCTGTATCTCACGCCACTGCCCGCAACACCATCCTGGGCCTGGAAAAACAGGTCCTTTGGAGGCATGGTACTCCTGAGAGGATCGAATCAGACAATGGGACTCATTTTAAGAATAACCTTGTCAACACCTGGGCTAGGGAACACGGTATTGAGTGGGTGTACCACATCCCTTACCATGCACCAGCTGCAGGTAAAGTGGAGAGGTACAATGGATTGTTAAAGACCACCTTAAAGGCATTGGGTGGGGGATCCTTTAAGAATTGGGAGCAGCATTTGGCAAAGGCCACTTGGTTAGTCAACACTCGAGGTTCCACCAACCGAGCAGGTCCTGCCCAATCTGAGTGCCTTAATACAGTAGATGGAGACAAAGTCCCAGCGGCCCATGTCAGAGGATTGCTAGGGAAGACAGTATGGATTAATCCTACCTCGAGTACAGGCAAACCCATTCGGGGGATTGCCTTTGCTCAAGGACCTGGATGTACTTGGTGGATAATGCAGAAAGATGGAACAACCCGCTGTGTACCTCAGGGAGATCTGACTGTGGGATGAGACAGAAGGAATATGTAAATGTTGAAGGTTTGAGCAAGTCAGAGGAAGTGTTCATATTGTGTTTAATGAGTGTATATCCCAATCGTGTGTCAATGATCACGATATGGGATAAGGGGTGGAATGTCCTGGGTTGGTGTTTTGACTGACTCCTCACCCTGCCCCCCTTGGCCATGAAGCTGTCTGCTCCCGGGGGAGGGGCCGCCTGGGCTCGGCTCTGTGGACTGGCCTTGGTTTTTTTTTCTTTTGCTTCTTGCGGTGGCTCGCTTGGCTCTGGCTGCTGCTGCTGCTGCTGCTGCTGGCTTTTCGCTGCTGTGGTAGTAGTTCGTTGCCTGCTCGCTGTTGTTTAAGGCTTGCTGGCTGTTTTTTCTTTCCTTTTTCTCTCTCCCTTTCTCTCTCTCCCCCTCTCCTTCCCCCCCCCCCCCCTCACCTCCCGAGGATCAGCACCAGCTCGCTCCGGAGGAACCCCGCGGCTGCCTCTGGACACCGGCCAGAGAAGCATCTCGTCCTTCTGGTGAAGATCGAATCGTCCACGTCTCTTTTTTTCTCCCTCGGTGAAATTTTTTTTGCATCTGGATCTGTGCTGGGAAGTGTTTCCCTTGTATGTGTTAATAAATAGGTTTTTTCCACTTTTCCCCCTGAGTGAAGTATTTTTTTCTTAAGTCTAGTGGGATAAAGAATTGGGGGTTTATTCCCTGGGGAGCTCTTCTGGGGTTTTTTTCCCCTAAGTTTGTCCAAACTAGGACATTCCCTACAGATCCCCCAGCTGGGTGACCTTTTCTGTGCTCTGTGTTGGAGCAATAACAAGTGGTGAGTTCCACGTGGTGTGAGGAAACCATAATTCTTGGAAGACAAAGTCAGGCTGACTGATGCAATTAAATGGGAACAGGAAAAATGGGACCTAAAGCTCCCACCACACAGTTCATGTTGTGTGCCTTGGTTTGGGAGACTTACTCAAAGATGCAAAAAAGATTCTCATAGTTCTTGCAGTACCTCCAAAACATTTCAATTAATCCAAACCCCATTCTTCTGTCCCAAACAAAGAGATTTTTCATTAAGTCCTAGACAGGACAATATTCTGACATTAGGAAATCAATGAATATAGAATATAGAAAATTGAATATAGAAAGCAATATAACTATTTTATAGTGAAAAGGATTCTTGCTTTTATGAAACTACTGGTTATCTCCTACCGAATCCAACTGAGAACCTCATGGCTACAATTTGAGTAAGAGAGCTGGAAATCTTTTTTCACATAAAAAACATCCTTGCAGTTGAGTTCCCCAAAAGACAACATCTCTAAAAGTGTTTCCAAGAAATACATGGACACTGAGGTATTCAGCAGTAGCTTTACTTGAAGTATGATTTTAAAAGTATTTTTCATACTTATTTGGCAGCAAAGCAAGGGGTTCTGATAAGCACTATGTCAGAACCACCCCAGCAAAGGCACAGTGTGGGCCCCACATTGGCATTTAGTTTAGTCTGTGGTTGGACAATCCAAAACCTGCCTGAACCTCTTAAGAGAACATTTCAAGGGCACTTTTAGGCAGATTTTTAATCACAAGGGGGGAAAAAACCCAAAGTATTTGAATTATTTATCCCCACCAGTGTATTTTTAGAGAGAAGATGTTAAAATAAACTTTATCTGTAGGAAGCCTTAGCCTGATTGAAACCCTCTCCATCCATTTGGAGTCCTGTTAATAAGCCATCCAGACAGAGGGAGCATTCTTCTGGAAAGCCCGTTTGGCACAGCAGCCTGCAGCAAGAGCTGAGCAGGCAAATCCCACGGCAGGGGAGAGACAGCACTTTTTGACCCAAACAATGTCTAGACAGCCTGAAAACAGATAAATTAACAGGCAAGCAGCAGCAGCATCACCCAGCAGCAAAGCAGTGGATATTTGTCACCTCAGTGATGGGTTAAATGAAGACTCAAGGTCCCGGTATAGTCTTTATGAAACACAATGTGCTCCAGCTGTCTCCCTCCCTCCTCCTGAGCTATTTACTGTGTTAACAGCTCCATGCAGAAAGTTCACTGCCATAGGACACATTTCCCATCTTTTACAGACTGCCCTAATGAGGCAGCAGGATCAGAACAAATTAGTGGCAGAATTCCCCCGTCCCCTGGCTCACAGTGAAGGAACAAACATCCTTCCCTCCTGCCCATGCTGGGGAATCTGAACCCAGAGCAGGACACGGAGATTCAGATGAGAGGAGCTTGCTCAGCCTAATGGTGCAACAATATTTTAAACTGCAATTCCTGCTCGAGGATGCTGCGTTTGCTCTGCAGCCCAGCTCTCCTGTTGCAGAAAGCACATGGTTTGCTATATATAGTGGGGCTTGAAAAATCACTTCCGTTACTAAACTGAGCACAAATAGTTTCAGATGACACTTTTGGTAGAGAAGATCCGTGATTTCATGCACTGTGTTTACTGAAAATTATGCGCACACAAATTACCTTAATGAGATGCAAACCTTGTCATCTGCATTTAGTGCACCAGGAAAAAAAATCTGGTAGCTGCAATGATAGTATATTTAACATACAGAAAATAAATAGTTTGTTACATCAATGCTGTCAAAATGAAACAAGCCAAACTGTGATTAAAGCAGTTATCATTAAACCAGAGGCTGACTTCCAGAGCTGTTGTGAAAACAGCAAAAGAGCAATTTTCCTAAGTGCATTTCAAGTGATTGAGTAAAAATTGAACTTATGGTAGACTATGTTATAGAATACTACTTAAAGTGTTTGGATGATGATACTTCATAACACAGAAGCCTTCATGCAGTACAGTTTTAATGCTGTTTTTGTTGCTGAGCTTGAAAGCATATTAAAGATTGTGAGACTTTGTGTCTGTGAGACTCAGCCCCACCATTCTCAAATATGACAGCAAGGAAGTTTTTTTCCTGTGAGGTTCCTTGTGTATATAAAGGGATGGAAAGGAGAGAGGCAGAACTTCTTATATCATACAAGATGCATGTCTTGGCTCCTGCCAAGCAATATTCTGTGCATCTTCAGTATGGCAGGAGCTGTAAACATGTTGTATAATCACATAACTGGGCTGTGACCCATTTGTTAGCAGCATAGGAAAAATACATCAAAGTCACAGAGAGTCTCTTCAGACAGGCCTCAACAGATACCCATCTGGTAATAACCCCAGACTGTGAAGGATGGATGATTTATAGAGGTGTTAAGGAACCCTCCTTTTTATGTATTTATAAATCCCTGTTTAAGCTCTGCACTGATTAACTATGAAGTGCAAGGAACATATAAGGAAAAGCAATGCATTGTTTTAGAAACAGTAGAGAATTGAGCAATGAGTAAGAAAATATTGTGGCCATACTACAGCCACTTGTAGTGCTGAGTATTCCTGAAGATCACAGAATCCTAGAGTGGCCTAGGGTTGGAAGGGGCCTTAAAAATAATTTTTTTCCACTCCCTGCCATGGGCAGGGACACCTCCCACTATCCCAGGCTGCCTCAAGCTCTGTCCAACCTGGCCTTGGACACTTCCAGGGATGGGGCAGCCACAGCTGCTCTGGGTACCCTGTGCCAGGGCTCCCCACACTCACAGTGGGTTATTCAGTACAGAATGTGTCATTATCAGCAAATAAACCCATTTCATGCTGGAGTATCCCATTTTGTGCCAGGCACATATAAACACTGGACAGTAGCCCCTTTCTTAAAAAGTCTGCAATCCCAGTATCTTCTAAGTAATTCAAACAAGGGTGAATAATGAAAGCTGAGTGCATGTAGATATCTTTTCTTGCCATGAGTCCAAATCCACAGCATGAATTTTATTCATAGCACTATATTCTGTTTATATTAATTGCTTGGCTTGGGGCTTTTCCCTTTTCCAAAGCCCTTTTGGGTTTGGGGAGGATACATTAGTGTTGGTGGGTATCTTCTGTAGTCTAGACTTGTAAGTTCCTACTCTATTGTTATATTGCTCCACTGGAAGGTTTGTAAGTCACACTACTTGTCAACGTTATGAGGATGCTGAATCATTTTTATTAAGCATCAAAGTCTCTCCCCCCACCTTTCATTTCTTTAACTGAAAGCTTCATTAGATTGCAAAATGGCACCTCTGTGCTCAGACAGGGCTGTGGGCAAATCAGGTTCTTTCCCTTTGTTAAATCTGATTGATTTATTACACATATAAAATGAGCAGTAGATGTTCAAGTTCTAAAGTTATTTAACAAGTGTCTGAGTGGAATGAAAATAGCTTTCTAAAATAGTGCAAATACTTATCATAAGCATATTAAAGAGACTTTTCATTTTCAGACGTTACCAAATGCCCATAAATTCTTAGATATTCAAGCAGCCAGGCACCTGAAGAAGCTTAGGATAACAATTAATTGTGAGACATGCTGCTCAAGAAGCTCTTTGCAGCCCTGAGTTCTGCAGCACTTTAAGAAGAAGGAAGGCACCATTCTGCTTATTTAGTAGCAGGAAACAAGAAACAAGGTTTGACTAGTGTGAGATGGAATATTACCTCAAGTCTCCCTCCAGCCAAGTCAGGGGGCACATACTGGACATCACTGGACCTCCAGATGACTCCAGAAGGACTCAGGACCCTCATCAGGCAATGTCAGTGATCTCACTGATTCAGGTTTGTGTTTTCTCATTAAAGCACTCAGTGCCTCCATCAGCCTGCTGAGCTCACTGGGAACAGAGGGCACTACAGAGCATCCATTCCCTAGCTGCCCTCTGCAGGGTGCTGCCTCTGCTGGCACAAGCTCTGGGAGATCAGTGTCTGCCCCTTACCTGCACAGATCCTGGAGCAGGGAGACCTTCCAGCAGGCAGGAAGATGGGTGTGCACTTGGGGCTCAGCTGAGACCTGCAGGGAAGAGAGGAGAAGAATCATGGACTCACAGCTTGGAAATGAGCAGAATGTGCCTAACAGAGACTTAGGGAGAAAAGCAAACATGAAGGTGCAGCTGAGCAAAGCTTAATTCCTATTTCACATTAGTTTTGCTACAGTGCCTTGTCCAGCTTCAGAGTTACTGTGCTCACAACCAGCTTCTTTTCTAATTTCCACTGACTACATAATAGATGAAGAGAAGCAAAACAAAAAGGAGAGAAATGTGTCAGAGATGAGAAAGGATCGAAGAAAAGAGAAAAATTCAGTTGAGAGGTGGCAGAGGATATCTAGGGATTATACTCTGCAAAAAAAAAAGTTAAGAGCAAAGACTTTCATAGCAACTGAAGGGGAAAATAATAATAAAAAAAAGGCACAACAAAAAACCCTGTCTCCTGTGGTGAAACTTCAGTGAAATGCTATTAAGGATAAATCTTTTATTGTATTGTCCTGCAGGCAGTCTGGTAAAAACTGTATTCTCAGCAGAAATGAACTCTCCCATTATAAAAAAGGAAAAACTGTCTGCTTTCAGGACTGGCTCCATGTAATGTCTGCTGAGGTGCCCACAAGGGGATATCTGGGAGCTGTAGCAAGGAGAAGTAGGTCCAGATATTTCCTACTGAAATAAGGTCTTCTGACTGAGAAGAGACATCAGATGTGTTTGCCACCAGCTTCCCATGGGCTGTCAAAAGACTGCAGCTCACATAAAGGATTCAGCCCAGGGAGAGCATTTAGAGAGAAAATAACTCCCTTTGCAGTGATTTGTCAGGACCTCTTTTAATTGGGTCTTTGGCTGAGAGACAGAGGAAAACACTGGCCAAATTAGCCTTGGTGGAAAAAGAGGAAGAAAGGAGAGATTTGACCCCCCCAAGCAGTGGAAGGGAGAGAAAGGGTTTTCCAAAGGAAGGGGAAACACAAAACGTTTTAAAAGGTTGGTCCAGAGCAGAGATGATGTAGTTCCAATGAGAGGTGATGCAGTGGGCTCCTGATTTAGCCCATCCTCCCCAGCAATGGCACCTAGGATAGCCAGGAGCCACCCAGCAGCATGAACAGCACATGGACACGGGGATGGAGGCTCAGCCAAACACCCAAAGAGAGAACCACAAAGCCATAAAATCCCAGAAGATCCAGGGATCCAGGAGGGAAGCCTGGCTGGGTGCTGCCCCACTCCCACTGTGTGCCACCCCCATCCTCCAGATTGTTGGTGAAGATACTCAGCAGCACAGACCCACAACAGGCAACTATATCAGAAAATCCCTTTTCCAGCTCAACAAGTTAGACTTTTAACCCTCACTGCTCCCAATGAAAAGTACATCTTACTGCCTTGTGGTCAAACACTTTTAATCACTTCATTCTAATTTCAAGCCCTCAAGACTTCATGACAAATACACACCTGTTTGTACCAGTTTATGCCTGTGTCCTATAACAATCCTTATTTTCCCATGGCAATGTGAATTCCAGGCCTACTGCTGTCAGAAAGTGGCACTTTCAGATTTCAAATAGCCCCTCTTAATCACCCTTTCCAGGCCTTTTAAATACATTCTTCAAATTACAGGTTTTACACTCTCAGACTTTGAACATGTGAGGAATTTACCTGAATCAGTTTTTATCCATTGCCTCATAGATCCAAACCTTTCCATTATTTAGGTCAATGTATCCTCACTCCCTCCTTCCACTTAGATAAAAGATCCATTTTCTCACTGTATTTTTTTTAACATCTCATACCTGAGACACTTTTGCTGTTGCTATACTGAGCAAAGAATTGCTTTATCTTTTCAAGGGAATAAAGACCACTTTTAAAATCTTGTGTTCATTTGAAATTGCAGAACTGCTTTGTGTTTGTGTGCATTATTATTGCATTACAGAACAGGCTCAGATCATGACTGCAATCCCCATGCAGTTGGAAGTGTTCAATCTCAAGTTTCCACAATTCTGTGAACATTTCTTTACACATAACATGGCCCTAAAACCTCCTTTGCTGATTATAAAATGCTATTCTGATTTAATCTTTCCATGTAGGTTTTGGGTTGGGCTTTTTGTTTCTTTTTTTTTTTTTTTTTTTTTTTTTTTTTTTTTTTTTTTTTTTTCTTTTCTCTCACCTTGAACAATAAAAGTCATTGTTACTTTTATAACCTGTTTCATTTTTAGGGGTGCAGCAGGGATTGCAAAGTAGGATGTTGGGTAAACTAGAATTCATAGTTTATCCCAAAGTAGGCTCCCTGCTGGAGCTGGGTTTAAATGTATTTTTCTGTATTCAGTATGATTAATTCTGATGCCAGGGGACTCTTGGTACATTTCCTAAGGATAAATCCATGGGAATTGCAGTCACTTGCTTAAAGATGATTGTTCAAAGTGCAAAGCACTGGGAAACAGGCCTAAAAGTAAAACATGATCAAAATTCTGCTGTAGCTGTAGCCTGCAGAGATTTAGGGGTCCTGGATGTTTTGGAAGCAGAGTTACAATAAAATGAAACCTGCCTCCTAACCCAAAATAAACTGGGACTGAGTAACACACAGTGGCAGGCACAGACTGGCAGTAATGGGCTATAATTATGTACAATTTCCTGCACAGAGAGGGATATTTCCAGGTAATTTCTGACTAGCCTTTAAAAACTATATTTTGGGCATTAAAAAACCCTCAAATTTTATTTTAATGAACTTTAAAACTGTGTGACACACTAAAGGCAAACTAAGTCCTGCTTGGCACAGCCTGTCAGGTGGAAGGAGGGGAGCACGTGGCTGCAGAGCAATGGTGCTACTCCCAACCTGAGCAGGGAGCAGGGCAGGGAATCTGTTCCTTCAGCAAAAACATGGCAAAAACAAAGCTCCTGCTGCCAGGGGCTGATCAGCAGCACCCACAGCATGTCAGAGCCCTGGGCTCCACAAGGATAAAGATGCCACTGAGGCAGAGGAGCTGCTGCTCCCAGCCCTTTGGAACAGCTGGTGCACAGCAGACACTCCCCTGCTAAGGAAGAGCCTGTTAAAAGCCTGCAGAGGGGAGACAGCAGCAAGGAATAAGGCTGGCTAGGTCTGTGTTAGCATTTCAGGCCAGGGCAGGAATGTGCTTTCAAAGCAAATCAAAGAGGAGGAAGGAATTGAAACCAAGAAACTTTTTCCAAGCCTCTGCTGGAACAGCTCTGCTGAGTGGATGTGCACAGTGGGGCTGAGAGGCTGCTCCTATGTTTTCTCACTCTCTCAGCACAGCATTCCAATTCCTAGCACTTGAGTTCTCTCTTCAGGATATTCTGGAAGAGCCAGGTTAAGCCAAAGAAGCTTTTGACTAAATGCTGGAGCAAGACAAGTACATTGTTCAACCATTTCCTGAACATTTGCAGGATGACATGAGTGCACAAAATTAGAGATGGCTCATCCTCTTACTTGAAAGCTAATTAGTGCCTTGTAAGCAGCATTTATATTTTTTGTATGAGGTTTTAATAACAACCTAGACTTACTAACATGTAAGTATGAGATGTAAAACTCTGTAGGTGCATTTTTTAAATCCTCAGAGAATTCAAGACAAATGCATTGGTCTAAAAATGAATTGTCCAAAGCCCAGGCACTATCAGAAGCTTCAAAGTGGCCTGACAGAACTGCAGATTGCCCAGCTGAATTCTTCATCATACTGGAAATATGTGCAGCACCAAGCACTAAGGGACCATTTACTCCAAGCTAGAGCTATGCTGCAGTTAGTGAAGTT
The DNA here is from genome assembly GCF_029582105.1 of Oenanthe melanoleuca. Taxonomy (NCBI): domain Eukaryota; kingdom Metazoa; phylum Chordata; class Aves; order Passeriformes; family Muscicapidae; genus Oenanthe; species Oenanthe melanoleuca. Next base: position 2,889,565 of record NC_079353.1, read on the forward strand.
ACCAGAATTTTTCTGGTCATACAGGTGGGAGAAGTTAAGCCCCATGGTGTTGGAATTATGATTGAGAAATCATGGTAAAATAAATTTCACATCTGAAAGAACTTAAGGAACCAAACTGGCAACTTTCCTCTTACTCAAAATGTTCTTAGAAAAAAAACTTTTAGATGCTTTCAAAGACACATTTAGTCCCTTCATGCTAAAGTGGTGCCAGAGCACACATTACAGTCTTGGATTTACCCATAGCAACTGATGAATTCCCTATTAGGAAAAGAATCTTTTCAGTTCCATCAGAATTAATACATTGAAAAAAATCTGGGTTTAAATGGAGAACACTTGCTCAGAGAGGTGGAATATCCTCTGAAAGTTAAGCAAGGGTATTGTTTTTTCTTTACTTACAGCTAAGGTGGATTAACAGAGGCATATGGAGAAGATCAAATATACCTTGAAATAATGGATGTATAAATCTGCAGACTAAATCTCTCTTGAGTACTAGCCGAGAGAGAATATAAAAATGTGGAGATCATTTACTGAGGGGATATAACACTGCAAAGCCAGAGGGGTTCTAGGATCTTCAATATTTTATAAGAGGAAGCTTAAAGCTATTTTAATAAACCATTGAGGCCAGTTTTTTAAAAATGTAAATGTACAACTGTGCACACAATCTGCATATGCAAATCGTCACAATTGGACAAGCAAATCAGATAATTGCATGCAAATATGCCTACTCACTCCATGCCTGTGTCTACAATGGTAGTAACTGTGCATGCAAATTAGGTACACATTTTGTACACATAAAGGTACAGCTTAAATGGCATATGGCATGGAAATATGGCATCCAATGTAACAAAAGAGGGAGAAGGAAATAGCAGGGGATAGAGTTAGCTGTAAATAATAACATGGAGTGAACACAAACACACACACACATGGATCTATAAACACAACATTATCAAAAAGAAAATACATGGGTCTTTTAGTGCTTGAGGAACTGAAATGACACACGTTGTGTGGAGAAGGCATCTGTGCAAGCTAAAACAGCTTCCCCAGAGACCCAGTGCCCATTCACAGCAAGGTCCAGGGTGGCTTTCCAAAGCCACACCAGCCTCTCCTGTTTGACCCAATGACCCTCTCCTTGAGGAGAAGATGGAGTTCAGTGTCTCTCAGACTGACACAGGCTGAAGACTCAGCTGCAAGTGCTGCCAAATGAACATCAAAGCTGGTGGTGGTTTCTTGTGACACATGGACAGATGTATTCAAGGAAAAAGGCTTTGTAACTCTTTTGTCTTTCAAAAGTATTGATTTTGCTTCAACTACCTTCCTTTCTGCTTTGAAGCTAGCCCAGTGTACCATCCTCTCATCAGGCTCATTTGGATTCAAACTGCACAAGAGGGAGATGACTGGCAGACAGGAGGGATGGATGGAGCAGAGGAAAGGCTTCTAACCTTAACTGTATCCTTGAACTTAAAACCTATGTTACATTTTTAAACACACTTAGACCTTTAACTTAGTAGTTAGCAGATTAATGAGATGCACAGACTGACATTTTATTTGAAATTTTCCAGGCAGAGAAACACAAAGTGCTCAGCATGAAGAGCAGGCTGAGTTGCAATGACAGCAAGCCCCCTCAATCACTCCAGGCTTCAGCATGCTCAGATATAAAACAATGAGCACAAGTTGGAGAACAGAATAAAAGTGTTGATTAAATTTTGATTCAGGCCCTTTTATATGTGTGATTCCACATTTGTGCCACACTCACACAGCCAGAACAGCAAAGGTCACTGCCCAGTCAGTGCCTCCAGCCCTGGGCTCATGACACTCATGGCTTTGAAGAGCTTTTTGGAGGCTCAACCCAAAAAGCTCTTCAGAGACAAGCTGTAATCACAAGGACCAGCCTGGCTCAGGAAGATCTGAAACACATGGCTGCATAAGGAACTTAGAGAGAAGGTGGACAGCTGTCCAAAATCTCCCATCTCCAACTTTTTCTGTGCTTTTGTTGTCTGGCTGTGCTTTGCACCTCAGACACCCAGGTGAGGTTTTTGTCCTTGCCCACACAGCAAATCCACTGCTCAGCCCCAGCACGTGGATTCTCCTGGCCATGCTGCTTCCCTCATGAACCCAACTGCCTGAGGAAGGTTCCAGAAGAGGAATCATCTGGAGGAAACACAGGTACTGAAAACAAAGGAATGGCTTTGAGAACCCATTGGGCATCTGCCTTTCTCCTACACTAAGAAAGAATTTTTCCCCCCAGAACTCATCCCTGTTTACCTTTCTTTCATTGTTCAATGCCCTAATCTTCTAAAAGGCTGAGGCAGAGACTGTGGAGGTGTTTGTGTCATTGTCTCAGTCCATCCTGTGACACACTGGAACCAGCAGCCCTGTCTCCATATGACTAATGTCCCAATTGTTTTATTTCAGAGCAGCTCAGAGTTTTAAAGTCTTTAAGTCAGCTTTGGCCCAGGTTCAGAGCACATATTTTCCCTCCCAGTTCTGCATAGTCTTTCAAGCCACAGCAACAAAAGCTGGAGTTGCTTCTCATCCACTGAGCCTGGGTGCCCATGCACACATTAAGAGACCATTCACCTTTCAGTACATATCTAGGCTAAACTGATTTCACTTTCAAGAAAGAGAAAAACTTAGTGCTTAATGGATTTTTACTAAACTCCAAGGCAGTTTGGAAGTACATTCTGACATGCAGCATTAAACACTGCTGCAGCTGCACTCAGAGGAATGGGCAAATGTGTGCAAGCTCACAGAGCAGAGCTTTTACCTCACCTCAGATTGCTGCCTGAGCCTTTGGGGGCTTATCCCAGCACCCAGTGGAGTTAATGAGAGAATAACCAAAGGATTTAGGAAGACTTGAGTGAATTTGTAGCATAAATTTGCTTATGGAAGCAGCTATGTTGGTAAAGATAGATATTCCCAAGCTAGAACAGGTTGATTTTACACCACACATCCCCCCCACCAAAAAAAATGCAGCAAAACTTGGTGAACAAACTGTTTCATTCTGATCAGATTTTGTGTCTCTTAGTGAAATCACAAATTTATACAGGGCATGCTGGGTGACTGATAGCCAGGTGGGACTTGGAAATACATCTTAACAAACACCCTGGGCATCTTTGTCACAGACTTGTATGTGTAGGAGCTTTGTCTTAGCTGACAAAATACACTTCTTTTTCCTTGTCAAATTTAACAGCCAGGTATTCAAGTATTTAGGCAACTGTAGGTAGTAAGAATTGCACTTAAAAAAAAAAAATAAAATCACATAAACCAAAGGCTATATCCAGCTTGCCCATTTCTCCCTGTCCATGCAGTTTTCCATTCCTGCATGTATATTGTGTTATTTTTCCTCTCTTCTCTTTATAGATCCACACTCTGCAGAGCAACTATCTTCTCTTTACATATCCACAATCTATAAAATAAGGGCATCTGGGTGTTTGTAGGCATAATCTTAAGGGAAATAATAGTAAAACTCTCTGTTAGAGGCACACAGAGGGACAGCCAGCACAGTGACACCCACCTCAACCTGTTTTGGAGTTGGGCAGACAGCCCAGGAGCCAACACTGTCACAGCTGCCATGTCTGACAATAAAGGACAAGTTTTCATTAGGAAGAATCTTTTCTTGGTTTTTTTTTTTTTACAGACTTTTCCACTCAGCTGGCTCTGATACCATTCACCCTCAGGTACTTTGGAAACAATCTCAGGAGCTGTTAGCAGTTGTTTTTGAGGATTCCTAAGGGACAGGGAAGGGCCAGAGTTCTGGCAGAACACCAACACAGCACCCACCAGAAAGCAGGAGGTGAAGAACTGGGAAATTACTGTCTGGCAAATAAATCTGCACAGGTACAGAAACAAAAGAATGAAACCTCTTGTAAACCCACAGAAGATAACAAGAAATTCAGCAAGCACAAGCATACAGCTACTGGGAACAGATGATGTCAAACCAAGCTCTATTCTTTCCATGACAGGATTACAGGCTCAGGGATAGAGGAGAAACAACAGTTGTTATGGCTTGTTTTAAGCAAGTCTTTTGACTCTGACTCATGAGACATTCTTATAGGCAAGCTCAGAAATTTGATCTTCAAGTAACTCAGCAGTGGATGCAAAAAGCTGAAAAACTATGCAACAGAATATTTAATAGGAAATCATTGTCAAATTGGAAGCATGTTTTGAGTGGATATCTTGAAGAGCTGTTCTAGGTCTAGTTCCATTATTTCTGTTAATGTCTCAGAGTGTGGAATTGGAAAATTTTCAGAAGACAATGGAAATACTTGAGCAAGGTTGGGCAAAGATCTATCAAGAGTGATGTAAGTAAAGCTGATCTTGCCACAGGGCACAGTTGGACTGGGCAACTCCTTTAGTCCCTGTTCTTATGCTGTTTGTGCATGTGAATAAAAATCTTTGGTCCCAAAATCAAGAGGTGGGAGGATGTTAGCAGTTAACAACTTGCCTTTTGAATAGGGCAGCCACAGAAACTCTGAAACATACTGCCAGCTACCCCTTCCCATAGTCCTTGTAACCTAAGGAGATAATTAATAATAGCAGAAGGTTGCCCTAAAGCCAAGGACCAGGGGGCAGGTGATGATCTCAGTGCATTTTCTGCACAGCATTGTTGCCCAGAGCCAACAAAGGTTGGGGTCAACTAATTTGGATTATGCAGCAGTGTCTTTTAATTTTGTCTGCAATGAAATATGGACGTGCACAGACTCCAGAAGTGCCTGGTGTGTGACACCCAGTTATCACGGGCTTCATAAAGCCTAGGTTAAACCCTCTAAGAGATCAGGGAGGAGTGCCCTGTCATCACAAATCTAGAGCCTGCCAGCACAGAGTGAACGATGAAGTCCTTCAATGCTTTACAGCCCAAGTCCCCGTGGGATTCTTTAATTATCCTTTGCAATAATTAAGGCACAAACAATTGATATAAGAATCTCCATTTGTTTAGTGTGCACGGATTCCCTTCCCCCAAGGCTGGAGAAAGCTCAAACACATTTATACTCCAAAGCTGCTCTTCTCCAAAGGGGGATTGTTCTGCTTGGCTGGGAATGAAAGCCATCTCGGCACGGTGGCAGGTAGGGCTCTATTAAGGCAGCAGTTGGGGGCCCACAGGAGCTACTTGATTACACGTTGGAACAGCTTCATTCTTCAAGGACTGGCATCAGGCCAATTAGTCCTATAGGAAGACTGATGTTTTAACTAAGACACATCCATCTACACTGCAGCTTTATAAACACACTGTTTGCTGAGTAGGGACTGCCTGTGCAGTTCTATTTCTGATTCTCCAGAAAGGTCAAAGGACGTCAGGCAGATGTACTGGAAATCTGAAAAGCACATCAGTGAAATTCAGACAAGATCTAAAATTATTCAGTATGGCCTTCACTTGATAAACTGCTATGGATTTAAATGCTTGGAGAAAAACAATTGCAGTTTGTATATCTTCTAAGGTCCTCTCTACTCAGAAAGTCCCAGCCCCTCAGGAACCTGCAGACACTCAGCAAGGAGGGAATAAATGTCCAGCAGGCAAAGCACCAAACCCAGCTGCCTCAGAGAAAACCAGAGCCCTGACAGCTGACCCTGGACACGTTCAGACTCACAGTGGAAAGTCACACAGCTGGCTCTGGGGGCAGCTGTGGCTCCAAACCCACATCCCTGTCTGCCAGCCCGTGCCACGGCCTCTGCCATGGTGCAGCTGATCCCACAGATCCCAGGCTGGCAGCGGAGCAGCAGGAGAGGCTGTGGATGGATGCTGCCCCCGAGGGTCCTGTCAGTGCCACCAGGCTGGAACTGCCACTCCTGCTGGTGCCTCTCCAGAGCTCCAGGTCTGCTGACCCTTCCCTTTCACCTTCCCACCCTTTCTATGACCTGATATGAGACTTGGGCACTGGGAAGGAAGGAACCTGAGAGGCTTTTTTCCAGTCATTGACTTGACTCACAGGGAGTGTTCCAGCATGGAAGCCAAAGGCCACTCCAGGTTCACTGGGAATGGGAGGTGCAGATTCTCTGTAGAACTTTGGCAAGAAAGCTGCTTTTGTCAGTCTGCCTTGCAGCCTGCAAATGGGAGGGAACAGCCCTGAGATTCCAGATTCTTCCTAACACATACAGTTGTAAATGAGAGCCTCTGTAGCTTCCAACATTATGCAATCAGTTACATTAGAAAAAATAAATTAATCATCACCAGTTTTAAGATCTACAGTAAATATAAAGAGGATAATTTTAAAATACCCTAATTATATTACAAAATGTAGTCCTCTTAATACCAAGCTATGAAAGTTGGTTGCAAATTGTAACTGGGCTTCAGTTTTACAAGTCTGACTATGAGCTACAAACTTTGCTTTTTCAGAGAAGCATGAATACAGGATGGGGAAGAAGTTCTTGTTCCTGCAATGCACCAAAGCTGATCTTTGCCAGGAGAAGGTTTGGACATAATGTATTTACAGCACCAGCACGTAAACCAGGAGTCAGCCAGGGCAGCCCTGCCAGGCTCTGCAGAACAACTCTGCTATGCTTCCCTCCAGGGATAAGCTCAACACTCAGATCCTAAGAGGGAAAATACTCCTGAAATTCACACCAGGCATGTTTGAAGGCATCAAGCCCAGCTCTGTCACAATGCAGCATCGGAGTATCACCCATTTAAATGAGCAGAGCTGAATGAGAAAGGTCCTGCGTGCACAGGCACCTAAGGAGGGTTAAACAGTCCCTAAATTCAGGAAAATCCATCTAAATTCATTGGCTGGACTTCCTTTATAGTCCATGGGCAATCACACTTGCAGTGTGATTCATCCAACCTTTTTTAGTAGCCAGCTGCAAGTCCAGGTATCACCTTTGAAGTGTTTCATTCTCTTCACTGAGTACAAAAGAAGTAGAAAGGCTGTTTCATACAGGGATGCCACATTGTGGACATCTTCCAGTAGGTGAGATGAATTGTGCAAAGCTGAAAAACTGCTGCAAAGCATTTAGCAGCATCCTATGAGTTTAGTCTTCTCATTTTGTCCAAGTCCTCAAAGATCCTGAAGTCAGGTCTGATTTTTAAATTACTCGAATTTTCTCCCTCTGTTGGCAGCACTCTGTTAGAAGAATTGCAGAACAACAGTACTTGTTCTCTGGACAACATTTTTTTTTAAAATTAACTCCCTAAGTGGAGTTCTCTATCATCCGTTTGGTAATTAATTTCCTCATTAACTGTTGACCATTAGTTTACAATAAAAAGTAATTAAGAGAGGCCACAAGCTGCAAAGGTTGGATGAGCTTTTGAGCAGTCCCTAATTGAAGGCCTTGCTGCCTGCCAAAGGGTACTTGGAGCATCTTTCCAAAGGTGAGATCAACAACTTGCAGTGAAATGCCAGCTGTCAGGACAGCAGCCTCGTTAACCTCAGCCCACCCAGGGCTGTCTGAGCTGTCCCAGCACTGCCAACCCATTTCCTGCTTGTCACATTTCAAATGGCTCCAGTCCCTTGGTAGTCCCGTCTTCTAATTAGTCACTAGTTACACTGTCAGGTATTTTATTCCCACAACTGTGTGAAGAAACAAGGATTAGCCCTTAAATTCTCCAAAAAGGTTATCATTGATTCTGCATCTCTTTTTCTACCCACAGGAGTCCCTGTTCCAGCAGCATGAAAGCATTCAGAAAGCACCTGAATACCTTCCTGCATGCTTTTGGTAAAAACCTCCCCTTTGTGGGGAAATGTGCCTCAATTCAAGAGTGTTCTCACATGCATCCCCAATTATTTTCACTTTCTTTTAAAGCACCAACCTCTTGTTTACTTACTGATGTATCTCAACATGAGAATCTCCTAAGTTCAAAGCTTATCTGCTTTGTTTTTTTGCTGATACAAGTATTGCTTCCAGTGTTTACCCAGCTCATGCAAGCCCCTATAATTTTGTCAGTGTTATCTTTTCAAAGGTATTTTGTCTGTTCAAATACACTGAATGTAAAACAAAACCAAAGCCTGTATACAGTTTGAAAAGAGGAATGCAAAAGGCAGTAAAGCAAAAACAGCCCTGCCAGGGCCTTTCCATGAGGGATCCAGGAGAGCTGGGGCTTAATTCTGACAAAGGCAACACTGCAAGCACTGGAACTAAAAACACTCCAGTGGGAAATACGTGTAAACTGGTTTTAAACTGCAGTACAATACAACACCTTTGATCTGAGGGCTTAGTTCAGACAGTACAAGACTGACAGATAAAACAATATTCCTCCAAATATGTAAATGGCTGCTGCAAAGGGAAAAGGAATTATCCATCCTCTGGTGGAAGGATTGGAGGTCTGAGCTACTACTTAACAGGTGAGGTATGAGGGCAAACTTCCTGCTAGAAAGATGGGGAGTTTGTAGAATTGGAATAATGGGAAAGGGTCAGAGAGACAGTGCTGGAACAGTGTGGACTGTCTTGGGACAGCTGATGGATAAGATGATAGTGTGACATGCAAAATATTTTCTAATCACTATCTCTTCAGAAAGTCAGAGTTTGACATATTCAAAATGTGGAACCACAAGCATTAATATCCAAAGCAACTCAACCCCTGCTCTGAACTGCAAGTCTCACGATAGTTCATGGGTTTGTTTTTTAAAGCCCCAGCTGCCAGATTCACGCATTGCAAAGCAATCTCATCTTTCATTTTAAAAAGTTATATTTCCACTTCTCAAAGCTGTGGAAAGAAGCCTGAAAAGATGAAGTGCCAGTATCCTTAACAGCTCCAAAGAGAGAAGGCAAATAAAAGGAATTCAAAGTACATTGGTTTAAGCCAAACTCATAATTTCTTTTTCCCAGGCCTGGCTCATGATTTTTGAGAACTGGCATTTGGAAATGCTCGAAACACAAAACTCTTAATAAGGAACAGGGGGGAGTTACTAAGAAGCTTGAAGGAAGCTGTAAGATTTGTTCACTGCAGTAAAAACGTGATCATTAAAGAACTGAAGAGGGAGATTTGTTAAAGGCTACCAAAATTCTGGTACTTTCTCACACAACAATCAGCTCCCCAGTCCCTGGTGACTGAGCTGTGCCTCTCTTTGTTACAGTGCCTTTAATTGTGCATCAGCCTGGTGGCTGGAACGTGACAAACTCATTTTGTTTCCTGGGGAAAGAGAGGGGCCTTTTGGGGCTGTAGAGAGCCTGATACCTGTGACCAAAACAGTCAAACAAATACAGACAGAGAACAAACCCAGCTTTTGTACTCAGTGTGCATGGCCTGGTTTGTTTTGCTCTGATCCAGCATCCTTGTGGTGAATGTTGCTATCAGAAAGCCTATTTTCCTGACTTTAGGAAGTACATTTTTATGATAAAGGAACAATTATGGAATTAATTTGTTTTTTAAACAAGCTTTTCTTCCAGGAGTTTTTCTTTTTTAATGAGCTTGAATAGCAAAAACATTTCATCAAGCTTCTGTTGATGTACTTAAATATGTCCAAATAAATAGCATATTTTCAAGTTAAGTAAATATCCACATACCAAATCTGGATCCTATTTAAGCCCCAAGAAAAAGAATAATATTGTCTATCCATGCTGATGAATATGCTATAATATATTATATATGCTTTGAGATTGCTAGACAAAAACCTACATATGTAACAGAATATGACAGAAATTCGGTCAGACATGTTTTCCATTCCTTAGAAACTGAAAATCCACAGCAGATCTTCAATTCTCCCACTAGGACAAAAATATTTCTTTATTGCCTCTTGCCCATCCACCAGCTGAAGGGAGCTAACTCCACATGCACACTCTTATCTCCACACAAGCTGTACACTTTGGGGAGCATATGCTGAATAGATTAAACTAGAAAACAAGTAGTTGCAAATATTTTTTGCCTTTAAACATCCCAGGCAGTTTTTTATTTAAGACAACCTTGCATTTGAGTAAAAGAAGCATAATTTAAAAGATTTATTAATTTTCATGAAAGAAATTTAGTATTTTGTGATCAATTTCAATTTTACTGTAGGTACAAAACTCAACTTCTCTAAAATTGCAAAATGTCTCGTTGATAACACAGAGACCATAAATCAAATGATTCCTTTAGCCAAGGTCTTTGTGTGCAGTGGTGGTTATCCATATTCCTAAAATTCCCTGCCTAGACTTTTCAGATAGACTATGGAAAGTAAAGGAATGTGTAAAATTAAAGAGGACACTGCTCACATTGCTTGTGTGATCACCCTGTGTGTCCATGCACAGCTGCCCCAGCACTGTCCCCTGCAGATGTGCTGCTGCATTAGTGCTGAAACACAACAAAATGCAAAACACTGAAATGCTTAAGAGGCTTTCAAAGAAAATGCTGTGACAACTTGGCCTGGACAGAGTGGTACCGTGTTTGACTACCTGAATTAGATTTAATCTGGCTCCCCCAGCGGTAATAATAATATAATATGCTGTAAAAATGAATCTAAAAATCTTAAATTGAATCTGTATGTTTACTATGAAAGTGGCTTTGTCAGCTGTACATTACAAAATTTTAATATTTTCAGCAGGCAAGCAATACATCTTGTCTAGACACTGGTGAAATTTTCAGACACAAAATTATTTTAAATTCTAAAACAAATAATGCAGACTTCACCCCCCCATCCCTAACAGATTGTGGAATGTCATTTACTTTAAATTTGCAGCCAGACATCACATAGCCAGAGAAATTGCCTGTAAGAAAAATAGGCTGACACTTATCACTGCATTCCAGGGGGACCAGGGGGTGATGTCAGCTCTCTCTGTTTCTCCCAGACAATTGAGCGTCCTACAAATCAATAAAAACAAGGTTTATTGGTATGTTTTCTTTATCACACTTGAGCCACTTTCATTGTCCTAGTGACAAAGTCTTCACAAATTGAATCATTAAACACAGTAATTGTGTTTCAAATACATTTTCGAGAGGAGGAAGGGAAGGGAGGGTGTAAAAGATTATTTGCTGCCGTATTTATGGCTGCGGGATTTAGGTTTGTAACAGTTTGCCATACCTATATTTTATTTTTTCAGTATGGAAAAAGGAGCAGGGGGAGGGGAGAGAGGAAGGACCCCAGTAAGTGGAACAAACAGTCGCACTCGAATTTAGCCCAGCAAAGCTTTTAATATTTCGCTGAGCTAATGTTATATAAGGAATTTCTCAACAGCTCCTCGCGCAAAATGTCAAACTTATTTTAAAATTATTTTTGTAAAAATAGATGGTCTTGAAAAAAAAAAAAAAAAATTAAAAATTGCACCCTGGAGTCGGGATCTAAGGACTGTTACCATCCTGGTGGTTAAAATAATTCCTTCCCGGGTGTTACTCAGTCCCTTACGCAAGCCTGTAAACTCATTTCGCCCCAGCACTCCTTAAATCTTTGTCGCTCTTTGCATATGTGGTTGTGATTTCCATGCCACCCACATTTAAAGAGGTATTGACATTTTCAAGGCGGCTATTTTAGCCCCTGGATTTTTATATGGAATCAATCACACTTTATTTCTTCCCTCAGGAGCCCAGACCTGTGTTTGTCGCACGCCCACCTCTATCTCCGCAGCCCCAGGGGCGTCTCAGAGCCACCCCCGGGAACGTTCAGCGTCCCCACGGGAATGTTCAGTGTCCCCTCAGCAATTCCAGCCGTGGGTTAGGCCTGCCTGCTCTCCCAGTTGCTATGCTGGGATGGCAGAGCAGAACAAAGCCCATTGCACGTTCATTGTGCAGCAGAATGGGCATTGGTGTTTTGTCCTACTGCTCTCCACAGTGCCATTGGTGTTTTGTATTCCTGCTCTCCACAGTGGCATTGGTGTTTTGTATTCCTGCTCTCCACAGTGGCATTGGTGTTTTGTATTCCTGCTCTCCACAGTGCCATTGGTGTTTTGGCTCAGCTCCCCTTTGGTTCCTAACAGCTCAGGCTCTGCTGCTGGAAAAGCCAGGCTTAGCTGCACCCACACAGCCATGAGTCTGCCTAGAGAGCCGGGCTGCAGGTGACACAGGGAATGCTGTCCTTGCCCTGTGTGAATCAGGGGATGCTTCTCCTTCCTCTCCTTTGGTCTTGGTGCATTTTTCGTACTCAATTAGCCTGAAATGGAACATGGTCATGCTTCCAGCTGCAGCTTCCTTCCAGCACAGTGGTATCAGACCTTTCCACACATTATACAAATTGCACTTCATCGCTGAAAATCAAATCTAGGAGGCAATGATACCACATCAAAATACTGTAGGGATGTACAAGTGCTTCCTACCCTGCACTGTCTCCTAAGAGGAATGGAGGAATGTCAGTCAGGAGCTCCTGCTCCTCCAGCAGCTCTCAATTATTTGGGGCCATTGCCCAAATTCCACTGATGCTGTTGGGAGGGTCAGCAAGGCAGTGCTTTAGGGAAACCCAGCAAAGCACACAGTGCCCAACACACAGCACAGCACCCATCTCCAGGTGTTTGCAGACTCCATCCCATCTTGGCCAGGCAGCAGAGCTATAGCTGTGTCCTGATGTTTGGCAGGGATTAATTCAGGTTTCCTTCATTTCACACAGAAACAGTCTTGTAAGGGCCCTGCCAGAGATTTGTTTTTAAAACAGTTGATGGTTAGTGATCCACTTGGATCCTGCCAAGTAAGGGTGGACAGGATCAATGGACCTGCTTGGTGATGCTTCTCCCTTTCCCTTTCCGTGGTAGTTGTTGAGGCAGGAAAAAGCTCCTGCTGTGAGTGTACAAAATATTCCCCAGGAGCTCCCTGGTACCACTTCAAGTGGAAGGCAGAGGATGCTCCAGCTCACTCTGCTTCCACCCAAAACTTCTGCTGCAGCCACCAACTACAACCCAGTGGTGATCCTGCAGCAACAGTGATTCTGTTCCCCCTCTGCTACTCCCAGAAATGCCACTCATGGGCACTAACTATGATAAAAGCCTTCTTGAAACTTAAAGGGGAGGGATATACATACATTGTTCCTGTGTGTGAAAAAAATCACCTGCACCTGGGTCATTCCTTCCATCAAACCATGCAAAACAAGCTCACAACAGACACATGGGCTCACTGATGGCTACACCTAGCATTTTTCAAAGATCCTTGTGCAAACTGTATCATACACCATTTATCTTGGAGAAGGTCTGCTCCAAAAGGAGAGTCTGGCTTTGGTGAGTCTGTCAGTGACAGCTCTATTTCCCAGTATATATTTACACTACCATCAGCCTTGGTGAGTGGGTTTGCTGTCAAACTCACCAAGCTCAAACCTGACAGTTTGCTTTGAAGCTCCCATCCCCACACTTGGGTCGCACGAGAACACTGAATAGATGCATTTGCTATAGGTTATAGCAACCCTGACAGTAGTGAATGAATGATTGCTCCTAAAAAGTACAGCTTGTTCTGACATTATCGCTCCATTGCTTTCTAAAAGTGGCTAAACCAGAGACATCCTTCCCTGTCTCTCCCCACCCTGCTGCCATTCAGCATCTCTTCTGGTTCAGCAGCCTGCATTTCCACACTGATGTGAAGGGGCTATGGATTTACACCAGTGGGACATGATGCCCAGTGGTAACATTTACAGCATAACAACCATTTATTTTTCCAGAGAACTGTTTAGCTTATTGATGAAAGAAAAAGTATTCTACCCTCTTGTGTGTCTATGTAGTCAACATCCCTAGTGAAATGAATAAAATTCTCATAATCTGTTCCACTGGAGCCTATTTCTGTTATAACTGAAAGCAGGAAATGTTGCTGCAGACTTCCATGGGAGCAGCATTTTCCTCATGCAGAATTGGTTAAACATTGCATAATTTAGTAACTCCTGACTTAACAAAACTCTGAGACACGCTCCCAAAGAAAGCCACACAGTTTGTAGCTGGGAACAGCCTGGCTGGATCAGCAGCACTGGCAGCAATGAAAGCCTCTAAAACATAGATATGAAAAATTATTAACTGGCTTCATATGACTATTTGTGCTTAAAATTAGGGCAGGCACTCGAGAACTCTGCTGAATCAGGGCCTTGATTATTGGTACCAGTAATGAATGCAGACATTTGGGAAGGTATGTTTCATTGCTGCCATCATGTTTTATTTTTGGAGATGTTAAAGAAAGATATCAAGAAGATATAAAACAAGTAATTAAATTCCTGTTTTGTATAATGCAGAGCAAATATTTGCTTCAAGTTTTATGGACATCTTGCAAATCAAAATCATGAAGGCAGATGAGCTTTTGTTTAAAAAAGCATGCTGATGGCTCAGCAGAAAATAATAAGAGTTTGTTTTTGGAAGAAAAAAGGAAACCCTGACATGAACCACAAATATATTTCATTAGGTGACACTAATAGGGGTTGTCAGGTGCCTTCAGTAACAGCAAACATCCTCTCATGTCTCAAGTTTGTGTGGAAGTCAAGAGCACAGACTTAGCTCAGATAAGATATTTGATTTGTATTTGCTCAGGAAAATGCTCTGACAGCTTAGCTAAAAGGAATTTGTATCGAATTGGAGTAAAACTTGGACTAGATAACAGCCAAAAGAATACTGGGGCTGGGCTGGACCAGCATTAGACAATGGAAACAAGGTGGTGAACAAATTACTGGGGAATATTTACTGAAGCACATTCTTTCTTTCTTTCTTTCTCACATGGACCTTGTAGAAAGTGAAATTCAAAATGCCAAAACTGCCTGGTTTGCACACAGTAACAAAATTGGTTTCCAAAAAGTACAATCCTACCATTTTCTTTCTTTCTCTTTTATTTGTATTAACACTTTCTTACCCCTCTAAAATCTGCCTTCAGTTTGACCTAGTCAGAAATCAAAGGAATACAAAACATTTATTATGGTATAGTTTCAATACTATTTTCTTGTTTAGGGGAGGGAGTAAGGACAAACAAATACTTGGGTGCTGGAAGGGCAGAGTTTGAGGCTTTGTAGCTTTACCCTGCTCTCAGCTGAGCTCCCTGTCCATATTATAACTCCATGGTTGGGCCTTTCTGGCAGGAGAAGGGAGGGCAGCCTGTGGTGGAGGTTTCTGGGTTTCCAGGTTTGTGGCAATCCAGCCACAGAGAATTCTAGAAGCACAAATCGAGAGCTTTCCAATTCCCACCAGGCACTGCAGGCATGCTTGGATTTAAATATTTTCCCATTTTAGAGATAATATTTCATTTAGGTTGATCTGCTCCAATATCCATTAACTCCATAACATTTTATAAAATAAGGGAATTACTGCAAAAATTGTCCAACATAGATTTTTTTTTTTTTTACTTGCTATATTTCAGATTAGATTTTCACTTCTCTGTTGACATCCCCAAAGCAGAAATCAAGGTTGGTATTGACGTAATTTTGATATCCCACATACAGTTAGGTGCACAAGAAAGATCCCATGAGCAATGAATTATTTTCCTCAGACAAATTAACCCTGTGGTGGAGTACAACACTTCCTCTCTTTGCCTCTAAATTCAGCACTATAGACAACAAAGAGAAAAGGTGAGGTCTGTAAGAAGAGCCAGTGCTTTTATCAGGGCAGCTAATGCAGATGAAAACAAGGAAATAAAACATACTCATATATTTTCTGCTGCTCTGTTCTCAGGCAGGGTTGAAAGGATGAAGTAGTCTAAGAATTGCACAGAGCAGATGTGGATTTACAGCTGAAGCCCCCTCCTTCACCTGGCTGCACGGGCTGCACTACAAACCCTCCCTGCTGCAGATTTCCTCTCACACATCACAGCACCACAGAGTAACCAATGTGGCCATTAAACATCCTCAGGAAATACTCTGCTGTCCCCACGGGGCAGGTAACACAGACTCTCTGCCATAATGTCTTTCAGCATATGGTCAATGGACAGAATTTGGGAGAGTTCCAAGGAAATTTGTACTTCCCCAGCTTTTGCCATTTGTAACACCGTAGTACTGTGCCCTGGGGGTAAATAATCAGCCCCATTTTCCTAATGAGGAAATTCATCCAAGGTCATATGCTAAGTCAGTGGCACTGCAAGCCATGAAATTCAGGTCATGGGCAGGAATTACCTCTGCTGTCTCTGCAGCTTAATTGCATTTCAGAAACTACCTTTATTTGGGATGATAATACACCAGCACCTGTTGTAATGACACAGTACACGAACAGCAGCCAAAAAGAGAGAGAAATATGTCAAAGAAATGTGGTAAACAGTAGGAACTAATAGGAACTATAATAATCCTCAGGAATTAGTAGCTAAGAATATTTCTGGGAAAGAGTATTATGGCAAAAAATTACTGATCAAAGCCTGTAGACTGTAATCCTGCCAGTGCTTTCTTTAATGTAGAATCGTTTTAGAGGAGTCTCAGCAAATTCAGTTTAGTCCCAAATTATTAGCTTATAAATAGTCTTTCAACACTCTTTCTAAACTAGTCTAACTACACTAGTTCCAAATGTGAAGCTACCAGAGGGGCAAGTCATCCTGAGTCAAGGCAAGAATTGGTCTTGTGTAAAACCAACCATTCCTTCTTCATATTTGGACTTTTTTTTCCACTTGTCACCGATTCTAAAACTTTGTGAATGTTATCTTATTAGTCTTACATTATACAGAGAATTTGCACTGTCTTTTCATATGGATATCCAAATTCTGCTTTCCTCAGTGCTCACTTTGCCAAAGCATCTAAGACCAAGAATGAAATGTGTTATAAAAACAGGAGCAAATCCACAGAAACAAGGTGGGAAATAGTATTATCAATATCAGCAAATCTAGTGCACTCAAAAGGTGGAAGCTTTTTAGAGAAGTATCTGGGTGGGTGTTTGCCCTCCAAATAAAAGGCACTATCATTTGAGCTATGTCACAAAGTCAACTAAATATACACTAGATTAATGATGCCTAAGTGACTTATTGAAAAATATTGAAAAGCAAGTCCTGAAAGTCCTTTACCCTCCCAGATCAGGCATATTCAGTGTCAGAGCTACTCACCAGTTTAAATGCATTTTGCTGCTCCCACAGAATCTACTTATCTTGCAGAATGCAATTTAGCTGTAAGTTTGTCTGGGAGTTGAGTTTATTTTCTGGAATTACTATTTTTGTATCCTAATGGGGAAACACCCCTCCTCAGCCAAAAAAAGAACCCAGCAACCCACATTTTTTATGTCTAGCTACAAGTAGGCCACACTTCTGAGCTTCCCACCACGTCCTGGCTCTGGTGCCTGGAATGATCCTTTAGGCTGCAGGTACAGCTACATTTAGCTCCTGACCCCTCTGTGCTCAGAGTCTTGGTTTATTAATACTCCTATTCTTCTCTTTCCCGCTGGCCTTATTGATTTCCCTTTACTGTGAAATACTGAGGTTATTTTCAAACCTGTCTTACACCAAAACACTTAACTTTTCCCACTTGCACTGTACCGTGACAGACCTGCAAGTGTGAGATATGAATTAAAAATCAAACCTGAGAGATGTACTGCAGTAAAAAACAAAGGAAAGTAAAATTCTCATTATACAGTGTTCTTCCTGAAGAAAAGTTTTAGAGTAGGATGCATGCTAAGTTCATTTTCCAGCTCTTCCTCTCTCTTGTCTGTTGTGACAACAGACTTTAGGTAGATGAATACTAAGTTTGTTAGAAGCAGCACCCACAAGCAGAATAGTTTGATGGGAATAAAGTTTTGTTTGTTACTGGAAAGGGATGAGAGGCAAACCACAGGAATAAAACCAGGCACCAGATGTTTGAACCTGGAGGTTCAGCTCATGGTAACACCCTGTGCAAAACTGGCTTTGAACAGATTTAAATCTTAGTTCAAAATAAAGACAAGAGACAAAACCATGAAGGCACAGCTCATGCACCCAACTCAAATCTTCCAGGACTTCTCTGTGGATTTGATAAATTCCAAGCTTCCCTGAAAGTGATTCCACTACCAAGTGTAATCAGGTTTAACTGATGTCCTTGTGCTGGTGTTAGAGGGATTTTGAAAGTGACCTTTTTCTCAGGAAAGAACACTTGTCAGGCTTTTAGGACCAATGTGCACTTGGAAAATTGTTATCACAGTTGTTCTTGAAATAACAGGTATATTCCCTGGAATTTCTCCTTGGTACTATAGATCACTGCTGCAGGAGGCCTCTAAGCTGAAATGACATTGCTAGTTTTATTGCTTGTTTTAAGTTGAATTTCACAGAACTCTCTGTTCTGGATATATCCCACCTGCTGGTATATTTTTGTTCCTAATGATGGGAAGACTTGCAGCACATTAACCTTCCAGAGGAAAAGTATTTAATCTTTCTGTACCACATCAGCAACAAGACTCGTGACTTACATAATTTCTCTATCAAAAAGAAGTAAAAGCAGTGGTATGGGTTTTAAAAGTTGGAATAATTGTAACAGAGCCACTATTGTTACCATCACAAGACATTTGTAGCAATAAATGTCACTTAAACAGGGAATTTTAATGGATTAATTGTGATTAAGGTTGTTCCATTCCTTGGACTATTCACAACATCACAGATTTCTCATCCACCTGCATTAAAACTGTGCTCAAAGCTGTTCCCAGCTCCCAGCCTGCTGCAGTCTCACCCAGCAGTGGGATTTAGCCCTGGGCACCAGGGAAGCAGCTGGGATGTGCTCCCAGGACCTGCTGATGCTGAGCAAGATCCTCCCTCTGCAGGGCTGCTCAGAGCTGGAGCGTGGCTGGGCTGGATCTGTGACTGCATCCCCGAGCAGAGGAGACTGCAGCATCCTCAGAGCCCAGCAAACTGCAGAGCCCAGTCAGCAGCTTTGTCAAATGCAGCCATTTATTTCACTTATTCTCAGAGTTGCTTTTTTCTTTTCTGTTGTCATGTTTGTGGCTGCAGTTCTTTACTGTGGTTGCAGAAGGAGCTGGAAGCTCGGACCCCTGGGCTCTCCCTGCTGTGCCTCTGTCTGGCTGGCTATTTATAGCCTTGCTCTCACTAAATTGCAGAAGTGTTGAGAGTTTTGCAACTGCATTTTGGGGACAGAATCCTAAAATGTTTACTGACAAGTAATTTGAAAATTTCAGTGAATTAGAGATTTTTTTTTTGTCTCAACAGGAGTATATATGAAAATAAAATTTTAAAAAGCCTAAACTTATTTTTATCAAGTTTTAAGGTGCCTTTCATTCTAATAAATAGTAAATTTTCAGAGGAAAAAACTTGCTATTTTCCTGCTCTGTAAGAACAGTCACTAAACCCATGTCTACCAGTGCAGAAGACATAACCCACAGGGCTTGCTTCTATTTTCCACACTGCTGTGTAAGGAGAAAACTTAAATATAAGAGAAACTGAGGATGCTCAGCAGTTAAAACTCTCTAATTCTGCTCCATCCCCACCATACCTCCCATTGTAACTGCTGTATCCAATATCAGGGAATTTATTTTCCTTAGCTCCACTTTGATATTATTCAAATCTAAAGAAATCCGAAGTTTTAAATAACAGGGAGGACAAATTGTGCTTTCAGAGAAAGGGAGTTGGGACTCCTGCTTGAACAGATGTTAAGAATGTTTCTGAGTGTGCTAGACTCATTTACGAGTCTCTTTCACACATTTGAATCTTGGGGACATCAGCAGTTTGTTCAATATTTTCAGCCTCCATCCTAAATGCCACACTGGGAAATGAGAGGAGGGAAAAAAAAAAAAAAGAGAGAAAAGGGAAAAAAGTT
This sequence comes from Oenanthe melanoleuca, assembly GCF_029582105.1. Lineage (NCBI taxonomy): Eukaryota > Metazoa > Chordata > Aves > Passeriformes > Muscicapidae > Oenanthe > Oenanthe melanoleuca. The sequence goes on from NC_079353.1 coordinate 2,909,049, forward strand.
AAAAAAAAAAAAAAAAAAAAAAAAAAAAAGTAAAAAAAACACACACACAGAGCCAATCTTCCATCAGTGTGACAAACTGCAAGCAAGAATCACAGCAAAATAGTCAAGCCAGACAGTTGGTAAGATAGAATCAGGCTGGAAAAATAGTGCAAGATGATTTTAACAGACAGATGAAAGTAGTCACCTTCTGGACTGTGCTCCTGGGGTGAGTTCACAAACATAAGGTTCTCCCTTGCGAGGGAGGATGGCAGTGTCACTGTCAGCACTGTCTGTGGTCCCTGCAGACGTGACATAAAGAGCAGCCTGAGCTGCACCTCCAGCTCGGATGCTCCTCTCTCCCAGCAGATTTCAGTCACCTTTAGCAATGCACTCAGGTTTCCTGGGCTGGGAGAAAGCATCCTTTTTTACCAAGGTAATAGAGGGCACAGAAGTGAGGGGGCTCAGCTGTGTTCAGAACTGAGTGATACAAAATAATAATCAATGATAGGGTGCCAGTTTTGAATCAAAAGAATGATCAGCTTTGGGAGATGATAAAACTCAGCCACTTGAGTCTTCCAAAGCCCACTGATGGGCACAGCTCTAGGAATGGACTAGCCAAGCAATAAGAAGGCTTTCCTCTTGATAAAAACACCAAAAGGAAGGAAGAGAAGTCTCAATGGAGGTTATGGTTTTGCAATACTTAGCTGCTTTCCTGTTCAGCTTTTCTTCTATCTTTTATTGATGCAAGTAGTTAGACTTGTAAAAGGTTTAATATTAGCAGTAATTATGAAATTCCTCATCAGATTACTACAGATCCCAAAAGACCAGCTGCACTTTGTTGTTTCCACTGAGCAGACCACAAACCATCAGCACTATCAGTCTCTTTATGCTTTGCAGGGCTCTGTGCCTGCAGAAAGAATAGAAAGATAATCAGAAAGCCCAAGTACCATTCTTGGTTTCAGGCAGCTCCTGACCTTCTATACCCTCTGGAAAAAGCCACTTCCCTCACCCTTGCTTTGTTTCCCTTCTCATATTCAGTGTGCTTTTTTTAATAGAATAAAATTTCCTGGTGTAGGTATTTCTCCACCCATGTTCCTCTAGAAACGACAGTTTAACTTTGCTTCTGTATTGAGCTACTGAAGAATCATTTTTGTCAAGCATCCTTCTTTCCTCTCCTTCTGTTATAAAGCCTTCTGCTTTCTCTTAGACCACTAATAAAACTCTCCTGCCACTGCTAATTTCAGAAGGCTGAAGATGGTGCACAAAAGGGACACTATCAGATAATTTGCTCTCCCTCCTACACTGACAAAATATAACACCAGTTTTATTTGGGTTTTATTTCCTGTTTTCAGATGGAAGCATTTCACCAAATATAAAACATACACCAAAAGAACTTCAACAAATATTTTTGTTTGGGTAGAAGATTTCTTGTCCCTGGTGATTTTCCATCCTACTTTGAGGGCCAGCCCTTGAGCAGTATATTATCAGTGACAAGGCACAGTGGTTGTGGATAATGGGGCCAATTTTACTCTCAGGCAACCCCAGTGACTTCATTGTCTGGTCTATCTGATGAGAGGGTAGAGGCTGGTAGAATGACTCATCAAGAAAAAAAAAGAAATGGGAAAAAAAGCAAAGGCAGCCAAGTAAAGACACAAGCCTGTCTCCTAAGGATAATTTAAATAGCAAGAGAGCTTCAAAATGCAGCAAGGAGCCAGAAATCTCTGCAGAATGGGGCTCAACAAAGAGTGTGATGCTGTGATCCACAGTGTGCAGCCAAGGGTTATTTAGCTTTGGCTTTTTTGTTTGTTTGTTTTGGTGGTGGGGGGGCTGTGCATCTCTTTTTGGCTTTTCTTTCAATAAAGGCAGTCTGTTCTTTCTTGTTCCCAAAAAGCAGTTTCTCCTCTTTCCTCTGAGCACCCAGGCCAAGAAGAGGGAGTTGCATTTAGCCTCCTTTCTGTGCATGCTAATTTGGGGCAACAGCAACTCCTCAATATCACTGCCTTTGTTAGGTACAAGCTTTTAAATTTCTACTTCATGACCAGCAGGGGAAGGGGGGATTCTGTTCTGTGCCCTGCTCAGGTGAGACTTCACCTGCAGAGCTGCCCCAGCCCCAGGGCCCAGCACAGGGAGGAGCTGGAGCTGCTCCAGAGGGTCCAGAGGAGGCACCAGGACGAGCAGAGGATGGAGCAGCTCTGCTGGGAGGAAAGGCTGGCACAGCTGGGATTGTTCACCTGGAGAGGAGAAGATTTGGGGTGATCTCACTGTGGTGGTATTGCAGTACCTGAAGGAATCAACAGGAAAGATGGAGAGAGACAGTTTCCAAGGGATGGAGTGACAGGACACTGGGGAATAGCTTCAAACTGAAAATGAGGAGGTTTAAGTTCAATTTTAGGAACAAATTCCAGCCCTGGCAGTGTCCAAGGCCAGTTGGATGGGGTTTGGAGCAAGCCCTGAGAGTGAAAGGTGTCCCTGCCCAGGGCAAGTGAAACAAGATGAGCTTCAAGGTCCTTTCCCACCCAAACCATTCCATGATTCTATATAATGAGTCTGTTCTATTTATTACTTCATTCTCAGGAAACAGAAGGCCCCAAACAAGGTCAGGATCCCTCCTGCAATGCACTCTGCAAACCCCTGCTGGGAGAGAGCCCCGGTTCTCAAAGCATTTAAATAGATACATCAATGAAACAGAGAGGAATAAAATGGCTCACAGCCAAATCAGATGAGCAAGACATTTAAATTCCCAGTGCTCTGAGTCTCCTGCCCAGTGGACTTGGTTCAGCTCCTCCTTGAGGAGTGAGAGGCAGCCTGGTGGGAGAAGCAGCCCAGGATAAACTATTCTGCCTGTCTCCAAAAACATTTTAAAATGTCTTTAGCCAGAGCTGGCTGGTCACTGGGATCAGCAAAAAACTCAGGGAGAAGAGCTGCAATATTTTTCCCCTGAGACTGGGAAAAATTCTGCAAGTCTTTCGTTTTCTCAGCTCATCCCACTGCATCTATTTACTCAACTCAGGAAGATTTGAAGGAACATGAGTAAAGGACTGGAAAATTACACTGAAAAAGAATCAGAGTAATTAAGCATCAGGAGAGCCAACACCACAAGAAACAACAACAAAAAAAAGGAAAAATACTTGTGGGTACTTAGACTGATCCTAATTAATGTTTCAGTTTCTGAAAAACATTCCCAAGCTAAAAGTTTGTAATGTTACCTCAGGCCCACTTAAAATTTTTACAGTACCTTTATAAAATCGTGAAAATAAAGATTTTTAATGGGATTAGGAGTCAGAACAGAGACAACACTGCTGGAAAAGATCGACAACAGAACATTCATAGTCCTGAAGTATCTGAGGAGTCGTGCTCTAATGTACGAGATGCCTGAGAACATACTGCTGGTATTCTGGAGTTATTTAGATAATGTTCTGATTGTGGCTTGAAGTCAGTAATAACAAGCCATATGTTCACTTTTTCTGAAAAATTATTCTTTATTAATTCTACCAATAGTTACCCCATGAATTTTAAGGCGAAAAGCATCTAATTTGTGCCTATGGCATTTGAATAAATTCCAGTTTACTTTAAAGGTCAGATAACACTATAAGGTCTCTTCAGAAGATTTATTTCTGTAAATCTATTGGATACATCTCCAAACTTTATTCCATTTATTATTTTATGTATCAGTAATAGATACATAAATCTGCCTTGATTTAACTTGAACAGAGATTTCCCTCTACAGAATTCTCCTCAAAAAGGACAGAAAATACTTCACAAAACACACAATTCCTGCCAACCCAAACCCTTTTCCATTGGCTTTAGATGGGATATCTCAATTAATGAAGCTGGAAGTTCAGATGGCCATTCCCTTGGCTTTCATATGAGATAAAATCAACCTAAAGGATGAAGATAATCTACCCAACACCAGAGGACCCAAGCACCTGGAGTGGGTTTGGCCATACTGCCAGCTTGGGGACCTAAAATCATAATTCATGCAGGGGATTTTTCTACATCTCCTTCCACCCAATTTATACTGAGAGGACCAGGTTAAGTGGTTTGACATATTTTATCTCATCCTCAAACCAGAATTCGACTACAGATAACCACATTCAGTTTGAAACTCAGTCCTTTCATTTAGAACAAAACCCAATAACAAAATCCCCAAATAAAAATGCAGCACTTGGTGATAATCTCTCTCTAATCATCAAGGACACTTGCTATTTGAAAAATCTTGTAGTCCCAAAGTAATGATCCATGTAGGACAGAAACCCCAATGTTCTCAGCACAGTAAAAGACAATGCTTAACAAATAATAATAGTTATTACTAAGTCTTATGCACCACTGCACTTTCTAATACTGCCTTGGAGTGAAAAGGACACAATGATGTGATAAGAGAAGCTGTTCCCAGGCTATTTCCCTCTCTAATGGAATCCCCAAACTCCAGAAATATCAGACAAAACCTTGTTTGGGGACACTTCCTATTTGTTTCTCACTAAATTAAATTAAAATTTATTTCAGAGACATAACCTCTCACATTACTGTGACTCACAGAGCACTCCGTGTGCCAAGTGATTGACACACTGGAGATTCCCCTTCTTTCCAAACCTCCAAGGACAAGGGTGGTGAGGCAACATGGGGAAACCACAGCTTTGCTCATTACTGGGGCAGCCAGGTACCAGCACACACGACTTCATTATTTACAGCACAGCAAAGAGATTGCATTCAGCAGGGAAATGAAAATCCTCCCAAAGCATTGAGGATGCAGTCCCAGGGACAGGACACCCACCAGTGCCAGTGACAATGACAATGACAGTGCCAGGGCCAAGTGGTGAGGATGGAAATCCAAGGAGCCACTCACACAGGGGCAGGGTGCAGATTAGCTGCAAGGTCAAATAAACATCAGAAAACATTGCCTAAGCTGTCCATTGAAGAACAAACAAGCTCATCATAATTATACTAGATAATTGTTATCTGCTGGGTGTTAATTAGATACATTTTATCAGAGCTGTTGTCACTGAATGGAGAGCAAAACTGGTCAAAGTTATTTTTTTAATTAAGATTATTTCATGACTAGTTTTGTTCTTCCTTCAGATGAGACTAACATCTTGTTTTCCCCGGGTATGTTTTCTTAACTGTACTCCTAAGAAGCTTTGAATTTTCAAAATAAAATTACATTGCTGTGTAACTAAGCTTAGCAAAGAAAAGCACGTGCAAAGATATATAAATAAAAACTCTAAGCAGTATTCTCACTTTAAAATGGAAATAAAAATAATTTTTCCCTATACAGTTCCAAAAAAATAAAATGTCTAATTTAATTAATTTTAATTTAAATAGAAATCACAACTCACTCCAAATGATAAATAAGGATTAAAATACCTGAGAGATCAGTGTGGAGGTGTTGAGCAGTGCAGGGGTAGATGTGGCCCAGTACCCAAGGCAAACACTTCCCTGCAGGGTTCCTCACTGCAGGACACAGGCTTTGGATGCTGCAGGTGAGGCAGACAGGATGGTCTGAGCCCTGCACACAAAGGCTGCAGCCCCCCAGCACCCCCTCCTTCCCCTGAGAGCAAGGGTGTGGAACCACCTCAGGGGCACAAGGATGGAGCAAAGGCTGGAAAACACACACATGTGGAAGTTCTGATCAAAGTCTGCTTAATCAAATATCAGGTTGAAATAAAAGTAAAGGGAGAAAGAGAGGAAGAACCTTAGAGTGTCACACTCTGGCTTCCCCCATTACAGCAAGCCTCCCTCCATGCCTAATTCCTTTCCATCCTTAGAATTCTCTGTTTATCTCTCCAGGAAACAGTTGCCCTAATGTATCACTTTCTGGTGAGAAAAGACAAATGTCCAATATTTATTCAATCAATAAAAATATCTAAACTTTCAGTCATCAGGGCAGGGGCCTTTTGTTCTCTATTTGTACATCACCAATATCACAGGAACTTCCCAACACTATTGTGTGATGCAGCAGCAATAAAAAGGAGGGTCAGAAGGCCACCAGAAATACCAACCTGCTTCATTTCAGGATTGATTCATTATGAAGATAACCAACATTTATTTCATAAGATAAAGAGCTTGATATAATTTGTACTGGTTTTAGTAAGAAAATACCAGAATTTTTTGAGGAGAACAGTGGCACAAAGGTTTACCACACACAGCCTAAAATAGTGTGAGAAAGGAACTGACTTCAGCTTGAATAATAGTCATTAACTCAAAACACTGGAAAATGCATTCCTTGTAAGAACAGAGCACTGGAGCCTTGCCCAGTCCTAAACAAAGAGTAGCAGTTCACAGCTGTAGGGGACATACTGTGGTATACACTAAGCTAAGGTTTAAAATGTACTTGTGGTCTGCAGCAAACCTGGGGATTCCAGGGACTCTTGTGAAATGACATTTCAGGTTGCCTTCATTTCTCTCCTTGATAAACACCATTTCTCTGGAGTTCTTTTATCATCTCTGCTTAAGTTACTGAGCAGTTGCATGGTTCAGTTTTATACTGAAAAATATTAGGAATGAAGATCTTCCAGAGCTATATATGAATGGAAGAGTATTTGCACTCACAGACTATTTCAAGCAACAGGGAGGGTTTTCATGGCAAAGGTGTTGTGGACAAATTCCAAAAGTGCTCCTCCAATGCAGTAACAAAGTTCAACGTGACTCATGGGTGCAGGTAATTGATATTATTAACACAAACAGAAAATTTGAGGTCACTACTGGCAAGCAGTATAAAAATCAGGTTTGTTTTCTATGAACACTAAAAAGGAATTTCAAGAGAGGAAAACTGAACAAAGATCAAGTTAAATATTTAATATATACATGTATATTTAATATTCATCTAACAATGCCTCATTCATAGCTTAAGAAACCCAAATGTATCACAGGTTGAAGACATTTCCTCTTCTTTCACAAGTTAAACATTATAATACAATGTCCTTTTTTCCTTCCTTCCTACACTAAATGTCTGTGTTTTTGGTAGCAGCAGATACAGCTCATACTAAAGTGAAGAGCTGAGACCTTTCATATCTAGAGAGTTAAATGAACTCAGAAAAACTGGATAAGAACTTGGAGTAGAGACTGTAAATCCTTTGAACTGTGCAGAACCAGACCCAAAGCTTAAGTGAAGCTAATGGCATGATCCAAAGATTATTGAAAGCAATGAGAACCTTTCTCCTGCTGGATATTGAGAGATTTTGCATCAGCAAGATGAGAAGCAGCCAGACATTCAGATTAAAAAACTAATCTGGAGAGCAGACAGCAGAGGAGGGGACAGAAATAACAGCCAGCAGAGCCTGTTACCTTTCCAGATTCTTTACAAGTTTGGTCTAAAACAGAATTGCTCCTTCACACTTGGGCTTCTTGCCAAAGGAGATTTTCAAAGCTATTTGAGATAAGAGGCAGCAGGATCTGTCACAGGGCACCTGGACCTGCCCTGGGATGAGTCACTGCTCCCCAGGCTGAGCAGGTCACTGATGACTCTGCCTCCCTTCCTCCTTCCCTTCCTGCCTCTGGTGGTCCAGTCTTCAACAGAGTGATTCTGAAAAATGCCCTTGCTCCAGAAACAGCCACGTTTGGTACCAGAAATACCTCAGGGGCATCTCTCAGTGTCAGGCAACACTTACCATGGGAGCCCCTGAGCTCTGCAAAAGGCAGCTGAAGGGTTTCTACCTTCTCCACAGAGAGTGGCACATTCCAGGGAGATGGGTGGACTCTCCCAGGAGAGTATTTTGAGTGCAAAATTACTTTGAGAGCCAGTCTGGAAGACACTGTTTTTATATCACAGTTGGAATAATGCAGGGAACTGAATTAAATTCTTTATAGCAGGGGACCTTAAGGTGCTTTAGCAGCAACAGTTTCTTTGTTTTTTCTCCTCCTATTTAAAACCCCTGACTTAAATACCATCTCTTTGACCACTCAAGGAAAGATCAGTTGTTCTGCTGTCCTAAAATATACCCATATATCCAATTTCTGGAAATTCTGCAGCATTGTAATTTCAGACCAGAAACACAAGAACATGCAAAGCCAGAAACAAACACTTGAGCTCCAGAGCTCACCTGGAGACCCTCACTGTTATAGAAGGAAATGCAGCCATAACCACCAGTTTTGAAGGCAGCATCAGGGAAATCAACAGCAGATATAAGATGCCTCCTTAGCACTGCACATACTGCAATGATGAAAAATCATCTGTTTAGTGCTGATGGAAACCTCTGCAACCTAAACAGTATAAATGTTGCTGGGTTTCTGCTAATTCAACAGCAGCAGATCTTTCACATGCCTGTGACACACAGGATATCAAACCCTTCCCAGAGGTGCTGTGAGTGGAAATCTGAGTTATCATTTGTTGAATTTCTCCTTTCTCAGTAGCTGGTGAGCTCCTAGGAGAGCAGCTCCAGTGCCTGTCTTTAGGGAAAAGAAACTCAGTGTCCTGGTATCAAACCCAGCCAGGCTGGGACAGGTGCAGAGCACCTTGAGGAGAGCAGAGAGGAGATCTGGAGAGTGTCACACCCAGCCCACGCTTCCCTGGTTGGTGAATAAAACCCAGAACTGGTTAGCAAATGATGTGAGGGTTATTCTTGTCTCCTGAAAGTGGGATTGTTGCAGGTTAAATTTTACATGTAACATTTCAGTCCACCTGTGCTGTGCTGTTAATTTTTTTCCATTGGATGTTTAACATAACACCTACCTCATGCTCCCCTAATTATGATTTCATTCATGCCATTGCCTTCCTATTCATCCCCACTGGTGGCCATGAATGCAACCTTTAGCATGGCCATGCTGTAATTAGGCAACTGCTGTTATTTTGGAATGCTTCTGGAAGGCTTCCCCATGCAGAATGTATTTTTGCTGCAGGACTGTGGCAGTGACCTGCAGAGGAACTGGCTGATGATAAGGTGACTAAGCCTCTTTACAATTTACAGACTAAGTTCACAGATTTAATTGAACATTTGTACAAAATAGAAGAATTCAGTGCATTATACAATAGATATTGTTTAGTCTAGTGCACTGATTTATGCTCAAGTGGGATAAAAATCTACATTTCATCTTGTCTATTAGAGCTTCCAAAATACTGCCAACAACTACTTCTCAGAATAAAAATGAACATTTGTTCTCATGTTTGCAATTTTTTTTTTTTTATTCCTTTCACTAGCAAATCATCTGGCTATTTTATTTAATACTTTGTTCTATTTTTAGGAACATTGACAGAAAATTCAAATCATGTAAATATTTCTCCAACTCTTCTCCTCATTATATTTGCTTTGGGAATGATTTATCTTATTGTCTTTATGACTCTTTCTCCATTTCTTCATAAAAGCTACAATTAAGAAGGCACAGAATAATAAAAAAGGCAAGAAACCAAACCAAAAGGCCCATATGGCTAAAATTGAAAACTGAATGCAATAAACCAGGCAAATGTGAAGAGCTCCTGACCAGACCAGTGATTTCAGTACATTTGCATGAAGAATATGCCAAACAATCCAGCAGAGGAAAAACTAAGAAAATCCAGTCGTGGGAAATACAAAAGCAGAAAAGGGATAAAGCTTTTGAATAAAGAATTTAATACACCCAGTTCATCCAGTTCTGCTCCCTCTTCCTTATCCAGAACCAAGGCCCATTCAGATATTCTGAATACTAAATGGCTTTGCAGTTATTTTGAACTAGTCTGCAGAAATCTAAGGACTATAAAACATTTTACATATTGGGTGTTTACTGTCTTCAGGGTTTCTCCTTTGCCTGATGAAAACATCATCAAGAAACTTTTCACTGATGGTGTAACACACAGGGCACAAGTCAGTGCAAAGGACATGCAGAAATGAAGAAATTAAGCAGACAGAAAACTCCAGATTTCTCCCCTCAGACCATAGTCCCATGAATATAAATGTTCAGTGAGCAGAATCTACAGAGAATATCTATATACTAAGTTGTAATATTTTTCTCTTCTCTCCAAATCATAAAACATAATGCAGAGTATATAGTTTAAATATGTTCATAAGGAAACATATTTCATTTGCAATGAAAAGGAAAATGTAACAACAAGACTGTGGGTGCTGCTACAAAAGAGAGATTTATATTAACTCATTTTCTAAATCAAGACCCCAGGAAAATATCTGAAACAGCTTTTGGATGATCCATTGCTCAAGAGATGGATTCAAGGTGCAAAACTGGTATTTGAGTCACCATGTCCAAAAAAAGCACATCTGAGGCATTTGGAGCTTTGAGCCTCCTTTAAGGTCTCCCTGTTGGGAACAATCCCAAATTTCAGTCAGCTACTCCATTGGTTCACCACCTCTGAACTACCTTTTTTCAGGCAGTTAATGTGCACATGAGCATGTTCCTCATTGTAACTGAGCACTTCCGAGACATAAAGGCAGATTAAAACATTGTACAACTTCCCCACTTGAGTTTTGTCCTGAGTCAGTCGAGGTTTGTCCAAAAAAGAAAAAAAAAGGTTTATTTCTGAGTCACAGCCAAACATCCTTCCCACAGGAGAGGCAAAAAAGGGGTTTCTCATCATTTGCTGGGGTGAGTGACAAGAATTACGTGACTAAATGGGGATTTGCTTTCTGAACAAGACCCACTCTGTCCATTCCTCGTGAAGGAACAAAGACATGCAAGAGCCCATTTCTTTGTGCTGTTGCCAAATAGTGGAAATTTATCATCCTAATTAAAGAAACAAATTGGCAAAAGCAAATATTATTTTCAGATGGATTTCTCTCTCTTCTGTGAAAATTCTCTTTTTACATTTCAAATGAGTGTAAAAATCAGATTATACATTTGAAAAAGCCCCAGGGCAACTATTAGGAGGGATAGTGAAGCTCTGAACTTTCTCCTGCAAAACACACCTGAAAGACTTTCTAATTTCTCAGCATGTTGACAGTATTTAAATTCCTGCCTTCCTGAAACATAGGCAAAAGCTGAAGTTCTAGCCTCCAGAAAATAAACTCTTGTTTAATAATGTGATGTGTAAATGTATCCAGGAAATGTCATAAAATAAATCTGAGATAAATTAAACAAAACTGACTTCCTTTCTATGTTAGATGCATCTAATTTTGGCAGTTTGGGCTAACAAAGGAAAGCAAGCAAGTACTTAGAAATGAAAATGTCTGTTTAGCACCAGAGCTACAAAGAACAAGTAGCACATTTCCAAATCTGTAACTGAACCCAACAACACCCAACCTGAGTCTTCTGGCTGCTCCCCACACAATCTCCTTTGGTATCTGCCAGAAATACATTATTATTTCTCATTTACAACCTTCCAATTGCTCATGAACAGCGGGCAGGAGGGTTGTGCAGACAACACCAAAGGTTGTATTCACCTCTCCTGTCCCATGCCAGATTCTTGCCACCCCCTGTATTTCAGAGAAGTTTCCTACAAACCATCTGCTGAAAGAACAGAACGTTGGGGTAGAAGATAAACTGTCACCAACACCAGATGTGTGGAGTTACAGATCCCAGAACCATTAAAATCGTGGTAGCCATGGTTCTTCAGCAGCAGTGAATGCAGAGAATTGGCAATCGAGATTCACACAGGCTGCTGATAAAGAGCCCTTTAAAATAAAACAGATTATTATATTGTATGGGCAAACAGAAGAATTTAACAGGAAGGGTAATTTGGAGTCAGAGCAAAATAAGGAAAATGGAGTCTGCAGTCTTTATCCCTGTGATAAGCAAACTTCTGCTCCTTGTTTTCCCCCAAGGTGCCTGGCTCACTCCTCAGCAGAGCTGCACTCCCTCTGCCCAGTGCTCTCCACTCTGGCTCACCCAGGCTGGGTCTGAGCAGGGCTGGAAGCCACCAGAGCTCCAGAGGTGGGACTTGCAGGCTGCTACCTGAGCCTGTCACCTTTTACAGATGAGCCACCCAGATGGCTGAGCAGATGCTGCCTGAAATAAGGAAACAATTATCTTTGCACCTGGCTGAGTCCTTTAGATCTTGCTAAGAGACAGATGACCAAGCATGAAAATATGTCGAAAAGTGGCCAAGAATATTTAAAGATTAAATATAAAATTTGCCTCAGTCCTGTGGGTAAAGATGATTTTTATTTTCTTGCCAGATTCTCTCTGGATATTGTGGAGATGCCTGCTCATGTACCACTCTGACCTCACTCACTGCTCTGGACTGGGGTTTCATTTCTTTCCAGCACCAGATGCTGCTCTCACCACAGTCACCTGCCCTTTCAGGTATGCCAGCAATACATTTTGGGTGAGGATGGGAAAAAAAATCTGTCAAATGAAAAGATAAGTGGTAATTAAGAGAAAATACTTATCCATTGAAACAATGCAGGGTTAAAAAAATGAACTCTCAGCCGAGTTCTGCCCCTCTAGAGATTGAAGAACGTGCTGTTTGTGTTTAGTTCACTGCAATTGCCCCTTTTCTAAAGAATAATGCCATGTCAAGCCTTTTCCCCACTCACTGCTTTCCTCTAACATCTTTTTGAGTCTCCACTCTTACTGCTTCTCTGGGAGCACAGAGGTGATGCTGAATGCTGAAGAGACAATAAGTACTGCAGTCCTGGACCTACAGGATGCAATTCCATCCATTCAGCTGGCAGCTATCTCATCAGACACTGGATGATTCCAGCTGCCCAGTCCTCAGTGAGCCATTCAGTGGGCAGTCTGCAGGTAATATTCCCATTATATTAACCTATGGGGCTGCTCCATCAGGACCTTAAACACAGACATAAATGGGATGAGGAAGATACAAACAGTAGAAAAACAACAGCAAAGGAGAACAGCATTTCCAGCAGATTACTTGGAGAGGGAGGGTGAAAAAAGGATCTCTAAAGTAGCATCAGCTTTCTCTTATAAATAAATCAGTTCCAGCAAGATGCTTTGCTCCCCCACAGCACCCAACATCTGGTAGGGGATTTAAAAAAAAAAAACCTTTCACAACCACCCTCAAGAAAGGAAATATCACCTTCTTCACATGGATGAAGAACCAAAGGGGGCAAGGAATGATGTCCTCAGGATCACAGAAAACAGAACAAAGACTAAAGAAAAACACCCAGAGTGTGCTTGTTCAGCACTGGAGGAGTTCTTGGAAGCCTGAGATAGTTTCATGTGTTATGATCACAGAGCATCACATGGGGGAAAGGAGGGGATGGGAAAGTCTCAGTGCTTCCCACAAAAACCCCCACAGTAATAAGCCTGGGGAAGGAGTTTTCCCAGCAGACTTCTTCCCACATCACTTATTTGAGAGGGTGGGACATCAAACCTCAAAATATGCAGCTTGACCTGACATACTTGTTTTTGCACAGGCAGACAAGGCAGCTGCCTGCTGAAGGCATCCTGTTACTGCCATGCAATTCCAGAAGTTTATTTGGAGGGTTTTCTTAGCCAGCTATCTCCATACCAATCTCCCAGTGTCTTGTTACGGGAGGAGAACTAGGGCAAGGGAGGAAAACCCCCTCAGGCCTGATTAGTGGAAGACATTGCATGCCCCATGTGGTTTCTTCCTCTGTGGGAAGAGAGGAATGCAGCTGCCTTATGCACCAAAAGTAGAGTCCTGAGGGCCAGGTAATCTGTGTTTATCCTGTGTTTGACACTGACACCTAGCCCAGGAAATAGATCCCTGAACCCCAGGGCAGCTCTGCTAGAACAGAGGATCCTTAAGGTCCCTTCCAATCCAAACCATTCTCTGATTCTATGGCCCTCAGTTTTCTCTTTGGCACCTCCATGAGCTGCTTCACTGCTATGAGGAAATACAAGAATAACAGTGGTAAAGCCCACTCAGAACAGGAAAGCATTATTCATTATTCTGAACTTTCTGTTCAGTTCTGCAGTTGCCCAAGGTAGGTCACAAAACGCCTGTTTCCCAAAGCAAATGAAATGAGGAAATTCCTCATCTCTTTCTTGAGTAATGATACCAATAAATGCTACACCATTATGTACTAAATCAGCATAAACCTTCACGGCTCATGTGCTTTCAAAGTGTTTATTGAACCTGTTTCCAACTGAAGATGACTGCGGCATCGTTGTGAAAAAGAAGGGAGGAAGGAGAGGTAGAGAGGCCAGACAAATCCAACTTATTTTAACAAATATCTGCTCTAATCTCACAATGATGGAAAATTTCAGGAGAAACTCTTCTTGCTCCCTATTTTGGCTCCAAATAAGAGCCAAAACTTTGAGTGAGAAGGAGCTGTTTATATGAATGCATGATTTTTAAAAGCCCAGCCAAGTGCGTAAGAGAAGCAAGGCAACTTTAGCCTCGAGAGAAATAACCTTCAAATCTCAATTTGACAAACAATATCAAAAACTATCAGAGAAGCAAGAGATCTCGCTGACTGCAGTGTTTTCATTCCCTTCTCAGCAGTGTGACCTCATCACAGTCGCACTCGCACAGAATCCTATTACTGCTGCCTCAGCTGCAGAGCTGCAAGACAAAGGAAGGTTACAGACATCACTCCCCTCTGTGCCTGGCTAATCAATAGTTTTTATCTAATTTCTTTGCTTCAAGATACAGGAAAACAAGGTGCTGCATTTGAAATGGAAGGCTGGGAATAACTGAGCTTTGTGGAAATCAATACAAAATAGAATAGCTGACAATGTCATCCTGCTGAAACACTATGAAGACAGATTTGAAGTTCCTCTAATTATCTAGATGTTTGTATTTTTAAACACTGACTTAACGTCTGCAGAAAAAAAAATTGGCTTTATTTAATAATCATTGTGGTTTCAGAACTTTTTGTGCTACTGGTAAGTCTGCTCGATTTCCTTATATTTCCAGCCTGGATGGAAGTTTCCCTTTTGGTGTCAATTTAGGACTCAGCATGGAGCAGCTCTGTTAGCTTGCTGCATTTAGGGAGGTAATTTACACATGGCAGCACAATGGGCTGAACCCTGGCCGGCAGGGATCCACACAGCCCAGGTGATGGACAGGAGTTACTGCAGTGGGCACACTTTTCTCCCATTCATCTAAATTCTGGGTAATTTTTAATAACCTCACATTACTCAATTTCCTCACATTAGCTAATAAGAAACATGAAAGCCCTGCACTATTTAAACTAGAGCCAGGAGGATTAAGAAATCCCCTAAAAGTCAAAGAAGGAGCCCACAGATACTTAACTCCAGAGAGGGCAAGAAGCCAGAGTTAAGAGATGTAAAACCATCTCCATTGTGAAATGGAAGTGCCAATATTAAGCCTACCCTGCCTCTTGCTGAACACTGAAAGGCTTCTCTAAGTTAAATCACACAGAGAGAACAGAAATGAGAGCTGCTCAGCCCCCTCCACTTGCTTTAGGGCGTCTCCAGAGTTTTCCACCCAATGCCACCAGAACCCCTCTCAAACTCTTACAGTGCTCCCGTGGGAAGCCACCAATTCCTTCCAGCCCTGCACTCAGGAGAGACAGCAGAGGGATCTTGGAGTAAAACCCAGGCTGTGCTGAGCTAAACCCCTCCCAAAAATGCAGCACAAGCACCAACTACTCCACAGCGCTGCTTCACTGCAGATTCTGATCTTATCTCGGAATGTTGGGATTTTAGTTTGGAAAGGGTTGTTTTAATTTAAGAATTTAGCTATAGCAAACTCTAAAACTCATTCAGGGTTATGGACTTGCTTCTGTTTAATGGGTAAACCATTTTTTTCTGTAATGAACTTCCATAAATCCGCCACTAGACAGGTTTTTAAATAAAAATAGAATTTCAATGCAATGGGAAATTGCTCACTTGTTAAACAGTAATAATTTCTCTCTCCCTGATTTCTCTATGCACCATAGAACTGCTAAGTTGAAAGCTGAACATTGTGAGCAAAAGTGAAGATGATAGATAGATAGATAGATAGATAGATAGATAGATAGATAGATAGATGGGTGGATGATCACTAAAAAGTCCAAATCTGAGCTGCAATAAGGCAAGAACTGCTTTACAACCTGTACAGTTCCTTGGCTGATGTTTCACTGCTAACCTGGCAGGAAGATCAGCTGCTTACCCAGGGAAAACTACCAACGGCAGCAATTCTTATTTTCTAGACAAACAGTAAATTCAATTTAAATTTGGTGAAGTTTCAGATTGAACAAAAGGGAGACATTTTTCAAAGTGTCAAAACATTTCATGTTGTCATTTTTTATCTAAAATGTTTGTTTCAGAAATGCCAAAAAGTTTTCATTTTGACATTTTCCCAATTGAGCTTTTTTTTCAAATTGGCATTTTTCATGTAAAAGTTCAGGTAATGTTTTAAAAATGAACCTCCTTTAAGACAAGCTAAAAAACTCAAAATTTCAGTTCAGGTCAAATAAAATATTTCCTATTGATCAAGTAGAACTTTAGTGTTTCCCAGAAAAGATCACTTTTGTTTGAACAGTTCTTCTCTATTTTCTCTATTTTTTTTATTCATAAAAGAAAGAGAAGTTTTGCCTGAATTTTTAAACATCATATTGATTTTTAATAGATTTCTTTGATTTTCATAAATGTTATGGTCAGGTCCACAAATGGGTACTTGCATCTTAATAAATCATTGTGAACTATAATTATTTTAGAGCTCCAGATGCACCTTTCAGCATGAGATAAATCAGGTAATTTCAGCTTCTTTAGTGAATGTTTAGGCAAATTTATTTTGTATTTGCAACGGGCTAAAATTTTTGTTAAAGATCATTCACCAGCAGAGGGTTCAATTCACACACATATCTGGGACTTGGTCTTGGCTGAGGAACAGCCATGATTTCTTATTTATGAAGCTTTATTAAAACTTAGGAAAGGATCCTAAATATTTTTCCTGAAAGAACATCAGCCAAACAAAATTTCAAGCTGGAGATCTGGAGATGGATTAGATCCATTAGGAGATGAGTTGGGACAATGCATTGAACGTTGAGATTCTGCAGCTCCAGCAAGTTCAAGATCAGTCAAATATTTCCTGTGCATTGTGTCTGATTTATTTTATATTAGGGTGTGTTATGAGCTGGCAAAAGCAATCTGAGAGCTCTTCGTGGGGATCATGGACACATTGCCCTCTGTGGAGAATAGATCAGGTTACACACGTTTGGAAAAGGTCAATCCCTACATTTAGTCTTTAAATGGGGGGTGGGAGGGTGAGGAGAGCCAGAAATAAGGAGGTCAAACATCTTGAATCACCAGACAAATATTACAATAAACTACCAAATATGCTTTTATAAGCATCTAAATGAAAAAAAAAAAGAAGATGAAGGTGAAATTTAACATCATCCAGGGATTTGTCAGCATCAGCAAAGAAGCTCCAACTATTTTCCTCCCTTCTCTGAATTCCAACTGCTTACCTTAGAGTTGGCCCATCTCTCTGTTGATGGAGCTCTGCTCCAGATAAGGAAAAAGGTGCCAAATCCATATTTATTTATATTAATAACTTAAATATTTCATATGCTATCTCAAAAGTAAATGAGGAAAACATGGTCAAGATCTATAAAATTAATTTATAACTGGTCATAAAATCTTCTGTAGGTAGTGATGATCAGTGGAACAATAAGTGTGGTGCAATTGCTCATCTGGCACTAAGTCAATGTTTTCATCATTGATTTTGGTGATGAGAACACACCAAAAATGCTGCAAAGACAAGAGAATGTAAAAGGATTTTGACAAACTGGTGAAGTGGAACGAACAAACATTCAATAAAGAGAGGTGGAAGGCTCTACAGGTGGGCACAAACACAGGTGGTAGACTCAGTGGGGGACCAACCAAGCATCCAGGTATTCCCAGAGAGCACTAGCTGAGCGAGAACCAACAACATAACACGAATTTTTGAAATCTGGGACCTGGAGGTGATCCCTCAGATCTAGTGATTACTGGAAAGGCTTCACCTCGAGCCCTGCAGTCAGCATGGCACCTGCAGAGGGCTGTGGACCCTGGCAGAGAACACAGAGGAACCAGGAGAGAGCCACAATTCAGGTGCATGATGGAACATAGAGAGGGTGAGATGGAAGAAGCACAAGCAGTTTAAACAAAGGTAGATCACCACGAGATAAACTGTTCCTCATGTCCCTGTTTAGCCAGATGAGAAGTAAATTGCAGCAAGGAATGTGCCACATGAATGCAAACTATTATTAATTAATTCTCATTACTAATTTATTAGTACTATACAGCATGTCTGCCAACATTCCATTAAACACTGCCAGGCTGTGGGTACTTATGGTTAGTTACCACTCCCAAAATCCTCCCCAGGGACCAATTCTGGCCATCAGCCAGCTGGTGTAGTCTTTCTTTAATTTACAAGTTGTCCCACTTGTCCAGACCTAGAAGGAAGGCACTCTACATGTTTAATGTTGGACTAGGAGTTTTATGTCCCTTTGGCTGGCTATTTACTGAAGGAGAAGAAGAGACATGACAGCTGTAAAATTCTCCAGGAGTTGGATGAAATTGTTTGGGTGCATCCTGGCCAAAGGAAGCAACACAAGTGGCTCAGGACTGGGGCTCTGCTGGAGCAGTAGAGCAGTGGGAGCACTTTCAAACTGCAACTTGATTGATTGTAACTAACTGATATTAACTTTAATTAATGGGCAATCTCAACAGAGTTTTGTTTTTCCAAAGAATGCCAGCTAAATAAAAATTGCTTATAAATATTTGGCTCAGTGCCTCCTCTGGTAGATGTTTGAAGCAGAGAAAGAGAGAAGTAACAACTCTTTGGGCCTGAGCACAAGCAAAATTTTGGGACACAGAGTATCAGAAACCTACCGAAGCCTCAGTCTGATATTATTGGTAGTTCTGAGCCCGAGGAAGAAGAAAAGATAAAAATCAAAAATCCAAACACAGGAGTTGCATTACCACTCTGACATATTCTATAATTAACTTGTGGCATACTCTGATTCAAGGAGTCAAGGGGTTAAGAGCCTATGCAGTGTAACAGAGAACCACTTCTATGGATAACACAAACATTAGTCAGGATCAACATCTGTAAGGAACATCTGTTCCAGACACTGATTACTTGCACCTTTCTCCCACACACCATCCTATCCAGAAACTAGATACTCAAAGAGGGAAAATTTTTCATGTCCAACCTCTTTTCTGTGAAGAGGAAGAATCCAGCAGGAATGACACATTAATTTTTAATGACTGTTTCATCTTGAATAAAACTTCAGAGTTCAAAAAGGATCATTACAAATCTCTACAGGAAACAGTCCCCTTTTCTGTTTGAGGTCAGTTTTTGTTTCTGAAGTTTTAAAGATTGGTTTAAAATGCACTTTTCAAAAAAAGCTCAAAGTAGAACATCAAAATTACACTTTCCAAAGAAATGAAAGCTTTAAAAAATTCATGCCAGTGAAAATTTGAAAAAACAATTTCAAAATACCACAGAATTTAATTTCATTCATTTCCCATGCAAGTATTGCCAGGAAACCAAAACCATCAGATTTCTGCCATCTCTAAAAATACTGGAGAATTCTCTGTGGTTGTGATTCATTAAGGCAATACCCACATAGCTGTGGGCAGGACTTGTCTCACCTAGTCTGAGACACTGACAGTGTTGAAATCCTTGTCTGAGCGAGTCATCACAACTTCCTTTAATATCAGTGGTAAGAGCCTTGGGTGATGCAACTCTGTTTGATGGTAGACACCTAAAATAGGTCAGAGCATTCCATTTCTCTTCATTGACAAGAAAAGGAATCCAGATCAGATGGAGAACTTCTGCTTGTTGATGTCTTACACTGAGCACTCACGTTTTATAAATGAAGCAGTTTGCAGATTGGGAATCAGACCCAAAAGGGATCACACAGCATCTGTTAAGGCAAGCACAAGGAAGACAATGTCTACAAGAGGCATTGCAGAATAGATTCTCTTCACCACCTACCAAGTGTGACCTGGAGGATCTTCTCCAGGGCACTTGCAAGGCCATCTGCTTTCTCTTCTGTTGTGTCTGCTTTTTATTTGTTGCTCAAGGCAAAGATGTGTAGGTGTCTTTGATAGTTTTGCTTTCTGTAGCCCCAAAGACTTCAGCACAGAAATAAGATTTCACTTAGACATTGAAGAGAGAAAATGTGTGAAAGAGATTGCAATGATGTTCTCAAGGTTGTTGGATTAACTTCCTGTTGCTATCACTGACAATGATTTATCCTGGTTGTTTAAATTCTGCTGGTAAACACAACACACTGAGGTCGGCTGAGACAGAACTTTCCAAAGCCAAGCATGAATCTCTTTCTTTCTCTCAGTGCACCATGGACTGTGTTTTCAGTAACCTGTCCAAGGAAAACAATCCTTGCTACTTGGACATATATGTGTAGGTCACTTATTGTTCCACCATACTTCTCTGGTGTAACTGTTTAAGTTCCTTAAACATCACAATTGGAAGAGTTCAGCTTGTGCATAGGAAGCAGGATCTCCACTTATTAGATGGGAATTAGTAACATGGACTCTTCTACCTCGGGGTCATTCACTTGACAGAGTGTACTTGGACTTCCCAAGAAACTGAGGATTCTGTCCTATGAATTTAGCAGCTGGTACCATGGAACACGTGAAGTCATTACTCAGGATGTATGAACACAGCATTTCACAATTCTATGAAGATAAGTTATTTATTTCCATGTGATGGGTGCCACTGGCTAAAGCAAAAGGAAGGAAAAGCTTCAGTGAACTCTGCTACAAAAATACACCCTGAGGATGCAGTGAAGAAAAGAACCCAGTGAGTGATGGAGTGGTGAAAGCAGGAGCTGGCAGTGGAGCAGGACACTGGTTCCACAAAGCACAGTACAGTTAAAATGTGGTTATCCTGCTGCAGACATGAGCTGGCTCAGATGGAGACAGGTTGGCCACAGCTCCTCCTGTGAAGCAGTCAATCCACCACCGTAATCAAGATTTATTTATCTGACGCCCAAATTCTATCATCAACATGAACAACAGCAACAGCAAGAAGTCAAAAAATCCCTCTAAAGCCTTTTGATGGTTTTATCATCCACAATATCAAAGGAGCTATTGACAAGGAAAACCTTCAATTAAAGCATTGATGTTATACAGGGGTAGATGATGAAACTCATTAAAATAACTCAAAACAGGTTTGGGTTTTTTTAAGTTTATGAACTAAAATTTTTTTAAACCTCTCATTCTTCCTATCATTGTAGTACTTTTCTCATAAACTCAGGCAGAGGCAAATTGCCCTCTGCAGGAAACCAGAGCACGTTCTCCAAAGATCAGTGCACAAGTAACTCTGGCACTCAGCAGTGCCAAGGAATCTGAGGGGTGGGTCAGAACTTGTGTCCTGTAAAGTCATACAGCAAAATGACAAAAGTGCTCCAAAAATCCTTGTCCTGGAAGGATTCATACTCTCCAAGCCAAATGGATTATCCAGGTTTCAGGGACTATTTCTTTGGAATGCACAAGTCCATTTCAGTCCAGCTGTGGTGATGGGAACTGGACCTGCAAGTCTTGGTATGTCCAAGGTCACAAGAAAGGGAGAAGCTGCTTCTTAAACTCTTCCAGCCAGAACCCAGGAGGGATCATTCTGTCTTTGGTGAATTATAAATTATGTTTGGCACCATTTTGAGCAGGACTGAGCCTAATATCCACAATCAGCCAAATCTGCCAGCAGACACATCACATGAATTTGCATTGAAGCTTAGTTGCCTGGGATTTTTTTAATGGAAAACATAATCAGCTCACTATATATTCTCCTTGTGTAACCATCTATCCATCATCTACAATATGCACAGCTATAAAAGCACAAACCAGATTGTCATTGTTATTTTTTGAGAAAACATTTCTTTGTTCAAGTGCAAAGCTTTGTCTCCTTCAGTTGTACTGGGTTTTAGTTATTCTAAAATCTGACTTTATAAAAACCTTCTGCAAAAGCAGATAAAATGAAGGCTCTCTCTGTGTAGGAGTGATTAGTATTCTGTAGTGTCGCAGTACATTTTCATACTGATTTTTTGTGTGTTTTTCCCCCATCAGAATAGTACAATTGTGGGCTCTACATATCTTAATATAGATTGAAGATAATATTTTTTTAAAAATCTACACTTGGGCCCTTTAATTATCCAACTTTTTTGTACTTTTGAAGGAGTATTATTCATTTTAGGAAATAAAATATGAGTGACTATACAAAATCAAACAGTGTTTGAAACGAAGGCTGAAAATATTTTGTTCATGTATACTTTCCTCATTACAGGTGGAGAAGTGCTTGGGAATGCAAACAGTGTATGGTTTAATTCTTTCTGTACATTTGTGGAAAACAGGTAGTTCCTAATTATCCAAAATTAACATACTGACAAGGACACAGCCCTGCAGCTACACCCACTGCCCCTCTCCCTGCAGTCCCTGGAGAAATGGGATTTAATTGCCTTGCAGTGCATTAAATGCCCCAGAAGATGGAAGAGGCTGTGCCAGAGCCTCATGTACCTCAGTGGAGCATCTGAGTGAGCACAGCATCAAGACCTGAGCAAACATTTACACCAGAAACAACTTCAAGCAAGTGCACAAAAGGATGTTCAAGTTGGCCTGGGCCAAATGTCAGAGAAACAAATCTGAAAAGAAAAAATCCACAAAGACCAAAAAAAAAAAAAACGTTTTAATTACTTCACTACCTTTCAAACCAGATGCCTCTAAAACAAAAAATCAGTATTAGTATTTCTAATATGCTTAGTGATAGGCACGTGCTTAATTAATTACCAAGGAGAAAAGAGACCTTAAATAGTTCCCTGATATGGGAAAGCTGGTTTAGGTTAACTACAAATGTGATTTGCCTTTTGGGAACCTTGGTCTCACTTCCATGATTGAGGGCAAATCATAATGGAGTAATGGACAGATAATGCACTTAACTCCATTTTTTAAAACATATTGATTTACCTGAAAATCTCAAGTCTGTGGATTTGCTCTCTAAAATGTCAGCCAATAACTGTGAAAAAAGAAAAAGGGGAGGGAGGAGGGGAGATAAAACACTAACATTTCCCTCTGAAATTTCAACCCTTTCCATTTTTTTCCCTTTCTGAACATCCTTTTGTCTCAGAAGATGGCACAAAACAAAGCCAGAAGCATTTCCTTGGCAGACCAATGGGAAACACAGAGAGAGAAGAAAGGCAAAACAGGGACAGCCCAATTTGTGTCACAGCTCACTACATTAGAGCATGTCTGAGCCCTGGATTTTCTCTCTGTTCATGCCAGTACTCCTTTGATGATTACTTTATCTGAAGAAGATAAGACATTATGAATTTGATTATGGCATCACTCCATTGGTTTGACAGGGCCTCAAGCACATTGGTAAATTGCTGTCTGAGCAGTTCCATTATTATTACATGGCATGGCTCACAGTTAAGGACTAAGCTGGAATAAATACAGAATTTTAAAAAACGATAACAGTCACTCTTAGCCTTTAAAGAAATTACTCCTTTAGAGTTACAGTGTCTTCTCATTACTTTCAATGTCATTCAGTAAAACATTAATAATTGCTGGCCTGTGCATAACCTGCAAGCTCAAAGCACTCCCAGAGCCCAGCCAGCTCTACAATGTTGAAATGTCATTTTTGACCATCTTTGTAGAGTTTAATCAGTACTTAAACTGTACAGGACTGACAAGGAGAACTGTTGATGGCAGTTGCTTTGAGACTGCTCATATAATTTTCAATCTGAATTTTATGGCTGCAGTATTTTAAGCAGAACAGTACAGTAACTGTAATTTTAACAAGAGGAGAATTTTACTGGGTTTTTTTCCTATGCATTAGTCTGGAATTCTACACACTTAATAGTCTTTTGGTTTAAAGACCTCAGTCTTGGTACAAAGAAAAATAATGCAGGCTACAGTTCAGAGTAGGTCATCTGAAGAGCAAGCAAATACATCATTCATTGTCACTACAAGCTCAGAAAACTCATTATTATTATCATTATGCCTTAAAAACAGAGGATTTTAGTCATAGGGGACACTAGAGAATTCTGAGGTGGGACCATTAAATTTCTTTCTGACTGCTCAGAGACATTAGAACTGCAGGTGGGGAGAAGGTTTGTGGAAGACCTTGCAGGATAAATGGATCCTGTCCTACTGGAAGAGGGAAAACTCTGCAAACCCAGCTGGAGTGAGGCAGAGCCTCCACATAGGGTCCAGTTGGGCACAGGCTCCCTCCCAGCAGAAATTCCAGCCTGGGCAGGTTTCCTGGGGCTGTGTTTGTGTCTCAGGCTGGCAGAGCTCAGGCGGGTTGGGCTCGTTGCCTCCTCAGCTGACACGGTGTGCACGGAGCCAAAGCAAAGAGGGGCCCCTGCTTTGATGTGCCTCCCTAGAACCCAAGAGAAGTGCACAGAGAGTCTTTTAATAATTAAGAGTTATGGATTTGAAAGCAAAGCTTCCACCATAGCCAAGCTCGACCAAAGCCTTTGAAAAGAACTCTGTCAAAATGCATTTCTAAGAAGAAATTATGTTATAAATTATTTTTATGGAACGTTCCAGTGTTAAATGAATATTTAGGTTGCAGTTCATGAAAACCTCCCTCTCCCGAAAAAAATGTTTTCATTTTTTAGATTTCTCTTTGTCAGCATTTCTAACAGTAAAAATGACAAACTTTCATGGGTAGGTGCCAATGGAGACAGCTGTATTTTATTATTGAATACTTCTGGTGCTTAGTTTGGCACCAGTCCTGTTTATATTGCTAGTAAGATTTCATGCAAGCCTTTGCAAGGTCTTGTGTTTAAACTTAAATGTCTGATATGGTTTGTAATTGATTCCACTCAGTTCCCTCCTTCCTCCTTCTCAGTCCAGTTTGTAAAAGAGAATTTATCACTGTGTGGGGAGCACAAACCTTCCAGTGCTGCAGATTCAAAGACAAAAATTCCACAGCAAGATCCTAGAAACCTCTGGTTCTATTATGATTCTCTTCAACTGCTAGGAAAATGTATTAATCCCTGCTGTTCTTGGCCTCATTCTGATTCTTTTTTTTTTTTTTTTTTTTTTTTTTTTTGTGTGTGCATGTGTGTGTGTTTTGATTAATTAACTTTGCTCAGGGTTAAATCCAACCAATCCATGTGCTTCCCATCTTGGGGGAACAGAACTACCAGAACATCCCAGTTACTACCAGTACATCCTTTATTTGCCTGTTTGCCTGTGCCCTTACCTGGGTACACCAGGCAGTTTGCTGAAAGCTTGTATGAGAGTGAATATCAAAAAGCAGCTTCAGAACAAAATCCCTAAACCAGGAAGGTGGATTTGCTTTGGTGCCTTTCTACAAAACACTAAATGGGTGAATTGCACTTCTCTCAGGGCTCAAATTACACCAACATGAAATCACTAAGATCAGAGGATTTGTTTTATATGAGTGAACTTCAGAAGGCAGCAGAGGAAGAGAGGTTTTTAAAACCTTTCCACTGGAGCTCCATAATGATAAACAAGGCAGGTTTGTCTGCCTTGGTCTGGCCTATGCAGAGCTAAATATAAACCAAGAACAAAATACCCACTGGCCGATTTAGCATGAAACGAGCTACTCCTAATGGAAATCAGTGAACTGCAGTTGGCCTTGAGAATCACTTGTCATTGCCAAGACCTCTGTGATAGCCAGTCTGCTCACACCTCTTTTATCACTGCCATGTCTTGTAGCAGATCCTGCTGGGCCTGAGATGCTCTTTCTGGCGTTGGCCAGAATGGTCAGAATTACAACATCCGTGTCTTTGGCCGGGGTGCTCAGGGTTATTGCAGTACAAGAACTGACTGTGTGCTCCACTTTGCAGCATTCTGATTTTGCCCTTATCAGATCACGCACAGAGTTGCACAATATTTGAAATTCAGCCCTGCTTTTGCATTGTTTTATATCAGAACAGCTTTCATGCCTTCAAAACTCATTCTCTATGTGCTGCCTATAAACATTATGCAGATAGATAAAATGGGTTATTCACAATCCACTCAGGTTCCCATGTTACTCTGTATTCTGTGGTGGGCCCCTGTTAAAACTGTAAATATACTCCCTTACCTCATTACTTTAAATTTTGTTACAGTGAACTGCATGTGCAGCTTATCTCACCATAACAAATTTCTCTATAGCCATGGCTGGAAAGACAATGTGTTTCTGTAGAGGAAGAAAAACTATACAGGGCTTTAAAAGTCAATGTTTCTCTCCCACCCACCATTAAAAAAAAAAAAAAAAAAAAAAAAAAAAAAAAAAAAGAATCTAGAAACTTCCTGTAGCCATAAAACTGTGAAGAGAGTAGCACAGAGTATGATTGTCCTTCAAGGGAAATGAAAGAATCCTCTGTAGATCTCAGTATGGAAAGAAGGCTATAATTGCATGTTCTGCAGATATCATTCATGACAGAATTACAACAAATATCATATGCCAGCAACTCAGATGAAGAGCTGTGGCGTTCAGCTAATCCCTCTCTCAGGGGGTGAGCAGAAGATGGTGCATCAGTAAATTGGCACCAGAGTCTAATTAGTGCTCTCATTCAGCGTACTAAGTAGGAAGAGATGGCAGAAAAAGTAGATAATATTCAAAAAGCAGAGGGGCAGGCAGGCAGATCTGGAGTAATAGAAATTGCAGACCCAAAGATCTCCAGAGAGTGCAAAACACAAGCTAAAATTTTATCCAGCTTAATCACTGTAGAATGCAAAACAGAATTCTCCTAACTTCTTTTGCTGCAATGGAGACAAAGCCAAATGAGCACAGGTTTCCTCTAACTGTTTGTTTCACCTTCTGCTATGCAGGAAGGAGGGGAAGCAGGGCTGGGGCAATAACTTATCCTGAAACATTTTTGGAGCTAAAGGTCAGGTAGAGTTCCAGGAGCAGCGAGTTCCAGAGGAATGTAACTCTGAGTAAGAATTCCCATGTCCAGCTCCCACTCCCATCCTGATGGGGATGATTAGCTGAGGTTTCCTGATGAATGTAGGTGTATGTACCAAGTCAGAGGGAGAGCAGTGATAGATGAGGTCATTTAGCCCAGTCTAGCAGTGCTGTGTGGATAGGTCAGCCCTGCAGATCTGACACAGGACTTGTAGGCAGCATGAGGCAAATAACACCAGATAATGAAGTTCTCTTTCAGCTGGAAGGTGCTTTGCAGCAATTCAGCATTTGTCAAGGGTGCTGGACATGATTCAAAACTCTCCCCTGGTACAAAAGCTTCGCTACAGGTCTGCATAGAAGCTGATAAGCTTCTTGGTTCTAATATCTGAGGAAAAGGAAAACATGTCAATTCTTGACTAGGGGCAGATAAAACAACCATTCTGCTGGGCTGGGATAGCATTTCAGACTCTTGGGCTGAAGATGCATCGAGCAGGACCTTGACATGATGCACATTTTGACAAGAGGCAGGTTTATTGATTGAACACGAGTCAGGTAAATGAACTTGCTAAGAATTGACTGGTGAACAGAGCTTGCTGCAGTGCCAGGCAAGCCCGTGTTTTAATCAATTTGATTATATGATTATTATAATCTGCATTAGATTTAGCATCCCTTTAAGTTAAACTTTATGATTTAGAATTTTCTATACAAGGGGGAAAAGTAAAAGAACTACAAAACCATAATGCACAGAGATAGAGAGCACCAGTTGGAGGAACTCTTGCAGAAATCACAGTTTTCCCTGCCCACAGAAAGTAAATTGATTGAACCCTATTGACAGGATCCTACAGCCTACACCTAAATCCCACTAACAGGTCAGCAGGTGGACCCAGAAGAAAACAAATCTGGCTCAGCCCAAATTGACCCAGATACCTAAGAAGTTTGAGACACCTTTGCTCATTCTTTCTTTTCTCACTTTCAACATTTCTAGCTGTTTTTCATTCATACAAGGAAAAAAAAAAAAAAAAAAAAAAAAAAACAGAAAAATAAGGAAATATCCACCACTAAAGTGACCTTCCAGATGCTCAGTTCCAGTCTTGATCCAGCTTTTATGAGAAAGATTACAGAGCCTTGGAAAATCAGGTTTTTAATGAAAAGGCTTGTGCAATGATATCTTTAAGCCAGGCTCTGGAAGAAAATTCTGAGTTGCACATTTCAGCAGAAACACATCTGTTGTCACACTACAAAATGTAAGAGGTGCCATCCTTCAGCCTGCTTGTTTAAGAAAGGCAATGAAAGAAAATAGACTCATCAACATTAATATCTCCCACAGGGAATACTCAGTGTTCAGGAATGTGATAGGTCCAGCCCTTTTTTACCCCAGTGGGGAACTAAAGCAGAAAATCATATAAATTTTAACAATCATTAGAGTAACACAGCTTCAGAAGCACAAGGAAAAAACTCTATTGAGCTTGCTATGGGGCTGTAGCAGTTGGAAAAGATTCCCAAATCGTTCATGTTCATTCAATTATTTATCACTGATTTATACAATTGCCCACCAAAATGGTTTCCTACAATTTTCACTTGGGCAAACGTGACAGCACACTCCCCATCTGTGCTCCTTTCCTCTCTGGCTTCCCAGAGATTTACTGCTCTACTGACACAAGTTTTTCAAAATCCACGGTGCACAGCATGGAAGCTGCAAGGGCTCTTCATTCCTTTGGCAGCAGCCATTAAGGTTTTGTGAGTGCTGCAGAAGTTTAGGAGCCCACCCGAGGGAGGGATGGCTCGGAGCCGCGGCTGCTGTCACCAGCGGAGCCTGCTCGTGGCTGCACTGAGGGAAACCTCTTAAAAACAGAGCCAGACTGGATTGATGCTTGACTTTCCCACACACTTTGGGTGACCTTGAGCTTCTGAGGGTCCATGAGACTGAGGGAGGGTGGCACAGATCAGAATTACAGCTGCCAGCGGCCTCATCATTCACAAATAAATATCGTGTGCTCTGCTCATTTCCAACACCCAAGCCAAAGGCTCCAATGCAGGGAATCTGCTCTGATCTAAATGCAAACTTCAGGATTATTTCAGCCACAACTCTCCATAACACAAAAACTCCTAGGTTTTAAAAACAAGTAAAGATCATCCAGTAGCAAGACTTTTCCCACCCTGCTGACAAGGAACCTTTATTTAGATCACTGGACAGGTATAGATGGTGGGTTCATCTGTTACTCAAATCAATTGATTTTGGAAACCTTTTTAATTCCTACAAAGCATCTCTAAATCTTCTGTGCACCCCTCAGCAGAAATTCCTAATGACAATTTGCTTTAAATTGTAAAAAAACAAGAATGAGGGTTCCAGAGACACATGGGACAATTAGCATTTCCTCAGCTCCTTTCTCAGTTTAATCTGCCTGGATACTTTAAACGTTCTGGAGAATGAGAAACAGCACAAAATGGAACATTAATTCCAGGGCTTGCTGCACGAAAGAACACACTTCAGTGTTCCTTGAATGTTGAAAGAGCTCTGCATTTTAACTTGTTTGATGCCTAAATTAAGCCCAGTAAAATATTCCTTGGTTTATAAAGCAGTATTAATTAACAAAGTGCCTGATTTCCTTTCTATGAGTAGGTTAAAAACAACTAACAGATTTTAAGGGAAAGTTTCATCAGATTTTGGTCCTAACTAGAAACTGAAAACTGATAATGCAACTAGAACATGAATGTCCAGAGCAGGGATACCAATATGGAAAGGAATCCACGATGTTTTAGTTACATGCAATAGACTTAAATCACCAATGCTTTGAGTGCTGCCAAGCTTCCAGGCCCAGGGTTTATTGAAGTGGGTCAAAGTACTGTCAGAGAGAAATAAGGATTTATTACAACTTTATAAGAAAATTGATGATGCCCTATACATTTTTTAAAATTTCCCTGAATAAAGATTGTACTTTGAAGGATCTCTGAGTTTCATGTCCACAAATACAGAAGTCTAATCTGTGTAAAGAGTTTAAAGAGATGTTCAGTGCCAGTCAAGCAGCCTATGGGACAGTGTACAGAGAAATTTAAATATTCCAAAGCCTAGTACAAATGAGAGAGAAACTGCAGTCATTTCCCCTCTCCCATCTCATATTTTTCTGAAGCAGGAGAAGTAGCCTTGTCCAGATTTAGATGACTTTTTTTCCTAAAGACATCAGTGTCCTAAAGGTTTACCAAAGAATCAGTAACTATCTGCTGGAAAGTTTGCCAGACAGAACCCTCAGTTAAATATATGATGTGGTTTCTACCTACTAAACAGAAGACCACATCACATTTCATTTTGGACAAACCTGCTATTAAAATGGCAATTCTTTTGACAGAGCAGGGATGGAGACTGTTTGCCATGGAGACACAGTCACCTCCAGGACACAGCAGAGGAGTGTGCTCTGAGGTTTGGTGCCTCAGAAAGGTCCAGTCAGCACTGAAAAGGAAAGCCCACGAGTCAACAGAAAATTTGGTTTCTCTCGCTTGCCAGTTCTGCAAACACAAATATTCCCTACAGAAAAGAAGTGCATGAAAGAAAGATACTGTGGGCTGCCTGGAGTTGTTGCTTCCATACCACCCACCAAACTCCCTCTCAAAAATAGGGCTGCCTTAAAGCAATCCCTACACATTTCCTGTACGTAATGGTGGTTGGGCACAGGTACCCAAATGTCCCCTCCCCTTCCATGGCATCCTGTTTTAAATTATAGATACCTGATGTTAATTTTCAGCCCTTGCAATTACTGAACAATTTCTGTGTTTTATAGAAGTTGCAGCAGGAATATTCCTCTTGGGGTGAATCAATGTCAGTGTATGCCAAGAAAGAGATTATTTTACAGGAGATAGTTACTCTTTCTTTTTTTTTTTCTGCTTCATAGAGAGTCATTAATTCCGTGGGTGATTCTAATATTAAGTGTATATGCATGTGGTAGGTGGGTGGCAAAGACAGTTATTGATTATTATATGGACATATCTGCCAGAGCTCATGCCAGTGTAATTAGAAATCCATGGCATGAATATTGGAGTATGCACAAAACTTAATAGCAGCTTCTGGAATGGCATAGCAGAGCAGATATCCATGGAGAGGGAAGATCTCAGCTCACAAAAGACAGGGTATGGAACAATCAGCAGCAGAGCAATCCAGTGTAATTGGGTAGTTTTTTATAACACACATGTACTGCTTATTTGTTTAGATAAAACTGATACAAAACCTCACAGGGGTTTGGATGTGTACCATCCCAAATCTTCCCCTTGAGGAACAGTCTAAAAAGGTAATGGGGCAAATTAAATCTATGAGAGTTCCTCACTGCTTTGACTCAAGAGAAAAAAAAGATCTACTGCACTTAGAAGAAAGGGTTTTGATGCCCTGGACTAAAGTTTGGGCCAGAGATTATTTTCTGACAGTTCTGGGCTACATCTGGTTAGAAGGTCCTTGTTTTGTTACAAATTTCTCTCCTTGCCAATCTCCTTTGCTATGGGGAGTGATTTATACATTGCCTTGCTGCAATTGTGGAATTAGAGAAGCCACCAACAAGCTCAGGAAGGAATTGTTTTGCCATTCCTACACCACACCAATATGTTCCCACTTGCCCTTTAAATTAAATTACATTTCAGACACTGAGGTGAGAAAATACACATGGAAGAGTTGTGTGAAGGATAAACATCCTTGAACAACAGCTCTGGAATATCTGCATTGGAGGGAAAAACGAGTCTTGAAAAATGAACTGAAAGAGTTCCTTAGGAAACTTCCTACAGACCTTTCTCCTCTAGAGAAATTACATTGTACAGAAATCCTCAAAGTTACTAAATCCTTCTGAGAACCACTAATGAACTCCAGTATCCAGTGCTTTTGGCAGATGTTCAGAGTACAAAGCATCTCCCAAGGATTCTACCTTGACTCTCACTAGAATGGAGCATCTAAATTAAGCAAACCAAAATTAATTTACTGTGCTGCAGTCTGCAGCAGCCATCTCATGAGACAGAATCCAACCTCCCAAGGAAGAGCTGGGAATGGAGCATTTGGAAACCCTCAGGACACATCAGCAGGGCCCAGCAAGGGTACAAAGAGCAAGATTTGCTAATTAAAATGTTTAAATTATTAGTAAATATCCAAGTACATGCAGCATCCATGAACCTCATAGTTGATATTCTAATGAATTTGGAATTGGAATATGAGCAATTAATTGCCTCAATATTGTGGATGGAAAGCTTGAACAAAGAACTGAGTAGGCTACAGAGTGAGATTTGTATTCAATAAAAAAATTCTGGTGACCATGACATGGAATTAATTCCATAGCATCCAGCAGTGGAGAATTATGGAAGTCCAGGTGAAACTCTTTAGGCACAAGTTTTTAGCTCTGCTAAATCCACTTTCTAAAACTTCAGCATTCATATTTGAAAGCAATAAATTCTACTTGTCTCTGTCACTTGTAAAATGCATACTATTATCCAGCAGAAAACATCACAAAACATCCATCTTTGGATGCAAAATTGCTTTTTCCCGTTGTTTTTTTTAGAAAACCTGTCCACTGGGTTTTCATTTAAAAACAAATAGGAAAATGAGAGTGGCAAATGTTTTTCTTTTCCACAATAGGGAATTTAATTAAAAAAGGGAAAATGTAATTTTACCACAAATATACATATATATTATAGCTTCACTGAAGGCACAAAAGTTGTCTTGAAATTTGGTGCAGGAGAAAAGAAAAGGAAGCATGACTAGCTCCTGTATTTGTAAAATGTTCAGAAATCCATGGAGACAGAGATGCTCTGACAGCCTCCTTCCCACTTGTGTCACGGAGAAGACCCTGAGCACGAGCAAGGCCAGGAGTCTCTATCAGAAAATTACAAATGGCTACATGTGCAATTTTAATTAATGAACTGGTGACCTGATGATGTAGATTTCAGGAAACACCAGCTGGTAAAATTCTGTACAACAAACTGAGGCCAAGCAACTGGAAAATCACTGACAGCACAGTGTCTTTTAGTGGCAGCTTCGGCAAAGAAATCTCTGGACTTTACAAAGAAGCACAAAAGCAAGTGTTTAAATAAAAAGTACGAGAGAAACATCTTTGTTATCAGTCTTTCTCTCACAGGAAATACTCCTTTTCTGCTATACTGAGTTTAATTGCATTAGTACCAGTGTAAAAAATCTCTTCAAAGCAGTTAAAAACCAGAATGAGTTAAGGCTGATCAGTCTTCACAAAGAAAAGTGAGCCTGAAAACATCAGAGCTGGGGCTGTGTCAACACTAATAGCATAGAGTTGTAGGATTTTTTAGGGTGGAAAAGACACTTTAGATTATTAAATCCAACCACTCCAGCCACCACTGCCCCATGTGCCCAAGTGCCACAAGCACACAGCTTTCAAAGTCCTCCTGGGATGGAGACTCCTCCACTGCCCTGGGCAGCCTGTTACAATTTCCTAGCCTTCCATTTTTGAACTCAAATACTGTTATTTCTGAGTAGATCAATTTTAAATGTGAGTGCAATGTATTAAACTTAAAAGTGGAGTTTAAATTATTAAAATGATTTCTATTAGCTTCAAGCGCCCTGGCTCCATTTAAGCAAACGAATTAAGGACATGCTTAAGTACATTTCTATTGAGTTAAGATGTTTAGCAAATGCCTTCCCTGCAGGCCTGCTGAAGCCAAAAGCATGGAATCATATGCAGAATTTGGGGATAGACTTAACTCCTTGGTTTTAGTAGAGGTGCAACACTGAATTGGAGATTAATCTTGGGCCCAGGATTAAATTTCATAGGAAGAAGAAAGTACTGCATGGTTTTGTTTTGGGTTTGCCCTTATCAGTGTAAAAATACTGTTGGTAAAGAAAAAAAAAAAAAAATTGAAAATTCTTTCCAAGTATTTGCAGAAAGATAAATTCCAGGAATGATCAATGAGGTGGTACCAGGGGCAAACAGACCCCAAAGCAGGGGAGAAGAGAAACCCCACAAACACTGGATCATTCCATTCTCTGTCAGAGCATAATAAACACCTTGGCCTTCCAGCCTATAATTCACCAGATTCAAGATTAGGTCATTTAAGAATCCCTGTGTGACACATATAGGAAAACAAGCTAGCAGCAGAAATGCAATGATTAATTTTACATGTAGCAAAGAGATTTGCCTGTTCAACTCCCCTTAACAGCAGACTTTTTCTTTTAAATTTTTTTTTCTTTTCAGTCTGCAACTGACACAGTGCTGCTGCTGACTTGAAATGGGGTTGTCAGGGGGAGTGAGTATCACTGATGAGAAGGTTCCACTGCCCATGGGTATTAAACCAGCAGCAAAACTGTCCTGCAGAACCAAATCAAACAATCAGCTCCTTTTGCATCAGTGCAGGGCAATATTTAAAACTACACTGCAAACATGAAATTAAATGTTCGTTTACAGCAGCACCAAGTCTGCTCTGGTCCCAGCATCTGCACATTTACTGGCTGCTGTGATATAGCTGAATGTGGGCAGATTCAGGGCACAGCTCAGGTCAGCTGGGTCAAACCAAAATGATGCTGTTTGTTCCAGCTGGAAGGATGGTACTATGGAACACATATTTCAGTAAGTAAGCAGTGATGGTACTCTTAGAATCTGGAACAGTTATGGATTCACAGGACTAATAAGTGAGAGAAAACATTATATAATTTAGGGAAATGCTTTATATAATCTCACAATCCCAGTGAATGTTTGCAGGGAACAAGAGCAACAAGCCTAACCCTGTATGGACCACAATGATGGGGAAATCCCCACTAATAAAAGAACAGGAGAAAGGAAAAGTTTTGTAGGCCATGACACTCTACAGACTCCTATTTGTGAAAACTTCTCAGTATTGAATACTTTTAAATTTCTTTGGCTTGATTAAACAATACAATCATACAATTAACACTGATTACTAATACTACTCTCTATTGTGAGCAGATATTGTGCTTACTCAAGGCAGCATCTCTTTGACTTAACATTCTGCCCATTTCTGTTCTGAAAATTCTTTTCCTGAAATCAAATCAGATTCATTTTTCCTGTGATCAAATCAAATCCATTCAATTTGATAATGTTTATGAAGATGGAGTCCTTGATTCCAATTGAAGTTTGAGCTTGCTTTTCCAAGGGAGCCCCACATTCCCAGAAGCAGGCTTGCTTTATTTTGTAATCTTTATCCTATATAATAAATGCCAGGATGATGGAGAGCTGCTTTTCTAGGTCAAACAATTGTAGAAGAGTCAGGGAGAGGCTGCAGGGAAAATGCCTGTTCAATCAAGAAAGTTCACTAATGATTTCTAAAATGTCTTAATTGCTTCAGCACAATCTACAGGCATCCCTTTCATGCCTCAGACAGGGCAAGTAACTGAGTCTAATATTTCAGAATTAGCAACTTGCTGAAGTAACCAGACTATAATCTTCCTAGTCATGGGTTAGAATTTTTGAGGTCTCATCAGCACACCACAGCTTCTTTCTTTAAGTGTTTTGTGTAACTGCAGGCTTATCTTCAAAGAGCAGATGTATGAACTATCATTTTTGATTAAAGCCATCCAGTCGGAATTAAAAAAAAAGAAAAATCATCTGTTCACTGCAGTTAGAATCATCTATTTTAAATACATTTACATATTCCCTTAGCTGCCCAACTATTTTTTTCCTCACTTTCCCTTCTTTTTGCGGCTTGGAATCCTGCCACATTTATATTTTGTACTAACTACTCAGGGTCCTAATTAGCAGAAATGGGATGTCAGCAGGGTACCAGCCAGCACGGGAGGGGTTTTGCTTCATTGGGAAGATGTGCAGCATGTGGCATGGATCAAAATCTTTGCATCCCATGCAGAGAACAGCATGAGGTGAATTGCAGAGCAAGGTAAATGGGAGAATTTGGGTACCTTGGAAATTTGTGAATTGACAAAGGTACCAACTCACATGTTGTAGCTGTAGACAAAATGAAGAGGGGCTTGCCAGCAATAAGGCAAATTCTTCCAAAGTTTAGTATTTCAACATGTAACAGTCTAAAAAATAATCTGCAGCTTCTGAGCTCACAGTGTTTGGCACAGCTCAGTCCCATTGACATCTAGGACTGCATAAAAATAAGAGATTTGGATGTAACAGCAGATATCACACATTTTTAAATACATATAAAAATATATATATACATTTGCTTATTATAACCAGCCTTCCAGTTTAAAGTCTGTTCTGTGTACCAGGGTTTGTTTTATTTCATCCTCTGCTAGTTTGTTATTCCTCACATCTGCTCAGCTCCTGAAGGGAGCTCAGGAGGCCTCCTCTGGCTGATGCTGAAGGACAGAAGTGGCACAATCAGGGAGTCTGAGTGCATTGCACAAGCCACAGATTTCACCAAGGGCTTTCTGCAGCATTTCTACTTAAGCTGTGCTCTCAGTGGAGCATCTGGTCTTGCAGCAACAGCTCAGAGAGAGAGGTTGTGTCAGTGGTTAATTGCCTTCATAGCCTGAGAGTAGATGCTGATTTTTCAGTTGGTCATAGGCAGAAAAGAGCTGTTTTTTCACTAGTTTAAATGGAAGATATTTGTCAAAATATCCAGACTCAGTGGAAAACTGAGTGAATTTTACCACTGGTCAGACTGATGGCTTGGGTGCAATTTGCTCATACACACTCTCAAAGGGAAATAAAATCCTCAGAATTACAAATATGGTCCTTTGAAGCCAGAAATGTGGTGCTGTCAATGGCTTTCTAATGGAATGTTGAGTATCACTCACTAGTGAAACAAGAGTTATGATAATGGTTGGTTATGATAATTCGTAATATGCTAACTATATACCCAGTATTAAAATCTTATCTAAGCACTGGAAGGCACTAAATATCTAAGGTGTCAGACTGCAGGGCTGAGGCTTTAATCTGTGGTGAGGTAAAAGCAAAAGAAGACAGGATTCTGCTGACAATAAACAGTAAAAATAGAGATTTTTTTTTTTCTTTGCTTTTGAAAAGTTTTGGGTTTGCTTTAAATTCTCTCACTTTCATTTTTCCCTTTTTTGCTCTCTAACTACAGAGTTTATGAAGTGACAGAGATTAGAGTGGTACTGAAAAGATAAAGGAATTACAAAATACCTTCCACTCACTCTTCCTTTGTGTTCAAGGGAAAAAAATCATGAGAAGGAAGAAGCAAAACTCAAACCAGAAAAAATACCAAAACCTTGAGACCCCTGAATTTGAATAAACCCTCAAATATTAAAGAATTAGAAGAGACTTCACAGTTTTGAGCATATGACCCTTTTTCTAGTGTCACTTGAGAAAGTGCCACAAATGCTATTCCACCTTTGAGGCTGGGGTGTCCTTGGCTTCAGGCTGCCAGAACACCAGGAGGAAGGTGTTAGATCTGAGCAGGGCTCACAGTTAGAGTGCACAAGGTGGGGAATGAGCCATGTGGGTCAGAACCATGAAGGGAAGATATTAATGAACACTTGGAAGCCACAGGGTTTTAATTAAAAATTCCAAATGACACAAAAGCCAAGATTTATCGACCTGAAGCACAGACATTACTCAGCAGAAAGGATTTATTTGATCCAGTTGTGCTGGGCTTGCTTCATCACTTCTCCCTGGCATTGTGCTGGCAGGATATTGTTATCCCTGGCCACAGAATTCCAGGTGATGAGGGTGGTGATGAAACATTGCTCTGTATCTGCTGTATTTACATTCAGCACCATCAGCCAGGGTGGGCTGCAAAGTAACTATACAGGTACCTAAAAAGAATTACTTTCTTCTTAGTGACTGTGGACACAGTTTAAAAAAAAAAAAAAAAAAAAAAAAAAAAGTGGGATATAAAGATTTTTCTAATTAGAAACATGAATATTCTGATCAGAGCTCCTGGGCAGTTGTTTTTATCTGCCCAGTGGAATGCAGCTCCCAGCACTGAATAATCTCAGGCACCCCCCTGTTTCCTGAGCACTATGTAGGAGGTCAGACACTATTTTGCTATCGTTGCTCTGCATTACAGCAAAGCTGAAAATCTCTTTGGATTTTTTAATGGAAAAGTTAGTCTGTGGCAAGGGAAACATGTCTTTGGCAGTGGGGAATAATCCTATGAATGACTAAATAGTTACAGAGAGTAAAGATAGACAAAGCCAAGTAAAGAGAGTCTGCAAGTGGCCATTTCTTCTGAGCTGGGCAGTGAAGGGTTAAGGCTGACCACTGGAAAAGCTCCATGGCCAGTGACAGTTCTGGCAATGCCCCCAGGCTCTGCAGGGCCAGCTGAGGACTGGGTGGAGTGAAACTTCTCAGAGCAAGTGAAACATTGCAAAATGTGAGGCTTTGACCAGAAGGTGAGCAAGAAGAATTTGCTATGGGTTAGCAATCCCAGAATAAACTGTATTTCTTGCAATAATTCCTTGACAATCACTGTTTTTCCCAGGAAAAAGAAATCCCTGGACTCTGCTCTGGGAGGACACAAATCAAACCAGCACCTTATCCTGGAAGAGCCTGCCCAGTGCTTTTCCTGTGCAAGTGGAGTTATTTCAGTTAATATCACACTGCAGACAAACCACAGAGCTTAAGGAAGAGAGAGAACAGGTCGCTGCACTTTTCTCTCTTTTCTAGAAGTAAAGCCCATCAAGCACAGCACTGCAAGTGTCCTACACCCCTGGTGCAAACCAGAACAAGCTAAGTGAACATCTCACAAGAAGTGCTGGTGTCTGCAGGGCTGGTCTCATCCGAGGGCTCTGTCTCCTGCCCCATGTGTGAATAACTCTCAGCAGCATCCAGGGACACAGGGCCCTGCACAGCACCAGCTCTGCTATGTGCAGGGCTGGGACAGGGGCTGGGACAAGGTGACCAAAGGCAAAGCTGACCCTGAAAGTTGTTGTTGCCCTTAACCATTGCAAAAAAGTGTTTTATCAATAGGTTACACCCAGAATTATCTTTATGCTTTAACTCTGCACCTTAAGGATCTGTCTAATTAGCACAACACAGTGTCAGAATAATAACCACACTCCAACAGACTGGGACTATTTATTGGTGAGAGATCTCCTACCAGAAACCTTGGAATTTTTACAATACATTTTTGTCCATACTTTTTGGAGCAATAATAATGTAATACCATACTCCCTCCCCAAATAGCTGCAGGGTCCCTTTTAATGAATAGGAACAAACAAACTATCCAGTTAAGCCCAGAAACATGACCCCTATCAAAAGCAAAATCAAACAATACCCTGAAACAATCTACATATACAAAGAACAAACTTTTCTTGTTCTTCCAAAGATTAACTCAGCAGGTATGTGGCATTCAAAAAATTCTATGACAACAGAAATTATTCTGTGTTTGAAGAGGTTTTCTTTAGAATTATTGTTGCAATTATTTGGAAAAAAAATAAAAGGGAAAAGGTTTTAGAAAACAATTTTGAAATATTAATCTAGGTAACATTTTGTAAAGGCAGCACTGCTGTGCTCTCTCTCAATGACAGTTTATAAAGTCTGTTAGGTTTTTTTATGTAAAACTTTTTTCAAATCTCTTGTCCTACTACCAACTTCAGCTCAACATTCATTGCTCAGTCAACAATGGTGTCATTTTCCATTTCTCTGCAGAATGGTATCTGGTGACCCTTGCACAGAATAAACTACATTTCTTTAGCCAGTTTTATGGGAGGAGATGGAATGGCAACAAAAGTATTAAATAACCTGTGATCTCTCTCAGACATGGACCTTCAAAGCAAATATCTGCAAAATTTCCAACTTTCAATTAATGGAAAATTCAGCATCCATGTCAGTAGTTTTCCAACAGAAGGATTTTATTTGGCTTATTACTATTATTATTATTATTATTATTATTAATAATAATAATAATAATAATAATAATAATAATAATAATAATAATAATAATGTTGTGG
Organism: Oenanthe melanoleuca; assembly: GCF_029582105.1. Lineage (NCBI taxonomy): Eukaryota > Metazoa > Chordata > Aves > Passeriformes > Muscicapidae > Oenanthe > Oenanthe melanoleuca. Next base: position 2,948,468 of record NC_079353.1, read on the forward strand.
GTATTCATTTTCACTAGGAAACCTGAAATGACTGCTCAGCTCAGATCCAAATGATCCCAGTACTTTCTCTGAGAGAACCTTCCTCTTTCCATGGGCATCACCACAGCAATCTGTCATGAGATAGCTTCTCCCATTCCCTCCACCACTTTGATCCATCAAAACTTGGGATTTTTTATTCTGTTGTGAAGCCTGTATTGCTCATGGTGCTCCTGAGTAACAGGATGAACGTGTCTTCAGCTTCAACTGGGGGGCTCATTCTGCAGAGGATTTATTGATTTGAAACCAGTCCCAGGATGAGTCACGGTGCAGAAATGTCACATGGAGATCCTTGCTCGCAATCTTACAAAGCGCTGAGAGCCCTCGAGTGTTGCAAAGGAGGCTGGAGCGAGTTCAGCGGGCGCAGTCCCGGCGAGGAATGCCCGGGGTGGTTCCAGCAGCGGCTCCGGGCTGGACCCGCAGCGCTGAGCGCTGGGCAGGGGAGCGCTGCCGCCTCCCGACAGCTGCGCTCGCTGCACGGGCTGCGGGGCAGCCGGGTTTGGGACAGCCGGGACGTGGGACAGACAGCCGGGATATGGGACAGACAGCCCGGGACGTGGGACAGACAGCCGGGACGTGGGACAGACAGCCCGGGACAAGGGACAGACAGCCCGGGATATGGGACAGACAGCCAGGATATGGGACAGCCGGGATATGGGACAGACAGCCGGGGATAGGGGACAGACAGCCGGGATATGGGACAGACAGCCGGGATATGGGACAGACAGCCCGGGACATGGGACAGACAGCCAGGATATGGGACAGCCGGGACGTGGGACAGACAGCCGGGTATGGGACAGCCCGGGACATGGGACAGCCGGGACGTGGGACAGACAGCCGGGACATGGGACAGACAGCCCGGGACATGGGACAGCCGGGACGTGGGACAGACAGCCCGGGACATGGGACAGACAGCCCGGGACATGGGACAGATAGCCGGGACATGGGACAGCCGGGACAAGGGACAGACAGCCCGGGATATGGGACAGACAGCCTGGGATATGGGACAGACAGCCGGGGATAGGGGACAGACAGCCGGGGATAGGGGACAGACAGCCGGGATATGGGACAGACGGGATATGGGACAGACAGCCGGGACATGGGACAGCAGGATATGGGACAGCCGGGACGTGGGACAGACAGCCGGGACATGGGACAGACAGCCCGGGACATGGGACAGATAGCCGGGACATGGGACAGACAGCCCGGGACGTGGGACAGACAGCCGGGACATGGGACAGACGGGACGTGGGACAGACAGCCCGGGATATGGGACAGACGGGACATGGGACAGACGGGATATGGGACAGACAGCCCGGGACATGGGACAGACAGCCCGGGATATGGGACAGACAGCCGGGATATGGGGCAGACAGCCCGGGATATGGGGCAGACAGCCCGGGATATGGGACAGACAGCCCGGGATACGGGACAGACAGCCGGGATATGGGGCAGACAGCCCGGGATATGGGACAGACAGCCGGGATATGGGACAGCCAGCCCGGGATATGGGGCAGACAGCCGGGATATGGGACAGCCAGCCCGGGATATGGGACAGCCCGGGATAAGGGGCTGCATCAAGAGCATCCTCAGTCTACAGGGATAAACGAAGGGTGGTGATAAGAGCCGATCACTTAAAGTAAACGTTTGTATTTTTACCACTTGTTTGAAATGAGAAACGATCGGTCACAGAGTTTGGGGGATGCTTTGGGGATTTCCTCAGCACAGCAGCAACATGCACACCTGCACCACCCCTACACATCCCTACACCACCCCTACACATCCCTACGTCCCCACACAGCACTGCTTGAGCACCAGGAGCATCCTCCCCTTCTAGAGCCAGCAGGCAGTGCGGGTTGGCTACCACAGGTAACAGGGCAATCCACAATTCCTCATGGACAAGACACTTCAGTCACAGAGCTAAATCCTGCTCTGACCCGCAGCCACCAACCAGAGGAAGCTAAAACTATTTTATACCAATTTTGAACTCAGCTTTGCCTTCTCTACATGTCATCAGCCTGGGCTGTGCATTATTTAGCTCTATGACTCTGACACACTGTCTGAACTGCTGCAGGAGGGATGGAGCAGCTGCAGTTCTCTAGCTTGAAGCTGATCACTGGAACACAGAGGCCTGTCATTCCTGAACACTGAAGGTTAGAGAGTAACTAATTTTTCCTGTCTGATTTTCTTTCCATTCCCAGCCCCCTAATTACTTCTCTGCTTTGGTTGCTGTTGACTCCACTTGATTAGGCTGTTGGAAAGAGCAGCTATGGCAAAGAAACACATGAGGTAGGATCCTTGGAAATCTGCAGGTGATGCATTTTCTGATTTCATAGACTCAAGTTACTTTACACACAGATGCAAAGACTGTTTTGGATGTCGAAAATATTCAGCATCTGCTTCAGCTTTGGAAGGATAAAGTCCTTTTTTCCCCCTTAGTTACCAGAGCACACTACTAAGCATATGTCTTTTTCTCATTAACATGAGGAGCTTTTGTGTTGGTTCCAGTGCCCAACTGTCCAGTGTGATTAGAATTGCCAAAAACAGTAACCCAGGAAATTTCATTTTCCACAATACTTTAGCTCTGGCCGACTCAGTAGAATCCCAGCAGTGAACTGTGAGCAATGATATATGAAGGGGAAAATGTTTGCCCTCCCTCCCAAACCTCTCTGCACTCTGCATAAACCACTCACAGTCTGTGCTGAGGTCATGGGCTCTGCTGTCAGACCCAGCTCCAAAGGAGATGCTCCCTGCCTGCTTGCCAGGTGGTTTTGATACCACTGTGGCTTGATAGAAAGAAAATTTCCATCTCAGGAGAAGCTCTCCCTATTGCCAGTATTACTTTCAGATCAGAACTTCCCATGAGATAATATAAAAAGACTGGCTTGAGGCCCAGGGTTCAGCATAATTTGCCTTAAATTCATGTTTGCTTAGTTCATGTTATAAGGAAATAGTTTTGTATCTAGTCACAGCATATTATGTAGAACAGCCCTGAAAAGAGCCTCAAATGCCATATTCCAAGGGAAGTAGAAGGACTATAACAAAGTTTGTCTGGCAGTTGGAAAGTTTGTGAATAATGTGCAAGTGTGCCTGGAAGAGGAACCAATGCAGTTTGCTGGAGTGGGGATCCACACTCAGTGATCCTGCTGAAAGCTGCTCATGTGGAAAGAATGAAAAACCAGAGCAAGGCAGGCAGGTAGAGTTCATAACAAGCCATACCAGGCTCTCATCAATGGCTTTAGCAGCTTTTCACTGCTCAGATACTATTTCTGCATCCAGAGGTTAGGCTATAATGGGATGTACAGATGCATGGATATTGCCCCTTCTTTTGACTGATGGATTTTAAGAATATGAACCACAAGCTCTGTGCCATAAATGGGAAAGGCAGTTCTTCAAGCTTTCATGAGAAGTTGCTTAAATTATTAGTTTCAGCAGTAAAATGTTGGCTATATTTATATTTACAGAAGAAAAAGTTGAGTAAAAACTTTCCAACAACTATACAGACTCTGAAAAGTTTTTCTGTTTCCTCCCTCCCCCCTCTGGCATGGCTCTATTTGCTAAATACACTGTAAGTTTATTTTTTACTCTTAAAATCACACAAGAAGGTCACCAATTAAACTACTCTTCCCATATGGAATTAAGCAGAAGCAGATTAGTAGTTAAAGCAGGGACTCTCTTGTGGGTCTTCTCTAGATCTTAATGGATTTCTATTTTAATATTTGAAGTTTACTCTGAGTATCCAGTTTAGCTGGAAAAGAAGTCACAGACCTCCCAGGGTTTTCAAATTTGTCTGTGCTTTTTATTTCTCTTCCTTTAGGACACCACAATCCTGTTTATTCAAAGGTCACTGTGCTGAAAGCAATATCTGCAGATAACAAGAAATCCTGAATACAGTCACAGAAGGTAGAAAAATATGAGTTCCATAACCCTTCACCTCTATTCCTTTTTTTGTCTGTCTATTGGTTTTGCAGATGAAAACAGAGGGAATTCTATTGTCTTGAGTTTGCCTGTGCAAAATAAATTAAATTTTATTCTTGGTTCCCTTCCTCTCTTAAAAGAACACACTATATTCTTCAAGAAGGTTTTGGGTTTGTTAACCCTTCCATGGCTCCTGCATCCTCAGTAATCTCTGTTATCTACTTTCCAGTCACATAAAAATTTCCACACATTTTAAGTAAAAGCACTGTGGGTAGGAGGAAACATCCTCCAATGATAAAGAAGTAAATTTATACCCTCTCAAATGTTTTGATTAGATCATAATTCAAAATAAGATTTGAGTCTCACAAAACCACTGATCTATTAAAAAACTCCAAGATATTCTTCCACAGCAGACATGGAGCACTTGTGTACATGGCTGGAACAGGAAACCTGAGTCTCCAGAGTCCCAGCTTCTACTGCTCAGGGCTGGTCCAGCCCTGTCTGATGTCAAAAGGACATCCCTACACAGGAATTAGCCAAGGGAGTCAACTTCTTTTCCAGAGAAATATCCCCCATGGTGTGACAGTGACCTGAGGGCAGCCAGCAGCTCCCACACTGCCTGGGACAGAGGTGCCACTGAAATCAGACAGGCCAGCAGGACACTAGGTGACAACATCCCACTGCCTTATTCCAGATTCTTTTTTTTTACTCCTGGAAGGAATTTCAGGAATGGGGCAGGTGAGGGTTCTGTGGCCTCCCTTGGGCTGTGCAGATACAGGAACAGACACTTACATTGTGCACAGAAATGTGTATATAGGCACATCTGCAACATCTTTTCTGGGATTGTTCTCTTCTCAAATTCTGTAAACGTTACGTAACACTCCTGGAACAGAATCCTACTGAAAATAAATGTCTCCTGTAAGGAAAACTGGCTATCCCTTCAGAAAGAACAGTGCAGATTTACAGACAGTGCACAATGGTAAACTTTTTCCATTCATTACACCAACGAAAACGTTTCAAGAGAAGTAAAATTTCAGTGAGCACCGAGCTTGGAAAGCAGAGCACAGGAAGCTGACATGTGCAGCCAATTCAGCAAGAGGAAACTAGACATTAATATCCTCAGACTGGATCTGGGGCCCACAGCTGATAATGTACAATTCAATAGCCTTGGTAACCTGTAGAATTCCAATGGAAGCCAAAATCTCATATATGGAATTTAAGCAGAACAAAAGCTGTTCTACTGACAAGAAACACATGGAGATTGAACTATAATCTCATCTTGAGGCAGCCTTTTCTTTGGGTCCTCCCTGAGGCCTTCAGACACACCAGGATTTCCTTTGAGCCACAGAAGCAGGGCTGCAGACAGGCTCACCCTGCAGAGGGATGTGGCAATCTTCCTCTCTAACCAAGGACTGCTCTTCCCCACTTCTGTGAAGGACAAGCTCCCAGGCAAATCCCTAGAGCAACCTGCATTTTTTCCATTAAGCTTTTGTCAAATGAGAACATTGATTTTCTAAGAAAGAGTCTGCTTTCATAAAACATTTTTGTTATTTCATCACAAAGTAAACAAACATGGTCCAAAAAAGTGAATTTTCTTGTGTTCCTTGGCAATTTTTCAGTCAAAACAATTTATAAGGCTTTCAGTTTTTGACCTTGCAAGAAAAGCCTCTTTTTCCCATGTGAAGGAAACCTTTTCCCGGGTGTTGCTAAACTCATCAGTTAAGCAGCAAATAATTCAGCTGTAAAAGGATAACCAGGGAACTGTGGGTGTGCTGCTGACTGGGGCAGGGGTCCTGGTGAGGGGGGACATGGAACACACCAAGGTCCTCCCTGCCTTTCCTACCCTGGGATCAGCTTGCCAGGAGCTGTGATGAGAACACAATTCTTGTTTGGGCTGCAGCTGCTGAAAGCACCATACATAATGTGTGGCTGCCTTTATTCCTGTGAAGGGAAGGTGTTCCCTATAGGAACTGGGATTCCTATAGGCTCTGGGCTGCCCTCACACCCCACCTCAGCACAAACCTCCTGCCCCTTGGAACTGTAACACAATGGGTACTACACAGTTCCAGCTCTAACAGTTACTAAAATGATAAAGACCTGTCTGGCTAATACCAAAAATGCCATCTTATAGCACCTATTAAAGCTCTTTTTTTATGCAAACATTTCCCATTTTTAGCTTGAGACTTACAAGAAGCCTGCTGCAATTCTGTAACCCAGCCAAACCCCTGCCTCTTTCTTCCATTTGCTCTCTCTCCCTGCCCTTCCTTCCTTTTCCCACCCACATATTATTTACTCAGAATACGACCTAATTGCAGTTTGTGCTTATCTGAACAACCTGCACTCCACCATTTCAGCTGAGGGGGTATCTGAATGAGGATGGACAAAGGACCTTGCCAGAGAGAGAGGGAAAGAGGGATTGTTAAACTTGGTGGCATAATGAGCAGAACCCCTGGGGCAAGGTACCAGAGGAAAGGCAGTACCTCCTTGAGACTTGGATCTAAAGCTCTCACTGCAGGTCTGGAGCACAGCTTATTGTTTCAGCCAAAGTCAGTTTCTCCTCTATTAAACTCAGTTGGGTTTTTCCTGGCCTAATCTCACCCACACTGAAGTAAGTGGTGATTTTGCTGGAAGCAATGCCATGTCCTTTGTTGCTAACCATAATGACAGTGCTTGCTGTGTTTCTAGCCAAGATGCTGAAGAAACTCCAGAGAATTTTTTTTCCTCCCTGTAGTCTCATAGAACTAGTTTTACTTTTCTATTTTTTTAGGACAAATTGAAAGAAACAAGTAGAGCACAACACCGGAAAGTGGATGAAGAAACAAAGCCCTGCCTTTGAAAGAGATCTCTCTGAATCTCTGGCACGTAGCAGGAAAAGGGAGGAAATGGGAGGCTAAGAAGGACAGAGCATCTGCTCACATTGTGGCTGCACTCTCCTTCCAAACATCAGGCTCTGGAAGGCCAGAGCTCGAGTTCTGACTGTGAATATCTTGGCTCATGTCAATGCTCTTCCTGCACCCACCTGACTTCAGCTGGATTTTTGCCACTGGCTTCGTTGGGGGTAGCATCACCAAAATCTGTGCTGGTTTAGTCTTAATAGCTAGGGATTAATAAAAATGATCCCTAGGACCTACTGGAGCAAGTGAATTGAGTAAAACATGAGTTAATGGGCTGGATAACATGTTTTCCAGCAAACAGCTAAAGGTCTTCACTTGGTAATCAAAGGTGCTTCTGTGCTGAGAAGTTCTGGCCACCACCAAATCCTACAGCAGCTTGGTCAGCAGCCCTCTGGGACTCCTGCCAGGTAGGGAAACACCTGCATTTGCACAAGGGTTTATTTGTCACAAAGGTCAATCAGATACACTGATGAATAACAAGGAAGCCTGTCTGTGCTGCATCCATGTCATTGATCACTCCCCTCACTCAGACTCTGCACAGCTGGGGCAGGGCTATCCTGAAATATTACTCAGTGCAAGAGTCCCAAGAGATTTTCACCTTATGGAAATTTAAGGAAATGTGAACTGCCTAGAGAAATTTCATTTTGGAGCCCTATGGTGCACCAGAAAGCTGCATGGAGCTGGAAGAAGTTAAAGAACAATTAGAGATTATACAACTGAAACTCAACCCAGCGGGAAAAAGGACGAGACCAATGGGAATAAGTGAGGATGTGAAGTCTAGCACCAGCAAATGTAAAAGTCTTTCAAACATAAACAGTCTGGGAAGGAGGTAGACTGGGGAGAGCTTGTCTGAAAAAAAGCAACAAACCAGCCCAAGGCTGGAATAAGTTAAAAGAATAGTCAGAAGACAAAACCAGATATAGAAGTGCTGATAACAGCCCTGCATTGTGCAAAAGCTCTATTTTTGCAAGCTAAAGGTAAAAGAGAATGGGTAAGAGCCTCATGCCTGGCCTGACTTTCAGAGCTGCTCCAAAGGGATGGGAAACATCTGCGTGCTAGGGACAGTCACTCACAGGGATATCTGCCCGGATGCAATTTGAGACATATTAAATGTTGTTTGTCAGGTTCAGTGTGACAGCCTAATCTATTATGGGAGTCAGTATGGCTTTATTGGTGAAGAATGGCTTGGCTGTAGAAATCTTGGGAGTTTCCATCTATACAGCTGCCATGACAAAATGGAAAAAATGCAGTGGACAGGAAATAATAAGGGCTCAATCTTGCCTTCACTGATATTTATGCAGCTGAGCTGAAATCCACAGGCCCTTTGTCTCTCATAAAATGTTTAGGGTCTTTCCCCCAGTAATCCTTCAACAGGCTGACATGGAGTTACCTTCTCAGACCAATGAAGTGCAAGGAGAACTTTGTTCACTAATCTGTTATGGACACATAAACAAGGGAAGAATTTGGCAGGTGGCATTTTGCATTACACTTTACTGGAAAGAATCATGAGTTGAAGAGAAAAATGATGCTTTAGGGAATTAAGAATTTCAACACACAAGTGTTGTCTAAGAAACTGAAATTAGCTGCACCACAAAGTCTTTATGGCCAGAATGGGCATCTCCCAACTTCCTCCTTCATCAGCCACAGCATCTGTGCTGGTGCTTCACAGGCTCCTGAAGTCTGGGGGAAGATTCCCACTGATGTCATTGTGCCTTGGATCATTTCCAACAGATGTCTTTTACCTTTCCAGCCCAGGTAAAATTAAAAGTTTTGCATTCCATGAATTCTCAGAGATTTCATAAAGTGATACCACAAATCCCAAGATAACCTCATCTGTTACCAGGAATTTTGAATGGGTTAAATAAGAACATCAAATGAAGATGTTTGTGACTGCTGACAGCACTAACACTGCCAATATGAAGACAGAGAGAAAAACAGAATCAGAGATATTCTGGTCTTTTAGAAGAATGAGACAGAAAACTAAAAGTGCTGCTTTCCTGGGGCAATGATCTAAACTAGAAAGGGTTCATTAAATTAATCAGCTATTCAATTTATTCCTTCAAAGAAAAGAAGATTTAGAGTGCTCTAACATGAAAAATCTTTCTCTGTCCAGTCTATGGCAGTTATAAAATCAAGAAATAAGAAGGATGTGATAAGAATGAGACAGAGAAGGAATCAAGGGAATTATATTGTTGCCATATACAAGGCTGTGATTCATTCTTCTGGAGAAGGCTGAGCCAAATTAAGTTCCAAGTCACACTGGCACCACTTCTTTGTCCCCAAAAGCTTTCAGTAATATAAAAACTGTGGAATCTGGGATCTGTTTCATTAGGTAATTTTGACTTTTTTTTTTTTTTTTTTTTTTAAGAATGTTTATTCCAGTTGTGCAAAAGATGTCACATGAAGCTAATAAGAGAATTCTGTGAATTAGGAGTATTTGTTGTAAGAAAGTGCTTGATCATGCAGGTAAGAATTTTTCCAATGGATCAGAAACAGAGCTAAATCCAAAGTGATTTCTTGAGACTGAAAAAACAATATGCTCACAAAGTTCCCTTTTCTTTTGGCTTATCTGAGACTGCATCCTAGAAAGGTGAAGAGCTTTGCAGTAAAACAGAAATGTGAAATTCACAGCAAGGTTTGCTAAAGTTTCCATAGGTCTGTTAGTTTCCAGCACAGCAGGAATAAATACAGCACCATTACCAGGAAAACCTGCAGGGCTGTGGGATGTAATCACAGCCACTCTGCCCTACACGACTCACTCAGGACCAAGTACTGCAAAACCTCATTTCTGGCTGGCTTCTGCCAAGGGGTAACAAGCCAATATACAGCTTTTCCAGTCTGTAATGAATGACCTGAATTGTCTAGTCCTTATTTATAAGCATTCAAATTGCAACAAATGGTTCTGATGACAATTACAGCACTTATTTATTTACAGAAACATACAGCATGTAGATAACAGCCCAGCTCTGCATTGATAGTTGATATATATAAATCTGGCAATTATCTCTGGACTTGTTGAAAATGCACAAGCTGATCAGGAAAAGTGGCACTAAATTGTTTGTTGAAATAAAAGAAGAATATCTGTTCATCCTTCTGTTATGCTGGATCCATTTAGAGTTAAGTTCTCTGACCTGGTGCTTGGAATGTGAAGCAATCCTTCGTCAAGGGAACATAGATAAAGTCACAGATCTTGAGAGAAATAAAATGGATGAGTAAGGCAAGAAGTGGAGGAGATATGCACAAAGACAAAAGCTTGTGAGGAAATTTGCAAGGAAGAAGAAAACACTGTGTCAGTCACACACAGGAATAGATGGAAAGCAAGAATGAAGGGGCAGGAACAAATCCAAATTCTTGCTGAGACTCTTGGAACACGGATTTCAGTGGCAAGGGTTTATTTGGAACATGGATGAGCCTCAACACCAAAGCATCTAGTGAGTTAAGTGCCCTCTTAAGCTCTCAAATCAGCACTAAAGGGATACACAGGTTTTATGTAGACTTTCTGCAGCCTGACTCTGCATCACAGTCCAGACTATAAGGCAAACATTCTCTAAGCAGTAACATTTCTCTAGAGCAGGGTTGTTCCAGCAGGACTCAGCTGGATCAGAGCATGAGTCAGTTCAAGTTGAGATTTCATAATTTTTCAAAAAGAAGAGGGTTTGTTCTCTACATTAAATATTCAGTGGCTGAACATTACCTCCTTGCACAGTGAGACAATCCACTGTGTGTTTTCTGTGTTTTGTCATGTGCCATTTGTAGAATACAGGAGATGGTGGTTAAGCTCCCAGAAATGCTGGAACATGGAATCACTTGTCATGAGCTGCACCATTGTCCTTCTTTTCTGCACCTTGGCTGGCAGGGGAGAGGTGTTGTAAACAGAAAAGAAAAGAGTGAAGAGTGTGACTTTCCTCTGGCTGGGAAAAGCAGAAGGTGCTGAATTAAACAAACATCTGCCCTGGCGAACAGCAAACAATGTGTTTGTCTAGTAAACTGAGCAAAGAGGACTTGGAAGTCAGAGAGAGGGGAGGATGAGGCAGAGGAAGCCAAGAGGACCATTTTGCCAAATGACTTTTTTCATGCTGCAGCAGTCTTTGTTGTAATTACAAGGATCTCTAGGGAACTGAGCAGTCTCCATCTTCAGTGCTTTAGAACATTGCCAATAAGATACAAAAATTGCTAACACAGTGAAAACATTCATATGCAATGGAGTTTGGGTTTTTGCTGGGGGTTTTAATTTTTTTTCTTTTTTAATCAACAAAATGTCTATTATGCAAAAGAAAAATGCACTATAAGTTCTTTCATAACAGAAAATTCATGTGCATCAAAAGGTCCAATGACCAGTGGCAGGAACCAATGTGCAGTGTCCATTCAAAGGTGAGGCACAGCCATTAACAAGGAATGTTTTCCTGTCAACACATCCCAACCCTGCCAGGGATGGCAGATCCCAAGTCAGGTCAGTGATTCTTCCTGGAGAAGAAAACACTTCCAGCCAAGGTCACAACACAAGGAAGTGTAGGAGCAAATGAGCACAAGGCTGTGAGGAACACAGAGAACTTCTCAGCACAGCTGCTTGGGTTATGTGCATTTTCTAGATTTATTGCAAGAAGCCTCAAGATCAGGAACACCTAACTGCACATTTTATGTCCATGTGGGACATGCAGTTAATGAAATTATACAGACACATACACAGAACTTGTAAGCTCCACCAAAGGCTGTGTCAGTGCTCTCCACCATGTGTGTGGATATCACAGGCAAATCACAGGCAAAAAACCTTTGTAGGATGAGGTGACGGTGGGAAGAGTGATCCCTCTCTCCTCACTCTGCAGAGGGTCCTTCTCCTCTGACCTTTGGTGGATCAGAGTGAGCACATCACAATAAACCTTCAGGCCTCCACATCCTCCAGCCCTGTCAGACCTTAGCCAGGGATCTGCATTCCCAGGGCAGGCACTTGGCACTCAAAGAAACCAAATTCCCCCAGCCTTTTCTTCTTTTTTAAAACCACTTCTATGTTGGTTTTTCTCTTCTGTTTCAACTTTTGTGAGAATTTGTGCCTTATTTTGTACTTAGGAGCTCTAAATATGGATGTTTAAATCAGTTTTTAGCCCTGAACTCGGCTCTCAATAAATGATGGCAAGTGCTGAACATATGGCTCCCATGTGCCATGTTTCTGATCCCTCAAGAGCTCCATATAAGGTGCAGTTTGAGACACCACATTCATTCAGGGTGGTAAGAAGCAACCACTGACCCCACAGACACTGAAGGAAAGCAGCTAAACTTGGAATTTCCTGCTTTTATTAAATTTTCCTCTGCCCATTTTTTTTGTCTCACAATTACTTTTCCGCCACTTTTATATAAGAACATTTCTTTTTCTATGTTAAAAGCAAGGCTGGGCCTTCAACCATTGATCTTGTCCTTCTTCAGGAGACAGGAATGTGTATTTTATTGAGACAATCAAATCAGTTAACTCTCAAAATGTGTGCAAGGCTTTTCCTGACCCTGTAGATGCTGATCACTGCTGCAGCTTTCAGTGATGGCTGACAATAACTCAGCAACCACTTCCTTCGATTCTAATGACTACAATAGTTTTGTAATCATTTTGTTGCTATGCTTCAATGATTTAAATTTATGGCATGCAGTGGTGCATCTCCCTTGGTTCAGGAAAGCTCTGCAGGTACCAAGAGGACAACAAAATTTTCAAATTGGGGGAAGGAGAACCAGCACTGTAATACTGGTGGCTGATTTAAGATATTCCAGTCACATAGCCTTTGGTGGAGCAGACCCAGTGCATTGCAACAAAAGGAGAATTTCATTTTGTTTTTAAAATGCTGTTATTACATTCAGGAAATTTGCAAAGGCACCTTGACAGAAAATGATCAAATATCTGAACTTCCAGCGCAACAACATTTACTTAGTAAATGACATTTTAATGCAGAAAGTCAAATTTGCATACTAATTAAAATTTTCCTTTAAAACATTTAGACTTTTTGGCCTTCCCACCTACCCACAGTGACAGAGATTAAAAGATTTTTTTATTAAGTCCTGTCAAACAAAACACACTTTCATGAAGTGCTACACTACAAAGTGACACTTTTAACCTATTTTCTAGTCATTCAGAATTTAGGCAGTGGAAGCATTTCCAAATGCTCCCTGATCTCAGAAAGGCACTGATGGCAGAGCAATGGGGAAAATGGAGTTTTCTCCCTCACTAAATTTATACATTGTGAGAAAGCAGCTTCATGTACTGCATGCTGGGTAATAAAATAAAAAGTCATTACACTGGTAAAACTACCCTGGTGCTTTACTAAGAGATTTATAGAGGTGCTGCAAGTTGGAGTAACACTTCAGCTGCCTCCACCTTGAGTGAGGGTGGCACAGGCAGAGCAGCAATAGAGAGTGTGAGGTGGCAAAATGAGGATGGCAAGAGCAGAGGGGAGCTGGGGAAGAGCTGAAGCTCCTGCCTCTGCTCCTCCTGAGCATCCAGGGTCTCCCAGGGCCAGCCTTGGGTGGATGTTGCTTTGTTTTTTCTAAAAAAACCAACCACTGAAGTAAAATTCTTCCTCCACTAATTTCCTGGCCAAGCGGTTTCTTAACAGTGAAATGAGCATTTCTGTATCTTTTAATGGAAACAAAGATATTTCAGGAGGATCAAGAAAAACTTGTTGCACCATTCTTTCCAATCTCCTCTTTGCATGTGCCTGTTACCAGCAATAACTTCCTAAGATGTGGCCTCCCCACAAACCACGAGCATCACTACAAACAGACAAGCAATTCTCCTAAGCTTCAGTTGTTTTTCACTCCTTTGTCAAGGCAGGATCTGAAGGCTTTGCCTCTATTTTGCTTGACACGACAACTTTCAGCACTCTTCAAAGGCTGTTTTCTTTGAGTATTTATAAATTTCTGTGTATGATCAGACTGGGCCATTCTGTGCTGTAGTGTGTCAGTAAAAGCACATTTACATCAAGTTTACACCTTGACAGGATCATTTCAAAGGCACCTGAGAGGCAGATCCTACAATCACTGAAAGGCTGCAAACATTTCAGTCATTGATGTATCACCTGAACATCACCCAGGCCCCATTCACAGATTCCAGAAGTGCACAGCTTTATTTTCCCTGACCTCAAGGATAAAAAGATGTTCCTGGTCTTCTCTCCCATGGACACTTAGGTCATCTTTTACTGCTCTGCCAGATGTCTTTAAGTGAAGTTAAATTGCATTTGGTTTAAGTGCCATCTGAGGGTTTCCCACACACTGGAACAAACAGGGCAGCTCCCATCACACGAAATTAATGTCAAGACTATTAATTAATGTCTCATACATGGTTTATGTGCAGAAACAAGGGCCATTCTGGACCTGGAATAGGAGTAATTTCTGATTCTCACCCCCACCTAACAGCCTGGCTATTGCATCCCTGTCCTGTGAGTGCACAAATGCCACGAACAGGTGTTCTTGGAGAAAGGGAAAATTCTGTACAACATAAGGCACTTTGTAACTGGTGTAAGGGCTTACACAAAAGGAGTTACAGTGATACAAATAATTCACTGAAAATTACAACTCTGAAGGCAAATTATAGCTACAAAATGCACTGTCATAGTCCAGCCCTCAGCTCAAAACAAGGAACAATTCTCTGCTGGAGCACAAGCTCTGTTAACCAACAGTTTGGGGATTGTTTCCCCATAATGATGAGCAACCAATTGCTTCCTTTAAAGTCTTTTTCTGCAAAGTTCTGAATATTCCATTTAAAGGTACCAATAATGGTCACATCCTGAAAAATGCTCAAATAGTTTCACTTGAAACCCTTACTCTAATTTTTCACTCTTTCTTCTTCCCATTGATTTGAAGCTCTGAAAGGATATTTCAAGCACAAGCCACTGTTCTGGTTTTTCCTTCCACACAGTGGATCCCTTTCCTCCTCCTCTGTCTCCTCCTTATTCCCCCTTTTTCAAATTCAACAAAGAATTCCCCTCCACTCTTTAGGACAGTCATCTGTCTGCAGGGGACTGTAACAACTTGCTTAATTTAACCCTTTGAAAAATGATGTTTTGACATGAAGTTTCAACACATCAGCTGCAAGGAGAGCAGGCACAATCATGGAATAGCACAGGGAAAACCACAAAACTTTAATTTTTGACAAAGAGCCTAGTTTGTCTTTAAAATAGGGGGAGAGAGGAACTTTGCAAATGCTCCTTAAATGTCAATATATTATTTCCACATAGGGGATGTTCTTAACTTTGCTGTCTCTGGAGGGGACTTGAACATCAAGATCACAGAGTCTGATATCAGTTGCAGCAAGGCATGTGCAACCCTTGGGCCTCGACTCTTAATTATATCTGCAACTGTTTACAGCTTATAATTATTGATGTTAATTTACTGAGGGAAGTTACACTTCTCGCCTCAAGTTATATTTTTGGCATGTTAATCCATTTGCACACAGACTACTGCATCTGATTGTGCAGACTGAAATTAAAGCATATTTTTCATTTTCATTTCATTGGATTTTACCATGTTCTGTATTATTTTAAAAAGCAAAAGTAATTTGACTGTTCCTAGTAATATTATTTACATTGTTTAAATAAAGCTCAGCTTCCCATTGCCCAAGAGCAGCAGAATGTCAGAGGCTGTGAAGGACAGCAGAGCAACCTACATTTTTCTAAGATCTTTGCAATCCCTAAAGCAGTGGAATTATGACCATCTGACAGCAAAACCAAATCATGAAGTTAGCATTGCTGAGCTCTATTGCTCAAGAGCTATGTCCTATCAATACTTGTGCCACACAAAGTTTTGCTCTCTCAGTTTAAACTGGAGCACTTACAGAAGTTTTAATGGGATCACTATTAATTCTTTGTAGGCTAAGTTTTGTGATACCTCAATTTGAGATATTCTGAACAACCATCATCATTAAAATCAGTGCTTTGGTACCAGAATTTTATTTGTTCCTGCTTCTTCATCATCAGGCCAAGCCCTTTCTCTGTTCAATTCAAAGAGGAATTTGTACAACTGTAACAGGAGGAAGAAATATTCTTCTAGAAGGATTCTAATTCTAATCAGGCTCTCTGGGAATCCATGATGTGTCTGAGCTACCTCAGCCAGTACCACACATCCATCCAGGGTGCAGAACAGTATTCCTGATGTTTCTCTCCTACCAAACACTCACCAGGAGAACCCCCTCTCACACAGCTCATCCTGTTCTATCACAGCAATTCTCTGCAGTAACTCAGGCTATCAGGAAGAATGATAATATTCATAAACCAAGGTATTGAATACAAGTCAAAGGGTATATTCTTGCCATATAGAAGCACAAATTTATTGCACTCTCCTACTTCTCTTATCAAGTAATTCTAAGCTGATGTGATAGAAATGCAAGGTACAGGAGAGGGAGGACAACGATAGGGGGATGTTGGATTTTTTTATCTTGTCTAGAGGATTAGAAAATCTGAGTGCTAAGAGGTTTTTTATCTGGCAATACTCACAACTGAAGACATAAGATATCTCTAGAGTAGGCAAATCAAAGCTATTCTTAAGAATATGGTACTGGGCATGTCCTACCTCCTCCTGCAGCAGAGATGTTTCACTGTGTGCTGACTGGGAGACCAGCCACTAAAAAACCACCTCACTTTGAGTGAGTATTATGTTATTGGAACAGCAAATTAATTTATTCTGTGCATCCTTTTTTGTTTTCATCATGATAAAGCCACTGGGAAGGTTTTATCAACATGAGATTCTTCTTATTAAATTTTTTTAAACCCTGATTTTCCTTGCTAGGGAAATTCTGGTTGTTGCAGTCAGTGCATCCAGAATAACTCCCTAAGATGGAGGCACAGATGGAGACATATGCCTACATTGCATCAGCTTCATCTACATTACATCTCTCAACACTACAGGAACAGTTTATCCCATGATATACACTTGGCACTTGCTGAAGCAGCAGTTTTGTCATTCCCAGGTGCTGGTGAGCTGTGAGAGCCTCTGAGGTGGGGATTTGATGTGTCACTTAGGTGTAAACCGAGGCTTAAAACAGTTCCATGATTAAACCTGCAGCCATTAGGAAGGATTGGAAGTGAATCCAGGACTCTTAACTGTTGTGCTTTTATCTTTCCTACCAGGAATCATTCCACATATGAGCAGGCCTGTGGAATGGGAGAAGGAAGGGGAATGTGCAGGAGTGCAGCCCGAAAAAATGGTAACAAATGTGGATTTCCATAACATTCAGCACTATCCAGAACTTCCTAAGGCAAATGGGACTGTTACCACTGACTCCAGCAGAAAAACATTTGGCTCAGTGCTGAGTGATTTTGAAAATGCTGCTTTGACATTTTAGGCCTGAAACCAGACATTTTCCCTGACATTATGAAACACAGCGAGGTAATATTACAAATAAGTGCAAAAAATAAATCCAACTTGGAAAACATAAATGACCTTTCAAAGCCTGAAATCATGTAATAATAAGTGGCCTGACCCATTCTGGGGTTTTATTGTTTGAGCTTCGCTTATGTTTCTGCCTTTCTCCCTTGGATAAAGTGAACAGTTGGGGACTGAAATCCCAGAACAAGTGCATGCCTATTTACCAACAAAATGAAAAATGTCTGGAAAGAGCTCCAAATATCTAATCTGCTGGGGGGATGGACAGCACACAAAGGAAAGAGCCAAACCTTCTCACCCTGCTTCCTCCAGGGTTTGCCTGTATTGTTTGCTTCAGCCCATTTCTAATGAATCCAATAATCAGCTGGAACTTGAACCTGCTCTGCCATGTCTCTCTGTTCTTTCAGTTCCAGGAAAGCTGAAGCAAATGATATTTTTCTTGCCTAGCAATAAAAAAGCCATAATAATACTGATGTGTACATCTGGTTCCAAAACCAGTTTTGGGGCTTCAGTCAAAACAGAGATGAAATTTAATATACACAATGTTCAATGTTTTGGGAACTCATAATTTTTTTCTTGGTTGGTTTTTCAAATCTTTCTTTCTTCTAAGAGCTTTTCTGTCTTACCTTACTCTGTTATGTCTCTAACATCTTGTCCTTGACAGTTTCTGTGGGCTGCTCCCACATTTCCCAGCTGTTTGGATGGACCAGTAGGACCATCCTGGTGGGACAGAATATTCTTGTTGAGGCCAGCAGGTCTGACCTGCTGTCCAGCCTGGAAATGGTTGGATACAGTTCCATCTCCTTCCCCTCCATGGAGACCCTCAGGGTCTCCTCCTGTCTGGGTTGCCAAGTTCTGTTAACTTTGCTGGAATTCTGTATGTTTGAAAACTCTTCTCTTTGGTCATTTTTCCTTGATAATGGCAAACAGATGAATAAATTAATGGGAGAGGACAGATGCTGACAGACAGAAAGGCAGACAGCCTCATTTCCTTAGGAAACAAGGCTGAAAAATGAACACACTCCCCAGAGGCTTCAGCAGCAGTGACTTAGGTACAGTTGCACAGAGCTACCTTTAATTGAATACTGTTGGATTATTATGTTCCATTTTTCCTCTTGTCCTGACCTGCTCGTTGAGTAAATAGAGCCATCTGCCAAAGCAATGGCTCCTGGATTAGAGAAGTGCACCTTCCCCTGGGACAGGAAAGTAGGCCAGCAATTCACCAGGGCTTTCTGCAGCTCAAATTATTATTCAGGTTTCCACACTGCAGGAGCAAGAGATCTGTATCTAGCTGAATAATCTGGCAGGAAATGCAGCTAAATCACAAAAACATACTGCCTGGGAACCATGGGTATCTTATAGAGAGAGTTAAAGTGACATTTTCAGATAAAAGTTTGTCATTCTCTTTCCCAGCCCCAAACTGGTTTTTATTTACTGAATGCACTTCTCACCTTAGAACAAAGTGTTTACAGTAGATCCTTGGCCAAACAGAGAAGTTAGAAGTCCTTAGCCATAGGCAGCCAGACTGTACCCTGACTTTTGTTTGAACTCTGGATGAACAGGAAAACAGTTGTTTATCATGGGAACACATGGTGTGGTTTTTTCTTCTTCATTTTTGTCAATTAAAAACTAATTTTATTTTTACAAGAAGTCCTACAAGCAGAACAGTTTAGATTCCTCCAACTACTGTCTTTAATGAAGAGGGTTTGTATTTCCAAGGACAAGCATTTTTATACCAAAACAGAAAGAATTTTCCTAGAAAATATCTTTTCATGGTTGGAATTTCTTGTTAAAAGTGTTTTTTTCTATAATCTCTGCTGGTAAATGTGGTTTGGCTTTTTGGCAAAGACAGGGGAGGACTGAAGACTGTTCACAACCTCGAGGCATTCCTGTGATGATCTAGAGAGCAAAAGGCAAAACCAGTCTTAATCCAGTTTAGGAGAGAAGAGGGTGTTGCACAATTAAGCAGCCACATCTCAGACAGGTTTGTGCCAAAGGAGAGATAAGGCAATGCCTCCCTGCCCAGGAAATCCACACCTCAGAAGAATTGCTGGAGAACCAACTTCCCAACTCCATTTCACCTCTGAGATAAATCTACTGAAAATAACAGATTGAGATTCAGGTTTAAATAAATTTTAAATAAAGATTCAGTCTGCCAACCCGTCTCACTCTCCCTTTTTCACTTAAAGAAGCTACTTTTCAGTAAAAAAAATGAAACAAGTGATTTAATTTTTTTTTTATTCCTCAGAGAAATACTCCTTTGGCATCCTGACATCCTGTGTTCTCCTACAATCATGTCAGAATGTGGGAGGCTGGCAGAGGAGAGCAAGGAGTCCTAATCCCCTGGATCCCACACAAAGCAGCCCTGCAGCCTCATCTCTGCGTTTCAGCACAGCACATCCTTGATGGATGTTACTGATGCCTCCACAGGGACTGTCTGGGCACCTTCTCCCCACACAATGATCCTGCCACATCATTATTAGTATTATTATTATTATATATCCTACAGGATGCTGTGGGAGCATCTGGGAAATTCTCCCAGCTCTCTGTCCACGTGCAGGGGAGGTTCATACCCAGAACACTCAGCCAGAGCTGGAGGTGTTTGCATCATTTGCTGTCTGTGGCACATTTTGGGCAGCCAGGTGAATTCTCCAGCATGGAGCCTTCCAGGTGCTGCAGCCTCACAGCAGTGCTGGAAAGGCTCAGTTACCCAGGCCTGGAACCCAGAATTCAGGAGGACTTAAATGAATCAGTTCTGCTAAATCAGTACAAAGCAGCTATGAGACCCCATTAAATCAATATAAATTTAGATGATATCAATTTAAATGCAATTCATTGGGAACAAATCAAAGCCAGTCTAAAATAATCCTTTGCTAAAGCACAGTAAGAATGGTTTTCTTTAAACTCATTTAACCAAATCTACTTGAAAACTAATATAAGGTATGGTTCTGACATATGTAGGAAAAAACCTGCTGTGAACATCACAAACAGCTACTGAGGGCTCACATCAGGGCTCTGAAGAGAGATGCTTCTGGAAATTAGATGTGTTCAGAAAAGCTTCCCATTCTGTGGGATTTTTTCAGCCCTGATGCAAAAAGGACCACTCTAAGATTTTTCCAGATCAAATCCACCAGTTTCTAACTGTTTCTACAAAGTTTGGGAATATTTTGTTCAGTGATTTTTCTAATCACTCCATAGGCATTTTGATTAAAACAAAATATTTTTTTTTTAAACAGCGAAGCAGCATTTTTCAGTTGAAGAGCAAAGCAAGGACATCAAGAAATAAGCTTCTCAAGCAGAAAGAGACATGAGTCATCAAGTCACTGTTTCATAAATGAGGGAACTTCCCACCTCCATGTTCCCACCTGCCCTCAGGACACTCAGAGAAATGAGGAAAATTGTGGCAAGAGCATTCAAAAACAAACCATTTAGGCAGCAAAGTCTGAAGCTGTAATGAACATAAATATGAAAAGTTTCTCGAACATGAGGCACTTTTTGTCTTTCTTGTTTGAGTCGGCAAAGCACCTAATGGTGTGTGATAAAAGCAAAGCCAGGCAATTATTTTCCTCTGTTCTGCAATCTGTGAGAAAGGATGTGGGGAAACGTCATGTCTGCCTGCAAGTGTCGTGCTGGAAGGTCTGGAAATCCACGCTCTCTGAGCCCAGACAGACAGGAATTGACAAGCACTGGCCATTCCCAGAGCTCATGTCAGCTTCAGAGAGCCCTTTCCTCAGAGAAGTGCCCCAGTTTTCCAGGCACACACGCAAACCAATCTCCATCCTTGACAACACAACAAGCAAGCACGTAAGGAATCCTGAAATGCTGATTTTTCCTCTTTCTGGCTGCTGGATTGGAAGGCCAGTTAAGAAAAGTTGTAGAAAACATTTCAGGGATTAGGTTCTCTGAATCACATATCAGGATCTTTGGTTTCATGAGAAGTAAACCAAAAAATCCCAGTCTACCAGAAAATCAGCCCAGAATAATATTGCTAAGTCTTACAAGAACAACATACTAAAAAAAAACCAGATTGACTTATGTGAGAGTGCCAATAGCTGCTCTGGATAATGTTTACTTGTTGAATTTGGTTTCAGTTTGGGATAAATTGTCAGACTTCATTCTTTATCACTCCAGAATTTTAGTCCAGTTCTCTAAGGCACGCACAGAGCTACAGAAATAAAAAAAAAGAGCCCCCCATTATACAAGAATTAGAGAAAAAAAAAACAACTTATTTCTGTTAAGTCCTTTGACCCATTCTGGTTAGATTAGGGAGTCCAAAATATGAATTAGAATAAGATATAATGTCAGTGTTTTTAAGTTAGCAAAGTTAAATTTAAATGTTAAGATTTTCAGCTAAGAAACTTTCAATTAATTTAACCTCCCAGTTTCCTCAGGATCTGTTTTCATAGTACCCAGGACAACCTTATCTATGTAGCCATATTCAGGGTATGTTATTTTACACTTACCTCATCCTAACCAGGTAATTATCTTGCACATCTTGTTTCTGAGAAATAATGAAATAAAAGATTTGCTTCCCACTAACCCACCCACTCAGAAGCAGTGTCTTCTCATGTTTTGCTTGATAGGGCACATGTGGTCCTTTCAAGCAGTCTGATTTGACATCTCAAAGAGATTAAAAGTCATATCAAAAAGCTATCTGTTGAGTGACAACATAAGTACTTATTTAATAAGTATATTAAATACATATGCATGGCGATATACTGTACATGCAAGGTTTTAAATATATACCCTAGTTAACTGCCATATGGATATGTTGTTGTGGAAAAAAATATTTATAAAATGTTTTTTCCAAATGTTTAATCTACAGCAGATGCGCCTTGCATTCATCTGTTTGGCTTGGCATTCACTACAGGGAGATCTTATTAATCATACAGACCTCCTGTAGTAGAGGAAACAGAGGCTATTATGGGATTCATCTGTTTATGACTAAACAGAAAAAGGGATCTTCATCAAATGAGAGATCCCTCTCTGAAATGCAGAGGGCTGTGAGGAAGCCACATGCTGCCTCTCATCTCCCAGCATGGTACCCTTACTGCTCCTCTTCATGCTGCAGCAACAAAGCAGGACAGGCTGCGTGGGTCTGGGGCAGAGCAGAGCAGCAGGAGCTGCTCTGGGGATGGACCTGGAGACATCCAGATTCCGTTTGCTCCCTTTCCATACTAAGATTGTGGAAGTTCTTTCTCCTGACCTGTTTTGTTCCATTATGTTTGGAAAAATATATTGGATTTATGGAAGGTGCTTCAAAGTCTCACCTTACTCCCCACACCTCCTGTACCTACCCCTCCCTCCCAGCACTGCTTCACAAGGCAAGGCAGTGCCAAAATTTACAACAAAAATCTTTTGACTTCACTGCAGCCCATGACTTTATTACTCTTCAGTTGTTGTGACAAAGGGAGTAGCTGTAGGTGACCTTTTGAACTGGGCAGGGAAGAAGCAGAGAAACCAGTGAGGAAAAAGAATTCATCAGGTTCTACTGAGTGAGAAGGTCAAGTACCCTGAGCCCCTCAGCTGAATGGAAACCAAACACGAGATCCCAGCCCTTCAAGGGCTGCTTGGAAACAGGAAATTTTCTTAAGTCCACTTTTTACTTATCATATTTCATAAGTAAATCATGGGTCCTTAAAATAACAGACACATTCACAGTTTCTTTTCCTTTTTCTTTTAAACTTCACTGCTTTGCAGACATGTTACTAGAATTAAATATCTTAATTATAACAAACCCCATATCTAACATATTGCCCTTTGTCCTTATTTTCCAGAGGCACACTGACAGATCACCATCTCAGCTTGTCTGCTCAGCTGCTGGAAGACCAAGTTATTCCAGCTCACAAGTGTCTGTACACCTGGAACATCATCACAAAATTGGAAATAAAATGTATCTACAGAAAAAACACTTGGCTAATTGATTTCCAACAACTGTCTCCAAGTCAGTGAATGAACTGTGGTAGTTTAAATCTTTCTCTTTCAAGCATGATGAGCATTACCCCAAAGTGCAACAGTTTTGCTCAGCACAGGATTTGTAAGAATTTGACTGCAATGGAAGTATTTTGAAAATTATGTTTCTTTAATTTTTAGCACAAGATTTCTTGTCCTGTTTTGATAATTTGACCATGCAAGTCATGTTATGAGTTTTTTTACATCACTGGATAAAAATGTGGTCTTTAAGGATAATACATGCTCACATCAGTTCTTCAGAAGGAAAAAGCTTTAAAAGGACAAGTGGGTCCTCATGAGCTTTGTTGGATGGGAAGAGGGTTAGGCTTGATTTTCAAACTAAGCAAGTCCTTACCTGTTCTGGTGATTTAGAAATAAAGAGGTTGGGCTTGCAAAGACTTGGGAGCTCTAAGTGGACCAACACCTCTGGTGCACAGCTTTATATCTGCAGGTGAATGTGATTAGAGACTGGGGTCACAGCTAAATTACCAACTATTCCATTCTCCTCCCTCATTTTCTTTATCATCAGGTTATTACCCTTTAAAGATCAGTCCAATAAAATGCCTCTCCACAGTTCAGCCCAGCTCCACGTGCACCCTCTGTGCCCTGACTTGCAGTGCCCATGGTTATCACTGACCAGCCCCCATCTGGCCCCAGATGTTCACTCAGTGACTTCCACATGAACAAATCTTCTGACCCCAATATGAATTTTGGCCTAAACACTGGGAGTTTACAAGTCTACACCAGAGCTTATCTCTAAAAAGGGTAATCCTAAACCCCTTTGGATACAAAACCCAGAGTTTTTATCAGCAAACCTCGCACAGTAACGGAGCATGTCAAGTAACATGCCAAGAGCAGGTAATTTACCCTGTACAGACACTGACAGGTCAAAGTCAATTTAGTATTGCAATGTGCACATCTCTTAGACTCATGTCAGAACAATTCTTTCCCAGAATCCTTCTGGATGTGAGTGAAAACTCTAATGAGGCTCTTAGAAGACGGACTCGTCAACTGTCATGACATGCCAGCTGTCATTCCTAAGATGCTCAGCCTGTGCAAGATGGAAATTAGAGCTTCCACAGTAGCATTAGCTTTTCCAGATATTTACCCTAGGCTCAGTTTGAACTGAAGTTGGAATATTTTGACAGGGAGCATAAGAAAGAGCCCCACTAACCAAAGCCTTGGGTACTCAGGCAGGTCACCCTCAATCTCAGACTCACACAACACCTACACTATCAGGCAGATAATAAATGTTTATATCTGTTTTTTACAAAAGCATTCAAACAGACAAGTTCTTTGAAATGCTGCAGGTTCTCACAAGTGCCAACATCAGAAACAGGATTAAATCAAGGTTCTGATGCTACTTCCCATTTTCACACTGTTCTGGTAGATATGTTTTTTTCCATATAGATGAAATACTATGAAGGCACTGTCTGAACATGAGGCTTTTTTTTCTTGACAGTTCATAATTCTTTGTGGGAAAAAAATTGTTAAGAGAGGTTTAGAAGTCATTTTTCAGTCTCATTGGAGTGCACTGGATGAGAAATTAATTGTTCTCCTGGCCTCCTGTGGTCATTGGCTCTTCCTCAAGAGTTAAACCCATCTCCTGGTTCCCAGCCCAGTGCCCTACAACTTAACACTCTGCTTGGAAAGGTTTAGGAAGGAACTTCTGTCAATTTGGATCCAAGTTCACAGACAAAATAGTGTATGAGAAATGGAATCTTATCCCAAAGCATGACTGGCTTTAAATCTGACTATCCTACATAACATCCTGTAATACACAGCCCTGTGTTATCAAATGTGGAAGTCAGGAGTGATTGAAGTCTTGAAAAACATTACATTACAAAGGAATACATTTAAAACCTTTTCTTAATGCTGGCAGCATCTGCTGAGATTCAGAACATCCTGAGCACTTCTACAGACACAAATAAATGCAGAACTAGAGGCAAAGAGTTCCCATGCTTTGGTATCTGATTCCAGCTGAGGATTTGTACCATTCATGAGCTAAAACTGGAAGCACCCAGGGAAGGACCCACAAAAGCAGCCACTTGAAGGGAATGGGCATTGCATCCCCAAAGTCTCCACTCTTTCTAAAAGGATTTTCTGGTTAACCCACTGTTGTCTGAATCTTAGGCCAAAACCAGCACAAGTTGTCATCTGCATTTTTGAATCATTATGGTTTGGTTTAAAATACATCATATATGGGCCAAACACCCCATAAATGCAACTCAGTGCTTTAAACAGAGCTCAGTGAACTTGCACCAATTTATATTATCAGAGCAGCTGTCCCACTGAATCCAGATTTCCCTGCATGATTTTCCTGCTTTAAACTCTAATCTGCCTCTCTCCCAATATTAACTAGATCAAATCAGCTTAATTTGCTGGTAATGTTAATTCAAGTTCATGCAGCATCTTCTTTTTAAACTGGGTACAATATTTTACAGTATCTGAAAAACGGCTCTGCTTAACAAACTGAAGGAAAAAAATTCTTTAAAAATAATCAAGGGACAACTTTTGAATCCAGATTGCAGCATTACCCAAAGAACATCTGCACACAAATCCTCCTTCAAGGCAAGTGCTTGCACGACAAGCAATTCACCAACAAAAGAATTCCAATAGTATTTGAAATCCCCTTCTGGCTCCTACAGTGGAAATCTGTATTCTCCTCTACACACAAGAGCTCAGACAGTTGTGTTCCACTGGGCAAGCACTGATCCTGTTCCCTGTGCATTCCACATGCTCTGTCTCACTGTGCAGCATGTCTGCCACCCTGTCATCCCTCTTACCTGGCTGGAACACACAAATCTGTTCCAGTGCATGAATGAGCCTGGATGCCCTTGGAAGCACAGCATCCTCTCAGGTTCATTTCCTGAAACATCCTAGTAGCTTTTTTCAGACACTTGATATACACATTTCAGTAAAGATGGTTACAACCAACACCCATATTTAGACCACTTGTGATTTTTCTAATTTGTTCACACTCCAGTATTGTAACCCTATATATCGTATACAGCATTTAATGCCACATTTTGAACTGCAGGAAGCAAATCAGCTTCAACTCTGTTTTTCATGGTTCAGACATGTCTGAAATATAATGAGAGCAGGGATTTGTCTGCCCTGATTTAATTACTACAATCCAGATAACTCTGTCAATCAATTTTTCTCCTTGTGACTCCTGGCAGGGTGAAAAATGCCTTCATTATGAGGACTGATCATTAGTGGATGTGAAGTTGAGAAGATGATGAAGATGAGTTGTTGGCTCTGGCAGAGAATTGACCCATCAGTGTCATTAAGTGAACTCCAGCAAGCCCAGCAGTCCCCATGGGGCAAATCATTGAATTCCTCAGGAGCAAAGGTCTGTGTCTGTCTACACCAAAGCACTTTGAAAAGTACACACATGCAGTTTGCAGCAATCTGATGGATAACCAAACAATTACACAGGCAATAACTGATTTGTCCTTCCCTTTCCACCACAGAAACAACTTTTAAGATACCATAGTTTAGATTCCATTTAATGTGACAGTTTAAATAACACCCAGTTACATCCATTGCCCTTTCAACTCCACAAAAGTTCAGATCTGAGCTGCATCAACCTCCCAAAGCCCAAATGCTGTATTTCCTACATAAATTACAAATCTAAATCCATCTCCTTGTAAGTATTGAAGGACAAGACTGAGCAACTCCACTGTATTAGGGTGGATTTTTAATCAGTGTTTTTCATCCAGCAGCAAAGACAGTGCTAGAAGCACCTCACATTTACAACAGCCCTGAGTTATAAGTAATTCAATGGCAAATGAGCATTATCTGCTCAATGTTTTTTTCTAAATTATGCTTTAATTGCAAAAGCTAATTTCACATAATTGACTAATTAATCATTAAAAAAAATAAAAAATAAGATAGATGCAATGATCACAATGCCAAAAAAATTGCTAACAGAGCTACCCACACAGAGAAAATTCTGCTGGAATCAAGGACATAGCCAAGAGACCCACAGACAACTCTGGTGCCCAAAGTAGGAGCCAGTGTGGGTGTGAAGGTTACAGGCACAATGGTGCTTCCAGAATAAGAGCTGAAGCACATCCTGAGAGGATCCAAACTTTGGTGGTCAGACCCCAATGTGCTTGGTCCAGCTCTGCAGTTGCAGTTTTGGGACTGCAGGGTTGTGCAGCCCTTCCAGTCAGCAGATCAGCTCCCCTGGCTGTGTTAAACAACCTGATGCCCTCCACAGCAGCATCTGTCTGATCCTGAAAGTTATCCCAAACACCCCTGGACTACATTTCCTCTGGAGGAATGCAAATATTAACAGAGCTGATTTGATTGCAATGACTTGGGTTTCTAGCACAGGCTTCAAATTCTGGTTTGAAGGGAATTTAAACATGTAGGTGTGCAAGTAGGGCAAGGTGAAACATGCAAACAACCTTTGGCTACAGAAGGGAACATATCTTTGGGTATTTCTGTTATTGAAGTTATTGAATCAGGTCTTAACACTGAGCAAGAAGGGAAGGTGTTACTTTGATGGGGAAGGTGCTGGCTGAGCTAATTGATTCAGCAGTGAGACTGGAGCAGCTTTTTAGTGCTGTGAGTCAGAAGAGCTCAGCATTAACTCCACTAAATAGCTGGAACTTTTCCTCCAGCTTACAAAATCTCTGAAGTATTTTTCCATCTTGGTGCCTGGGATGTGTTTAACCACTGAGAAGGCTCTTGGGCACTGCTGTGACACTGACATCACTCAGGGTCTCGTTCTCCCCTGGCCCACAGCTCTGAAAATACAGCATTAGTTCCTGCACAGGCACTACTTAAAAGAAATTCTCTTTTCACTACAGTGGGTCACAGCTGGAACTATAGAGGCTCTCCTCTAATTCACACAAAGGAATCCAGGACATGCTGGCCAGACTAATTATTGATAGTGTTTACTGAAATAGTGAGGGCACTTGTATCAATGAGGCATCCAGGACCTTAGTAAATCACAATGTAAAAAAAAAAAAAAAAAGTGTTTTCCCAAATATTGTCAAAGCATAATAAAAATGAAGGAAGGGAGAGAAAAAGCAGGGCCATGGAGAAGTGACAGTTAAACCTTCATTTTGTCATTTCACGTAAATCCTCAGCATGACAGGAACTGGGATTTCCACAGCAGCTCTGAGCAAACAGTGCTCAGAACTTTGCTGTGGCAAACACTTCTAACAGGGAATTCTCCTTCACTCCTGACCACTCCTGCCATGTCAGAGGGCAGGGTGGAAAATTGCTTTAAAAAGTCAAATTTAATTTTTCTTCCAGCCTCCCTTAACTAATGTGGGTTCTTAACCAATTTTCTTCACACTTTCCAAAGCAAGTGGCATTTTGGCTGAAGATAGATATAAAAGGCTTGGTCCCAAAATATTTTTTTCCAGAAAGCTCAGATAGCATGGAAATGTTTCTTCCCTTCTTTGGCCTCATGACCTATGTCATTTCCAGCTGTCCACTCTGCACCTTTCTGCAGGTAAAATATTAGAGAAAAAAATAACTTGACAGTGAAATGACAAACAGTCCAAAATTTAATTCCAAAGGGAACTGATCCTGACACATGAACATGGAGCTGTGACTCCAAGGCCTAGGCTCCATAGGCAGTTCCATGGAAATCACCAAGGCATTTAGGATCAGAACCCCAAGGAACTTACACAACACAAAATTTGGGAGAATGTTGACTTCAGGAACGCAGGAGTGGGGAGTAACAACATGGCAGAGGTGTGATATTTCATGGAATGTGTGAAAGAAAGAAAAACTGGCCAAATTAACCATTTCTGGGATTCAATCAAGACAACAGGTTCCTTCCCTCATTCTGCCTGCTTAAATAACTTGGATGTCCAAATGTGTGGCTGCAGTTTGAGATGCCATGCTTAAAAGCTGTTCCCTAAATCATTCATGAACTGGAAAGATCAGAACCAAGAGATTCTTAAAGCAAGCTAATAATCATGAAAACTACATATAATTGAATATATTTACATTAAACAAGTCAACCAGGACAGAGCCATTGAGCTCAGTGCACAAGGTGACACTTCAGGAAGCAGCTGTGATGGGCTCAGATTCACCCATGGTGTCATTCCACCCATTTCAGTGAAGTTACAGTGGTGATGAGCCCAGCCCATTTCTGAAGGCACAAAGCCAGTAAGTAGTCTGCAGTGGGATTCTGATAAATGCTGCCATCTGCAAAATGTTATATCAAATGCAGGGCAGAAACAGATGGAAAAGCTTTTCAATCCAGAGTACCAACTTAAAATAAACATCCTTAAATGTATCTGTTCCTTCAATGGGTATTGAAGAACAGGAAAAATAAATGAATGAAATGAAGGAGGCTTATAAATTCTTTTTTTCACAGTGACCAAAGTAAAACCTCTTGAGCTTATATAAATCTTCCCCATGCAGGGATCAAAAGCTTCTTGTTTTCAGGACAAAATGAGCATGTAAGTCATAATGGTTCCTGAGGATAAAAACCACATGTTGCCCATTCTGGTTTGTTCTGCTGAGAACCCCCATTTCCACCTAGTCCACCCAGTCCTCAGCATCCAAATACCCAAGTTGTTGCCATCCTCTTTACAGTGGCTGCAAAATTTCCCTCCTGAGCCATCACCAAAATCTCTTGGATGGTCAAGGTTGGCCATTAAGCACTACAAGACCTCTGTTTCCATCAGGACACCCTAAATATGCTGCTTCTATAAACCAGGAGCCCAGGTTTGAGCAGCATAGTTTCTGTGGGTCATTGCAGGTATCAGCTCCTGAGCATGGGAAACAGCAGAAGATCCAAGGCTCAGTCCAGCAGCCTCTTTGAACAAGAGCAGGGAGGAAATGTGCTGCCAAATGAGAAATGGCTCTGCTTTTTTCTTTGTCAAATACTAAGAGAAGACTTTGTGTACATAGACTGGAGTCAGCTTTGAGCCCAGGAGAGCAAGCAAGCAAATATCAACTATCCCTTGTTTCCAAAACAAACCTTGAGTTTGGTTGCCCTTCATTGTAAGACACCTTTTTGCCTATAAAGTCAGGATCATTTTGTTTAAGAGCTGCACGTCTCAGAATGCAAAATAAATGGCTACAGTCACAATGCTGAAAGGATTGACTTGGAAAATTGCAAATTGAATGAGGAGAATTACTTTGGCTAGACACACACGTCATTAAGAATTATTGGCACAGGGGTTTCAACAGTGCTGGATGCCTGAATGAGAGAATTTCAAGCTTAGAGGAGACAGATTTAAAAGGCTTTAAGATAGACTAAATACACTGCAGATTGCTTTATCTGGCAAATCAGTGTGCCATGGAAACATGCAACACACAATGAAACATATGTAACCAAGCCTAATTTTATGGAAACATTTAGGAAGGTAGTTTGGACATGCTTTCAAAGAGGTGGAACTGAGCTGAAGAACAGATGTGGTTTTCTACCCAGCAAATTGTATCCTCAGGATTTAGGAGATAATGAACTGATGGTTGGCATTTGAATCAGCAAGACTTAAACTCTCCCAAAAGAAAATAGGATGTTTTTCTCCTCAGCCCTCCCTGGCAACTTTCTCCCTGTGCCATTTGCAAAAAGAAATCTCAGGAAAAATCTTCATTCAGTGTAAAATTGGTGTCTCTCCAGAGCAGTGATCTGTGCTGATTTGAACCAGCTGAGGGCCTGGTTCCTGCTTTTCTGAAATAACCTTGAGGCTTTTGTTATTACAGCTGTATTTTGGAGCTGTCTTTGTGCTGGTGTTGTTCAGGCAGGGCACTGGGATAGCACAGAGAAACTGGGGTGTAATGGAACTGCACTGAAATAAACTGGAAACTATTTTCAAGTTATGACCCAGAGGCATCCAGACCAATCCCTGAACCAATGGACTCACACCTGAGAAGCAGGAAAGAAAGCAGGGACAGCTTCAGTATCTCCAGTGGTTTACTTGTTTTATTTTCTCTCCTCATCATCAGTACTTTTCCTTCTCTGCAAATTCTGCCATAAATAGGAGTGACTTCACAGAAAGCAGTGGCAACATCTGCAGTTACATGAAATGTGAATCCAAGAGGCCAGGACAGAGAAGCAAAAGGAAGTGTGAGAGCAAAGGGCAACAAGCAGGTTTGGGTAAGGAGCATTCTTGGAAGCTTCTCCTTCAGTTTCCCTCCAGACTCACAGCAAGTCCCTCACTGCAGAACATCAGATCTCCTTTTGAAGTCACAGTGGCACCAGTAACAGGCTGCCATTTTCTGAACCCTCGCAGCTCCTCTTCCTAAAATACTCAAAAACATCCCCTTTTCTGTTTCCTGCATTCCATCCCAATATCTAATAAACATCTCCAGCTCTTTCTCTGCAGAGCTGAACTTCTGATACACTGTCACACATCAGAGATATTCTTCCATGCTAGCAGTACTAATGGAAAAAACTGTCCTCTTGGAGGAAACTAGTGTAGGCCAAATTTTGCTTTCTATTACACCACCATTACTCAAGCTTTTCCATCCTGAAACTGTTTCCTTCATCTTGGCATTTAATATGCTGCTTCCTTTTTAAAAATGTCAGCAGAAGGTGAGAATGGCCCCTTGGACAAGTGCTCATGAAAATCCACGGCTGCCAAGCATCTGCTCAGACTGAGAACTGTTGTGTATCTGCATTGCAAATGCAGAAGAACACATTTATTCTGCTGCAACTAAAAAACGGAAGCTGGTTCTGCAGATTCCTCCCACTCCTCCTGGTGCTTGTTTCCATCCATAACATTTTTTCCAGTAAGCACCTGCCTGACTCCTATTTAATACATCCACAGCTGCAGTTTCCATAGCTGCCTTTTAACAGCACAGTCCAAAATGAATCATTCTCTCTGTGAGGAAATTTCTCCAAAATGCTTTTTCTTTCTCATCTCTTCCTTAATCATCTCTGGATGCCCATTATTTCGAGAAGGTATATGACTAAATTCCCATTAGAAGATGACACCACCCACTCAGAGTCAAATTGATTGTCATGGCACTAAGTTGTCTGGTCCTTGTTTTAGTAGCCAGGCTCTTACAACTCTCCACATTGCCATCTCTCATGAGCCATCACTGACATTTCTGCTACAGCTCCTTTATGGAAAAGTATATTCTGTCAAAAAATGCTTTGGATGAAGCCATGGTTTAACCTCAGCCAACAAAAGCCCCACACAGCCCCTCACACAAGCATGAACTGTTTTGTCAAGCTCCTTCAACTAGAGCAGAATATTAATCCTGTCAAGTATTTTAAAACATTCTGCCAACAAACCTAGATCTTTTCAAGAGGAAAAAGCAGTGCATGGCAAGATTTCTTGTGTTGAAATTTATTTTTGCTATGTGAGATCACCAGCTCATCCTCAGCAGCTGGTATTTCTTCCCTATGTTTTTGAGAAATCCAGCAATAACCATTGATCAGATACTCAGGTAGAGGAATTCCTCCTGTTCCCTTCAATCTCAATGGGCACCTTCCCATTCTCAGCTGGCCAGGAAACTTCTACATCTCTTAAACACACACAGATCTATGGGGCTGGATGGATCCACCCAAGGGAAGTGTGGGAGCTGGCAGGAAAGTTCACAGAGCCACTCACAATCATTGATCAGCAGTCCTGGCTAACTGAGGAGATCCCAGCTGACCAGAACTGGCCAGGTGACCTTCACTGGAGGCATTTAAAAGTTCTGTGGATGTGGCACAAATTGTGTAGATGTGGTAGAGAAGTGGTTTAGTGGTGAAGCTGGCAGCTATGGTTACTCAGTGATCTGAAAGGTCTTTTCCAGCTGAACCAAACCCATTCCATTCTGTAAGGAGCCAACACAAGATTCAAGTGCAGGCAGGAAAACTCAGAACATGGTTTCATTGGTTCTCTCTCCACTTTGAAGAACAGCCTGTGTTACTCTATGCAAAGGGAGAGATTTGGAGAAGAAACCAGACAAAAATGAATCAAAAATGAAGAGTTTAGCATGGAGCTGTACCCATTTCTGACACATGCCACACATTTCCTTAGGAATGTCTGAAATTACTGTGAAGTGTTCACTAGGGACACATGCTTGCCCAGGAAGGAAAACAGGACCACATTGATGTCAACACCCCCTTATTGATATCAGTGCCCAGCACTGGAAAATAGAAAAAAGAAGGAGCATACACAGGCAAACAATTTGTCCAGTAATTAAAAATCCAGTCAGTAACTACAGCAAACTCATCACCATGGTAATAAATCATTCATATAGATTTGTATCCAGGTGCCACTGTGGGATATTTTTTTTTCCAGTCTTAAAAAGCTCCTTAAGGAGATTTGTGAAGGACAGTGATTCCTGCACTGCAACCTTCTGGAGGGGTTGAACTAGAGGAGATGAACAGACAGCCCCCAAGAATATTTGTTCCTGGCTTCCTTGTGGAGAGCCTGATGCCAATGGCAGGGATAGAAAGGTCATGGCTCCTCTCAGAGCTTCCTGTAACACAGTTCTTCTGTGGGGAAAAAAGGCATGTTGAACCACATGATGCTTTCCTATTAAAAAAATCTGATTTCCTCTAAAGCAATAAGACTTTGTTAAAAGACATATGCCAGAAAAACTACAAATGCTTCAGGTCTGAAAAATATTAATATAAGCTATGGAAAAAGTGCTACAGGATTAATCTGAGTTTTGAGTGCTGCATAAATACTAGAGTGGGTTTGATCCCTAAACCTGGAGGTAAAAGGTCATCACTCAGGGCATTAAAGTTTTTAAAAAAAAATTACATCAGAAGTAAAAAATCAGCAGTCCTGATACAGCTACCTGCAACTGAAATCACATAAAAGCAAAAAAGAATGACCAGCAGCAGGAAATCAGAAAGGTGATACTTGAAATCTCAGTCCCAATTGATGTAGATTCTAAAGTGCTCTTCCATATTGAAACAGCTGAAGTTGGGAATGCAAACAAAACCATTCTAGTAAAAATATTTCATGTACTTAAAAGGATTGCCATGTGAATTTACGGAACTTCACTTTCCAAATCATTTTCTTAGGTATTTTCTTCCCCCAGCTGAAATAACAACAAGGAGCTACTCTCACTAGTCCTTTCCTGTAGCCTTCCCACACCAAAGCAAATCAGCAGAAGAAGCAATATGGAAAGAACAAGGCCACGGTCACTGGGATACTTGGAGGCTTCCCCTTGCTGAGATGAACACCTCACCTGGCTGTGCTTTATTCCCTCTAGAGGAACAGCAGAAATGAGAGGGAAGGGCTGGGGGAGAGAAGTGCAAGCTTGTGAACTCCTGTTAAATGGAACAATCTATTCTCCTGCATTGGGAGAGTGTCCTAGAGCTCCCTTCCACCAGACCCTGACAAACATGAGCCACCAGGACAGGCTGCCTCCCATTGTGCTCTGCCTTTTCAAAGCAAACACTGCTCATACATGCATGTTTTAAAAAGGGTGTGCTCCCTTCACAGAAATGTTTTGGCACATGGATTTGGGCCAGAATCAACACAGATGAGTCTCCTGAGTTTTCTGCCTTAAGAATTGTCACACACATGGCAAATGCTGTCAATCTGCTTGTGAACATCACTGCCTGCTCTCCCCCTTGGTGCCATGGTTATACCAGCTCAGAAAGATAGAACATAGAGTGTCTCAGGTAGGAAGGGACCCATAAAGATCACTGTGTCCAACTCCCTGCTCCTCACAGAACACCTACAGCTAAACCAGAAAGCAACCACCTGCTCAGTGAAGAACTTTTTCCCAATGTCCAACCTGAACTTTCCTGATATAGTGTCAATCCATTTTCATGTGTCCATGATTTAGATTTCAGCATCGAGCCCTGCTCTAGATTTGCCCAAAGTTTGAGGGAAAGGATTGTGTTCCATCACTGAATAGTGCATTATCAAAGAGAGCAGCCAATGAACAACCAAAGGGAAGACACTGAAATTCTATTGGGAACAAACTAGAGCTACAAGAAGCTTTCTGGAAAACAGCATTTTCCCCTTTGGTTTCTTTGGGCCTGGTATAAGATCAGTACTCCCAGAGCATCAGATGCTAAGGAGAGATTTCCCCACATCACAAGGGGGCACACAAACACACACACACAGCAGCAGCAGCTGTACTGGAGAAATCAGAGATGTGAGAAGCAAATCAGGATAACAAAGAACAGCTCCCCAGAAGATTGGTCATGGCCTGGTGACCATGCCTGTCTGCCAAAATACAAGCTCTTCTCATTAACAGCTCATTTTCTATGTGGGCCAGTCCAGGGTAAAGCTGCTAACAGCTCAGCTCTATTCCTTTTGGGAGCAGAAGGTGCCTTGCATCTTCACCAAATGAAGCTAGTGGATCCTGCAGCAGCAAGATCTATTGTGAGTTGTAGCTGGAAAAATTTCTCCCTTAGGGTAATGTCAGGTGCCAGTACAGCTCCATGACAGTAATTCCAGAGATAGTGTGGCTCTTGCAGCCATGGTGAGTAAATAGTGGCAGCCCAAGAGCTCATGGTATTGATTTTTGTGATAAATCTGCCTTTGTGCTCTGTGCTTCACTCTGACAAAGATGTCTGCCAGTTTTGCCAAGTCTGGATAGTGATTTTTCTGGAAGCAGCCACCTCAGATGAACATCACTGCCAAACCACAATTAGCCAGAGGCATTGTCAGATTCTCAGCAGTTTTCTCTCAAAATGGAGCATGTCAAAAGGAAACTGGCCAAAGAGGCAATCTCCACAACCGTGGAAAACACTCCCAGGAAGAGAAGTTCCCTGTTTTCCTCCACGAGTACATTGCTGAGGTAGCACCATGATCTTACTGCCATTCACAAGAAGCCCCTGCAGGCCTTTCTCTCAGATGAGCTATTACCTTATCCTGCTTTGCTTCCACCCTTGGTGATGGCTGTCATGTCATGCCCAAGGAAACCAGAGGGGTGGGTGCTGCTTTCAGACAACTTTCCCAGAGCTGCCTTTGCCCAGAGCTGTGTCATGGAGTTCCTGGGATAGAACACAAGCTCCTGCATTTATACACATCTTGTGATTCCAAGCATTCCACACCTGCACAATGAAAATGAACTTTGCTTGTTATATCAACTTCTGTGGGCTTGTGGATGTCTATTCCCATTTCCTGTTCTTGGGTTCCACTGATGGACATTAGGTACTGTGGAGGGCAGCAGGAAAAGCAAATGCAAATAAAGGAAGAGCTTTGTATACATCCCCAAAAGAGCAGACAGAAAAGGTCAGACAACACATATTAAAAACAAATAGCTGGAAAAATAAACAGGATGCCTTGAAAATGAACCAGATGAGTTAAAAGGGACAGGAGGAATCTAAAAAGAAAAAAAAAAAAAAAGGTAATGAAAGGGAATGTAGGAGAACATGGTGAGCAAGATTGTTCCAACAGGAAACTCAGCTCCAGCAGAAAGCAGTAACACACCTTTACAGAGGAAAAAACAGTTACACAGAAATAATATAGAAAAAACAAGGCCATAAATTCACTCAGATGTCCAAGATTCCTTAGAGGAGCAGTGGAGAAACATTCCATAAACCAAAGATGCTGTTTTCACAAATCCTAATCCAGGCTGGGGGACTTGGGGATTTCTGTTTCTCACCATTTCTGTTTGTCTCCTCCATGTCCAAAGCCATCTGCATTGCCATATTTGCTTGACAAGGTGTGTATATACAGCAACCTCTCTGGGTCACTGACTACAAGGCAGAGCTGGTTTCCCATGACACCTTTTACAAGAACTAGAAGATTTTGAAGAAATATGACAGCTTGAATAAAAATGTTGCTTTGTGTCAGAAATGGAGGTAACTGAAGAAGTTGCAATCCCAAAGCTGAAATAACACTCCATGGGACTGAATCTCCCATTGTCCTGTCCCTGGTAAAACACACAGCCTGCTCCCTGCTCTGGGACCTGCATCCATTGACCTGTCTCAGAGAATTTTAAAAGGCCTTGCTGTCATTTCCTATTGGAAAATAAATACACTTCAAGAGCTCAGAATCTTTTGCTAAACAGAATGGTTGTTTTCCCAGGCCAAGAGCAATACTCTCCTCTCTGCTAAATTCTGTCCTGCTTTGGAACCCCACGGCTTGTTCTCTGGATGTTGATTTTAAACCAGCTTTCATGGGCAGCTGCAGTAAATAAACCCCTCAGCTGGTTTTCCATTCCACAGGGGGTGGGAGGGACAGGTCAGGTCCCACCCTGCAGAGATGCTGCTCCAGCAGAGTCAGGCACTCAGCTGCATGTGAACCCCTCAGATCTCAGCTGAGCTGCACGCTGCCACACCAGGGCCTGAAAACTTCCATATGCCTGAGCTGGAAGCTTTCCCTAAATCCATGAGGCAGCCAGGGCAGCTGATGAGAGTCTGATGAGGTGAAGAGGCACTGGGACAGGAGCAAGACATCTCCAATGCTGCTATAAACCAAAAATAAGTGATAGGTACTGCAGAAAAGTCCAAGGAAGAGAAGGGAGTCTGTATTATCAGAGTTTAATAAGTTAAACCTGTCAGAGCCTAACCATTATATGGCCATGCTGGTAATCATCCTGAAGTGTATTTTAATGTTAACATCTGTATTGTTTGCATGTCTCTAACATAAAACTGTAGTTCAGCTAGGGGTTTATGGCAGGATTGTTACTTTCTGATTGTTTTATTTAGTTTATTTGCAGGCTGCAAAACAGTAAAATCTTTCAAGGAAAAAAAGTTATGAGATCATGAAAAATCTCCATGCCTTTAAAAATGTATTTTATAAATTAATAAAAGGCAAAAATGCAATATACCTAAGTAAAAGTAGAAGGTTAATGCTGGATGAAAGGCAGCTCCACATTGCACAAAGACTCACACAGAGTTTGGAACATCCCAAACATGAAGTTACCGAGCTCATCCTTTCCTGCCAAAACTATTTTTGTGGGGCAGTACCCAACAGGAAGGTCCAGCTGTGAGAATTCCTGAGCTAACAATCT
The DNA here is from genome assembly GCF_029582105.1 of Oenanthe melanoleuca. Classification (NCBI taxonomy): domain Eukaryota; kingdom Metazoa; phylum Chordata; class Aves; order Passeriformes; family Muscicapidae; genus Oenanthe; species Oenanthe melanoleuca. Next base: position 2,986,477 of record NC_079353.1, read on the forward strand.
AACAAGAGTCTGGGCTGAAGGGTTTAAGCATATAATATGAAGAAATATCCATGACCAAGCTGAGGTAATAATTTTTTAGTGATCTAAACTAGATATTGCACATATTTGATACATGGTGAAGTGACACATGACAGAAATAGAAACATATTAACCCCCAAAATCTAATTAAAATTATATATTGCTTTTGGTGGGAAGTGGATTTAAGGGCTCACAATGACCAGGAAAATGAACAACAGAAATACACTGCTCTTTTCCTTTCCTATAAATGTACATGGAGCAAACTGAAAAACAGAACAGCTGTAGCACACCAGGAACCAATGGTCTGAATCATGTTCTGAAATAATTCTGGATAATGCCCCAGTCCAAACCAGTTAGCCTAAAAAGAGAAAATCTCTATTGACTTTAAGTAGTTCTCAAATAAGTTATTTGAATTAGCTGAGATACCATTTATAAAGTGTCTGTCTTCATGCTATAAAAGCATCACCATTTCAAAATTCAGACAAGAATTGGAGATGTGAGCTCTGCAACTTTCTTTCCAATGCTTTGCTTGTGGTCTTGGGGACTAACCCACATAAATATGAATATAATTAGATATTTAGAAATAGCAAAGAGAGTTCATTTGTTACAGAAATCAACAAAGAACAAGAAAGGGTTTTATAATCCAGTTTTGGATTTTAAATTGGATTCTTCATTGTCTGAAGTCTGTTAGTCATTATTCCCTGGGTGCAGTGCTTGAATTGACGTCTGCAAGGGTTTGTGTATGTATATGCCTCTAAGAAAACATTCTGAACAGTGAGATTCCCCAGGGAGTGCTGACACAAATAAAGGACACAACATATTTTATCTATTAGAAACACTTCAGGCTTTTAAGTAGTGCCAAAACCCACAATTAAATCAATATTAGACCCATAAGAAGAGATGATTCAGAAAAAGTTCTTCCCAGTAATGCACAGGTGGGTATTTGCATTGTGGGAACAAGCCAAATGGAAATTATTTTAACTCTGAACATGCAGAATGTTTCCTGGGACTGACAATGATCCAAAGCTATCTTATTCCAAAATTACAGCCCAATTCCAGAAACTCTTAGGTGAAAGTAACTCTTTCCAAAATAAAGATTTTTAATAGAGGGAAATGCTGAAATCATGTTCTGATCATGTGTGTTCTAGGTTTTATTCAGAAGATAGATATGCAAGCATCTTAGCTCCAGAGAAATCAGAAATCCACAAAAATCTATACCTTTTTCCCTTTTTTTGTCTAATTTCTACATTTCACCTTTCAGGTTTTCACTTTGACTTGAGTTTTGATCACTTTTGCAACAATTTTCTTCTTCATTCTGGCCAGGAAGGTGTCCAGAAGAATGGGTTTAGTTTTGTAGGAAAAGCACCTGAGTGCTCTTGTGCCCATGGTAAGACACCTTTGGGACAGCATTTGGCATTCTATGGAAAAATTATGCAATCTCAGTGATTTCTGAGAAAGGGAAAATGAAGAAATGATCTGTCATTATTATCTGAAATATAGCACCTACTACATTAGTCAACACTGTCCCAACTCCCCTCCCCAGCTTGAGCTGTTGCAAATGTTAGTTTGCAGCTTTTTGCAGCCAGGCTTGTCAGTGCTAAAAGGCAACTGTGCTCATTCTTTTGTTCAGAGATCAACAGATGTCACAAATAATCCCAAATCTCTGCATCAGCTCCTGAAAGCAGGTGCAATTATTTTTTCCTGGACTTGCAATAGTACATGAAAGCGTGCAGGGACTGGGAAAAAAGCAATTTGTAAATTGTACTGATTTAGACAAACCCTGCTCCTTGCAAAGAACCAAAGAAAAAAGCTTGTGCATAAAGACATCATGGAAGGAGCTGCTGAACAAATTCCTGTCTCTAACCAGGACAAGGCACAGATGAGTCTTGGCTTTGTTCTGAGAACAATTTGCATCATTACTTGCTCTGGAATTGCGTGTGTCCCTTGGTACAGACGCCTGCACGCGTCCCTTATCTGCAGCTTGTTCTTCCACTCATCTGACACAGAAATTTCCAGCATGCTGGAATACTTCTGCAGTGCCAGCGAGCCTCACTTCTGATCCACATTTTCCCATCTGCCTAGCTGCAATTTTGGCTTATCCATTTTCTCCCACTCATGGAAAAAATACCCAATGGTTTCCTTGTTTTGCTGTGGAGGTGCAGAGCCCCAGGTATGACCTGCAGCTACAAAAGCACAGCCAGCAGAGACCACACCAGGCAAGGGAGAGCAGCTGACATGAGGACAAGTCCCACTGTGGACCTTGATCCTTCCCCTTCCATGGAACAGAAGAGACACACAAAAATTAAACAAGTCTTGTTTTGACCTCCACAATGGTATTTAACGTGCCTGTTCACTGAAACTGTTTGTGTTTGTTCCTCAAACTGTTTTTAATCAGTATTTAGTTTGGAAATGTTTGCACAGAAGACATCTGGAAGAACGAGAAGGGCCAGTCCAGGGGTCTGTGCATGTCACGGCACTTGTCTATGGATTGGCCTATCAAATAAAGTTGTGAAATTGCAGTTTATGTTCCATTAGAAAGAGGTGGGGATAATTAAAAGCAAAGCAACAGAAGAACAAACAACAGAGACAGATGTTTACCAGATTTCCTTGACAAATTAATTATATATTTAAAGTCCTATAGTCTCCTTCACATCACTGGTTATTTGAAGATATTTCACAAAGGCCAAGTTTCTCAGCATCCTGAGCAAACCAGGGTCTGTAAATATGAAAGCACTATTAGAGAAGGTGAAATATCTACAGCCAACTCACAGACAGCACCCAGGAGACTCAGACAAGGCAAATACACCCACCAGAAACCCCATCTTTACTACATTTACTTTTCATCTTGTCCCAGCATTCCTTATGTACCAAACTCCAAAAATAAATAGATATTATGGGCACACAAATATTTCACCAACTTAAAAATAAATTTGAAAGCAATCCTTTCATTTCTGTATCCTTCAAATGTAAAACAGCTTCTTGTTTCTGTGCATCTGAATTATTAATAAGATTAGGGGTTAGACTTCATGGGTTTCATTAATTAAATCAACTTTAAATATACATATACAAATAATAACATTCTTGTCATCAGTTTGGCATACTCAAAGGAGAGACAGACGAGATTACCTTGGAAAATTTACCTTCTCCCTTGCTTTAATTTAAAATATTTCTTTGTATGGCAAATGGAGATTACAGTGGAAGAGAGGTTTAGAGGCTGCAGGTAGAAGTCCAAATTTCCAGATTTAGCTGAACAAGTTTACTTTAACATTCCTCTCCCTGTGCTGTATTTTCAGCTGGGTATGCTGGAAAATCTGGTGCTCAGATTCCACTGGCATCCAGATCCCACTTTGATTCAGTTGTGATCTTTTCTACTCCTTCCTGTCTTGCTGCAAATGTTTCTGAATAGTAATAAAAATGCAGACAAACTGAAGGACTAAACTGCAAAGGATATATGCACAAAAGAGAGAAAAGTTCAGAGGGAAAGAGATGTAACTATAATCTAAAACACCTCAGAATAAAGAATTACGTAAAGGAATTTTTCCATCATTCTCTATAACATCTTCCCATTGATTCCAATGGAGATGCAGAAATGTGCCATGAAAACACAGCTTTGGGAATCATTCCAGCCTTGGAACAAAATATGCAGCACAAAGCAGTTTCAAATTAAGGTGCTGAGAAGAGAGGGGAGGAGAGGGGAAGAGGGAGAGGGAGAGGAAAATTCCCCAAGGGACAAGGCATCATCACTGCACAAACCAGAGAAGGGACATAGGCAGAAATTATGTCAATAATCCACCAATACAGGGCTCCAGACCAACCTGGTCCAGATCTACCAGTTGCCTTTCACTCTTGGATATTAAATTCTAATATACAGGTACGTAGAGGAACCACAGCAAACAACTCATCCAAAATAGTTCTGGGGGTTTTGTGTTAAAATTAGAGAGATCTTTGAAAACCAAATGGAAACATACAGATGTGTAAGGCCAAGTAGCAGTAAAGGCAAGCTGGGTGCCTCAGAAGAATCAGTGGTGTGGGACATGTGAAGGGATGATGAAAGGCAGGACGAACAATTAAGTCTGATTTATAACATGTGACAAGCATAAATGGCTCTGCATTGGGGCTAATCTAAAGCAGCAATGAAAAGAGATGACACAGAAGACAGACAGGAATGTGAGTGGTGCATGAAAAGCCATGGATCACATGGAGCCCAGCCTGTGCTGGGATGAGGACTTATTCAAAATGCAGGGAATAGGATAGATAAACTAGAAATGCAGTTGTGTTTTGTTTTGGGGTCTTGTTTATTTGTTTATTTGTTCTGCATTTGAGAACAAATTGGGCTGCAAGAAGAGATTATGTGACTGTGGTTTGGACTTCATTCCAAATACAAATCAGCCACAAAATGGGTATAAACAAAACCTGAGTCAAATTCTAGGATACTTCTTTGCCAACAGCAGGAGGGGCTTTTATTTAATTGACCTTCTCCTTCTCTTCCTCAGCATCTTGGGGCACCTTTTCTCTCCAACACTGCCAAAAAGCAGGGAATCCTGTATCACCAGATAGGAATCCTAAAATCACTCCAGGGAACCTTGCAGTGCTATTTTTAATTTGCAGGGCTTGCTACCTCACAGTCCTACAAGATTTGCCAGGTCAAGTTCATTCACCATTCTGTCACAAGAGAATCTAAACCACCTCAATGCATGGCACAGGTAATGCTTTAGGAATGTGCTGCCACAAGGGCACTGTGTGTATCAAGGTACTGCATATATCATTTTCCATAAGTAGTAATTTTGAAGTGTGAAACAGCCTCTAAATATCCCTGTACTGCAGGAGCACGTGTGCACAGGCAGGTAGATGAGATGTTTAATAGCAAAGAGATTTCTGCACAAAGCCAATGTATATTCCCTGTATGACATCCATGCCTGGCACTGCCAGCAGTGTCAGGAAATTCTAGACAAAGACCAGACTCTGGTCTACTGTTTATAGGCACTAGAAAAGAAGGATTAATCTTCTGATTGTGACTGGCAGAGAAATTTTGCTTCATTCTTTGTTAGGCTTCTTTTCCACTTGGAAATGATCTGGAGCAGTGCAGTGGATATAGCCAAGGGAATGCCTGTGTTTACATTTGTAGCTGTTCTTGGGCACATACAGCAATAAATTACTCTAATTTAAAGAGCAGCCTTCTGACAACTTCAGAATTATGATTTAGCTTTACAAAGGAAACATATGAACATGATGCTTCCCATGGTAAATCAGCCAAAACTTCATTTCTTTTTGCATGAGGACCCTGCCTGACATAGCTATGCACAGATCCTTATATGGCTTGAGAATGAAGAGGAATTTCAGTCTCTATTTTTAGCTGTGCCATAGTTATACCTTTTTGCCTCTTATTTTAATTTTGCAGTCATGTCACCAGAGCTCAGCTCTTTGCAGTGACAACCTTTCCTCAAGGATCTCAAACATCATCTGACTAAACCTTCCAGGGAAGCATTTTTCTGGGAGGGAAGAGAAATATTAGATAAGGTCTACAGAAGAGTAAAGGAAGGTCATAGAGAACCAGTGCTCATGGACACATGCAGGCTTTAGGTTTATTTGGAGCCAGGGTGCATTTGTCTTAAACCCAGCATTAGGATAGGCTGAAACCCAGGACTTACATGTTCCCAAAAGACACACAGCTCATTTACTAATACAAATAATTTTATAACTCTTATAATATTATGAATATACACTAAATATGCAGAAGAAGAAAAAATTATTCAAGGAAAGGTGAAGAAGCAGCAGAATATGCAGAGGAAAGAGGCTTTTCTGTACTGTCCTATTTCCTTTTCTCCAACCCTCTTCAGTAATTTTAAAAATAGTCCTGAACAGGCCACAAGCTATTGCAGCACCTTATTATACCACCTTAGAAACCAACCTTAGAAACACATTTCCAGAACAAAATCTACCTAACAAGTAATTTTGTGTTTGGGCATTAATAGAAGGAAAAGGTCTATTAGATATTGAACCTTCAGGCACAGAGTCATTGAAGAGGAAACATTCAGAGAACCCCATATTCCATCTCATCATAGATGCTTAATTCTTACTGGTGAATAGTCTCCCTTGGATGCTTTCTCACAGCTTTCTCACTACAATGAAAAACAGACGCTCATGAATTTACAGTGACACCCAAGATGTCTCTATTACTAATCAGTGAGAAATACTTCCAAATACACATTTGGTATAAATTTAATAATACAAATATTGTTAGATTAGGGGGAAAAAAGCCTCCTATAAAAATACAGAATTACATTTTTAAGTGAGTCACAGTTTATATCTGAGTATACAGTTTGGGGTGACTCGAGGGTCTCTTCTTTTCACAAATGCTCAGCTTCAATTTTCTGAAAACCAGGCCTGGATGTGCTGTGGGAAAATGAGCATTCACAAATGGAGGCATCCCAAAGCAACAGGAACTTCAGAACATTCTGGGCACTGCACAGTCCATACAGTGACAGACCTGATCAGACTGATTGCTGGAGCATGGATCCCAAAAAAAGAAGGAAGAGCTACTGCGGCTCTTCAGCCCAGGATCTTCTAGACTGCACAGATCTGTGCACAACACATGTTGGGGTGCAAGCACTGAGACTTCACAATCAGAAATTTTGTATGCAAATGAGTCCCTGGCCATTTTGTTCCTTTTTCTACACTCTGTGCTCATAGGCATAGAATGTCTCAGTGGAAGTTGTGGAGAATCCCGTCTGGGTATCTCATTCTGATATGAACATCTCTGAAGAAGACAGTGCTTAAGAGTCACCCTCTCCTAGTCCTTCTCTGGGATGACTTTGGGAGTGTCTGAGCAGTCAGGGTACAAACAGGCCTCCACCAACACCCTCCAAACCAGTGGTGCATTAGTGAACAGTTCTACCAGGTCTGTTTCTAAATGTGTAACTACAATCAGCTCTTGGATATTATCCAATTCCATTGACCATCCTCCTTCAGTTTCTCAGGATGACTGGACAGACTGTTTCTGGATCCAGCCCTTAGTAAGACACCACTTCCAATTCTGAGCTCCATTTCCCAACCAAGACCTTTCTATGTCCCAGTATTGGCCTTGTTTTCTTCATTTCTTGCCTGGAGCCAGTGTCACAGACCACCACTGAAACACACCCACCACTTGAAGTCTGGTGTTCCATCAGACTGAGTGGAAGTTATCCAGCAAATAACAGCAGCCTCTGTTAACCACAGCAAAAGTGTGGCTTTCTGCACTATTCCTCCTCATTTCTGTTCCTCCTAATGTGGGATTGGTGACTTATCCAGCCTCTTATGCAATCCAACACTCAGTTTCTATATAGCTTCAGTTTTGTCTGCATTCAGCACAGCTCATTTTTCATCATTTCCTCACTGGAGATTAGGATGCTGAAGAATACATGTCAATCAAATGACCTACTTTTTTTTAAGATAGAAACTCCTAAGGGTGAAGTGCAAAACTCCAGTTTAATTAGCAGGCTTGCATAGCTCTGTGATGAGGCTTCAAGGGGATGAGGGGAAAGGGAGCCCTTGTTTCTTGCCTCTGTCTAGACAGTGGCATTGAATCTTTTCCAAAAGCCTGATCCTCAGCAGCCTCTTCACCGACACTTAGTTGAATGAGCAGTTTGCCATGGCCCTGTCAGTGCTTCCCCTGAGATATAAGAATTATAAAAAAAGGTGTTTGCTCAACATGCTGCACAAGGCATATGGCTGAGATGCAGTTAAAGCTACAACAAATACAGAAAGCTGCTCCACAGATCAGAACTCCCTGTTTTACAGTCCTACCTGCACATATACTGCACCTAGACACACACACAGAGCCCCAAAACATGGAAGTAAACACCAGTCTGCTATTCCAGGTAACTTTAACAAGATGGTCTTTCACCTTTAAATATTCATTAGGCCACTGGGAAATGCCAATTTCTTTCATATGCTTGTCTGAAAGACTCAGGCATTGCCAGTGCTTGTGTGAGATGCAGACAGCCATGGGACATCCAAACAGTCCCAGTGTGGAGCTAGGCTGAAGAATGCACTGCTGCTCTCTGCCATAATTAGCACAGCTGCAGTTCTTGTCACCCACATAGGTGTATTATCAGCTAATATGAAGCTAAAAAAACCTTACTGAATAATAGAAGCAGCCAAGGATAGAAAACCCAAAGCTGTTCTTGCTGGTAGCAGTGAGTTTAGAATCCCAGATTCAAACTCCTCGGGTCTATGTCAGATTTTAATTTGTATAACACAGTCTCTCTTTGATTTGATATTCTCCTCATCTTTAAAGTCTTCATTCTTAGAACTCATGCAGGCAAAATACTTATCAATACCAGCTGAAGCTTCATTTGCACACAAAGAATGAGCTGGAGTTTCAAATACATGATCTCTCTAGCAGTAGTGTCAGTGAAGGGGTTAATTTAATTTGATCACATCAATTTATATGTTTATTAGTTCCTGTTACCTCCTGGCTGTTGCTGGGTAGTAGAGAGGATCAAACAGATATGCTGAGCTAGGATTTGAGATTTCTTCATGTTGCATTTATATGAACTTCCCTCACGTCAGCTGAGGGTTTTAGCAGAGTTCAGAGTCATACTCAAAATATGCCCCAAAGACTATAAATTAGGTAAAGAAAAATTGTCATGCTATTGTTATCTTCATATTACAGTGATATCCAGGGATGTGGGCCTCACTTTAGGCATAAAGCCCTAAAATACCTGGGGAGGTTTAGTACATGAAATATAATCAGGATGCTACATGAAAAAAAGTTGTCAGAGTTTTTCATTGATAGAAGCATGCAACATTTAAATTGTGTAATTCAGTGGTTATTGTGTCTCTCAGGGTGGGCACTAGGTCTGACACTCTTAGTGACAAAATTAGCCTTTTGTAAGTCCCTACAGGCCTGACCTTTGAGAGAAAACATTTATAAGCCAAATCAGTTCTTGCAGCAGCATTAGAAAATAGTTTTCCATCTTACTAATTACAAAAAGTATTGCATCCATACCAGAGCAAACAAAAACCTCATCTGAACAGGCTGAGAATACTCCTGTTGGTGCCTGTTCAGTTGCAGTGCTCTCAGCAGATGCAAAGCAGCTGTGCATTTCTGCTTGTGGCCAAGAACGTGACTGGAATGGTTTAACCAGAGAAACCCTGCTTCCCTCCTCCATGTTTTCTCTTCCTCTTGGCACCGCCTTCTCATTCTTCCGCTCAATTGTTCCTTTAATCCATGAAAGCAGAGCAATGATGAGGCTCTTTCATGTAGATCTCATTCAAGTTGGCAATGCCCTTCATCTCCTCACTCCCTTCCTGAGGCACATCAGAGTTTGTGGCTTTTGCTCCTTCGCTATTGATCTCCAGTGTGGTGCAGGCTGTTGGGAAGGGGTTGTGGCCTGTGCTGTGTACACACAGAAAAGGCAGGCTGAGGACTTTTCCAGGCTCACTGAGACCAAGAGATGTACTCAGCCTGTGCCCTTCTGTGACCACACTGTAGGAGATCTGCTTGGGAGTATTTACTGAGCAGAGCCTGAAGCTGCAAAGAAGACTTTAACACAACTGTGAAAATGTGACTGTGGTCCCTTGTCACTCTGATCCATACCTGGCCTATTCCTTGTAGAATAGTTCACAGAATCATGGGATGGTTTGGGTTGCAAAGGACCTCAAAGCTCATTTCATCTCACCTGCTGCCATGGGCAGGAACACCTTCCACTATCCCAGGTGCCTCCAAGCCCCATCCAACCTGGCCTTGGACACTTCCAGGGATGGGGCAGCCACAGCTTTTCTGAGCAATCTGTGCCAATGTCTCACCACCCTCCGAGTAAAGAATTTCATCCTAACATCTAATCTAAATCTCCCCTATTTTAGTTTAAAACTGTCCCCTCCTGTCCTACCATCACGTGCCAATGTAAATTCAAGCTGAACTGCCCAGAGAGCAGTGTACTCCTCTCAGAGCCTGGTACTGTGTTCCACATGAATTTCCCTCCACAATTCTGCTCTCTGGAACAGCCTTCCTCTCCAAGTCATCAGGTTGGGAAAGAGGGAAGCAAGCAGGGGAGGTTGTTCCAACCCTCTAAGAGCTAAAAAGATCCTGACCTGCAATACTTCTTAATAAAAAGACACATGGAGCTCAGATTTTTATTTTGGTTATTTAGGCATATCTGTGTTCTCCCTAATTTTTCTGCCCTCAGAATCCATTTCCTATCATCTGTCTCGGATGTCTCACATCTTGTGCTTCCAGTGTCTGCCTAAAACACAGCAAACAGGTCAGGTTCATTGAAGAGATCAAAGCCTCCTTCACAAAGACATTCTATGCAAGTCTGTGTACATGGCTAAGAGAGCTTAAGGGAGCAGTTCCTGTGGTGTGGGGTAGCCAGCACCAGTGTTGGTATCCACTGCTCCTACTGTCCTCTGCTTTCCTGTTCTCATTAATGTCATAACTTGCTTTGATTTTAGCAAATGTAAAATAATTAATTCTTTGAATCAGCACAATCAGCAGGGCTTTTGTACAAGGCTTTGATGCTCAGCCAGGCCGTCAGCTCAGTTCTCTCCCTTCCCAGATAAAACTACATGAGGGATGGACTGGGTCACATGGAGCAGCAGATGAGGATTTTATGACTGACCCCACTGAAAACAGATATTTGAAAAAATGTTCTTGATTCTGTCAGAGTATTTGCACATTTGCCATAATTATCCTGTCATTCATCTCTTCACCTGCTACAATTCTGATTCTATGTGTTTGTTCTTTAGATCACCGTGGGTATTGTACCTTGTGTACTGTTTTCAAAGCACAAGAGACTCAAATGCACTATTTGCATATGCAAATGTTATGTTTCCATGTGCAAATGACAACAAATCCAAGAACTAAGAGCATAAATGATAGTGCAAGTAAAGTGATTCTCCTGTTAATCAGAGGCTAGATTTGATTCTTCATTGGAAACAAAGCTCTGTGATGTTTGCCAGAAATTTGCCATTTAATCTCCAGCACCACAGCTGAAGAGTTTTGGCAGCTTGAAGAAGAAAGTAACAGGAGAATCAAAGGCAAATATAAATACAATTTGAAATGGGGGAAGGAAAAAAAAGAGGATAAAAAAGTTAAAAATTACCAAGCATAATCATTTCTCTGTGCTTTGAAGTTTTCCCTGTGTTATGCTATAAACAGTTGTAAAAAATCCACTATTTGCTTTCTTTTCTTGGTAGGGGCATTAGTAAAGGAACCTCTGAGAAATAAAAAATATTTTGAAGACAAAGTCAAGATCTCAGCTATAAATCCATAAGAGCTTTCTGTGAAAGATTAAGTCAATCACAAAGGAGCTTGTCAAGCTCTGAACTTCAGAATTGTTGAAATCACACCCACACTGAGGAAACAACTGTGAATATCTCATATATTTGTAGTGAACTGAGGCAACTGTCAAGCCACTCTTTCGGTAAATCTGAAATCAAGAAAAATCTTCATTCTGTTATCAGTCAAATTTGTTACTGTTTTGTTCTTATGTGGGAATTTCTCATCAGAAGAGGCCAAACCTTAGTAAGTGTAAACTAAGTCAGTTTTACTGCTGTTCACCAGAGCAACAGCACTTAAGGACCTTGACCACTGTATTTAGAATAAACCTCTCTGCATAGAAACCTCCAATACTATTTATTCTTCATAAGTAATATTCATGTAATCATAATCAATGCTCTGATGTTACTTTGTTTTTCCAGCTTCAGGTACTTCTTCCTTATTGGCCAAAGCAACAATAATCCTGATATTTGGATGCTGTGGAAAACTTTATAAAAGGAGAGGGGTATCAAAAACAAATCAGTGTAGACTATGGAGTCCTTTTCCCAGGATATTTTACCCAGTTGTGGTGTAGAACCATCTATCTGCAACAAAAACACACACCAAGTGTTTTAAATACTGACAATTTCATTTTAAATTCTGCACCTGCAGAAGTCAAGCGTGATTAGGCTCTTCATAGTATAAACCAGCACTGGCTTTCCTTAAAAATGAACTTTTGTGCCTGAATTTGTTTCTATCTGCTTAGAAGTGGCTCCATGGAAACACATAGAACCTCTAAGCTTTAAAGGAAAGTAGGGGGAGTTTAAAAAGTAAAGCTGTTTGAGACTATTGATTTTACAAGTAAGTACTGTGAAAAAGAAGGTGGAAAATGTACTGGGGAAAATGTGGAATTTAAATGAATCCTATAAATAACTTTAACAGCATACACATCTGTACAAAGGCAGCAGGAACAGGGAGAAGTAGATCTTTCAAATTCACTCTAGTTGTGGTGTTAGTAAGTACAGTCCTCATTCGAGTGCAGTGTAAAGGCTTGGATTCCTCTGTCCTTATTTCCAAATTATTATAGATTTTCTAGATTACATAGAAGACCCGGGCAACCAAGTCCCTGCAAATTTAAGTGAAACCTAAACCTTTGTAAGTGCATTCTTCTCAGCGCTGAATTTCATGTAGCTCAGAAACCCAGAAGAAATATCATTCGAGATCCTTGTAGCAAAGGTACACATAGCCAAAAAACTTCTTTACAACCAGATGAAAAGGATGACACAAGCTCTGCTGAGTGAAGACCACACATGAGAAAAGCAACTGGAAAAAAACATCCTGAAGAGGAAACAAACTGTAACAGACTAATCCATAACATTAAACCCCAACCCACGGCTCCTGTCCCTGGATCAGATTCCTCCTGTTTTGCATATTCGTTTTGTTGCCATCACTTTTCATCCTCTTCCCTCTTTCCCTGTGACACAAAGGCAGAGCCCATCCACCCCTGCACACAAGCAGAGCCTGTCTGACACAGCCACATGGATGCAGTTGTTTACAAATGGGATGGCAAGCTCCAGACTTCCCAGGGGAGTTTCTTATCTGCAAATCTGCCTTTTACTCCAGGATTTTATTTTTCCACACTCATTTGTTGTCATGTTGATGACAACAGTTTCAGAAGTACAGTATGTTTATCAGAAAGATGCATATTCAATTAATATTGCTCTAGGCAATCTTCACTAGAAATCAAGGCTTACAAATCTCTCCACAATTCTCACAGATCAGCCCCCTCCAGAAGGATGTTTCAGCAGGATTCCCAAGATAATGCTACCCTACCCTGTAAGACCCTGCCTTGCTCATTTGGAACTTGACTAGAACTTTATTTACAGTCAATCTAAACTAGATACACCAGGAATGGAAACCTAAAATGTTAATCTTTTGATCTGTCATCACAGTTTCCCAGACATTCATTATCAAGCAGTTTGGTACCAATAACTGTTTGAGCCACCTTAAAATAGTCTGTCACTGCAAAAGCAGATATATATTTATAATTGATACATACACACAAGAGCACACACAGAGCTCCTGCAATAGAAATACAAACTCAAAGCATTTACAAGTTCAACTTCTCTCCATTATGTCTCTCTACATTTTCAATTAGGAGAAGAGATGAGGGTTTGGTTGTTTTTTTCATTAAAATCTTCAATTCTCTACATTTTTAATTTTAGTCCTAAAGAGCAACCTGATGGGTCATGCCAGGAAAGCAAATACAAGCAGATGTGTATTCATCTCTTCCCAGATCTGCACTAATATCTCATTTTTCTTGTCATTATGTAGCAGAATGGCTTTGCTGGAACCAAATGCCATTGGGTTAATTAAGTGAGAACACAAATGTCTTTATGGGGAGCCCTTTTTTTGGAGGCCTCCTATCTGTGGCTGATAATGTATCCAACTCACCACAACAATTACCCTTTCACAGGGGTTAATATTTCCAAATATTTATGTTGCAGTGAAGAAGAATTTAAACACATCAAAATTATTTTCATTGGCATTTCAAAAAAGTGTCAATTTCTACCTAAATAATTTGGAGAAGAATCTCACCACTGATGTACAGTCATCATTAAATACAGACAGGGGGAAGCTGAATTTTATTTCATGTTTTATGAGTTTCTTTCAAGGTATTAGACTGGAGTTCTGCCATTTGTTTAATTCAGAATTGATTAATCTCTCTCTTTTGCTTCTGATTTTACGAGACTGTGCCAGCACTCACACCTCAGACTGCATCAGTCCAAAACTCCACCTTACCTTACCAGAACAGAAATATCTTCAAACCAAGTTTCCCTTCACCTGTTTTAAATCATGCATTGCATTGTAAATCTATTTCTTAATCTTTAAAATGGAGAACATGTAATAGTTACTATAAAGACTGATCTTGTACCATAGGTTAAATGTCAGTTTTGACCTAATGATCCACTGGGTTTGCCAAGGATGTGACTAAAATCCAGGACCCCAAGGTGTCAGGTAGGGAACCAATCCCTCAAGGCAAACAGCAGAACTGGTTTCATCAGTGCAGACATAGCCTGATAAGCATTCTTAATTTAATGGAGCTCCTGCAAATAAACAAGCTTAATGAAGATTACTCGCTTCCTGGAATTCATTGTGCTGCTCCAATTTAATGCTATCACTTCCATAAGAGGCTGTGACAAAGTCTCTGGAAAAAAATAAAATATGCAAATTCAGACACTTCAAAGGCTTTTATTTTAATTGTGCAGAAGGCAGAACAGAACAAGAGCAACTCCACTAAAAATGGAAAAAGCATAAGAGAGGAAACTGATACATTTCCATCATTGCTTTCAGCTCTTTAAGAATCGCAAGTTCTCTGAACTACAGTTCCCCTGAACCAGTGCAGTTCTCAGGATGGGTTTGCTGAACTGCAAGAAATGTCCACAAAAAGAAATTTAGCCCTCACAATACTCCCTCAATTTTGGTTTTATTGCAACCACTGAGTTCTGCCTCAGTTTGCTGAAGTTTCTAAATACTATGATTCAATTTTGGATCACATTCAACAGAATCTGTGACCAGCTTTTAGTCATTTTCAAACAAACCTGGGCTGAACTGTGGCTTGGCACTCCAGCCAGGGGTGTTTTGTGGTTTTGATAGAATTTTGCCCAGAATTTGGGGGTTCTTTTGAATCAGAAATGAACTCAACATGAAAAATTCAGATCTGGGCCAAGGTTTGTGGGTATTTGGATCCGCAGTTGTGGTTCTGGCCCAGTTCTAAACAGAGTTAAAACCACAACTCAAATCAAAACTGAAAAGAGTACATGTAAAGCCAGCCAAGTACAACAACCAAATTTTACACAATCCCTTAGTTTAACAGTTTTACAGTGGATGTTTTAGGCCATTTTGCAGGTACTCATTTCTCTCAGTCTGCCACAGGACTGTGCAATGACTTTGTATCAAATGACAATTCCTTTAATGGGTGTAAAATAAGCTTTTAGAACTTCATCTTATTTTTTCCAGTACTACACCTGAATTGACTGGGGATAGGAACACTTGAATTGTCTGTATTTAGGAAGCCATTTTGCCTCTGCAACAAGTTTAATTCCAGGAACAGGACTAAGAATAAGCTCCTCAATAATGCTGAAATAGCCAGGTGAGAAAACAATGTTAGAGACTTAGGGGTTGATAAAAGCTAGTACAACAGCATTAAAGTAAAATAAATTATTCCTCAGTTTCTAGCCTCAGTTTCCTACATCATTTTGAACAAGTCATCTTGTCCAAAACTGACATTGGAAATACCAGTTTGCTGTGTAATCCTCTCCAGTTTCAGCTGGAGGAATAACAACTTCTGACTTTTTTGAAACTACTCCTCTTTCTCCTGAAATATTTGGCCTCTGCACCCAAAATTATGAATGTCTCTAAAAGCAGGTACTGAAGGCACATGGGTTGTTTGGGAAAATGTAGATTGGAATATAGCAGTAATCACTGTTATGAACAATGAATTGCTCTCTTTAAAAGTAGTGCCATCATTAAAAAGATACAAAGCAAATCAGACCCAGTGATTTCTTCCTGACACAGGCCAGTTTTAGGACAGCAGAGTTCCCACCTCATCTTCAGATCCTTGATTTTTAGACAGTACTTAAAAATTTAAGGGGGTGTGGGGAGGGTGTATTTTCCTAAAAGTAAGACTTTTCTGGCAGCCAATTTTTAAGCAGAATTTTTCTAATATCCTTTTAGCACCAGGGCACCAGAAACTTCTGAGACACCTGAAGGGAGTCCAGGGGTGAAACTTTCCCTGCCTACAACATTTCAGAAATGCAGCTGTTCTGCAGTGAATTTCTCAATGCACACTTTGTTTTTACTTAAGGCTGTAGTTTGCACTGAGTAACATCATGTCTAGGGAAAGGAAACTGATCTCCTTCCAGTATTCAAAAATATTTTCTTTTTAGGTTCTTAACTCCCTCAGTGGTTAATACTTATAAAACAGCTCAGGAAAAAAAATCATCATAGAAAATGAGAGATTCTTTGCTGAAGGGCCTCAGACCCTGGGCTTTCTTGGTTTACAGTGCATGCTTGTATAAATATTTATCTAAAAGAAATGAAGTGCTGCTATTACTGAGCACCAAAAAAAAAAATTCTGAAACACATGTTTTCCCCGAACATTATTTTGTAAGATGATGATACTGTTTTGTTTGGTGTGTAAATTCAGCCATTGGATGTAGGATAATGAAAAGCAGCTCAAACTCCTTTGCTTTTAATTTATAGGTGCATTCATGAGGAAGAGGCCCCAGTTCTTCAAGCTATTCTGCACAGCTTGTCAGACTGAATTAGAAACAAGAAGATGAAAGGTAATATCAGGATTCCCTAATTTTGTATAGTTAGCTCCTATATAGCATTTTAAAAACTCATTTGAAGACAATCATTACAGAGTGGAAGAAAATTCAAGAAAAAAGAATTAAGAGCAGGTATGAAAAGGATTCAGGAGAATCTATAATTAAAGCCACATGCAGAACTAGAGCACAGTGTTCTTGTGCTTCCTTTCAATAATACTTCATAACCCTAAGGATATTATCCCAGTCAGGGGTCTGCTGAGCAGGACAAAAGAACATCCATATCCCAAACCTCTTTAAAGTTTGTGCTTGGCAGGATAAGACAAGGGAGTGATCTTCAACTCTATTTTGTGTTCAGGGTGTGGGCTTACAAAGACACATGGAACTAAGAGCCAAGCCTTGTGTGCTCATGAAAGGAAAATTAAATCTGAAAAGAAGGACTCTGGAAAAAAAATTAAAATCCAGCAGCCTACATCATTGTATGAAGAATTTGGAGCACTTTTTAACCAACACAAAATTCTAGGAAGATTGGCTGTATTTATGGTTTGTGGGCTTGCTTGAGCAATACACCTCCAAACCATGTAAGATCCAGCTTATACCCATCTGTCCCTGCCCCTTTTTTCAACTTCATGTGTATTTTGATAAATTCTGCAGCATTACCTGTACATCCATTGACACCAGCAAAACAAATGGATACTCTCACAAGAGAGGATGGAAACAACATATAGGAAGAAGCATGGGAGAGAGGAAACTTTCTGGATATGAGTTTCTGAGAGCAGACAGGAGTTTCTGAGTGCAAAACAGGCACCAGCACTGTGATTCTGCTGAAAGAAGTTTGGTGAGCCAAAAGAGATGTAAAAAGGGGAGGAAAACAATCCTACAACCAGCAAATATGAGAAGACATAATAACAGACACAGGATTGAAAAAATAGATGAGGATTCATGCTTCATGTTATCTGATAAAGCCAGCATTTATTGATATGTACTCTTCTAAAAATCTGGACATTTATGTAGGTTCCTAAATGGAACACAAGTTCTTTATCTGAATTTTGGCCCTGGAAATCCCATTTTTCCATGGTTCAGATACAGTAGGGGCAGCACAACTACTCACTTTTTCTGCATTCTAATCCTTGCCTACAAGCAGTGTGTGACTGATATCTGAGATATGTATTCAGATAGATGGAATGTGACTGTCTTGAATTTCCTTTTGGAAGAGGATCATGTCCTGGAACTCCTAACACCATGTGTTTGTGTTAGCCCAGCCCATCTTCTGTTGTCAGCAGAGGGACATGTGAACATGGAGCTGCATCAGCTTTCCATGCCTGCTCTATGTATTAGCAAGATATTTACCAGACAAGGACAAAAGATTCTTATTCACTACTCTGGCAAGCTCGAGAGTTTGAACTACAAAGAAAAATACAGATCTGTACAATTGGAAAACATCCCTGGCTTTCATTCCATTTCTGAAACTCCTTTTGTTTCCTTATCTCTGCACTTCTAGTGTCAGAAGTTTATGACCTATCAATCAGTGAAGTATTAAGAGTAACTATTAAGGACATATTTATGTGAGAACCATGTGGAGCTCTTGGCATCATGTATGTCCTCAGCCTCCCTTTGAGCCCACTCATTTCTCTGGGAGCATTTTGCTCTTGGAAGAATGGCCTACTGTCAAATTAGTCATTTAACCATTGACAGAATGCCTGCTTCTCCCATTTTCAATTTGTGATCTGTGTAGGAATAACTATTTGATTCAGGCACTTCTGTAGGCAGACAGCTTTACCAAATGAATCATTAATGGAAAATGAAATTTAAGACAAAAATCAGCAGAGACACACCAGAGTTTCATCTCATACTTCTCCCTAAAATGAGGGATTGACCCTTTGGTTCTACAGCTGGTCCTGCCCATGGGATGAGGAGAACTTGCAGGTCACGGCTTCATTCAGTAACATTTTTCTCCTAACCAAATCCTGAGATTACTGCTCTTCCCATTAAAAAAAAAAAAAAAAAAAAAAAAATCAAATCAAATAAAAGCAGAGTTAATCCCTGGAGCTAATGCAAGTTTGGCCATAAATTTCAAGGAGGATAAATTTTTAAGACTGTCATCTGATTTTTTTATTCTTTAGCTCAGAATAGAGCAGAAGTAGAGAAGACACAAAACCTGAGATGTAAACAAGAGAGAAAAAAACTCACTGATAAACTAGAATGAGATTCAAAAGATCTAGTTTCAGATTTCCTACCTGATCTAAAGAATTCATTATTATTATCTTCAGAATCTCTAAACTCCCCATTTCATCATTTTGTCTGTTTTATTTCTGAAGGTTAATCAGATCCTAAAGGCAAGAACTGGTTTTACTCCACAGGAGCACAGCACACCTATAGGCAGTCCTTGCTCTAATACTAATGAAATAACAAAGACCATAATAAAGATTTAAATCAGATCACACTGTCCTCACATGTTTGAATATTCTGAACTTTGGCATGTTTTAATTTTGAATTTACATTTTGGAATTGAAACAATGATTTTAATTCTTAGAAGTCTGGGGAGAACTTTGGGGTTGCAAAATTTTCTGAGAAGAGCAAACAAGAAATGCAACAGTGACTAAAACAAATTATGTCAATCACAATGGAAGTAATTAGTATTTAGCTTTGCTTTCTTGGTCTTTTCTCTCTGTGTTTTACCTCCATGACATCCCTCCCACCTCATACTCTGCAATTCACTCAGGCTGGAACAATCTGTTTGAAGGGCATGAGGAGAGACAGGAGAGGGGGATATGGGGAACATGAAAGCAGCAACAAAGCCACATCTCCTCCTGTGATTAAAAGAGGCAGAAGATCAAATATGAACTTTAATAGTAGCAAACTCAGGACCAGACTTAATAGTTGCAAATTGTTCCAAGTGCTCAGCACACTGATGTGCAGCAACACTCAGAAATTAATCTAAGGAAAAGCTGCTAAAGGTGGGGGGAACCCACCAGAGTGATAATGCATCATGGAGAGCTGTCACAAGAAATGAAAGTACAGCAGCAATTAGCAGACACAGTACTAAGCACTGTGCCACTTTCTCCATTTTAATTGTACTTCATCTTAGTCAGAAGCTAAACTCAAACTGAACTCTGTTGGAGATGGCAGAATTGACTCGTTTAGAAGAACACAATGGCCTAACAGCTAACTTCTACTTTTCTAACAAAATAAAGAGTAGGAGTTGGAGAAAAGGAATGCAGGAAGAACTGGGAGTAGCAATGCTCAGAACAGCGCTCATGTTCTAAAGGAAATCCTTAAAAAAACCTCTAATATACCTCCCATCACTCTCTATTAAATTCTTTCTTTGTATTTACACCTTCAACACTGTTGAGAATGCAGCTGGTCCTGAGGTCCTTTTTACTGGGGTCCTTTCCTTGTTGGCTGGAGAGCTCCATCCTCTTGTCCCTCCTGGAGAGTCCAGCACAGACCCCTGGGCCAGACTGGCAAGCCCCTGAGTGCAGAGGGCACTTTGGGAAGGCAGCAGCACAAATAAATCCATTGGAGCTCGATGGGCAAAGCTCTGCCCCTGCACTAGAGCAGGGCTGACACTCAGCCCTCTCCCATTTCTCACTGTACTTGGCCTAACTTCATAACTCACAAGGGCTGCTGGTGGTGGTGAAACACACAGTTCTGTCTTCCCAGAATGTTTTTCTCCTTGTTTTTGAGGTTGCAAATGCTGGGAGACAGAGCTGCTTCCTGCACAGTACTGACCACTGGGTATCCCAGCGTTTCATTCTGCCTGTGGGTTTCTTTGGAGGAGTGGATGCAAAGTGCAAACTACACTGGACAGCTCTGAGGAGCAAGATTCAGTTCCACATATTTAGAGGAGCTCCTCTGCAAAGTGTTCTTCCCAACAGATATCATTTTGATGAAGAGATAGCTTTTCTTCTGCAACGTGACACCGATCTGTTGAAGTTTTTAAATCCAAGATGAACAATTATTCTTCTTGACACGACATTCTACTTTTTTTTAGCTTTCAACAAGCTTTAATAACAGAGAAGAAAAGATAAGAAAGAATTTTTGGCACACTGTGATTCCTCACACAAAACAATAACTGTTTTGGCATCCAGAGATGTCGGCTCCATACTGAAATATCATTTCATTTATTTTTACACATTGCTGGAGGAATTACCATTAGCTCTAACAAGCTCAATACAAAATAGTGCCAACATGAGACCTCCCACTGAATAGAGAGCAGGTATGTGGATGATGTTCAGTGCTCACATACACATCATCACATTGCTCAGGAACACATCAAACAAGTGACCAAGAATGATGAGCCAGACCCTGGCATGTCTGCTGTGACAATGAGCCTACATCTTCTGCACATTAAACCCTCCTTGCTATCTTTATTCTTATTTCTTTGTCATTAACAGACCTTCGGGTCTCCCAGAATTTATATACTTGACCAGTTTGATCAAAGAGCCATCTCTATGTAAAGCTCAGTGGATTTTAAATCTAACACCTTGCCAGTCCTAAAACCACACACAGTCTAAGTCAGTGAATTCCTAGCTACAAATGGAAAGCACACAACCAAGACGATTCATTATTGATGCCAATGCCTATTTAAAATAATCTTGAAATTTAAATAATTTCTTCATTATTATTTTTGCTGTCCAGAAATGCAGAATAAGACAACACAGATCAGCCATCCAAAGTTCACCATTCTCTCAGTATTTAATAGCCCAGGACAGCACCACAAAGAAGTACTAATTCTTCCTACTAACCGTTCAGAAGCTAATTTGTCTGACACAATGTTTTAACCCTGAATTGTATGATTTTTATCATCATTATTTTCATACATGAACAAAATACCAGATATCAAAGTCAAGAAGGAAGATTTCCAATAAGAGAATAAAGAATGATTCAGAGTGGAGGGGATTTGAGACTGGCCCTGTTGAGAGCCTTGTGAGCAACCATTTAATGGCAATAATATGAAGAACTAGTAAAGGTCAGACTGACCATCAAATGTCAGTCACAGTCATTCCACTGGACCAATTCCCAAGGTTCCTGACTCATTTTTTCATTCAGGCAAAACCAAAGTCCTATGAGGTGGGGGGAAACTGTGCATAAATGTATCAGACTGAGACTGAAGAACTGGTTTCAATTCTTCTCAAAGATAATTCCTTTCTTGTTTCAGCAGAATCACATGAGACCACAACTAGAATCAGGTCCTGATGATTACAGATGAAAAAAACATTTCACTTGTACCTTTGCTGTCCTTAACTGAGGTCCATAAACAACCTGACTGAAATGTAAAAAAAAAAAAAAAACACAGTACTTTCAGCTTTTTAGTTTAATTCTTCACTCAAGACTTAAAGCAAGTCTGGACAGGATAAGAAATTTACCCCAAAATATGAGACACCACTACCTGCAGAAGAAAAGCACCCACTGTACAGTTAAGTAAACCCAAAATAGTCCCATCATTACTAACTGCTAGACAGCCTCCTTCAGTGAAATTATTGCTATTGTGTTTCCCATGGAGAATTCAAAGTAAGAACCAGATGTCTCTTACTTTTCTGTAAATTCAAACCTAAGTGAAGTGACAGCTGAATAAAAGTAAAGGAGCTATTCTGAGATCTCCCATACAGAGCATGGAAACCACTTCCTTTGCCTGCAGGTGCTTGCATTGATTTCTCACATGGACTATGACCAGTAATTATGCCACTGTGAAAAGAAAGAACAAAAGCACACAACCCTCAGCCACCTCAAAATACAATTTTAAAGCCAAGAGAAACTCTTATTACAGATTTCTCCAATGAAATCCCTGGAATTTTGTCACTGTCACACCAATAAAGTCAGCACAGAACTACCACCAATCCCTCCAGAACAGTAAATTTTTAGCAGGTGTCAACTGTAAGAAGATTAAATATGACCATGGTATGCTGCATTAGCAAGTTTCCAAATTTCATCCAAAATTCTCTGCTTCTTTTATTGGCTTTTTCCTTGTATTTGAGCTCTCACCATTAAGTGTAAACATGTTCCATGACAGGCAGCAGGAACATTGATTGTGGGTCTCAGGGACAAGCTGCTGAGCCCAAAGTGAATTAGTCAGCCAAGGAAAAGATGGGTGGGGTTGGCCACCTTATCAAACTCGCTACGAAAATTAGCAAAAGAAATAAGAATCAAGGAAGCAAACAATTCTATATCCTTTTAGAACTTTCTCCCTCATCAGAGTGGGGATTTTGAAGAGAAATATGCAACCAGAGGATCAAACAGCGTGGTAGTTCTGTAGAGAGAATATGAGTTTGTTGTCCCCAAAATCCTTGTTTTGTAGCAGATAAAAAGCATCCAGATGTCACCAGGAATAAATGCCCTGTTCTGTACGCTGCACCGTACGTCACTCTCACATGCTGCCGAGCTTGACATGGATTCAACAACCCAGCAACAGATGGTTCAGCTCTCTGCTTCCAGGGTGCGAGTTTAATGCTTTTTTTAGGAGGTATTGGGGCAATTCTTCTCTGCCTTTTATTTAGGCTAGAAATTAAATTAATTCACTGCAGAAATACTTAAAATACAGAGGATATCAGAGACTGGTAATGAGGGTTTTTTTATTTTCTTTTTTAATTTTGAGAATTTATTAGAGTTTTTCTTCTTTTTTATTTAAACCTAGCAGCCAGAATTCATTGTGGCATTACCCTTCCAGGGACTAGAATTTATTTCTGGAGTGCAAAGCAACCTGTAAATTTATGGGTGCTATATAAATAAATAATCCAGTATTATTTTTGTAACTCCAAAGCATGTTGGCTTTTTCAAGTTCACATGATGAATCTGGAGTTGGGCCCAGGATTTTTGGAACAACAACTTACATATTGTTACATTAGTGCAAGATAATTCTGTGGGTGCAAAGACATTGAAAACTTTAAAAATCCTTGAAAATGGTGATGGCTGAGACATTTAGTATGGAAGGAAATACCTTTCCCTGAACAGTGTGTTCTGGGCTTTAGGCTTTAAGAGATTTTTTTCCCTCTGTTTGAGGTTTATTTTATTTAATTTCAATTGGCAAAGGCTTTTAGGACATCATAAGGTCACTGGTTATGGCAAATCATCCCTCTCTGCGTAAGAGGCGTAACTTAGACACTTGGATTTAATTTTGTTGTTGTTGTTGTTAGTTTGGGGGGGCGGGTTGGGTAGGGTTTTTTTGGTTGGTTTGTTTCTTTGGGTTTTTTGTTTGTTTGTTTGTTTGTTTTGGTTTGGCTTTTTTTTTTTTTTTATGCAGAGGTAAGAATTTAGATTGCCTCCTTCATTAGTTTCCACAACAAGATGGCAAACCTTTCTTCACAGATATCACAGGGCTATATGAACTGATACTAGTGCCAACTTTCCCTGGCAAATCCTGAGAACCTGATTTCTTCATAATTCATAACAGTATAAAACAGATAAAGACAAGAGTTTCAGTGATGTAAAAGTCATCTTGGTACTTTTACAAAAACTAGCACCTAAGCAATGAGATGTGAAAAAGTAAATCCAAGAACCACCAGCACTGTAAGAGACCTTCTGAGTCCTTTTGTTTTAAATACAAAATGCTGAGTTTATTTCATTTATTTGAATGTTTCCCTTCCAGAGTGCACAGCTGAGGGACCAAGAGTGCTTTCTGCTGAGCTATGAATATCTCCAATTAATATTCCCCCTTAACAACATTCACTGACCAAATTAGAAGACTTGCCAAGTTTTCTCTGGCAGGTGATGTTGGTAAGTACTGGAAGTCTTATTTCTGTGCAAGGTAAGAATTCAGACTCAACAGAAATTCAGGACTTAATCCTAGAGATTTAACTCACATTAATATTCTTACTGGTTTATTGGATTTTCTCTGTGACTGAAATACAGCTACACAAGATACTGTGGCCTTTTGACAGGGAATAAGGGAATTTCTCTTAACTAGTCCCATCTAAACATCAGCACCCACTGTGCAGAAATAAGAGCATCTGGAGAAAGTCAGCACAGATAAGGTATCTCTGACAGTAATCCCAGGATTTACATACCCCTGTACCCAGGTCTCTGTCCTTGACCTTAAGAAACCACTCTGAAAGAAATGACACCACCTCATTCTCCCTGTTCAGCATCAGCTCTCAGGTTTGATGTTTCCCATTCATTATGTCAAGATATTATAAGGCCCATAAATCAAAGAACAATTCTGAACTGGTTGACATTACAAGTAAAATAATTTTCTATCTCTTTACCACACAAAGTGGATCTAAAACACTTTAAGGTAGTCAACACAACACATCACCTGAAGACCTTCAGAAAAACCACTGTTTCTAAATAATTTCACTTTCCAGACAATGCATTTCACTACCTACAATAACTCTTGGGCTGCATTCTTTTCAAAAATTCTTGTACTAGCTTTTAAAGCTGAAACACCATTTTTTTCTGTAGTCAGTGTTGCCTCTGGCTCCATGTCATACTGTCTTACTCAAAAGCCAAATCAGATGTGAAAAACAACTCAGTAATTAACCAGCAATTTGTATAAGACATAAAATATCTTCATAGTAGGGGTATAATGGAATCATTATTGAAAGCTGTCTAAAAGCACCATGTGCAAATAGAGAGAAAGATGTTTGACCTCAGCTATACCAATTTCACAAATAAAGCCTTAATAATAGGCTGCAATCACACTTGGCTGGGCATTATTTCCCAGACACGCAAGGTCTGCGTTACAGGGCCAGAAGCAATGACTCACTGCCAGCTGCCGTGATGGCACAGGGCAGCTTGCTATTCTGTCAGAAGCTGTTTTGTGCACGTTGTGAAAGCTCCTAGACATCTGATCCCTGTCTATAAGAAAGAAGGTAGGGAGCTTTCCCCATTTCTGAGGCATTGTTTAAAATGAATTTTTGAAGGTGAGCGAGAGAATCAAATTATCCTTTATCAAAGATGCCTCAAAAGGTTTTCAAGACACAACTAATGAAGGAGGGCTGAATGCTTCCCACCCAAAGGCCACAGAAATGTGTGTTTGATGCTACATGGACACTCACATCCCTCAGCACCGCAGGCTGCGATCACCAGGCAATGCTGGACTGCAAAACAAACCCACAGTGCTAAAAGGCTGCACAGCTTTCCTGCCCCAGTCCCTGTCTAGGTCCTCAGCTGCCCAAATTCCCACCAGCTGCAAGGAAGAATTGGAAAGCAAGCCAAGCCTAGCAGTTCTAAGGCAGCTGATGACCTGTGTCAGTAAAAGCCCTTATGATCATTGCCATGGTTTAGAGACACTGATGTGTTTCTGCCTCTTTGCCCTCATGGAGTATCTGCTATTTCCTCTTGTCTCACAGGCATGACAGTGGTCACACTTCTAGCAAAAGGCACAGGTTTATGTGACTCTCCAAAAGTTTGGAAATGAATAACTGGAATTCAGCAACTGACTAAAACCTTATACAATTTGTCTGATCATCTACATTTTTGTCAGTGTATCTGAGTTTCTCAGAGATTGGCTTACCTCATGAGATTTCTAGGATTCCTCATTTCTAAACTTCCTGGAGATAAGCCTGTCTCTTACCATGCTGACACTGCTGAGTCTGCTCCTGGATAGTGCCCAGACTTTTAGAGGAGCAGCCAATGTTGGACATATTTTGCAATAGCTTCTTAAACACTCTGAAGGAAATAAGCAATATTTCTTCTTGTAAAGTGATGAGGGTCTTAGTTTTTCTGACACGTATCATCTGGTTCTTCAGTCTGCTCTTTGCAATAAGCAAGTAAGACAGGAGTCAGGCTTCAAACACACACTGCTGTTTTCAGTAGTTTTTACCATTTCTCATTTCCCACTGACACTCTCTGCAGATCACATACGGTGTTCACACCTCTTCAATACCTTAGAAAAACTGAGGGAGCGAGATCAAGTTGAAAAGCTTGTACATAAATCTTTCTACAGAGGGAAAAATCACAGAGAAAAATTTCCTGCTTGAGGGCATAAGGTAGCCTCCACATGCCTGAGGTTAGGACAGATGACCCCTTTTGGAATAATAATTCCAGGATTGTCTGCTGTAGGGTTTCCTTGCAAATTTTTCATATGGGACTGGCCACTGCCAGAGGTATGGATTGGACTAGATGGCCATAGCCATGACAATATAATGGTACACTTCCTGTCTTAGCATTATAATTAATTGTTAGTTTTATCTTATATGCTGTCCCCTCACATTATAATAAACTTCAAACTTATAGCTGCTGCAAGAGAAGTTTTTCTCTTCAGTCAGCAACAGTGCTTGTCTAGTAACTAAAGCTGGGCATCATTTAACATCAGTTTCTCTACTACCACAGAAAACAATTACACAATGGCTGAGTCATATCTGAGGTTTGAAGATTGAGTTTCTGCTTAAATTCTTCAGAAGCAATAGTTTTCCAGATTTCTGGAAAAGTACTATGAATGTTCCAGCCTGAAATTCTAGCTAAATAAAGGAGTCCTGCTTTATGTTTAGTGTGTCTTTCATAGTTTTCAGATTGAAGATGCAGAGGAAGCAAGTTGAGGAGGAACAGTTCCCACAAAAAAGGACAATTGTATCACTGCAAAATTGCGTGTGACCCAGTTCAGAGCACAAAGCACCAGGAAAGGCAAAGACAGCTGAGACAGCAAATTCTCAATCTGAACACTTGGGAGACTTTCCTAAAGGTAAAAGAAAGATTAAAACGCAATGAAGGAGAAAAAGACAATGAATGAAATTACATAAATTGTTTGTTTGAATCCTAATAATGAAGGACTTTGGATAGACCTTCACTTAAATGAGAAACTCATGCTGGAGAAGCCCATGTTAGCTGTTCACAGAAGCTGAATGCCCCAAACTATAAGTATAACCAAGTTTATGCAAAAACATTTATCACACATTATTTAGTCAGTCAGACATCCCAGTCTTATTCTGGGATGATACAAAATAGCACAAATCACATTTCATTACAAACACTGCTAGAATATGGAAACCCAGTTACAATTATGTAAGTATAAATAAGTACTGTAAATAGAACAATTAGAAGAGCAAAAATCCCTAAGCTTCTCCACATCAAAAATATAGTTGGCATCTGTTTGTATTTGAATACACATTGAAAGCAGCTCCTTAAAGATACAAAGATTTTGCAAGTGTCTGCATTAGTAGCTCTATAAACTTTCAGACTGTGATGTTTGCTGTGTTTAAACCTGGTACTGATGCAATAATGAAACAATAGTGAGAAAACAGAGGTACATACTGACTGCCCACCTGCTTCTGACCTCAGGTGGAGTCAGCTGGAGGAAGGGGAAGCATTTCAAGGTATGAGCCAGTTTGAGTCTGAAGGTGCCTTCATGTCACAGAGGCACTCAGATAAGGTTCTCAAAGACTGTTACAGAATTTTAATAAGCTTTGTAGAGTGAATCCATTGCCTACCTGATAGATATGACAGATGATTGCACACCACCTTAACATTTACTCTCTTCAAAGTGATGTGCAGTGCCTAAGATAATAAAGTGATCTCCAATAATGCCCCAGAATGAAAACACAAAAGCATCTGTCAGAGGCTCAGTTCCCC
The DNA here is from genome assembly GCF_029582105.1 of Oenanthe melanoleuca. Classification (NCBI taxonomy): domain Eukaryota; kingdom Metazoa; phylum Chordata; class Aves; order Passeriformes; family Muscicapidae; genus Oenanthe; species Oenanthe melanoleuca. The sequence goes on from NC_079353.1 coordinate 3,014,569, forward strand.
TGCAATGCAGGGAGACACAGTCCAAGAAACATCAAACAGGAGAACAAGTGAGAAACTATGCCTTGCTCCCTTTGGCTTCTTAATAACCAAATCAGCCTAAGCAGAAGTAAACAGTGTTTGCCTAAAAGCATCAGTGGAAAACATACAGGACTGATGATAACTTTTTGTCAGAGCTGTGCTAATTCTTCCGTGAATACGTTAAAAGAATGATCATGGTTTAATCTGCCTTTAGACAAAATTTCAGTCAATCATTGCAGCCATACAGCTCTCATAGCTGGAAAAATACTGAAATGCAAAACATGTATTGATCAGCTGCATCTTAGTTTTCAGAAACATTAAGAGTAGTTTCAGCTTTAGAAGGAAGGGCTGCAAATCACAGTGAATGTAAAATATTCTGGTACACATTAACTACCAATGGCAAAGACATGCCATGTTTACCATTAGATGAATTTTCCTTTTCATCCCTCTGTCCCATTAACCTGCTCTCCCATTCCCTGGGGAATGCTGTTGGCTTACACCACAAAGGATATCTCTCCCCATAAGGCCAGAGCTGTGTTTGTTTCTCCAAAGTGTCCCATAAAAACATGAAGCATCTCTTAGGCAAGAGCACAAACTCATCAGAATTTTGTGTTCATACAGTTGATAGTTCTTGTTTCAGAAGGAGTAGTATCTCACATTCTGATTCCTGATAAAACCCTTCTGTGGTTGCTTTGCTGCTTCCAGCACTCAGCCTTTTCTTTCTTTTGTTTTGTCTCTCAAATGTACTGTCCTTTGCCACAGTCATCACTGTTTTGTAATTTAAAGATTAATTCATGAAACTTAAAGTGATTTATGAGATCTCCTGAAGGTCAGAGCTAAAAGGAATCACCAACAGAGTATGATCCTTCAGGAACTGACATGGCAGTGTCTCAGTACTGCCAGAGGCATGGAGTAATGGGAATTTTTATACTTCACAACAATACTGAAGGTTACTTAACAAGTTCCTAATTCAGATTTTCCAGCAAAAAGACTGTCAAGCGTAAAAAAAATATTTCTGCTGCAGCCTGGTTTCTGGTGGCAAGTCAGTGTGAATGGGTCATTAGCCCTGAGAAGTCCAGTGGAACGTGGTGGAACAAATCCCAAAGGCAGCACACAGCTGAGTAATGATGTTACACTGGATCAGTGTCACACAGGAGAGGTGAACAGTGGGAACTGTATTTCCCAAAGCCTGCAATTCCTCTCTATGATCTCTTCTCTTTTAGCAACAGGACTTTCTCAGTTTCCACTTCTCTTTGGAACAAAACCCATATTTATTATGCCAGTGTCTGGACTGATCACAACCCAGATAACCACATTAAATCAAATTTTACCATGACAAAGATGTACACAAATTACTTTGTGCATGCTTATCTATTTTGAATAAAGCAAAAGCAAACTAGTTAGTTCAAAACTAGGCAAACATTATGATGAACTGATTTGCTGCATCACTTATGTAATGAATAAGTAGTAAATATTATTCTCCACAACTTTGAGAGGAAATGATAGTGGGAAGTAGAGGAGAAAAAAAGGAATTTAAACCTCCAAAATAAAAATAAATTCTAACCCAATACACACTACAGCTAAATCTGATCAAGAGCTGAGGACTTCATAACAGAAGCAGCATCTTTATGTTGAAGATTATCCTCTTCTTCTTACATATAGTTCTCTTCAAGGCACCTTTTTTCCACACAAAAATGCCTTGATTGATAATGAAATTCAGTGACAAACCTGTGGGTTCTCCAAAGACAGATTGCAACTTTTGGAGAATTATTGTGTCTCCAAAAATGTGAACACAGACTGTTTTGCTCAACAATTCAAAGAGATGTCAGGAACATGGTAGGTTATGCATACTGTTTTCTTTTGCATAACACAGACTTCTGTAACATGTAGAAGATCTTTCATCTTAAAATTAATCTTAAATTTTTTAATTAGTTTTTCTACAATTCAGCACCATATTCCAAGTAATATAAAAGACACAAGGCACTGAAATTCCACAAGGAACTCCAATAACATGCTATGATACTTTCTAATTTATGAGATTATGACACTCTGCATTGTGGAAACAATTTTACCAAGCTTGCATGCAAAGTGTGATCCTTCAGTATGACAGTGTTCTAGTGTTCTCTGTCAGAAAGAAATGTTTGTTTGGGATTTTTCCTCAGCATTAAAATAAAATTGACAGAGTACACTGATGCAAAGAATCAAAAAATCATATATTTACCTTCAAAGAATCTTGAATCTAACCCCTAAGTCTACACTTCTGACAAGGAAAGGGAAAAGGTAGACCTTATCCTGGTGGTGACAAAGAAAGGAAATGGATTGTTAATATGAAATAGGTCACCTTCATGACCAGGTGTCAGCTGTGAGTGAGTGATGGATGCCTTGGAGAGATGTTTCAACCTACAGATGTATGAGTGACACATGAAAATTTTCAAGCAGAAGCTGCTTGCATAAAAGACACAGAACATGATGAAGAAGTAGTATCTGACCTTTAGAGGGGAGGAAAATGGAGAGGGATTGTACAGCTGACTGATACTTCTACAAAAACAAAAGTTAAAAGTTCAAGCTGTACTACACTCATACTGGGGGCTGGTCTTTCTCTTGCACAAATTACTACTCTCCCCATGACCTGCAAGATGACATTACCTGAATTAAGAGGTACAGAAAGAGGTACAGTATTTCCCTAGGACTCTGCAAGTATAAACATTTCATTCTTCTTCCTTTCTTAATGAGTGGGTGCATCATGTGCTGTCTGTATAAGCAATAGACAAAGGTAACTCTGGTTGCCTCTTACACATTGGTTACCTTGCCTATTTACACCCTGTGCCTCTTCTGACACGGATTTCTCCCTAGATTTCCATACACAGTGCATTCACAACAGTTTTTATCCCACAGGATGCTGAAGAGTGAACTGTGTCCGTGAAACTGGGAGATGCTCAAGGAGAGAAAGGCAGAGAGCACCTAGGGCAAGTTCCTCTCCACCAGTCTCTCTATTGCCCTCAGATTTAAGGATGGTCTCTTCTTCCCCAGAACTTAATTTATACAATTTGTCAAGAACAAAGAATGTATAGATTAGTAGCTCAGTATTAATCAGCTGCAATCAGCCCCTGTCATTCTACTCCCACAAAATTGAAAGCCCTTTCAAAGAATCAGTGCCTTGAGCTCTGGATAATCATCATTTAATATTTGAAACTACCACTCAGGAGGTACCTATCTATCAACATGTCACTTCACATACTAACAAAACAATTCTTCTTCCATTGTACCTGAACTTAAGAATCTCAAGGTGTTTTGGGAGCAGCAAATCTGAAAATTTTTACAGGATTCTTGTGATTCCCAGTGAAAAGGTTGAGTTGGGACCTCAGTGGTTACTTGATTTCTGAGAAGAACTCAGCTGGGGCCAACAAAAATTACATCTCTTTAAAAGCATGTTTAGCTTAATGCTTAAAACTTGAAACACCAGAAGTGGCCATTCACCTTTAATTTAACACATAGTTTATCAGTAGTTACTAATGCTGCTGGATCCCTATTAAATCTGAGCCATCAAAGAAAACAAAATCTATCACATGCAAACAGAATTTGTAAAATGTTTTATGTCACTTGATCATAACCTCAGAAAAGTATTGATTAAATTTCAGATATAAAGAAAATGCTAATGACAGATAGCAAGGCTACTGACACATCAACATTTAAAAGCATGTGGCTGAATTCTTTCTTTTTATCCATCAAGAATGATTTTTGCATATTTGTATATTCTAAAAATACAGGATTAACTGCATCTGTTAGATCAATAGCATAATGTATCAATGCTGTCATCCATAAACACCCAGTCAGTTTTATGAACCAGATTATTAGTAGTTAAATATTTAAAGCTGCTTGCCCTTTGGATCTCACTTTGATGCTTGTAGCCAGAACAGACTATCTTCCAACATCACATCCAGGCTCCACAATGTGGGAGGAAGATTTTGAACCAGACCAAGAGCAAAATTAATTTTCCATCCTTCCAGACATGAAAAGAAAACCAAGAATGGGATCAAAACAACACTGCACATTTTGGCTCATTAGAGATTGTCTTCAAGGAATGGTACAGAATGAACCATATGAGAAAAGGCACAACAAATTTCAGGGGCAGAGCTAGGAATAAAGGTTTGGTTATTGCTGTGAGTCCTGACACACACAAAGCAATAGCCCAGCAAAAAGTGAATCATCCAGACACACTTGCTCTGTCTCCTTTTGTTTCATGACTTTCTCTTTCCTCTGCAGTGTTTGTCACTCTCAGTCTTTCTCTGTTCAAGTCCATATAATTCCCCATTACTTGCTCCCTCATCCTCTGCCTTGTTTGGTTTGAAAGCTTAAAAAAATAAATATGTGCCAGAGACCATCTATTACAAGTAACTCCTTGAAACAATATTTCAATTAAATCAAATAACTGGATGTCCAAAAACAGGGAAGGCACAGGCAGCAGCAGAATTGGAGCTGTTTTTATCAAAAGTATTCCAGAAGCTGATTCAACAATCCCTGGCATGTCTTTGGGAGGGAGGCAGTGAGGGCTGGACAGGGAAATGGTAATGCTGTGGCATGGTCCTTTCATCCAAAATAGGGCCAAGGCAGCAGCAACCACAGAACAACACATTTAACCTGGGAACAGGATCGTCTCCCTGGAACTGAGCCCATTTCCCCAGGGTACTCGTCAGGCTGTGCACTGAAATATAACAGTTGGTTTCAAACAAACCCACAGTTACATGACACTGAAATTTTAAGACTGAAATCCTGCCTGGTTTCTTTTCACAGTAACCAAGGAACAAACTTAGTGTGACAGGAATCCAAAACTCAAAGGAATCCAGCACAAAAATATAGGACTTTGCTAATTCTTGGTGTCCAGTTGTATCTAAAATGATTCCTGTTTTGTCTTTTTCTGTTCCTCCAATTGCTTATTCTCTTTGTGAGCTGACCAAGATGCTCTGAGCTGCCTGTGGCAGGTAGGACAAGACTCATTCTGTGAACACAAACAGGGTTAAATTTTAAAGGAGGACTCCAGCATCCAAGGCAAGGGGAGCAGGAACTGAGGTGTGGAAAGGATGCTCACAGAAATACAGTGAAATTTGGGACATTTCTGCTAGACACCATCTGTGTACAAGCAACAAGAAAGTGTAATGTGTGATTAGCCCAGATGTGCTGAATTGTCTCTTGGCTCTGTAAGAGAGGCTCTTCTGGGACCTGACAGGAGATGGGACTGATGGAATTCAGAGAGTGAGAAAAGCACAAAAGTTAATTACAACCAGACCAAGGCTGACAACCAGAGTGACCAAGCACAGACCTGATTTCCAGAAATAAGGGAATATTTACCTAGCACGCTGTCCCCATGATTGCTACTCAGCTGCATCACATAGGAAGCAGTCCAAAAATGTTCATACATTTGTATAACTGTACTGGCAAATTAAATAATAAACATCTTCCTAATAGATTCCCATTGATTTGGAAAATGCACTGAATTATTTTAAATAAAAGACTGGATATTTACAGATTTGACAGTCAAAAAGGTAGCATGGCACAACCATTTTGCTGGCTACTGCTAATAAGCTAGTCATCATAACAAATTAGCATATCTGTGTAAAAATATACATGTATTTGCATATATTCATCTGCAGACATTTCCATTCCTGTTTTACAAGAACTTCACATAATGCCATCTCAAACCCTGCAGTCAGTATTAGTATTTATATGAAGTCAGTTAAAGTTAAGAAATGCCAAAATAATGCTTTTGTTTCCCTGAGACCTCTCTGTCAATTTATTTCAATTTAAATATAGCATATTAGTTTTCTCTAAAAAAGAGGAAAGAAACAGAACTGAGCTTTTTGTCACTTGGAATCACATTATCTCCTAAGTATAATTCACATAAAACAAATTATGAGGCTGATCAAATGCTCTGTTAACATAATTCTTTAATAATAATATCACTTAGATCTTAAACTGCTTAATTAGATTTCAGTCATTGCAATCAACAGCCTCATTGAAACTGTTCATCTATAATTTATACTCTTTGCATTTTACTGTTCATTTTAAAAACAGCATTAACAATAAGAGCCAATAGTAAGTAGAAAAGATAGTAAAAATTAAAACCCTTTAGGTTTTGGGGTGAACTTAATTCCTGGTTCACTGAACATCCGTGAAGATATTTCAGTTGGTTTGAATGGATTCACGATTTCCCTTTAGGAAAAATATATTTGGACCACACATCTAGAACCAGCTTTTGCATCTGACCACAAATCTGAACTGAATAAAGTAAGCTGTGCTTTTATTGGAAAGTGGATAAAATAGACAGATCTTTCAGACACTTGAGGCCTAAATACATTCAATTTAATTTCCAGTCATTAATTAGACTTTTCTAGATAATGAAGGTGTAGAAAATGCAATATTTGCTGAAGTCATGTTCTTTACTTTAAAGAAGACATGTTTACTGAGAACAATGCAAAAGTGTTCTGTAAGGAAATTCATGCATTTTAGAACATTAGAAAACAGCCATGTCCAAAATAGCTTTTTTTTGAGTGCAGATGGAAATGGGTCATTCAGGGGCAGAGAACTTACTGTCTCATAATAAATTACAATTATATCTCCAGTGGTAAAGTACAACCTTGGGTCTGGCCTGCAGGAAACAGAACTCCCCATCTGATACCAGCTCCCTACACAGCACAAGTGAGATATTACAGCTCCAGGACTTCAGATAAGATTTGAGGATTGTGGTTCCTCCTTGAACAGAGAATATCTTCATGTTAAAAAGTCAGGAGTCTTATTTTTATTCCTATTATTTTAATAGTCAGATGTTTATCTGTTGTTATTGCAAGATGGTATATTTATGTACTTCCAAATCTATAAATATGCTCCCTGTAAACACACAGTGATTGGTTAACACCTTGGTGTTTCTTCAATAACTATTTTAGCTGCTTAAACTAAACACATTTCTGTAGCTCCTTCCTAGCAATGCCCACAACAGACCCCAGCAGGATTTTAACACCCATCCCTCTAGAGCATTCTGCTGATATGCTCAAAATATAAGTGTAAGCTAGCAGGCATCTGCTAAGCTACTAGGGAAGTATCCAGCAAGTAAATAAATGCATCTGGGTTGCAGCCACTGAGATTTATAGCACTTTTCCCCGATTTCCTTTTTCACACTACAGTAAATACAGTAATGGTGCTGGCTAATAAACAGCCATAAATCTGCCTTCCTGTGTTTATGATGTTTGCTGATTGAAAAGTAATGCTGTGAAACTGATGAAGTCAGGGACCATGAATGCAGGAAGGCTTTGGGTGCTGGGTGGGGGACACATTTTTAGTATATTTGAAACAGCCCATTTTGCAAGAGGTCTCCACTCCCACATCAATAAGTTGGGGTTTTCTCATAACCTTCACCCCCTCTATTTTCCACATGTTGTAAACTAGATTTTTGTTCCTAATAAATTCAACAGATCCAGGGCAGATGTAGAATAGTAGAGGAGGTCTGGAGTTTTGTGAACATGACTTCTCACCAACAGCTTAATTCAGTTCCCATGAAGTTGTAGGAAAAATTCCTGTAGACTTCTATGGGAGTTGAATTGGGCTTCTGTTCCTTCCTTCCTTCCTTCCACACTGTTTCTTTTATCCCCCTCTTCCATCCTTGAGGGCAATTTGGGAGCAGTGGCACAGAACACACAGCTGTTCTTACAACTCAGTTAATAGAGCCCTGCACCAAACTTCTCAAAGTGCAGCAAATGTTGGCTGCAGGATCTCTGCAGGCAGAGAACATCCTCCCAGCAATATCCACACTGATTCTGCCAGCATCTCAGATTCTGCTGACCCTGATGGGGCTGTCCATGAAAGTCAGACATTCCTTTTTAAGTAATGACACTGATGAGAAAAGTGATAGTGTTTTGGTTTTTTTAAAGACATTTGTAGGTGTTAGTTTGAGAACTAAAGCAGAAGCAAACAGGAAAGGTGACTTAATTATAGAAACTCTGGAAACAACTTATTTTATCAGCTAAAGGCTTGGCACTTTTGTATGTTGGAAGTGCTATACACTTGTGAAAGGTAGCCCAAATATTAATTAAATCAGTTTGCAGATGTCAAATCTGTGAGATGTCAAGTGATAGCTACAGGGAATTAGCTGTGTCTATATTTAAAAATATTTAAAAATATTTAAAATATTTTCCCTTTTTACCAATGAGAAGATAGACACTCTGTTGGCATCAGGCAACAGAAGTGGTAACTTCTTTGCAATTCGTCTCCTCTTGCCTATGTATCCCCTTTCCTCCTGGCAGAAGTGCTAATTTCAGCAAAGTTTAAAGTGAATTCCTTCAAAGAAAACAGTTAAGACAAGCCTAGCTATGCTGACCTGTAAAAGGTCTCTCAAGAGGAAGCATAATTTCATTTTGACAACCTTTATCCCCTCCAGCAGTTACAGCTACCAATGCTGCAGACTGATATAAAATCCCCAGGGCTACAGGAACCTCAACACAAAGGAAGAGGTGAGACTTTATGACTGACTGAACAAAAAATCCCATTATTTTCCTTCCACAAGAGCCCATGCAAGAGTCTTCCTCATCCCCTCACAGTGACACATGCCCTAATGCTAAAAGGGGAAAATCTCAAATCCAGCAGGTGGCTACACAGGCAGAATTCCCTCAGGAATTGCAATGGACACTCTCCTTCCCAGCTATTATTGCACCTCAGAGCTGCACAAGCCACAACAGGTGAACTATCAGGAACTCAAAGTTCACAGAATGGGGGCAACACCCATTTTTATTCCTTTTTATGATACACACACAAAATGTGCAGAGCAAGCAGTTTTAGGACTTATGAAGGTGGGAAAAAAACACTTTTTGAATGGGAAAATATTTTCTTTTCTGTAACCAAATTATATTTTGCTCCATAATATTTGAAATGGGAGTTAAACTGTACATCAGGAATAGCACCATTTTAATAGATATTTTGCAGCAGGAGAAGCTAAAACTAAATTTCAAGTGCAAAAGAAAAAAACCATCCCTTTGCAGCTCTAATACTGAAAGGTCAATGCTTATCTTGCTTTATCCCTGCTATGCCCAGTTTATAATTTTTCTGCCATATATGAATCTTCAGACCCATTTTTATTAGTGCTAAAATAGACTGTTCTCCCACTGTCACACCATCTGTCTTTTCCTCCTGCCTGCCAGTATACAGAACATCTAGGAGTTGTTCTGAAAGGAGAAAAATGGGAAAGAAGGAAAAGTGTATTGTTTTGGTCACACACTCTGCTGGTGACAGCCTGTTTCCAGCAGCGACTGTCTCCACAGAGGGACACATTCAGCCTTCGCCAGCCCGAGACACACACTGAGTTTAAAAAAAAAACCAACAAAAACACAAAACAAAACCCTCACTGGTCTGAAATGAGAAGAAATGAGATTTGCTTTCTGCTGTCCCACTGTGTGATTCCAGAGAAGGGTGACTCCTCTCAATATCAGCACTGCCTTGTTGACATTTCAGGTTCTGTCTCGGAAATTTCTCCTGACAAATTTTTGATTCAGACTGAGCCTGAATCAGCAGCAACAAGACCTGTTCACAGCACACACCAGGAATGGGATTTTTCAGAAAGTGACAGCAAACACAATATGGGCTGCTGCTGCCTTTTTAGAATTTACTTTGACTTTAAATGTAAAAACTTTTGGGGGACTTTTAATACAGGTGTCAAATTCCTTTTCCCCCCCACACAACAGTTCTCTGTATGAGTGGCAATCCAGGAGGCTGCAAACTCCACTTATAATCAAGACAAGCCAGAAATAAAAAAAGTACTGAGTGGCACAAGTGGGGCAACAGGCTGTTATTACAAGAAGTGTCCTCATGGATAATTTTATACCTGCCTGACACAGCAGTCACATCTCAAGAAATGAGCTGGATCAGTCACTCTTGTTATGTGTTAGAAATAACTGCAGATACTCTTCTAAGAGGAGCACATGAAATCAATGGTCTGTCAGCAGGAAAAGAAAAAGGTAGAGTGAGAATGCATCATTCAGAACAGATTATCAGGCTGACCATCACCCAAGTCCTGTGAGGTTGTACCAGGAGAGTGAGAAGGACTGAGCAGCACAAGAACCCTGTCAGTGTTCAGTGTCTGTCTGCTGCATTTAATACATAAAACTTGTCAGACTTGTTTAGTTCCTGGGCTGGGGAATAAACACTCACCTCCCCTGTTTTGACCACACAATATTTCAAAAGCAGTAAAAGAGTGGGCCATGACAAAGATTGAGAGATAAAATAGATTCAGAAATACAAAAACCCAGAAAGTTCTGGAAACCATATTTTCCACTTGTTTGCATGCATGAGCACTTAATAACAGAACTTAGTTTCATAGAAATAAATCCCAGCACTGTATGAACCTATTCCAGTATGTGGCAACAGTCCAGAGCTCAGATTGAGAGGCTGGTTGGACAAAACAGAGAGGGACAGCTTTGGAACTGGGGAGCTTCCATTTGCTTTCCATCCACTACCAGAGCAACACAGCTTCATAGTCTAACAATCCTTGCAACATTTTGGCTTTTTCCATTGGGCTAAAAATGAATTGGCATTGAACCCACTTGATTCTTTAAACTTTTCAGATTTTTCATGGGAAAATAGCACCATCTGTAGGAAAAAAAATGGACCAAATTTGATTAAAATGTGTGTCTACTTTCAAGTCACTAAGCAAAAGTGAGGATTTTCTAATAATAAATACATTATTTTACAAAGTGGGCCCACATTTTATCCTCAGAAGAAGCCAAATGGAATTTTGCTGGTCTTGTGAAGGCAGGATAATATCATTTCCATTCCATGGTAAGAAAGAAGGTGCTACAACAGAAAATGTTTTACTTTAATCCCCTCTAACACTGCTCAGAAGGACAGTCATCAACAGCCTACAAACCCCAAGTGCTTCCCCAAATACCACCATGACAGAAAAGTTACATCAGGCTATTTTTAGAACTATTTTTTAGTTATTGACAGGGAAAAAGAATCAGCCTTTTCAGTAAAGTTCCCTGGCTGTTGGCCAAGTCTCTTTCTAACATATGCATCTTTTATCCTAAAGCACACACATGTACTAGAGAATTTGACTGCCTGGTGTGAATGAGTAAAACATCCAACAAGAGAAGGAGCTCCATAAAGATATAACAGACTCCTAGTTGCATGTTCTTATTTAATGAGAAGATGAACATTATCTCAATTGACAAGAGACAATAGTGGTAGTAGCTATTCTGTGAGCCATTTGTTCTCTAAAGAGAACCAAAGAACTCCCATTGCTAAATATTCACTAGGAAAAAAAGAATCATTTATTTGGGACTGAGTCCTACTTCTACCTTACCTTGTAAAAGACTGTAAAACACTGTAAAATCATTTAAAAATTCCATTTAAAATACAAGGAAATTCTACTGGCTTTGGAAACATTTACAGTTTATCTCACAGTGCTTGAAATGTTTATATAGACTGTACCTTATTTCCTAGCATGAATGTCATTTGATTCTTTGAAAGGCTTTAAGATGTATCATGACATTTGTTGCTTTTAAAGGTAGCATTTCAATTAGCCTAATGATGGTTTCCTAGGAGAACTGAAGATCCACTTAAAAACCCTGCAGAGATCAGAAAAACAAATGTGTGCATGTAGACATGCTTATGTCTGTCTCCATCAGATGGGCAGAACAATGTTGTAACTTGCCTGTAGACCTTTCTCTTCTTAATTTAGCCTTCACATTTCACTCCAGTTTCTATACTGACCTTTATTTCTTAGTGGCAGTTGGACTATAACTGAATGCAAAATTTAAAAGCCATCCTTGTCCACATTGCCCACAGAAAATCCTTAGGGATCTTTCATAATAGCTGCACCACAGCTGCACAAACTGATAATTCAAGAGATATTCCACTTGGCATGGAACTGTTAGTTGCATCAGATAACATTACTAATGCCATTTTATTTGTCCAGCCTGGAGGTGAGATGTGGAAGGGCACAGTGTTAACAAAACCCCAGCAGCAGCTTATTCCAGCAGCACAGCTGTTCCACAGGATAAAGGAAAAACGTGGCCCTGCTGAACCCAGCAGCCCAGCCCAGCTAAGGAAGCAGCCACACAGGAAAAGGGTTCACAGGAACAAAGAACAGTTCTTTCCACAACTGCATCAACTTCTCCCTGGGAAGCCTGAGGGCCATTTAAAAATCAACCTCTCACCACTGATGGTTTTGAATCTAGAGGACAAGATGTGAGGAGCCAAAGAGAAACCTCTAAGTTCAGCTCCTTCCAAGAGCCAAGTGAAGGCTCTTCACACATGAAATGCCATCCCATTCCTTCTGGGAGCATTGCTTTCTGCAGCTCCTCTGAAGAGTTTACAAACTCAGTTGAGGATGGGGCACTCAAAAAGCATCAGCAGCTGCAAAATCAAGTCCTGAATGAACTGAAGAAAAACTTGAAGACAGCACTGATGCCAGGTGGCATTAGTTTGCAGAGAGATCTGGGCATAAAAATAAGATACATGCTGTTCTCATCAATGAAGCACACCAAGCTTGTATTTAATAAAAATTGCAAATTTGTTTGAACAGCCCAGGAGAGATTAATCAAAGACTGATTTGTTGCAATCTGCCATTCCCTCACTTGTCTTACATATCTGGCTTTGAAGTTGGAGAGTGACTTTGAATCTCTGAAGTTATTTTCCATTTTCTGACACCAGCTGTTGCTGCCTTCTGGGATGAGACAGCCCAGGTAAAATTCACCCATGAGGAGAGAGCTGGCTAAAGGGAGCCTCCACTGCAGGTACACACTCATTCAAGTGCACAGACACATTCTGCAGGGTATTCTACTCCAGGCTAAATTTCATTTAAGCTCTTTCTGAATCTGAAAACCTTTAACAAAACAGTGAGATTTTCTTAAGGTCTTCCATGTATGTAGAAGCCATGATGCTTAGGATGCTCAGGTTTTATTAATATGTTTCAATAAAGCGACATTTGTTTATTTTACTCAATATGGTTTTAGGACCTGATTTGAATTTTCAAATTGAATTTGTTTCATTCCATCACCACAAAGCAGATTTCATAAAAGTGAGAAGTTAGTTCTTACTCCTTTCCACTCTTCTCATGCTTATTATTTGCAGCATCCTGAGATTTGAGCAAATTCTGCTTAATCAGAAAATTTCCACAGAGCAGCTTTTCTGCCCCCCTCAGTGAAAATTAATGTAAAATGTGTTTTCCTCCAACTTTTTCCTGTGCAGAAAAGTTAGATGTGAGCCTCCACACCAAAATGTGATGAGTAGGAATGGAATAAATGGGTCAGGTTTCAAGAGATGTCTAGCTTGCAGTGATATTTGAAGCTCAGGAATGTAACCTGGCAGACAAGCTGTCATGGGAAAAAACATAGAAGATCTCAGCATATTAACTAAAAGTCTTACCAAAACTCTTTCTGCAGCCTTCCCTTGCCTCACCTGCAGCTAAAGAAAGTGAATTATAATAACCTCAGCAGTTTCATGAGTGTAATTAAACCTCCAAATTACATGACAAACTCAGAGTAAAAAGACTTCACTAAATTCTGCAGAACTTTGTGCAGGTTATGTGACTTAAGCAAATTTCAAGGCCTTGGGGTTTTGTGCTTAGTCTAAAATTCACACAGGCAATCCTTTTGTGCAGAATGAGATAAAAACATCACTTCTCCACTTGCACTTTACTCTGAGCCTGGGTCCACCAGAAGCTACAAATATTAGCAAAACTGGGGGGAAAGTGATACAAAAGGAATGAATTTACATACACAGCAACTGAAGGCAACACTTGCATGAGCCCCTGCAAAGCCCAAATTCCAAAATGTCACAGAGCAACAGCCAGCATGTGCTGAGAAACACAAAATATTAATGACACCATGACAAAGCTCATACATTTCAGCTCAGGGACAGGACTCCTACTGCTTATGTTTATATCTGAGTTTTAAAAAGTAAGAGCGTGCACCACAGATGTTGGGATGTCTGCAGCTCAGATTTGACTTGGAAAGCCATGATACAAACTGATAAGTGAATTCCCTGAGAGTGACTGTCCCACAGAGACTTTTTCATCTTTCAAGACCTATCACACTTCATGGGATGACACTGTGTAATGTAACAACGTGATGTGTCTGAATACAAATCACTGTCTTCCTGCTGAACATGTAAAGAAATAAAGAACATATATTCCCTTCCTTTTTCTTCAGTACATATTCTGAGAGAAAATTATGAGACAGTGTCTGAAGTCAAAGGACTGACAAACAACACTTCTCTGCCAGCCTCCAAATCTCCAAGGATACAAATGTTTCATTTGTCTCTGTTCAAACAAGGAGGGCTGTTTTCATTTATTAACTCCAGCATAGATCTCTTTCCCTGCAACACTCTCACATGGCTCATCAGATGCATGCTCTACTTCAAAAACTCTCTTCTGATGTTTAATATTGATGTCTCTGCAGACAGCTCTCATTGCACCAATTAGGAAAGGAACAACAAAGCACCTCTCAAATTACAGTACAAGGAGTCTTAATGTATATTAAAGGTAGTCTTGTGTAATGAGCCAGTGTAAATGTAAACTGAGTCCCTGGAATGGCAGAAAACAGCAGACAAAAGGAGAATGCATAGAATGGAGACAATTACAGGGATTACCAGCATGGTCCCATGCCAGTGTGCCCAGGGGAAGCAGGGTTGGAAGGCTGTGCAATCAAAGTGCTCCCAGCACAACCTCCAGTACTTCCAGCTGCACCAGAGAAGAGCTCAGCCATCTCTGAAAACACAATGTCATCTTGCCTCAGATCTGTTACTCCTGAATACTTAACTCTTGATTTATATCTTGCTATTATCTTCTTGATAGCAGTGGACAACTCCCTTCTCTTCTATAAAAAAAAAAAAAAACTGAAAAACAACCATGTTTCAGCTGAATAAACTTTCTTCCAACTTCTATAGTTACAGATGAGAGAACAAGCTTCTTTGAGTCCAGATAATCTTCCAAATTAAAAATACTAACAAAACTTGAATATATCATATTCTTCCTTCAGTCCACAATACCCTTGCAAGCAATCACTCCCTATAAGATTACACCAACCTAGTTTACATGGATATGAAGCCAAACCTCTAATCTCTGCTCTCCTTCCAAGCCTCTCTTTGAAAGGTCATCAGCCTAAAATTTATTATATGGCTTCATACCAGCCTCTTCTGAAAGCTTAAGCTCTTAACTGAGGTGTTTGGCTTCCCTCCCCCTGTTTTTCCTGTTTCAAACAAGGACAAGAAAATCACTTGATTCATGCCCACAAAAAATCACCCAAGAAGCTTCTTATTGTCATTATAGGGATAAGCATGTAGGGTCTAGATGTAACTGGACTGCAGCTCCTGACAACTTCACAAGAAAATACAACAAAGACCACGTTTGCAAAAAGCAATGTACAGTCAAACTGACTTTATTTTCTCTGGCCCAGTTTCTAAAGGCCACAACCAGCCTTTAGGAACACCAGTAATTATGCCAGTGATTTATTTTACACAGTGGGAACAGGATTAAAGGCATTCAAACAAAATTACAAAAACAACTGACACAGAGAAAGTCTTTAAATTCTGATTTTTTACACCAACCACTGCTTTAAAAAGCCACCATCTTCACCATCTGATACCACACAGAACATTAAGATTCTGTTACTATTACTGTGCTGAAGTATTTTCTTCCAAGCAAAAAGATACTGGCTGCAGAGACAATTTTTGGAAAAAACCCAAATCAGGAGGAGCAGAACATGCCACTTCCATGATCATCTATGATATTTTTTCCAGTCCTATGACCTTCATTAAAAAAATTCCTACCTAGTCAAGTGATTTAAGTGATGAAAGGTCATTTAGCACTTTCTAGTCCTTAAAGGCATTCAGTCACACTTTGTGCTGCAGAGAGTGTTTGTCTTCTCTCAGTGTTTACCACCACAGAGATGGCAACCAGCAGTGTCAGGATGGAAGAGTTGTTCATTTCTCTCACATCAGTTACACTTTAGCACTAAAAGCTTCTATTGGCTCTCTTCTTTTGCTACATGATCACAGTGAAAGACAAATATTAATCAAATTACTCAGAAAAGACTTCACAGTTTGGGTCAGTCTGACACTTCCATTTGGCACCTTGTCTAAGCTGCCTTAGGGCACTTCCAGTCACAGTACCTGTGTTTTGATATACTTCTTACAAATATTGATGCAAAACTAATTTTATCTTGCATTAGTCTTAATTGTCAAAGTTATTCCCAGCAATAGTTTTCTACTATAACTACCATGCTATTTAAAAGAAAATCTCATCTCTTAACACAGAAAAATCACAAGTGTTTTCCAAATCATCTAGTTCACTCTGCCAAACTGGACAGCATAACTAATCTTTGAACCAGAGTAAGGTGCTGAGCTTACCTGGCTGCTGGAATAGGGAACCCCAACATTATGAGGGCTGGGAAATTGAAGGCCTGGTTTGATTTGTTATTGATTATTACTATTATACAGCAACACCCAAATGTCCCCTCTGTTCCTTCACAATTCCTCATGTCTTAGATTTTATGAAACAGAGATCAACACAGAATTCCTGTCCTGAATACCTATGAAGGTATTAGGTAAAGGACAGAAGTAAGGAAATATTGCTACAACCTCTCTCTAGAACAGAAATGAAGCCTTAAGTAATTTAATCAGAATAACACAGCAATTATTCTAAGCTCCAAGGAGATCTCAGGTTCCCTGAGGTTGATCCATGGGATCTAGACCTATAATCCAGGTGCAAGACAACTCTTCTACTCAAAGCACAAATTATTTCCAGGTAAATGTAGATGGCAAACAGAGCACTATTCTCTCTTCCCAGAGAAGAACTGCAGTTTTAGACACTAAATGAAGCTTAAATCTGTAATGAATTAAAAACTAGAGACAGGAAGAAAATTCACCTACTACACTTTCTCTTGATCTTTCCTCTTTTAATAATTTTACTACTTTTTATGTTTTAATTGTTGAATCACAGATTACTTTAAAGCTGATGTAACTTTTTTAAAAATCCTGTCATTGTAGACTGTATGTGGGGCATAAACTTATCACTTTAAACTTTGCTTGGTCAAGCCTTCATCCTAATCAGTTTGTGGAAAAAAAAAAAAAAAAAAAAAAAAAGAAGTTTATAAGATTTATAAGATCTCAGAAGCTGGTAGTTACAGTTGCATACTGACTAACCTTTTCTTTTTCCACACAAATTGTTCTATTCCTTGGAAAAAATTAACCAACAGATTACTGAGAAAAAAAAAAAAAAAAAAAAAACTAAATCCATGCTTGAGTACAAACGGTTTCCTAACAACAACCGCCACCGACATATGCGCACATGCACTGACACAAAATTGTGATCTCCCAAAAGTTTCTTAAAATTGGCAACACAGCCTCTCCTTATCCAGGACACACTTAGAAATTCCAAACCAGACTTAGGGTTAAGAGGCAACACCTGTGCTCTAAGCAGTTTTTAATTTCATCTTTCTTAGACCAGACACTAAATTTATATCATCTATACTCAGCTTTCATGATGTGTTTAATACTTTTGCATAAGAACATCCTTGAATAATGGAGAAATTCTTCTCTGAAAGATGGAATTCATCTCAGTCACACAGTAGAAAACTACAGAGGAATGAATAAAGTACCCTACCTAACAGTGACCAAAATAAAATAACAAGGAATTAAAAGCTAATAAAAATTCTTGAACTGGCAACAGTTTTGCAATTTGGAAATTGTTGGAGAGGCAAAATGTACATGACATTCCAAAGATTCCTAAAATAATCAGCCCTAATTAACAGTGCTGTGACAAGCACACTAGGAAGAAACAGTCAGTAGGATACAAACAGCATCATGTTCATTCATAACAGGGTTCAACATGTTGAGAGAAGGTTTGTGGTTGAAATGAAGGCTCAGAGTGGATGTATTCCCACATACAGAGAAGAACGCAGAAAAACTCTGGAATCATCCAGTATCTTAACTGGCTTGAATCCTGGAGAATACAAGTAATTTCCATTGCTGAATTTCAAGGCAATTTCCCCTAACACAGACTTCACCTTATAGTGCTTTAAAAGATTATCATAAAATGAAACACAGAATTTTAAAAAGAAAAATAGCCCAGAAAATTGGAAAGGAAGGAAATAACTCATACTAAGTAAGGCATTTTCATGTTTTCAGGTATTTCCATTCTTTTCTATTTGTTGGATCTGAGCTGCAACATTAAACACTTTGGCAGAAGAGAGCACAGAAAACAGCACCTCTCTCATTATTGCTGCCACCCTATGGACCTCACCTCACAAGCATGAAGAATCTCACCCAGATGAAGTTCTGCCACCACAGCCAATGACAAAGAAGCCACATCACTCTCACAAATTAAATTTGGCTGGAAGAGTAGCAAAGAAAAACAGAGTGCCAAGCATATTTTTGTTTTGCTAAATGAAAGGACGTTCTATCATTTCAGCTAGAACCCATATGTCACTCATACCAAGGGATATCAGTAACACATTTCCTTCTGAAGAAAGAACACAATGAACCAATTAATCAAACCTTAAAACGAGGATGAAAATCATTACAGCCATTTGTTAAAATACAAAAGGGCATTAAGAAAACAAACAGCAATATCTGCTATGGTTAATGCAGTGATATTTTCAGTATCCCAGGCTTGCAGGAAATTGGCACCTCCTCTCTGGGACTTGAGCAGTTCTGAATGCAGGAGTTTCTTAGCACTCTGCTGTGATTCACTAAAAATTAAGAGATTTATTCTGTCTCTACCTCACATGAATCAGGGATAGGACTATTGAAATAAATGTGTCTCATTCTGCACTGGCTCAGGTCTTTTTCTAGAACTTTGTGAGGACAGTTTGAAACTCTCCTCTTTACGTACTTACATGACAGACAGCCAAAGTACTGTTGAGCCCACCTAACTACAACCACTGAAGCTAGGAATTTTTTTGAAGCTGGCACCTAAACTGTAATCAGATGAAAGAGACACCTCCAAAGGGTTGTGAATCCTCTGAGAGTTGATAGCCCAGAGCAAACATCTCATTATTAGACACACATAAAGACAATGTCAGCTATATGAAATGCCAGGAAACAGAGAAGCCTCAATTAATTAGTTTACCCAAAGTATTTCAATTATTTAAGTCTCAAAGAGGCCCATGACATCAAGACTGAAGTACTACAGAGATGGAAAGAGATGGAAAGAAGACAACACATCTGTAGAACCACAAGCTCCACCTCCTTCCTCATTTCACCAGGAAGAGCAGGTGGGGCATCTGCATGGACTTTGAGTTTTTAGAAAAATCTGTTCAATCTAGTAACATTGGCCAGTCAAATTTCATAGACAGAAATACCATCCCCATTAGACTAGTGAGTAAATCCTATAGTGTTATGTATGGAATCAAAGATAGATACACAGATAAGTGAAGCACATCACTGCAGTCATTTCAGATGTACAGCTCTACCACTAGACCTTTTCCTTCAGCAAAAAAATAAAACCAAAACTCTGGAGCATTTGCAAAAGTTTTTCTGCCCTTTTCACTGTTATTTTAATTTTTTCAATGTCAGACATAAAAGCTGTGCTAATTTCATTAACAATGGAATGTGTTCCTCTTGAAATCCTTTCTCTCAGAAGTAGTAAAGTAAACTGAAGTGAACCACAAAGCATGGTGCTGTTCGAGCAAGCCCTGGACCGTTCAGAGCCCAGAGCAGATAATTTCATTTTATCACAACACTTTTGTTGGCAAACAGAATGAGAGACCCTTCCACAAGCAAGAGCACTTATTCCTAGTGTTAGTGCAAGCAGCTGGGCAGCTCACATGAGTACTGGCCTAGCCCTTGGACAAGACTTTTCTCAGAAGGGGAATTTTTTTACAGAGATTCCTGCAAAGTACCAAGAGTCTGAATTTAGTTCACTCCTGTGAACTGCTGAGGCATTTCAGAGTCACAGCATGGGTCACATTGGAAGGGACCACACTGGGTCATCTGGTCCTGCTTCCACAGTGCCATCCCAGAGCTCAGTGCAAATAACCAAGAGACTTCAGGATTTTCGCACAGAAAGGTATTCCATTGGTTTCAGCAGAAAATCCAGGTGAGTGCTAAGGATTCAAGTCCAAAAGAAATTTAAATTAAAGCCCTCATTCCAAACAGTTAAGCATCTCCATTGCCTGCTTGAATGAACAGTAGAAATGACTAAATGAGATTGATAAATCTAAAGTTATACATGAGCAGAACCTATGCAAGAACTAACCCTCAAAAAACTAAAATTATCAAATTGGAAAAGCAACACTCAATTTCAATTACAAAGAACAAAGCACTGGTGGATATTGATGTCCTTATTTAAATGGTGTTTATTTAAAGCCATTAATTAACAGAATCCTGAGATCACACATAATGTTGCCTGGGTAGAATTTGTTTCCACACCATATACACACGAAATTCCAAGTGAAAGGCTTAAAAGCTTAATGCAGTGAAGACAGAAAATATTAAACTTTTCAAATCCCCATTTCTCTGGCCTTTTGCTCACCCCAGTCTCCTATCACTTTTTTTTCCTTAAAAGACATTATGTGTTAGGAGAGCAAAGCAGCCCGGGGAGGTGATATTTTACCATTGTCTGTGCCATTAATGCAGTTAAAAAATCCTCAGACTGGAAAAATCAGACAGATGCATCTTCCAGGTTCACATGTGCCAACTCCATCTGTTAAATCATTAAAACACAGGCTTGGCAGATTCTGGAGAAAAACACATTTGTTTTCACTATAAAGAGGAAGAGTAAACTTTCTTTCTGTTCTCACAACTCCCCTCCCCCAATAATTACTTTAATGTGGAAGTCTGCATGAGTGGGTACTATTTAAGATGCTACTGAAAGAGGTTTTGATTGAATTGGGATGTGTATGTGTCAAATTATATGTCATAATCCAGGTTAGTCAAAGCACTATTAAACCAAGGTCTATAGATACATTAAGGTGCTTAATCATTTACCTTTTTATTACATACATCATGTTATACCACCTATTTGAACACTGATTTTCCTTACAGCAATGAACCTGCTCAGGTTAATTTTAAAGGCACAGTTTACATAAGGAGCAGCAAATCTGATCAAAGAAAGCTACCAAACCATGAATGAAGAAATAAATAATAATAAATCTTTTTTTCCAAATCTATAATGATTTAAAAAATATTTCTACATTCAGGATAAAGAAAAGCAACCTAAATTTAATACTAACATCCTGTATTTTCCCAATATCAATACTACTTATATTGGGAAAATAGATTTATGTTTTTTTCTACTACAGCACTGTATAACCATTTTCACTATGGCAACATTACCTGTAGTGCATACATCTAAAATTGAGCATTTTGAGTGCAACTAAGTATAAAATTGGATGAACCTAGACACGAGTATGACAGTGTGAATAATTTAAATCCCAAGACCTCCCATAGCTGCTATTAAAACAACAGATTGCTGCAGAATGCATTTCTTTCTCTTTGTATTCTATAACAGAATGGAATTTCATTCTCCAGGCTTGTTACTTCAAGTAAAATGTATCCTATTTAAAGTAAATGTTTGGAAATTTCATCTTTTTTGTGTTTGCTTACAGTTTTGAAGCTATTTTCTATCATCATCTAAACAGATTTTCTCTGTACTGTTCTTCAGGGCACAGTCGAGAAATTAAAAGCTAGTGGAGATAAATACATCTACTTTTGCAAAATAAATACATTTTCATAAAGGATATTTCATGGAAGTATCCTGAAGTTTCACCAAGTCATCATCCCTGCATTCTGTGCATCAGGGCTCACAAAACAGACTTGAAACCAAGAAAACTCTTTGTGTGTTAGATAACTGCAACCTTTCCTTCTGTCAAAGTACCCACTAAGTGGCTGTAGGAGCTGCTTCTTTCCCAAGAGGAGGTTGAAACATTTCTTTGACTGGAATTGGCAATTCTCTTGCTTTTGGTCATGGGTGAACTGCACCTTCATGTTTCACCCTCCTCCTCTTCCAAACAACGTCTGAAAAACCTGATGGGACTTATTCCAATCAGCTCTTCCTGCACAGAACTGATGGTGCACTCTGTATTCCACTCCCAACTATGATTCTTTTACTTATGCAGTCCTAGAAGTGTTCTTAGAACCTGGGAAAATTGCAGAACCATTGCTTTGAGTCATCCAACACTTCCCCAAATGTCCTCTTTCACATTACCTACGCACCACTCCCATATGGCTGGGGTCTATCCAGGGAACTGGCTAGAGTTTCTCCCCTGGAGATCAACCTCACTTAAGATTAAATGGAACAGAAAATTTTACCTCCAATATTGACCAACATAATATTTACAATCTTATCATTTTTATAGCACTAGCATAATTTAAGAGCTGTTCTCAGGAAAGACCAAGCAAGCAGAGTACAACATAAGTGTACCAAGGAGAAAAGAGAATACACAGGCATATCACAGAACACAAAACAGAAGGGTACTTAGAGCATTTTCCAACAAAAACTGTCATTCCAAGTATGTACTTTCTCTCTAGCAAGTACTTTAATTTATACACTCAGAGAATGCAGAGGGAAATGTATCCAAAAGAGACAATAACTTCATCATGTGATGGCTACAAATAGAGAAATCTGAACTTATAACAAATACTCTCCTAAATTAGAATACAATTAGATGCTGATATCCCATCACTGCCTGCAATCACCCTCAAGGGAAGCAAAATTGCATGAGACTAACAGAACATTCACTTGTTTTAAAATTTACAGGAGGCTCAAGAAAGTTTCACATGCATTTTACCTCAGAAACAATGTGCTACTTATTCTTCCTAGCAATGATTTTTTACATAGAATTCTGGGATCAAAATGCAATTTTCAACAATAACATATTTTCTGACATTCTCCAAGGAAAAATTACGGGTTTCTTCTTTCTAAAAGGATTTCGATGGAATAACATCTGTGTTGAGATTATTGTGAATATGTTAAACTGACAGCAAGTCTCTAAGGGGCACTGCTCATTAATGTTCTGTGCATAAAATTAAAACTTGAAATATATTTTTCAATCCTTTTTGAATCATTTAAGCAATTCTCATGCAAAGAAACTATTGTGCAGCAATAATATATTTGCAGAATAGGCTATGAAAGCTATTAAAATGTCCCAGACCTCCTGCCTTTCAGGCAAAAGGAAAAAAGGAAACACTTTCTGATTTGAAACATGAGCTGTATTGAAAAAAAAAATACTTCCAAAGACCATGAAGAGTTTTATTTCAGTTTACACTATGCAACAAAATTTAAAATTGTGTCTTTGTCCTTCATCTTTAATTCATATAGTGCATAGGTAGTTCTTATACTAGCAGGAGAATTCTGTTAAGTGTTGGATATTGGAATTCACAATAAATTTTTCCAGTGGCTACAAGTAGTGGCTGTATTCTTTAAAACTGCATCAGGGCAGCATTTGCAAGCTCTCTGCAAGGAGAACTGGGGAGCTGTGCTCTGATGACAATGCGTGGGACTCAGGGATTTTAATGCAAACACCTTCTCCAGTTTAAAAGTGACAAAGGTCTCCATGTCCATAGAACAAATAATTTTGGTAGGAGAGCATGTATACTTCTTCCACCAAGTACAAGAGAAATAAAGTGCATCTATCAGGTTTACTGTAAAGCAGTCTCTCATGTAAATCTTTAGTTTGAATAAAAAGGAACGAATCTGCTCAAAACCAAATAAAATTCCAGGAATTATTGAATTTTTCAAGCACAGAAATCTACATAAAGCTGTGGCTTTAAGTGCCATTTTATGGGTAAAAAAAGGAACATATTATCACTGGGAAAACAAACATGCCCTCACTGTTTCAAAAGCCACTGGATAATTACAGCCACAATAAGATGAGAGCTCTAAATTTTGCCACAACATATAATGATTCTAACCAGGCTGTTGGATGACGTTCATAAATGGAAATTCAGGAACTCCAATTAACATGTTCTTGATGTGATAGACTTTAGCAGGGTTTTTTTTAAATGAAACCAGTCTCTGTAAAGGGACTTCATTACTTAAATCACAGTAATCATAACAAGGCAGTCTCAGGCTGCCTACATCTGAAATATTATGTAAAAACATTACAAAAAGACAACGAAGTTATGCTCAAATACTCCTCTCTTAGATTTCCACACCTCATACTGCAAACTGTGGAGCAGCAAACACAAAACTGCCAGTACTAACTAATATCTTCTGGTAAATATTTTCAATGCAAAAGTCTAAGCACAGATACACATGGATATATAAATGGATATATAAACACCTCAGCAGGGATCTTCACTTTCAGAGGTTCTGACAACGCTGATGTGGAGGAGAAGACACCAGATTAGTGCAGCTGAAAGAAAATAATGAAGATACTCTTCAAATTTTAGATGTGAAGATGGCACTTCTGGGTGTGAGGTGCTGGTGCACCCCACTGCGAGTTTCCTGAGGGACATCTTCATTCCCCCTCCCTCCCTGCTGATATCAGCCACCAGTGGAGGGCATTTGTTCCACTTTTCCAGCCAAACAACCCAGTCAGAGTACTGCCAGCTGCCTCTACAGAGCTGCCAGACATCCAGCAAAAGCCATAGCACCACAGGAATGTTTGGGACTTACTGGGCACATACTGGTTTAGCAACAGAGCTCTGGGGTAATTGCCCAAATTGAGAGCATGTGCTGCTCACAGCACACGTGTGACACTGCTCTGAATTTCCACTCAGAAATCAGCATTTATAAACATCTCTCCAGCAGGACCCTGTGCTAGAGAAGCAGCACAGCCCTTTGTGCTGGAGCTGCTCCCAAGAAGGAAGAATTCCTCTGTGTAACCATCATCTCCACAAGAAAACCAGTTTCTGTTATACCAGACTGTTGCTAGTTTGCATCACAAGCGTTCAGAAAACAGATACACAACACAAAGGTTGATTTAGCAACAATTCTTTAGCACTTGAATCTGAGTATCACGTAGGCTCAAATCTCAGCACATTCCATGGGAGTGGAGGTGCTCAGTAAACAACACTCACAAATCCTTACATAGAACTCAAAAGATAACAGGCTTCTTTTCTTCAAGTAATTTCAGACTGTGACACAAAAAGCTTTTGTGTACTCATCTGGATACTTTTCTCCATAAACAAGCAATGTACAAAGCCTTAACATTCTTGTATCAGGGCAGAAACGTGATATTTCCAGAAAACCAAAACCTGAATCAGATTTTCAAGAATGCAAACATTAACAAAGCCAAAATTGCATTATACAGTTTTCTGCAGTAGAGGTTTAAGATATCCACCTACCCTGGGTTGCTCATTTCAGCTCACATCACCTTTTCCTGTCTCCATTCTGTCTGCTGCCTCCATGCAGAAGCACAACTGCTCCTGGAGCTGTTCTGTGAAAGTGATTAAAACAGTGAGCTGACTTTCTGCAGAGCCTACTAAAGCCTATTTGTTTCTCTGACTTATTTCACAGAGCAATAACACCTGTGTTTGTGCCAACACACCATCCTAAAACATTGGAAAAACCTGGACCTACCACCCAGCTCTGCCCTTCTCCAAGCCCTCATGCATTGCCCCATCATGTGCCGGTGGAAACATTTGTACACCTACACAGAAAACTGTATTTGGGTTAAAGCATCTCATTTTCCCCTCTGTTAGTTTTAATCTCTATCAGTCTGTATCAGAACACAGCACCTCCACCACTTCTTTTGACTGAGAAAAGGGAGTACAGGGGCTGTAAAAAACCCAAACTGCTTCCCCAGGGGTGGAGCAATACCTGACACAGGTGAAAGGTTTCTCAGGCTTCAGATACTAATCTGCAACTCTCAAGTTATGGACAAGTTGTAAATTCTTGAAGAAGCTGAGAGTTCTTGTTCAACAGCAGCACTACTGAACAGCTGAATAACTGGGTAATTCCTAATCAGAAGAAAACAGGAAGAACTGGAATTTCAGCATTTATGGCTACATCCAGATAGAATTTACCCATCTTAAAAGCATCGAGTATTGAAACTTGATTCTATTTGAAGGTGATACACTGAATGATGTAGGATCTACTTCAGCACTGGCCACATCATGACAAATGCTGTTGTATGCAGCTACAAGATCCAGACTTTCTGCAGAAGACTCTGGAATCTCAACAGACCTGTGTTCCTGCCATTCAGTATCATTATTAGCTCATTAAAATCCTATTTCACTTTTTACTCAAAGAGCAATTCTAATATTGCCCTGTGCTCATAAGAGTCTAATAAGACCTACTACTAGCTACTCATCTACTACATTCCCTCATCTGAGAACTAAGTGCAAAAGACTCAAGCATGATAAAGTTCTATTTCCACAGTGTGAGTATAAGAAGTTTCACCTCTCTTGACAAATGCTGGTGCAGTTTAAACTCTGACAGTAAACTACGGATTTGATTGTTTCATTAACAAATTATAATTTTCACGGAAAGCATCAAAGCAATAAGAAGACTCCTGAGATAAATGTGACAAAGCAGCAGGAGTTAATTAAGTAGAACAATGAGTAAGCATTTATGGGTGTGATAGGAGACCCAGCTGATTTAATTGTGAGCCTGATTATCAATTAGAGAATCAAGAAATGGCATGTAAGTAAAATATTCCATTTGTTGATACTTTAATGATTTTCAGAGACCCAGAAGAGCAGTATTAATTGCTATTTTAGAACTACAGAAGGCGTTTTTATTCTCCTCTTACTCAAACAGAGGTTCTTAGTACTTCTAAAATGACTAATAAATGTATATAGTCTTCTAAAATATTTAAGGGCTTTTGGATTTTTTTTTAAAGTCTAATAATTAAACATTCAAACACACTGCCTATAAACCACTCAGATGAAGCCAGAACCTTTCTGCATTTATTTTCTAATAAGGATAATAAGTGCCCAGTGGTGTAAGAGTGCCATTAACTATTTCCAGGGTGTTTACACAAGTCAATTTCCAGACAACACGAAAGAGGTCAGGGAACCATTTAAACCCACAGGGCAAAGAGCCAGCTGGCTCACTCGTTGTTGAAATATTTTATCCAGCAACTGCAAGAAAATAAAATTATCAAGAAATTAATGTAGAGCCAAAAATATTAATATATTGGAACACAGTGAACCCTTTACAACCTGTAAATATATTCTGGGTTCTCACATAGAAGCCATAAAGTAGGTTGAGATCTTTCTCAGAATTCTGTCAAAGGCATGTAGCTTGTAAAGGACATTTATCAGAAAAAGACATCAGACATTGTATCACAGGATGGGAGCTGTTTCCCAGTGAAATTATCAAAAAACAATTTTGGTGTGTAGCAAGAGGAACATGGAACAGGACAGCTGGTTAAAAAGAAACTTTCTGCCACTTTAATCCAAATGTGTTTTCCTTCATTTAAAGACAGAAAAAAAACATTACCAAGCACTTCCCCAGGCCTCCTGAGGGGCCTCAGGAAAGCCGGGAGTGGGAATTTTTATATTTTTTTCCTCTCAGATTGTGGTGCCACCAGAGCACTCACAAAGGAAGAGAGAAAAGAATCCTTTCCCTCAGGGAATGTATGACCACTTTCCAACATTTTATTACATAAATTATTACCCGTCCCTCCCATCATCTTGTGCCCTCCCACGTGAGTTCCGCCCGCCGCCATCTTGTGGGTGCCTGAGGGGCCTCAAGAAAGCAGGGAGTGGGGATTTTTTCGTTTTTTGTGGTGCCACCAGAGCAGTCACAAAGGAGGAGAGAAAATAACCCTTCCTCTCAAGGAATGTGCGAGCACTTCCCAATATTCTATTAACACTAATTAATTATTACCCGCCCCTCCCATTACCTTGGGCCCGCCCACATGAGTTCCCGCCCCTTCCGCCATCTTGTGCCCGCCCACACGAGTTCCCCCTGCCGCCATCTTGTGCGTGCCTGAGGGGCCTCAGGAAATCAGGGAGTGGGGATTTTTCTCCTTTTTTCCTGTGGTGCCACCGGAGAGCTTCCCAAGGACGAGAGAAGGGGATCCTTCTCCTCAGGGAGTGTGTGAGCACTTCCTAACGCTCTACGAAACACGTTCTCGCCCTTCCCGCCCCCTTGTACCCGCCCACATGAGCTCCTGCCCTTCGCCGCCGTTGCCCCGCAACGCCCGAGTGGCCGCGGCGCCTCAGCCCCGCTGGAGCCCCCCGCGGCCGCGGCGCGATGGATCCCGTAGCGCAGGACAAGTACTGGTAACAGCCCGGCCCCGCAGGAGCGCTGCGCTGCTGCCGCTCCCGTCCACCTTCCCCTCCCGCCCGCAGCTCCGCGCTCAGACAGTTCTCATGTGGTTAAAGAGCGTGTCTTGGTAACCAAGAGTCAGGGCTTGGCTCCAGTGAGCCCCTCCTGCCCCGCTGGGTGAGGGGTCGGGGCATCTCAGTAAATGAAAGTATAGTTGAAAAGACATTGGTGCTTACTTTTCAATCTCCTCCGCCTCTTAAAGCATACATTTAAAAGCAGTGCGTTCACATGCTTCACTGTTCACATGTTCACTGTTTCAAACCTGTGGAAAGTATTTTCCCACTAGCTCGAAGTCAGACAATGGTAATTTGTGCATAAACTTGCTGTTTTGAGATGGAAATTTAGATTCCTGCTAAAGTGCTGTGCTTTGTGACGTCAATAGTTGGGTTGGCATGTTGGGGTTTTTTTAAATGAAAGTTTTCGAGGTAATCTTAAATATTTTTCTGTTGGTTTCAGGAAAAACCACGTTGAAAAGGAACAAGATGCTGCTAAAAGATGGGCTGAGAAATGGGGATTTTTGAAAATACCTCTTGAGGAGGTAAAATTGAATGGCATATAATATGGTTTATAATAAAAACAACGCATGAAATCTACTTGCACAAATTTATCTGGACACAAAATGCTGAGAGCACAGAAGACTAGAAATGTAGTGAATATGCTTTACTACATTGGCATCCAAGGTAGCAACTGCACTACTTTTGAAATGGTTCAAATACTCAGTTTTCTTTAGAATTAAGTACATCAAGTGGTAATTTATATGCTGTGCATATCCTGATATGTATGTCTTGAGAAGCATGACTCCTACTAGTGCTAATAAGTAATAGATGTACTAGTACTGACATGAAAATATTTCCCCTTTGTCTGTCCATATGTATTTTAAAAATCTAGGGGAAAAGGTTCCAGCTAATTAAATTGTCAGTGGGGGAATCTACAACAAATGAAAATATTTGGAATGATGTCTCTTCTCAGTGATAGATATTAGATAGATATTAGAATACCATAGTACATGATGTTACATTTGGAATCACAGTATTTCATTGCTAAAGAACAGGATTGATGCAGCCCCTGCATAGTTAAAAATGTAGTTTGGATGTTGTCTGAAACAAAAAATCCAGTAATTTCCAAAGCACTGAAATAAGTAATCCTGCTTGAGGTGGAAAGAACAGGAAGTTCATATGCAACAGAGGGGAATGGTGTGGATATCACATATTACAGTATATTTCAAAAGATCAAGAGTTCAGTTTTTAAATATGTTTTGGTTTTAGTTGATTGGAGATGAAAAGAAAGAAGATGCAAAGCCCAAACTTCAGCTTCCAGATCACCTGCAGATTCGACCTGTGACACCTATAGAAAAATACATTAAGGTTAGAAAATTAGATTTTAAAATTGCAATATAGCAACATCTGTTTTAAGAAACCACACAAGCTCTGAAAAACACTTGTCTTATAGAGGGGGGTCTTTAACTAAAGGTGAAAGTAAACTGCATTTGCAAGACAATGTTTCAAAAGCATTTGTTTAAGACAAGGAATTGCCCTTTGGTTATGGCTGTAATTTTTCTACCTTTATTTAAGAATCTGCTTTTTGGCAGAGACAATACCACTGTTCTCTTTAGTACCACAAATTAATAAGAAGCCAGTTCTAATAAACCAAGTAATAATTATTTTGTTTTGTATGATTTATATGTACATTCAGAGTCTTAAAGCTGTCAAACAGCTGGAGAGTAGAATGTGACTGATGGTTTAATTTACAAATATGGTGTGTCAGGATCACCAATGAACTGGGTGACTCTACAGTGACATTGGGAGAGGAACATACTCACAAAAGGGGAAGCAGAATATGCTAATGAAAAGGAAGGTTAGTCCACTTAGGGAAGATCAGGGAAAGAAAGGATGTTGGAAATTCTTACTTGTTGAATTAGCTTTCTTTCAAAGGATTCCAAGGGTGGGGAGATAAGGTAAGGAAGTAGTAAAAGCTTTTACTGAGATTAAATTAAAAATTAAGAGCTAGGGCTGAAAGTGGTAAAGAAATGAAATGGCATAATTTCTGTCATTACTGCTTCTTGTTCTTCAGTTTTGTCCCAAACCTTCAGTCCCAGTCCAGTTGAGTCTCAGTCCCACGAGGGTGTTGCATTAATAATCCTGCACTTACCAGCTGCTCCACAAGCGTGCAGAGCCTGGTGCACATTGGAACAGAGTTTCCATTTCACCTCAGAACTGGGAGGAAGAGAAGGGTTAGCTGTGATTTAGGTCACCTTTTACATATTCAGAGTGAAGTTTCATACATCCTTTTCAGAACTGCCTTTCTGCACATTTACCTTGTGATAACAGTCAAATCTGTTCTCTCTAGGTTAGACTAATAAAAGCTTCTGCATAGTCCCCTCCCCCAGACCAAAAGTGGGACATGATTTCCTTCATTATCCTGCTCAGTGGGTGGCACTTTTGGCCATAAAAATTATCTTTTCTGAGGAATTGCTCCACCTAAATATCATAAACATTTTCTAATCTTGGCTAAAGAACAAAGTGAAGCAACTCTGGCAGGAGAACTGAAACATTGTTCTCTTGCTGTGTTATTTCTCTGCTAAGTCCCCAGATGCTGAAATGATAGAACGTGCCCAATTGAGATGATTCAGCCAAAGTAAGCACAGCAGTCACTGAACAGGGTCTGTTGGTTTTTGTTTTGTTTCCTTTTTAGCTAGATTAGTTGCAGATTAACTTGCTGCTCACCCTCTTTTAAAGTAGAGGGAAGGTAGAATGAATAAGTAGTTCTTGATGTAAAAGCCAGCTTGGTCAGTAATATCTTTGGAATTTGGGTTTAAAATTATTGTTTCATAGCTGCATAGCTACCAAATATATTACAGCAAGGAGAAAACACTATTTCTCCTGTTTACAGAAGTTAATTAAAGATGATGGTGATTATCTTCAGCTTGAGCTTTTTTCATACATAATAATAATTTTAAAAATTTTAAAATAATGTTAAGCAATTAAAGCACTTAGTATTGAAACAAACTTTTAAAAAAAGAAAATTATTTCAACATACACTACTAAACAATGACTTTATTGTTGGTTTTTGAACACTACAGCACAAAAGACAATGTTGCATGACAGAAACTTCAACCAAAAACCTTTTAATCAGTTTTACATGTTACTTTGATTTTAGGTGCTTCCATCTCCTCCAGTACCTCAAACTACCCAGGGATTTATTGGCTGGAGATCAAGTGTTCCAGCACTGTCACTCGAACACGATTTTCAATTCCAAAGCAGCAAAGGAGCTGTCTGTAGTAACAAGTGACCATGTGAGCTCTCTGAGTGACATTATGAAATAAAGAGGCACAAAGATCCATCTGCATTCCTAAGGAAATATCCAGTAGTGGACTGTTGATCATTTCTGCTATTTATGTAAAAATCCATAATCATTTTGGTAAAGTGTGAACATTTTCATTTTACTTAATTGAATCTATGGCATCAAAGCTGTTAACTCTGCTTCAGAGCTTCTGCTTACAAGTTAGAAATAACAATGAATAAACTCAGATGAAGATCACAGAGCACGTACTAGTTTTATTAGCACTAATAAGACTATAATTTAAAAACATTCATTGGAAGTTGGAATGACAGTGCAAATTTTTATAATTGTTTCTCCATGAGAACCTCTACTCATAAAATACACTGGGTTTTGTGTTGGGTGTGCTTTACAGGTATTTTGTGTAGTTACTCACATAAGTGAGTAGTTCCCAGTAAAGAAATAAAGAACACAAGGGCTGCAGTGACACAAAGTCACTTTGAAAAAT
Organism: Oenanthe melanoleuca; assembly: GCF_029582105.1. Lineage (NCBI taxonomy): Eukaryota > Metazoa > Chordata > Aves > Passeriformes > Muscicapidae > Oenanthe > Oenanthe melanoleuca. Next base: position 3,046,575 of record NC_079353.1, read on the forward strand.
CAGTTTTAGTATGAAAACAGGGTTTTTCCATTAGTTGATCAGTATGCAAATGGATTACAAAGAAATCCTTTGTATTACTTCAGGTTTGTGTATACTGGTATTTGCACCAACCAGGGAGAAATGCTCAGAGCCAGGAAGTGATTGCACTGGGAGTTACTGGGGCAGCTCCCTTAGTGCCCTGGAGTTCAGTCCTGCACTTCATTATGCACCTGAAGATTTGCCAGGATTTCTGGAAACTCAGAAGGACTCACTAAGCTGCAGCAACTGTTTGCATGATGGATTTCTAACTGGGCAAGGTGTTCAAACCACAAGGTTTAAATAAAAAAGAGCTTCCAAGAAAACAACACAGGCAGCTCCCTCTATCTCCTCATCACTTAAAGGAGAAAGGTTTTACTCTTTAACCCTGCTGCAAGATCTCCTCTGTGTTCTGCAGCCATCAATATCTACTGCTTGAGTCAGCACTAAGTCCTTGGCTTTCACAGCAGTAAGGCAGCAGCCAGTGTTTGTTCTTCCCTTCTTCCCAAGAAATGACTCACAGTGATCAACATCCCACCTTTCATTTTTTTTACATCCATTTCCAAATGCCCACAAAATAATAATATTTTACTTTTTTCCATATTCTTTACAAATAATGGAGAAGTGAGTCATATCCTTTGGAAAGATTACCCAAGAAAGAGAAGTAACTTCAGACACTTTACTTAAAACCAGTATAAAGAATAACTTGGAATCAGACTCTGGAAATTGAAGTTAAATTGCAGTTTAGCTACTAACCATAACCTGTGTACACTGTTCTTTGGACAACCAAGATAATTGTAAGAACAATATTTAAATTCAGTGTTCTTTCTTCTCATTGCCAGGTTTGTGTCTCTTGATTATTTTAATCATGTGGTATGTGGTTCTTCAGTTTATTTTAAGGTCATAAGATCTTACTCTTGTCTGGTTTATATAAACAGATATAATAATGATTAATATGTAATTTAGTAGCAATTAAATTGCATTAATTTAGGCTAAACAAAAGGGGAACTTCACTGGCTTTTTTGAAGAGTTCTATTAAAGAATCAAAGCTGGCACCAAATACCCAGTTTGTATGAAGTGAAATCCAAATCCAGATGAGCCATGGTTTGATTTTGAAAACCAAAATAAATTCTTTGTCCAGCATCTACAGTTGGACATTCCTGACTCTTATTTCAGTGTCTGAATATTAACTCTGTCCTGACAGTAAGAGTTTTGTATTGTACATTCTGTCCTACAAGGTACCTTTACTTCAGGAAATACTTTGATAGAGACTAATTTGGGATGTGCAGGGAATATAATCTAAAATTTTAAGTAATTTCTTTATCATAAATCTGTCCCATGTTTTCAGGGTTTTGGTGTTATGTGAAACTATAAATCTGACTGGTTTTTTCCCCAACACTTCTAACATTTTACATGAAAAAAATTGTGTAGAAGTTGTGGATTTGCAGCTGACAACAGACTGCCCAGTCATCTGCTCCAGCTGTGAATCCTAAAGGTCATTACAGAATTATTGTATCACCTTGTTATGTTTGAAACCTGGCCTTTAATTTGTGGAAATTAACCTATTTATTGGAGCCAGGTTGGATACATAAATGCCACTGCACACTGTAAAATATCACACATCTCCAAGGTCAGGACAGTGTTAGTAAAATCTGCACACATCAGAAAATGCTTCAAAACAAAAATAAATCAAAAGTGCAAAAAAAGCCTAAACTATTTTAATTCTGTATGAAAGTGTTAGACCTGTCTTTCTGTGCAAGTCAGAGCAGAACCAAAATATGAGAACAAGATGCAAGTGTATTTAAAGGTCTTTGATGCTCCAACCAAAATTTCATTTGTCTTCTGGTGAGCACAGGGAGCTGCAGAGCAACTCCTTGGTTGACAAAATTTTTTCAGAAAGCTGAAGCCATCTGGCCTTTAGTGTTGTTTTCAGACTTTGTTAACAGACTCATTTCACAGAAGAGCTGTGGATGGTCTTTCAGAACTGCACACAAAGAAATTTTACCCAGTCATCAGAGCCAGAGTGGAAACAGGTCAGCCCCACATCTGCCACCAAGGATGGTCCCTGCAGGTGCTCTCCTGGTGTGTGATGAAATAACAGCAAAGCCTTAAATGGCAGCTGTATTTAAGTTGATGAACAATGAAATCAAAATTATCTTTTTCACAAGCACTCACTTAACAAACAACAAAATCAGGGGACAAAAACCTGGTGTTTTGCTTTGCAATGTGTTCTTTTCTGTGCTGTTAGAACTGGCACAGAACTGGCACTTGCTATTTATAATTTCATTAATATAAGACACTTTACCAGGACTCAGAGTCACAAGATTGCTGTTTATTTAAAATGCATTTTACAGAGAATAAAGTTTTTATTAGATCATAGTTGCTGGTGATTCTGAGTGAGTAGCACTACTGAGGTTGTAATCACCATACAAGAGTTGCTGTACATTTGGAAAGAGCCAAGGTGAAAAGCAGCCACAGCCTGTGCACAGACAAGTGATCCAGTGCCTAAAAGGGTGATTGGAGAATAAACCTCTGCTCTGCATGAGACATCTCTGCAGTGAAGTGCTGACATCCCAGTGACACTCACTGCAGTCCTAAGGCTGAGCATCAACCTCCTGTTTCCAGTTCATCCTGTGGGCTGCTCTGTCAGTAACTTTAGTTCTGAGATTGTTTCCTTACAAAACTGAGGGTGTAGATTTTATTATTATTTTTTTCAGAGACATAAGGCTCCCCATTCACACACATCATTTCCTCCTTTAGTGAAGGATTCTTTTTTGTTCCTTCCACACTGTACAAAGTAGCAAAATTACAAACATTGATCTAAAAGAGTCACTGGCAACCAGAGCAGAAACCTCTGCTCCCCTGTGAAGCCCAGCCCAGGCCCTGCTTGTTTTAGGTTCCTGTGTTGTTTTGTTCCCCTTGAAGCCATGCCCTTGTAGCAAGACAGATAAGGCCCACTCACAGACTATTACCTTCTTCCTGGCTCCTGTGGTTTTCACATCCCATCAAATTGTCATTTAGCTGAAAGCATGTCAGACCATTTCACTGGACCATCCTGGAATAAATTTAACTGTACTGGAAATTGATACTGTTGTACTGTGAAACTGATTGGATTGGAAGTAAACAAAACACTCCTCAGTCATACATGGAAAAGACTAATGGTATTGAGAAATAATTTTTTAAAAACATTCCAATTTTGTTAACATCATGTGTCCTGTTTTAAGTGAGCTGCACTCTGCAGTTACACATGAGATCTGACTGAAATTTGGAAGTGATGGGTCAATACATTGTGCTTTTATGAATGGAAATTACACCTTTACACCCTGTGGTCAGAGGTTGTGTATGTGGCCCAAGTGACACTAAATTCAGCCCTTTCCCTCATATTTTCCCCCTCACTGCTTCGTCTGCTTCACAAGAAGTTAAATAAATTAAAAATTCACTAAATATTGAAATAATCTTATGGACTTCAAAGCAGAAAACAGATGCAACCATGAAAAAGTAAACAGAATGAAGAATCTTCCCACCAGCAGCACATTTTCAATTTGGTGGCTCCACTGACAGCAGCTTCCCTAAGTGCAAGACCAGACCTGCAGGTACCAGACTGGGATTAAATGTGGACACAACTCTCGTTAATCAAAGTTTTTAACAGCTCTAACAACAGCATCATTTACAGGTCGAATACAGGGCCGTAGAAGTGGCCATTTTCTCTGCTTCCTTGATAAGGGGCTCTTTATTCAGTCCCTTTTCCTGACTGCTTTCCCAAAAGATCATAAACGTGGAGAGCAGCCCTGCACCAGACAAGCCCTGGCAGCCCTCGCCCCCAGCCCTGCACGCACATTTCTGTCTCCGGCTTTCTCAGCGCTGCCTCCAGGCTGCCGAGTGACACCCGGCTAATCCGTGATGCTCCAGCCTGACCCGGACCTGACAATGCCTTCTCACTCCCCGCAGCCCCTCCTCCTCCTCCCGAGGTGAGAGACGGGCAATGCTTTTATTCCTCACCGGGGAGCAAGACGAGCCCAGCTCTGCTCGTGAATCTCCTCTGCTCGCTGACACGCGTCAGACACAACATTCTCATCCCTAAAAGCTGGAGCGAAACAAACACAAAGCAAGAGCCCAAAAAAAACCCCAGTGAGTGTCAGTCCCTGTCTGGAAAAAACAAACAGCCATTATGCTCCTATTGCCAGAGCCCAGCGATGTCCTTTGTTTCAGTGAAAGCTGTGTGATTTCTTTGCTCCCATCCCGTGCATTACAGCTTCCACCTTGGCACTGCACTGGTTTATGAACAAACCCCACCTGTTTACAGTCTCTAGGGTCTTTGGGTTCACTTGGACATGGAGATCTTCTCCCCCACCTCATTTCCTCTCTGGCTGTAGTCACAAGCAACGTTGGGAGCTCTCTGTGCCAACAAAACAGCCCTTGCTGCTTAAGCCCAAGGCCTGAGAAGTCAGGCTGGCTGTGCTGTTTCTGCATAGGGGCAGTTACTTATGTGCAAATAAGAAAAGCTCTTGCCGTAGATTTGACCAAAGCAGGTTTTTCACAATGTTAATTTGTCCTTCTGTTTGTTTAAAGTAGGAGTGCTGAGCAAATCAGTATTTTACTGGGATAGCCACAAGCAATGGACAGCTCAAGCCTTACTCCTTCACCTTGGGCCAGAGCTGTTTAACTTGAGAGGGAATCACCTTCATACTCAACAAATCTCAAATAAAATGTCCTGCATGCATAGATGCAGAATTCTACACTTCAAGGACTCACGAAGGAGAAAGAATTGCCTAAATCTGCTTTCCATTTTCCTTTCATTTGCACTGTTGGAGTCACTGCTAATCCATCCTTACCTGTCAGCAGTGACAGGCAGGACCCAGCTGGTTCTGTTGGGCAGCATTGTCTTGTAAGCTTCCTGAACAGTCCCCAAAAGGGTGGATTGCAGTTTATCCTACACCTCAGGTTCCAAAATGCTGGTTTGCTCACCTGGTCTTGCCCATACCCTGTGGGGTAATACAATGAGACATAAAAATACAAAGTCTTACAAGACTGTAGTCCCATCCCAGGTCTCTCACAACATTAACAAAACAAACAAGCTTCACTTTCTCTCCTGATGACTACAGCCTTCCCTGAAAAAATACAGCTTTATTATGCATAATTCAATTTCATCAACTGCTTTTCTTTATTGTCCCTTCCAATTATGCACACATATACTTGTTTTTTATTGCAATACATAAATTATGTCCCAAGCATTGCACAGAAGTACACACACACTTCTTATGTAAGAAGAATGGAAAAATCAGTCAGGCCAATCAAGGATTTATATACTCCCCTGTCCCATTCTGGATTTGTAGCTGTTTATACAGATTCACAAACTACATCTGAATTTGGTTGTTACAAGGACATTAATTACCTGCATTCCATAATGTATCACACCAACTTGAAATGATTTTTGTTTCTGAAAAACAAGGCCAGATGCACAGAAGTTTTTATGCTTCTGACAGCCTGATGATGACAAGGCAGTAACTCAATTTGTTGCCCGATTTTGGCTGAGAGAGGCTCGGGGTCAGCAGTGTTTGATGTACCACATGCATTAACTTTAAACTCTGGTCATGATTCAGAACTGCAATCCAAATTCAGACTTTAAATGATACACCACAGCATCCCTGTTCTCCACAAAGCTACAGAGCCTGGGCAATGATATCTTCAGACTTCAAAGGTGTTGTCTGAAATGAGGCCCTGTGGATAAAACCCTTCAGGGCAGGACACCAGGGCCTTACAGGAAGGCAGGACATGGGACTTGTTCATCCTGAGCCCACTTTGACTGTGCTGACCATTCACCCTTCCCTGCAAGAACATCTGCATACAACAAAACTAAGCCAAAAATGTCAAGTTTTTTCCAGCACATACTGAACCATCTATGGAATATAATTAATCTCAAGTGCACATTCCTTCTGCAAGGTGTCAGGATAGCACAGAGTCCAGAGGCATTTGTGCCCAGTGAGGAATGTAATGCCTGCAGGTCTCCCTTCTCCCTCACAGGAGGGATTTGAGAGGCCCCTGTAGTGGATGTTTTTTGTCTGTGGTATCGATTTATTAATTTGTTGCACACTAATCATCCATCAGCATCTGGTGCTCAGACAGTACAAGGGGTCACACAATTAGCCACTCTCCTGCCAGGCCCACAGATGCTAAACCACCAAAACAGGCACTGGAAGAACTTTAATTTCATAAAGTAAATGCCAACACTGCTTTGCAGTCCTTGGATAAGCCCAGCCATGGAACTCTCCTAAGCAGACCAGTGAGTGCTCCCCTCATGTCCCTGAGGTCACAATTTGGCTAAACATATGCAGAACATGCTTGGCTCTTTACACATGTGCATATCAAATCCACATTCAGCAGCAAAGGAACAGAAGACAATATATGGTAAAATACTGGAACTGCACTTCAAAGATCAGGATGCAATTCTACAGACTCCCAGGGTGACTTTGGCCACAACAGTCACCTCCCCTGCTTCAACTCCCATCTGTAAAAAGCAAAATAACCATCCCTCATTTTTACTTCACCCATCTTTGCAATTTAAACTTGGAGTTCTTTGTAGTGGTGTCTCTGTCTCAAAATACATCCAGCTCCCAGTACACAATGTCCTCCTCAGAACGGCCTTATGGAAATGCATCCAAAAAATAAAAAAAGAACCATATAAAACATCCACTGATGAGATAAGACCACCAGCACAACAATGCAGGGAACAGCTGTAATCTGTGGGTGGATTATTACTCCTTGCCATAAATGCCATCTATTTTTCAAGACAAGCTCTTCTCTTTCATAGAGCAGGGAGCTCAGTATCTGCAGACAACTTCCCTTCCCACCAGGATGGTTTTTAAAGGCTCACAGTAGTTTGTGACATTAATTAGAATGTCACATCTTAATGACAAATATTAGTACTAGTCTGCTTGATTAACATAATTTATTTCTTCGTTGGATGTTTTATTCCAGATGAGCTGATTTTCATCCATCCATATTTGCTGGGGGAAGAAATGCATCCTGACATGCAATGTTAATGTGCCCTCTGTGCTGACCTCTTCTCTCTTAACTTTTCATTCTCACCCCCCTGCTCTTTGCAGTGCCTGAGATGAGCTTTAGCAGCAGCTCTTGGTCAAGACTCTCATACATTGAACCCCTGCCAAGGCTTTTGGGGTGTTTAGCACTGACTAAAGGTCTATTCCTATGACACACACATTTAAATTTAGCACTAAACTGGTGGGGGAAAAAAAAGAGAAAAATATGTAAAACGCCACTTTCTGACAAGCAGAAAATTAGAATTCATTCCCCTGAGAATTAAATGGACTTTTCTGCTTCTAGTCACTAACTATGACAAGGTTAACATTTTTCAGTCTAATGACTAAGGACATTAAGTGTGCATGTGAATAAGAAATAAAATTACTGGAGGGTATTAGCTAAGTGTGTGACAACAGCACAAGCTGTCAACACAACTCTGAAGCTGCTGATTGTGGCCAACACTGATCCTTTGCTGTGGAGAACCAACGGAGACCAGAACATCCTTCTGTCCTTAATACTGTAACAACATCAAAATCACAGCAACATTCACGTCTGGCTGGGGGGAGAGCTCATCTCAAAGGGCATCCAGCACATTCCCAGTGTCCCAAGCAGGGACACCATGTCAATCAGAGGCCACAAAGCCCCAAAGATAATCCAAAAAGAAAAAAAAAAAAAATCTCAAGTGAATCTCTTACTTCCCCAAGGATTCTTTCAACACTCCTGATTTAATTCTGATATGACACAAGGATTAGGGTAGGAGATTAAGTTATTATTTGTGACTTGCCTTAGCTTCTGTCCTTCCCAATTAAGTTTTCCCTGTAGCTCCTCACTGTCTTGCTCAGCTGTGGCAAACTGAAGCTGTGTTTTCCAGGCAATAAAGGATTTCATGGGATGCAGCACAAAGGACTCAAAGGAAAAGAGAAGTCTATGTGTTATTGATATGCCTTTAATGATAAGTATTAACATACTGGAAATTATTAACCATTGGGAATCTTTCAGGATATATCTAAAACTGGGGCACTAAAAGGTAAGACAGGAAAATTATATTTTCAAATAACTAATTTATTCAGTGCAAAATAAGTGCAAAAATTACATTTAGAGATATAGGTCAAGTTAGAGAAAGCCCTTTTAAACAGGGATAATTAATATGGATTCTATCAGAACAATAAAAACTGCAAGGACATCAACAGAATTCAACACAGAGCTCTCCTTTTATTGTTTCTGCCTTTGATTTGGTTTCAAAAGCTGCTTGGCCACAACTGAGAAAAATCCAAAGCTTACAATTTAGGGGATAAATGAAACATTTTAAAAAATTAAAAGACATTAGGACTAAAAAGAAGGGAAGAAAACCAGAAGAACACAAGTACTTTCAAAACCACAGAATCTACCTCTACATTAGCCAACTGGAAGGACTCACCAACTTCTCTTTGCTTTCCTGTGGCTGTCAGGGAGCTCATCAGTCCAAAACAATGCATTTTTTAATTTTTCTGAAATCTGTGTGATGGACCATTAGGCAGCTCAGTAACAGATCATGTGTGCTGTATCATCCAAAGCTGGATTTTCCTCTCTTCATGTACAAACCCCCAGACATCTCTGGAAGGTTTGTGCTGTTCCAAAGCAGCATGAGAGGATCACTGCATGTTCGACACCAGTGACAAGTGCTGCACCTGCCCTGCCACAAGCTCTGATCCACATTCCACACCACTCTGACTCCCACTCTGAGTACTTTTGGTCCCTGGCCTCATTACCTCACACTTGCCTACGATAAACTGCTTAAACCACTTACCTGCCTGTAATCCTGATAAATCCAAATCATTTTGAATGAGTTTGTTTTGTTCCTCTGCCCCTCCAACTTCCTCAGCCTTATTTTATGTCATCAGCATATTTCAGGCACTTTTGAAATTACACTCTGCTTGAGGTCACTGCACTCATTTTAATTCCAACCCCCCAGCACATCAGTGCTTTAACTCCCTTCTGATTTATTTATACAGTTTATTATCAGAGCCCAATTCAATCAATAAAAGCTGGAATTCAAACACATGCACATGTTTGAATTATGCATACAAACACTCATCAGGGGACACAAGACAACTGCTATGGTCTGGATGATTCCTTTAACATATGGCAGCTCATAGGTAAGGGGGCTCATAAGCCATGAATTTTTATACCTTGACTTCTGCTTGACCCCAGTGGCTGTTCAGCTACTGGAAACCAAATGAATTGAAATAGCATCAGAAATTCCATGGAAGAGGCTTGGCCAAGGGATCTCTGCATTTCTTATCCAAAGCCACTAGAACCATATTTATGTGCTTTCTGAGCTGACAGTTCCTTTATTAGCTCCTGTACACACAGGAATTCCAAAAAAACACCAGCAACCCACACCAGACAGTCATGTCAAGCAAATGCTGCAAACAGAACAGTGTACAGGGAACTGGAACTTAAAGGGAAACCAAAGCACAAACCTCAATTGCAGCCTGGCTTAGGCATCAAACCAACCTAAACAGGCTGCTGGAAGCAGAGTAGGAAATTAATAACTTTTGGCTCCCCTCTGCAAACCACCATCCTCCCAAAACCTTACTGGTCAGCAGATCCTCAGGCACAGCTCACTGCTGGCTTCTGCTTGCCTTTGAACACGGTGGTTACAACCCAACAACACTGCAAATTCAGAAAGTGAAGGCAGAGAAAGTGTGTGACTTGGGTTCTGCTGCAGACAGACCACCTTTGGAATTGTGTGTCCCAGCTCATCTGCAGTTCCATTTCTCTCAGTCCTTTGCCACCTCCTCACTGCTCTTCCCTCTCCCTACCATGAATCCTTAGCAGCCATCATCACCCTCCCTGCTAATCACTCTTCTGAAAAAGCTGTTTCTATTTTTCTTTACTGCTCCAAGCTCTTGTGCCACAGCAGAGCTGGTTTACAGCACATGGAGAGACTGCCTGAGTGCTGGGGAATAAATCACAGCCCCTCTGCCCCTCCTCATGAATTTGACATGACAAAATTCCCTCTCCTGAATCTCCCCTAGCCTAGAGTTATGTGAATTCCAGGAGTCTCTTTGAAATCCTGTTTTAATATTTCACAATTTATGCACAGAGTATTTTGGCTTTTCTGTCAATACATTTCTGCTTGGTAACTCCCAGTTTGAATGCTGATTGTGTTTTGCATAAATTAACTAAATTGCAGCCTTTCTGTTTCATTGGTACTTTTTGTCTGCTTCCATCAGGAACAATGTCAGGGAGATTGCAAGCTGACTACAATTCTCTTTCCTAAGCCAGAGGAAAACATGTAAGAGCCCAATCAGCACCAGTTTCCTGATGTCTGTTGGGCTTTATAAGCTGTATTGTACTCTGGCATTTAAGAATTTCTGTTCATTTGGTTCACTTTAAGAAGTGAATATAACAACTGCCACATGTTCTGAGCCTCTGGTGTCTATTGATAAATATGGAACAGGTGTAACAACAGCTTCTCTTTCTCCTTAAAAATTCCCTGAGCTAAAAAGTTGTTTGTGCAATGCCAAAGCAAGGACAGATCTCTGCTCCCAACTTCCTAAATTCAGCTTCCACAGGGAGATGTGCAGTAGACTACATTTCACAAGTAAGACAAGACCAGCCATGGCGTGAGGCTGCCAAGAATACAAAACTCTGCTCAGGTGCTACCTGAGCCTGGAAGGAGGCTTCCCTTTGAGTACCATGATGCCCACAGGTAGGGGAAGGTCCAGCAATTGATGGCACATTTTAAAGATTATCTTTTACTACACAGCATGAAGAATTCCACTTTCAGCCCTGATCTGACAGCCAACAGTGTTTACACCTGGGACAGATTTCATTAACTAAGAAATGCACTCACATCTCACCATAACAAAAATCAGTTACCAGAAGTTGGTTTATAAAACAGTCACAGGATTTATTGAGATAAATACAAATAGAAAGTTACATAGATTCTTTATTCTGACAAATGAATGACACTTCCAGAGTGTCCCCACCATGTACTGACACAGCTGCCATGTGCTCATCCCACCAGTGAGGCTCAAACCTAAGCAACATGACCAACACACTTTGGATTACAGGTGCTGGATCATTCCCTACAGCATCCCAGCAATATTGCACCAACTACTGTTATTGTCACATTCCTTAGCTAGAAATGCTGAAAAGTGATATTCTTACTGCTGCTGTGAAAGTGGATGGACTACCTAACTTTGCTTCACCTGGCTTTTTAAATATGTATTTTTGCATAATTTAAACAACCCAGAGAACTGCACATGAACACACTCATTGCATACATTTGTCTAGGACAAGACTTAAAGTGCAACCTTTAGTCATGCTGAAATCATTTCTAGTTTCAAACTAAACCAAAAAGATAAACTTGCAGAGGGTAAATCTGGGTAACAGACCTTCACGTTGTCTACAAAAACCCATCCCAGAACTATGCTGGCCCTCATTAGGACATGCAGCTGTGGAGTTGTAACAGGAGGTTTTAAATGCTCAACTGAAATTGCCTCTTTTAAAACCCACCTGAATTTGGGAGCCAGAGAGATACCAAAATATTGTTAAAAAACCAAGAACTCTGTTCAGCCTTTTAGTGAACTTTTATATCTGGTGGCTTACCCTTTACACACATCCTAGTTATAAAATCCTACTGAACACTAACCAAACATGCTCAAACCTATGGAAGCTTGTGTTTTCCAGTGATTATTGCAAGTCAAGGTAGCTATTGGAGTGATCTGACAAACAGCAACCTGGGTTGGGTTAATGTTCAAGGTATTTAGTTTATATACAGGATATTTATTTCAAACATACTTACATATACACACACTTAAAAAAATCTGTTCAGTGCTGAGAAATTTAATGAACTGATAAAAAACAGAAGTGAAACCTTGTCAGAAAGGCCTTAGAAAATCTGAACTGTTAGAAAATACCAGTATAATGCCAGCATTAGAAAAAGATATTAGAACTAGAAAAAAATAACTTGAGGGATCTTTTTGTTAAGAAATTGCAATCATAAAAAGTCTGTACTGAAGAAGCATTTGTTTTAAATTATAAAAAAAACTGTAAAAAAATTAAATGTAGAATGTTGCAGAGTTTACACTGTTTGCTGCACTAGCAGTGGTGTATTTCTGCCTACAACTTCCAAGAGCATTTTGTGATCTTACAAGAAAAGAATTTGTTACAAATACTGTACATATTATAATACATGACTGGTTAACTCATAGAAAAGTGAGCCCTCCCAAAATACAGAACCCAGCTGAGGAACCTACTCACTGTATTGCAGACAAGCCACATTCAAACAAAACCAAAACGGGTATTTCTGTGAAAATCTTCCCCCACGTGAACTATTATTATGGAACACGAAATAAGGACAAGTATTTACACAGGTCTGCTGAGGAGAAAGGACTGCTCTCAGAAAGAAAGTAACTTATCACATGAAACCATTTCTTTAGTGTTTAAGCATTAGTTTTTGAGCAGAACAAAGTTTAATCCATGATTTTAAAAAATACTATTTTTTTTCCTAGGGCCCACATCATTGCAGATTTGGGATCCAAGAAAAGACAGGATCTAGCAGAAGTATAAGCTTTATAATTTTTCTGAGGCTACTCAATTTGACTAACATGATTCTGCTCTTTCTTCCAAGCCCTGTTCCAACAGACAGGGGAATTCCCACTTCCCCTTACATGTCTCACTTAGTGTTTGCCCCAGACCTTGCCACACAACCCACTGAGGCTGCAGAGCAAACTGTGGCACCTCCTTTCCCTGGAACATTTCTGCACTGGGGTTTTGCAGAATTTAGAGCTCCTTTGTTTCTTAGGAAAAGCTGGGCAGGTTAAAAGGTGTTTGTTAAATGAGGTGTGCATGTAAAACAAAGACTCAAGCCTATAACTCTCTGTAACACTCTTGTACAGCTCCAGCTCCTCTTGCAGAGCTGAATCTCTCAACCCAACTGACCTTTGCTGGGGCAGAACAAGGAATTTTCCACTTAGGAAATCTCCAGTCTGCCTGCTCCTGGGAGAGGCAGCAGCAACAAAAATTGACCTGTGAACACCTGTAAGGGCAGTCAGAAATGTTGTAATGACCTCTTAACACTGTAAGGGTATAGCTCAGAAGGAACAAATTAATAGAAACCTCACAATATACAAAGACTCTTGAGCTCTCTGTGCCTTGAAAAATATCACGCATAAAATGACCCATGCTTAATTCTAGCAGTGTAACTACTTAATCATTTTGAGCTTTTTCCACTGATACAGAATTAAGTTCTTCATAATTTTTTGTTACAATTCAAAACTATTCACATATATACACCTTTTTTCAAATAAATGCAATAGGTGGAACAGTAGAAAGATTATACTAAAAGTGAGGAAAGAACAGCTTCAGGAAGGTTTGCTAAAATGAGGTTTTAAGATTTAGCAACCTTTTTAAGCTTATAGCAAACCTATACTAACGGAAATATTTTGTTAAATAAATGAAATGTAAATTCCAATTATGCTGAAACACTGAGTGTAGTGTAAGACTTTACAGACAGTACTGAAGTGCAGGTGAGATCAGAGTTATCACCTCTATTTACAAAGGGAAAACCAAAAGGAAGGAATTACTCACAGGAATTAAACACACCGCTGTAGATGAAACGAGGTCATGAAATGAAAACTGCAACATTTCTCAACACCCCCCTTCCTGCTCAAATAGGTAACAAAACCCATCTTAACTGTCCTCATTACTCACACTAACAGAAACAAGGTGAAAAACCATCCTGCTGTTCAGCCTTGACTGCAGAACAACCCCTTAGTTTTGTTTTTCAATTATTATATTGTCCATGTTATTCTGTTTCAGTTTTATGGTGGCAAAGAAAGACACATCTTGATCTCTGTCAGATTGCAGGGCTAGAATGGTCTCTTCTGCAGCTTCTAGATGAGGATTGCCAACACTTTTAAAATAAGCTGGAATAAGGGGAGAAAAAAGACAATTTTAATAAAAAAAAATGTAATCATATCCAAAGGAATAAATCCTAGGGCATAAATAGTGCAGAAATAGAGAGTGCCAAAATCATCTGGGGCAGCTTATAGTCTTCTTACAGAAACCACAGGAAATTAAGGAAGCTGAGAGAAGGAGAAATATGCTGCTTCTGATTCATCTTATTAGGTAATAAATACTTCTAAGATAAACTCTTTTGGCTGAACCCTGAATAGAAATGTATCAATGAGCAACAGGAAGCCCAGGAAACTGCTGCTGTACAATGCATCCCAAACCCTTCTCCATACTTGATTCTGAAAAAAAGAAAGGAGATTTCTGCGTTTCTGTCAGTGAATAACCAGAGGGCAGCAGACAAACCACGTTTGAGCTGCGCCAGCATCCCCGGCTCGGTGCCGGAGCAGGAGCCGCAGGCGGCGCTCCGCGGGCGCGCACTGCCCCCGTGTGGCGCCGCTCGGCAGCGCTCGGGCCGAGGCGGCAAAGCCACTCGACACACTCGGATCGGGATTGACATCCTAGTTACACTGCGTGGGTCTGTTCCACAGCCCCGCACAGACCGAGCTACAAGAGCTGTGCTGGCAGAGGAGAGCCAGCGTTGCCGAGGTGTTGGATCTTCCCAAGGAAATGAGGCACCACACCTTTCTCCAGCAGGGTCTGCCTCAGAGCCTTGGCCAGCAGGACCCTGACGTTGGGCACGGGATCCGATGCAAGGCTTAGAAGGCTGGGGAGTAAATGTTCAACAAACTGCTCCACAGGCATACACTCCTCTTGTACTACAGCCTACCAAACAAAGACACAACAGAAAAAGCAAGATTTATGTTAAAAATACACTATTTGCCATTCCTTTCATTTCTTTCTACCTTGCCTTTAATTTGGCCTGTTAAAAAAACCTCTGAACAAGAACACCCCACCCTGTGTCTCACCATTTTGAATTTCAGCCAAAGATGAGCCAGGAAGAACAGATTAATTTCTTTCAAGAATGTTTTAGGAAATGCTGCTCTCTTGCCTATCATCACCCTTTTCCCTTTTAACATTCAACCCTTGCTCCTCACTGCTACCCAAGTAAGGATTTTTGTTTGGAGGGGGTGAGTGGGGGCAATAAAGAGGGAAATAATTCCTGGCATCCAGCACTCACTGGTGGTGTGAAGAGCTCTTGTTATCCTTTAGCCTAGCGTGGCCAAGGATTAAACAAATGTATGTCTATTTGGGATTAATTCTTGGCTTTGCCACTGGGATACCAGATAGTCCAAGGATCAGCTGTGGCAGCTGGAAGCACAGACCCAGACGGGGACAGAGCCTGGGTGGGACAGCCAGATGCCAGCACTGAGACCACACCGACTCCAACCAAACCAAAATGACCAAAAACATAGTGAGTCCAAATTTCAGTTCTGCCCACATTGCTGCAAAGCCCCAAATTTAGTGTGCACAGAAACAGAGGGAACATTCCAACCTGACAAATGAAGGCAAAGGCTTGTCTCCCAACCCACTTGGAGCAGTGGCGAAACCGCACTACGAGCTCGTTGATGAAATTTAATCCCAGGGCATTGGCACTGTTTGCATAGAACTTCTGTAGGATGGCTACAACCTGTGAGCCAAAGGAATGGAAAAGGAGGGGAATAATAAGAAGAAATGAAACTTCAGCTGCAAGCCTTAGACTTAAAAAGGCATCATTTCACTTGAATTCTACAAGGGCACTGTATCCAATGTAGTCAGCTGAGCTTCTAGGCTTCACAACAAATTAAATCAACTCGGAGGAAAGATCAGTAGCAGTTGTTCTGTGTTTTTTTGTGTTTTCTTTCCCCCCAGAACTGGGGGAAGGTTTTCCAAATTACATATACTGGCTTTCATTCACTTCAAATGATTTCTCATTCACATATAACCACAGAAAAAAATTTCAATATCTGTGGCAGTATGACAACTTAAAGTATTTTATAAACTTTCCATTTCATTTTTTCCATGTTGATTCCTATGCTTATTAAAACATCCCTAGTCACTCTACTTGTCTGAAAAAAACAGTGATTTCAGGTACCCTCTCCAGGGCCATTTTCCTGCTCTCCTGCCAGGAAGTGAACTAAATCCCCTACCAGTTTGAAGGAGATCCACCGAACTTCTGAAACTTTATCGGAGCACAGAGTTAGTGCAATGTGCCTTAAGTAGTCATAGACATCATTGGGATTGTAGAGCTCCAGGATCAGGATCAGCTGCCTGGAACACAAAGGAAATCATTAACTGTACACCAAGTGCAGCACCAGCCTGCTGCCATTCACCAGCTCTTACAGGTGGGGAAAGAGCAGCAAAGCACCAGGGTTACTACAGAGCCCTTGAGCAGTTTGTTCTTCTCTTCACTTGTCAGAGGCTTTAATACATCAGGGAGGCCAAGAGAAACTGTGATCCAAACTACATGTATCAATGCATCAACATTATCCAAAAGAATAACCAAAAGCTACAAACAGAAGCATGAGAAGCTTTTTTCAGCTTCAAACCAATGCCCTGTACATTCTCACAAAGCAAAAACTGAATGTTTACCTCATTTCAGAAAATAATTCTTATGTCAAAGCCACACTCACTCCAGCCACAGAACCAGCAGGCACACAGAAGCCAGGCAGTGGCAGCTCCCCACCTGGGCTCAAGGAGCTGCTGTGTAATTTCTGTAGCACTGTGAGTTTGTTGTGTCAAACTACAAAGGGAGAGAGAATCCTCCACAGCCCAAACACAGCAACACAATGAACACAAAGGGCAGACTTCATCTGCAAACTATGGCTACAATGGTGCTTCAAATATCAAAAGGGCTTGTAGAAAAAGAACTGTGGGATGTTAATCTACCTTTTTTATAAACCCAGTCTTATAGAAGTACCAAATGAATAAAATTACTTTTTAAGAGCTGGTTTTTCTTTCCTACACATTAAAAAAATTACTTTTTAATATGTGTTTCACTAATTTTTGCAAGGGAGTCTTGAACTGATAAATTCTCACTAAATAGTATCTAACAGATTGTCATGTTTCATCAGCTGCAAGTGAACCAGATCTCCATTTTAGTAAAATCACAGGCATATAAGTTTCACACATTATAACACAACTTGTGAAAAATAAAAAACCCACAAAACCCCAAACACTGTTGACTCCCCCAAGACAACCCTAACAGCCAGTGGCTTTTTCCTTCCTAAAGAATAGTTGTGAACTTTTAGCTTCTAATCAAGATATGCCAACTTCTGAATGTAATTACTTATTTCCAAGTTAGTAATACAGGTTAAAAATCAGAAGTTAACAAAATTACATACTCTGCCAGCTCGTAACGAAACCTCCAGTTCCTGCTGTTATCAGTCACCACAAATTCTTGCAGCTGGTAAAGATACTCTCGCCTTTTGTCTGCATGAAGTAGCTAAAGGAAAAACATTACTGGTATAAAACTGATAAAACTTCAAACTTGCAGTTCTC
The DNA here is from genome assembly GCF_029582105.1 of Oenanthe melanoleuca. NCBI lineage: Eukaryota > Metazoa > Chordata > Aves > Passeriformes > Muscicapidae > Oenanthe > Oenanthe melanoleuca. The sequence continues at coordinate 3,064,014 of NC_079353.1, forward strand.
TGGTGTGTCACTACTCACACCTATGTGCATTTTCCTACTTGAAAGCAAGTGACCAATGACAAGGTGCTTCCTAAAACTGTGCACAATCAGCTGAGTGACTGGAGACACACAAGTGACATCCACAGTACAAGATGCCATCCCTTTAGCAACACCCAAAGCACCATCTCTGGGCATGAGAATGAGTAACCAAAAGCTGAGGATCTGTGTGTATTCCACAGCAGCCCACCAGGATCTGCTCTCTTCTCTCCCAGCCCCAAACACAAATTGCTACTAGGCTAACTTTCCCAGTTTACAACAGCCAGCAGCATTTACAATCACATTTAAAAGGGTTTACAGCTTGGTATTTTGTTGGGATATGAGAGAAAAGAGAAGTGAAGCACATTAAAAGAAGGTATAGAGGCACACACACAAAATGGTAGCATTGGAAAAAAACTAAACATTAATTAGATACTGAGACATGCACAACTCATTCAAAACTCTTCATATAATGGAGTCAGGAAAAAAAATTATGTTGAGAAATTTATTACATTTTCCTACCTTCAGAAAGTCATACAGATGTTTGAGGACACCAATACGCACTTCATCCAGATCTTTCAAGAAGCCATTGAAAATGGGCACCAGGTCAGCAGCTGTTAGCTGATCCCCCAGGATCACTGCCAGCTCGTGGATGGAGAAGGCCAGAGTGCGCCGCACCTTCCACTGCAAACAGCCAGCAAGGGAACTGCATCAGGCACCAAGACTAAAATAAACAAGCTTTTCAACTCCCCCCATGAGGATAGACACAGCAGGACAAACAGGGCTAGTAGAAAGTGTTAATCATATTTATGAAGTCAGATATAAATCTGGAATTTTATATTTTTTGTGCATGTTTATTCCTCTATGTGAAATTTCGTGATCTTATAACTACAGTACAAACTGAAGAAAAAAACACCTCCTTAATTTGTAACAAAACTTTTTTCTTACCTGTACATCTGAAGCCAATGTCTCATAGGTGTCCTTGAGGCAGTGCCAGTTCTGCCTGCCCAGAGTCAGGGCCACCCCAGGCAGGCTGTAAGCACAGTGCTTGGCAATCTCAGTGTCAACAGTCTGGGCCCGAGCAGGGTCAGTCATGGACAGGTACTGGTCCAGCAAAGGCTGAGGGATGATGTCCTACAGACAGACACACTTCAATTTAAGGGCAGAAAGAAAATACAGCTGCTGTGCTATAGCTCTACAGCACCAAAACACAAGAGACAAGACACCCCTTATGTGTGTTACCCTCACCAAGGATACATGACTCCAGTGGTCCTCTCATTAGGTCAGTGCAGCAATAAACAGTCATTATCAACTCCTTGCATCAAGCAAGCTGAAAATTCCTGCTCTGCTGATGCCAAACAGTAAATCAGTGACAGAACAGGACAGTCAGTGCCCATCTTGGTTGCACAGGTTGCCTCTAAGGCACCAAAAAAAGGAAACTGAATGTTTCTAACTCTCATTTAAAACAGGGCTCTCCTTGAATTCTGGAGCATTCCTTCACATTCTGCAACTGATCCATTGCAGAAGGGATCACTGCACTAATGGTAAGAGGAACTGTATCCAGTACTCTGCTAAATGCATTAGATGCCATTTTAATCACCTGTAATTTTGACTTGTCATCTTCAAATGGTGGATTATTTTCTTGCTCTTTCCTCGAAAATACACTGGTTCCTCTGTGTTGTTCCTCTGAGTCCTGTAAAAGGAGGTAGTGAAATGATGGAGACTTGGTGCTGTTTGGGCTATTTCAAAGCATCTCAGGGCAGAACAATGGAGCTCAGATTCAGAACAGCCCTGCACAGGCAGAGCCTTGCACAAGCAGAGCCTTGTTGAGTGTGTTTATGCAAGTACAAAAAGACAACAGTTACACACTGGGGCAAACAGACTGTAGCAGCAACAAGGGCAGCAGTAGTTAAAATTTACTTCTAAAGAAAGCAATCTAACATCACAAACCCAACATTCATACACATTTTGGATTATTACTTTTAAATAGTTTTTATTCTTGAAATAAAAAAATTATATTCAACAGAACTTCATCAGAAAAAAAAGTACAAGACTACTGCAAAACTTTAACTCCTGGGTCATTTGAGTGCAAACAGAAATAATAACCCTTAATGGCTTTTCTTTCTTTGATTAGAGTAAATAGAATATGATAGCTGTGGTCTAGTAATGTTCAAAGGCTCTGGATCAAAAGTGGATCAATTATGCCAGGGACTACACAACCCCACACAGCTCAGACAGAGCACAATGTGTACTCACCATGCTTTTCAGCACACTGGTATTTGACTGGTCACTGATGTCATCCTGAGAGGCAGGGGATGAAACAGTGTCCCCCTGCACCTGGTTGCAGGCAGCATCTGAAATAGCTGTTTCATCCAAAATCATTTTGTTCTGAAGATTGTCACTGCTTTCTTCCATTTTTTTGGTCTCACAGTCACCAACAGAATCAAACTGAGCAGCTCTGAGAGCAGCAGACAACACTTGGACCTGAGCTGTATAAAGCAGAAGATGGTTATTTAGTCTCCTTTTTGCATTTAAGGGCATTAAACTTGTCATTAACTCATCTGAAATGATAAAAGGTAACCCAGTATGAGCTGCACAGAAATGCTCTATCAAACATTTCCTCTTGGAAAGAAAAGGACTTTTACTGCAGAGCACTCAAGAGACTTGGTGAAACAAGAAACTGAGCTGACTATGGATGACAAGGGAGATTTGGTCCATGAAACAGTTCCCAGTATCAGGCCAATATCTTTCCAATGCTTTCAAAGGGCCTGTCTCAGGTGGTTAAGAACTTGAAATTAGGGCCACTCTCAGTCAGCCAATATTAGATGAATTCAACTTGTAACAGGTAGCAACTGTCATTAAACCCATAGTACCTACAACACTCAAAACCTGTTAAAACTGTCTTTAACAAGCTGTTTTCCCTTTTGTAGTTTGACCAATTTATTTTTCATGCAAACAGAAGCCAGGAACATTTCCCCAGCTGTTCTAGAAATAACTCAGGTTTTGTGAAAAAAGCTGTTGTATAACCTCCTACTATAAAATACTACTCAAGGTAGGTTCACCACCCTATGGATACCAAGCCAATTAAACCACAGTCAAGTGTTTTGTAAAGGCCAGAAAACCTGCTCAGAGAAAACACAATTTTACTGTCACAGTCTCACCTTGAACATCTGGATCATCAATATGCTCCTGTAAGCTTTCTAGAACCTTTTTTATTTCACTGCTAGCAACACAGTTATTGCATGGCACAGAGCAGGCATCGTTGTGCTTCTCAGCCTTGAACTGCAGCAGTTCCAGGTCCTGACTTATGTCGGGCAGAGGAGGGCGCCAGTACAGGAATGTGTTAAACACGTCCTCGGCACACGGCAGCCCCGAGCTCAGCCCTGGAAAACTGCTCTCCTTCGTGGCTTCAGTGCCACCAGCAGCAGTTCTGTCACCCTGACACAAGCGAGGCACATCTCCAGGGCTGGCACAACAATCTGAACTTTCTTCCCGTGGATTTTTATTTAGGTCCTCAGAGAGCTTTGTATGAAGTCCTGTTGAAGTCTCCTCAGTTGATGATTCTGGTTTGATTTCCATTGGCTGTTCCGGGCTGGAAACAGTTATTGAAAGTAAACTAAGTACTCTGTAACAAGAGGTTTTCAGTGAAATACTTCATAGAGACACCAGTAACAATAGAAGCTTTTCTCTAAAGAAAATTTGTATTACTTCTATGCTTTACTTCATCAGTTTACCCTCCTGTGAAGCCCAAGTGAATTTTTCAATGTGGTTACACTGAAATGTGTGATCTCTTTCTCCAGACCTTTTCTGGAACTGTATTCTCAAATGGAGATTTTTAACCTTGACAAGCAACAAAAGCAATTGCCTTCCTTTTAACCCCTTCCACTACACCACACCTTTCCCAGGATTTACCTGGGCAACACAGCATTTGCACTGGAAGACATCACAGTGATATTGTTGCTTGGCTGACAGGAATTGGAATTTCCATCTTGAGCTGATGGTCGGATACTCAGCGTCCCATCCTCTCGAATGTAAAGACCAGCACTTGAAGGGTTTGCAAAGGTAGAAATAAATGGGCCAAGAGACTGAAAAGCAGCCTGACGAACCTGTGGTGATGTAAGAGCAACAGTCAGGCTTCATGCAACTCTCACAGAGTTAAAAAAAATCTATATTTGGTGCCATTTTCAGCAAGAACCAATTGGTTCTTAATATAAGAGCTTCATTTAATACCAAATATAACCAATTACCAAATAAATGCCCCTTAAGCAAAGGGTGATACACCTAATCATTGTATAGAAACCTTTTGGAAATTATAAATTTGAAGGACATCTGTTTACTTCAACTCATCTATTTAACACAAGTAACCTTTTCTCAGAAGAGAAAAGCTGTTGAGAGAGGAAACATAAGACTATCTCATTAGAGAGTAGTTTTTAGCACATTAAGCTCTGATCTCTGAAATGCACTTCGGAGCATTGCTAAACTCACCCATTATTTGTTTAGGATCTGCCTGGGAAGATGCATGGATTGCAGAGTGAGTTACTCACCCATCTGCAGGTGTCACTGATCAGGCTGATGAACAGTGGGGACAGTTTGCTCCTGCGAACCTCGGGGGAAGTGGTGTAAGACACTGCCATAAAGCACTCAGCACAGGCCTTCCTCATTCCCCACACACTGTCAGAACACAGCTCAAAGAACTTGGGAATCTGCCAAAAATCAGCCAATCCAAAACCAATTAAAGGCTAAACAAAGACTGCAGCAATATCAAAGTATTTGTTTAAAAACTGGAGACAATGACAACTCAATTGAGACTAAAGTAAAGAACAGAAGAAACAGGGACAAGTTAAATGCATACACTAGTTAAAGGAATTGGAAAAAACCCATCTGTCTCTCACTCCATTCAGAATGGAGTGTGTAAAACTATTTGCAATAAAAAGAATAGAAAGAATTATTAATGGCCTATTTTCCCTGAAATCATAATTGAATTGATGATCTTCTAGTTCAGGGAAAAATAAAAGTGGTAATTCTAAAGTGTGCATATATACATAAATACATTTTAAACATGTTTTGCAAAGCAAGAACTTTGCATTTCTCTTCACTCCCAGTTTTGCTGTGTAATTGCCACCAAGGCCTTACCCAAATTAATTTTAAAAATGCATGCACACTGATTAATTTATAGAGAAGACAATAAAGGAACTCATTATTAAACTTTCTGAACTGAGAAATACAAGCCTTACAAATTGATTTGGTTTTTACATACCAGCAGTCTTTCAGTGGCTTCTTGCCCAACTGCATTACAAATGTCACCAAAATTAGCTGCACAAATCTAAGAAATAAGAAGTCATTAATAACACTGTGTCTCTTTCAAGGGCATTAGTTTGATTATCAACTCCACCATGCATTATTTATCCCATCAAACAACTGCACATGTTTTGACTCTTCCAATTTCAGCCCTGTAACTGCATCATGCAATATTAACTCATCCAAACAAAGACTCATTGGAGCAAGTGTCCATACACCACATGTCTCTGGGATCAATAGTAATAAAGGTTTCTGCACGAGGAGCATCATCTGCTCCAGTAACCACCAGAAGGGACAATAAGCCCACATGAAAGTTTAAATCACTTTGAGCAGCAGCTGTCAAACCCAAAGCAGGCCAGAACATGATACCAGGGTCAGGACTTAGGTGTACTGACAGCACTACTCTGGCTCAAGGTGGCTTAAGTGCTTTGCTGAAGCAAAGTTTAATCAAGGTCTCAAGTTCATGCCATTTACAGGCCATTACAGAAGATCTAATTAAGGCAAAAGGGACATCCCCTCATGCTGGAAAAAGATGTTGGCAAAATCTATCATTTAAGATAGAACTGTGTTAATACATGTTTTAGTCACTCTCTGTGCTTATTTAGAAGGCAATAAAAGCAGCTCAAATTCCAGTAAGTGCAGCTTATGTTGCAGACCAAGCTGAAGCTCAGCATGACCCTTAAGTCTACTCAAATATTTTAATGCTTCTTATGCTACAAGTTTCCTTTTGTACTCAAACATGAATTAAAGTAAGTCTTACACTTTGGGGATTTCTCCTTTCAATAATAACAGTTTTTTTTAAGAAAGGATGTCTCAAATGTCTATTACGTCTGAATTTTGAAATAAGATGCTAGAAATTTTAAGAGTTGCTTCCATCCTGTAACCAGCATAGCAGTGTCAGAACAAAGGCCATGCAAAATTATTAAATGTGAAAGATCAGTTAACTACTGGACCCAACTTAGTGGCCAAAGTCTATTATGTGTCTCTTTACTGAACCACAGAAACTGGAACCATGTCAATTAATCAGAACTTCTCTTCCAGATGCTTTAAAAGTTCATCAGCTAAAGTTGGGACTAAATTATGCAGGAAGGCATTTGAACAGCAGTGCACAAATTCATTTTTAGGTGGTTTAGGGTTGGACACACACCAACCTTTCGGACTTGAAACAACTTCCCATCACTGCAGAGTTCACAGAAACGAGGAAGCAGCATGTGCTCAACTGTTGTTCTGCTCAGCATAGAAGCTATTTTACAGATTATCTGAAAATCAGGAAAGGAATATGTGTAAGGAGAAGAAAATTATAAAGCTTGTAAGCACATCCATATATTCCTCCTAAAAATCACCTCAGAGAGCAAGACAGTGATTACAGTCAAATAGATAACACTGCTACACATTATTTGGATTTCCATACACCTGTTTTATGTAAAGCACAAATACAGCTTTACTTTATGCCAGAGCATAACATTCCTACATTTAATTCCTTGGTTTTTCTATCTGGTTAAGTAGACTTTTATTAATAGATTTGTTTTCAAGGTGTTTGCAATGTGGCAAACACTGGCATTTTGTATGGAGAAGACAAAAGTTCCATTGCACTAAGGACCTTACAAAAACCACACTCTAAGCATATCAGAATTATCCCAAGCTTCAGCAATGCAAGTAAGACATTGGGCTTTAACAGTTCACATACTTAAAAACATGCACAGTCGCAGCTCTGTAGGCTCAGATACCACAATAAAATATAAGTTTGCCATACAACAGGAGACAAAAGAAGGGAGTGCAAGAAAAACAAGTTGTTTATGTGAACCAATGCACACTTTACAGGAATTTTAGGAGTTAACAGTGTGTAATTAAAGGAAGTTAGAAATGTGCACATTAATTCAGCTTTCCCTGAGGAACCATCAACACAACTACCAACACAAACCATGTTTCTGCTGTGAAAATCACATGCTTTGGGCTGGATGTTTCCTTTCAGCTCCCACTTTCGGGGAGAAGTTGCTCTAATTCTTGTATTTGCAAGAGGAGAAAGCAAGGGGCTCTCATGCACCAGGAGTTTAATGCTTACACAAACATCATCAGATTACAGTCCTCATCTTTCTGTTTTTATTTTTCAAAAAATATTGAAGTTTCTACCTTCACAAAAAATAAGCTTTATTCCTTTCTAGGAATAAATGCTTGCCTTTGTAATGGAAGAGACCATTCAAGGACTTTCCTACAAATTTTCAAACTTTTAAAAGGCATCTGGTGCTCAGATGTCATCCTGGAAAATTGCCTAAGCAATTCCCAACTCCCAAACAAGGAAGAGGAAAATCTAGCTGGTAAAATATTTTACAGGTCAAGTGTCAGATATCCATGCTGAAATGTAATTACACACCAGCACTTTTCTGTGGAGTCAACTGATTTCTTGAAAGTCACCAGGCAATGTTTTTTTCAAAGCACTTCAGAACTGAGATCAGGTCATATTTCTACAACATTACTGTGAAACCTGGCAAAGCAAATGTAAAGAACACTCTGGGGAATGCAACAATCCTAACAAGAATTTTGAAAAAAGGTTGCCAAGGACTAGTTGTACTTTAAAGCCATTCAGCTAGTATTTTCACATAATTTAGCATCCTGAAGTATAAAGATGTCTCCTTTTAAATGTGATATTTTCAAAAATTCAGAATAAAAATTAAAGACTTGTTTTGTTAAAATAAAAATCCAAACACCTTAATGAATAAACACAAGAAGTTTGATTGCTTATTTTATTTAATGTCAGCACTATTCCTGGACCTCAACTTAATCACCACTATAAATTAATGTTATCAACTTACATTGACAGCTTCCACCTTGTACTCATCATCACTGTCAGGAGCAGAGAGGTCCAGCAGAATTGGACACACCTTATTTTCAATGTCACTCTGAGCCACAAGGTCTTGTTCCAGCAGTATCAGCAGTGCTTCCTGGCCTGCCTTTCTGACCTATGAACAAACACACAAAACCAGTTTGTCACTATAAAAACAGCATTTACAGATACAAGAACTACAAAACCCTCTATCCTTTGAATAGACACACAGGTATAAGCTTAAAAAAAAAAAAAACCAAACCCAGAAATAAAGTCTTAGTTTTTTTATCATAAGGAATTTGTAATAAATACTGAATTTTAATATAATCATTAGATGATATTTCATCACATTCTGAAAATAAGACAAGAGATGAAGTAGAAGACAGGATTTGCAAGTCATGAGTCCTGTGACAGATTCTGTCCGTGTGCAATCAGTCAAATCAAAGGGAAGTGTTAAAAACAAGAAACAAGCAAACAAAAAAAAAAGAAAAAAAAACAAAAAAAAACCAACAACAAAAAAATCAGACCTCCCTGGAGCAATGTGCTGAAACCAATAAACAGAGCACTACATAAAAGCGAGATATCTAACAAAGTGCAATTTCCTCTTATCTCCTGCTCATGCCTTAAATTCACTGAACCACACAGAATTTTCCAAGGATTCAACTCCTGTTGTCAGTTTTTCCTACCTGATTGTTGACATCTGTGAGGTACCTCACTACTATGGGCATAAGGTATTCAAAAAATGCTGTTGGGAATTTTGGTCGACTTTCTTGTAGAAAAATGGCAATAGGAGGTATCTGCTCCATCAGCTCTGTGCGAACAGTTGGCTCTGGAAATAAAAGTCCAATTACATTAGTAAATATGAAATGAAATCAGGTACCTTAAGAAAAAAAAGTGGCATTTTTCTTTATGTTTTCACAACAAAAAAACAATTAAAATAACCAAAACATAGAAATTGCAGCACTGATATTGCCTGTTCTTAAAGGAAAGCTGAATAAAACAGAATAGCCTTCCATTTATCTTCACAGTTCAAAGACTTGGGATCAGTTCCCAAATCAATCTTATGAGATCACAAGCTGGAAAATCCAGTCACCATTAATGTATGTACAAGGACTATTAAAACACACAACTCATCTGTGCCACTTACACCAGATACAACAAATCAAATTTAACAAATTTCTTGAAAAATGTTGCTTCAGGCTCTATACTAAGAATAGGCCTTTCATTTAACATTTACCATACAAAATATTTCAAAAACAGAGATAAAAATGAATCTGTTTTCATTGACAGATCTTCCTGCTGGATGATTCAACTTCCTTAGCTCATTCATTGCCTTCTCAAAATCGGAAGTCAGTGCTTCCTATGTTGCAATTTACGTAAAACAACTTACATAAATTAAAAAACAAACAAAAGCAAACTTTCAAACCTGCATCTTCAGAGAGCCTGACCACTATTTCCATTACAGTCAGAAAGTCTTCTTCATTGTTACTGAAATCTCGAAAGACATCCAGAAGACCCCTGGCAATAATTTGCCTGTGGAGTGAACACAATAATTGCCTTGATATCCAGCCACTGACACTTAGATGGGATGCAAGGGGAACTTACCAAATGTAAATGGCACCATAAAACAGATCAAGCTCTTGTCTGAACATTCTACACATCAACAAAACAAAGATGGAATGGAGAGATCTTATTTAGATAACCAAGAATTAAAATCTCTTTTCATGGAAGCATTTTACAAGTTATTCAAATAGAAAAAAACATCAGGCATGTGTTTGGGAGGATAATGAAACATGCACAGTGCACTCAGACTCAGGTACCACAAAGAGTGCCTGCTGTGCCCTTACCTGTTAAATACATTATCACTGAAGGCATATTTCTCTAGACGAGCCAGTGGAGTTAAGTTATCCTGCCCAGGAATATCCAAGAATGCTGTTATCCTCATGCTATCACAGTCTGGTCCATAATCTTCAAAGCCAACTTGAAAGACATGAAAAGTAACCAAAAAAGTTTAAAAGAAAAGTAATTGCACTTCACTGGAAACAGCTTATAAAGCCATCTTAAATTGTATCTAATGAGGTTGAGTACAACACTTGCATATAGATTTGTAAATTCAAGCTTTAAAACTTAACTGTCAAAATCCTTGGCTTTAAACACGCTTTACTTTGCCCTTTCAGTGGAGGATCCACACGCCCTGAGTTAAGAGGGCTCTGCTGACACAATTGCACATCACAAACTGATCCACACTTTCAAAAGGGAAGTAAGTCCCATTAGAAGAAACTGTAACTTTAGCAATCATAGCAAATTTAAACTGTATTACTTTAAATTAGGAAATCCTTACGCCTGTTTCAAAGTTCCCAAAGTACATTTTTCTCGTTGTAGTTACTAGTACCTAAATCAAACAGGCAACTTTGGGAAAAACTCCAGCTTCAGTACTTGTGAAAGATGCTGGGAGTTCCCTACCTGCACTTATCAACTATGGACTTTGCTGTGTGAACCCACTCCTCTCTGAATCTTTTCTGTATTCAGAGCTTCAGATTTTTATCCAAATAGTTCATCAACTGTCACAATTTGCCTTACTAAGTCAATAGTCACCATAACAGACCGCAGGTATGACTGTGAAAAGGAAAGGGAATGGGAGAACTTTGTTGCCAAACTTATTTCACTCCTTTACCCCTGCAACCAAGTGAAATAATGTTCCTGCAATACAAATCTTTCCCATTAACAAATCTTATTTAAGCACTGGATATAGGAACTCCACAGAAGGAGTTGAACTGGAGTAGTTAATATTGCTGCTCTGGGTTTACAACTGTCCCCAGCACTCCTAGAGCCAGGCACACTTCTTTCACACAAATAGAGCAACTGGGATCATACTTAAGTAAATGCAAATTCTGCCAATACAGCTTCTCACATGCATGGATATCTCACAAACCAGCACATGTGCTGACAGTGACAACCACTGAAGACAACAAGCCACTACTTTGGTCTAAACTCCATTAATACCCATTATAAATCACTTTATATATTAAAAAAGCCTCTTTTCCAAGCCTCAGATTTTTTCAGCATTTCCTACATAAAACTCTGTGTTTTAATTATTCAGCAGAAGTCACAGCACTCTCAGTGAAAAAGGAAATAATCTGAACACACTTGGAGAAAAATGCTATACCTGGGTCTTCAGGGGGAAAAAAGCAGATTGGTTTAAGGTCACCAAGGAACCCAGGTGAGTTAATATACTACAGAAGTTCCAGATTCTGCTGTTCTTGCAGAAAATGTGCTCAATAAGCTCAGTAGATGTCAAACAAAACAAAACAAAACTGTGGGATTAGAGTCAATGTTGACATTTCAAATATGCACACAGATACTACAATTGAACCCACAGCCACACAATAGGAAACAGATGCTAATTATTCCCAGCTTTTTAGAATGATGACATATTGCACTGACACCCTTATTTCCCCTCCACTGGTCATTATTATTTCACATGGCTGCTTCTTACAGAAGGGTCTGTTGGGTTCAAAACATTTATCTGCACAAGTGTAAATAATTTACAGAGCCCAGGTCTGTCTGAGCTCAATCTGCTCCAGGACTTCCCCTCAGTCAAAGCATCTGAAGAGGGAATATCCAGATTTGCTGCTTCAGAAGAAACTTCCTGTATCCCTGACAGCTCAGGGGAAGTGACACAGTATCTGTAGGATTGCAGATTTCCCTTCTGAGGTTGCGACGAACTCTCCATACCCAAACACTGGCCATCCTTATGTTCTATGCAATTACAGTATATATATTTGAAATTCCACACAGAACAGACACTCAGTAGCTGATTTTTGAGGTTTGTCACAAAGAAAGACTGATTAGAATCAATATACTTGTCATTAGCTTCACCTAGTTCCCACCTGTCTCCAATTAGAAACACTTTAACAATTAAAGCTATTTACTTTACACAGTTCAGAATTCCTACAAACTCAAATGACAACAGAATAAATCCCAAAACTTTAACTACAATACCACACCTGGGACTAATTTTGTAAACATGATGTACATGTTTAATTTCACTGCATGAAGTAGCCCCATTATTCATCTAAAGTACTTAAGCACAGACCAGTGCTTCCAAGAGCAGAGAGAAAACAGAGCACCATTAGTTATGCTCAGGACTGAGAGTTAAATACCTGAAATTTTTTCCACACACTCTCACTACACATAACTAAGGAATAATCATGGCAGAATCCATTTTGTCTTCCCTCAAGAAATCTAGTTTTCTTTTTCCATAAAATAGGACACCAGGGGTACTCAAGTTTCAGAATACACCAAATACTATGAAGTAAATCCCAAATACTGAACTGGTATTTCTTATCTTCTCTCTTGCTCTTTCACAGGTACATCTAATATTCTGTATTTTTCCCTCTAACTAGATCAAACAAGTGAGCTTGAAATCTATTCACCTAAAAACAGAAATAAATGTGACAGTATTCACAGCTGAACTTGAGTTCACTGAGCTCAAAAGCTGCTCAGAGGTGTGAGAACTCAGGGTCACAGGGCCTAGTGTAGCAATTCAAGGTCATCACCCAGTGTCACTATTCACATTTCACAGCACAAACCAGTAAATACCAGCACCCAGCACAACAGTTTAATCAGCTCAAAAAGGTAATTTTCCCTCCTGATGTTTGTAGAAGGAAAAACACATTCTTTAAATACTTTCTTACTAATTGCACAAAAGGCATAAATCAGCTAATTATTTCTTCCAGCTGACCCATTATCTTATGAAAAAAGTTTTAAGCTGCACTTGAATTTAGCTGGATTTCACTACAGCTTTTTCCCACATTCAACACGACTTATCTTCAGTGTGCATGACACTATTTTACCAATATACCTAATAAGTAAGAATCCAGTTCCAGTGATTTATTTCACTGAACTTTCCTAAAACACATCCTGAACTCTTTGCCAGCCTAATCTCTGGATTAGCACAACAGTATCTGTCATGGGACACCTGAAGGACACCTGAACTCTGCTAAAACAGAGAACTTTTGATTCCATAATTCTAAAGGTATTGTCAAATTAATTAACATAATCAAAGAATATTTTTAAATCACAGAATTAGATATTAATAAAGCTCTAAAAGGTACATTTATTTACCTGCTCATCTTGAAATTGATAACTTCTTTTATGAATTACCACTTACAGCAAAACTGTCTTTATCTGGACATTTTTATTTACTCAAGTTCTGCCTTACAAGCATCAAGCTTCTTAGTCAACTTAGCAGACAAATCTGTTGTAGTCTAAACAGAACAGCAAAGGAGTGAACATTAGTGCAGAACAAACATTTCCAGGGATGGTCCAAGGCCAAAACCCATAAGAAAACTACTATGAAGTTTGCATTTATTTCTGCTTCTCACACTTTACATGCTGCTATCTACTACGGAAAAGAAGAAACCTCAAAGACTGAGAGCAACAACAAACAGAATTCCACAGAACCAGCTCCTCCCACAGAGGCAATGTCCCTGCACATCTTCTAAATGGAAGGCTTTAAATCCCAGTTGTATTCCAACATTTCCCCTGGTGTTCCTGAAGACCACCTTTCTCCTAAATCAGCTTTCTCATGCTCAGCTGGGAAGGTGGGTCCACCTATTTCAAAGGTCTTGTGAGAAACGAATAAAGTTTCTCACAAGAAACAGATACAAGTATCATTTTTCCTTTTTAATAGGAAAGCCAGCCCAGCATCCAACGCGTCAATGAAGCCACCGCACAGAGAGAGCTGATTTCTAAGGCAACAGAAGTTCGTATCGCTGTTAGTCAAAGCTGGATCTCCCGAAATCACAGCGCTCAGAGGGCTGGGTCACGCCTGACAGGAGCCCAGCTGTTCTGGAGCACAGCCCTGGGCTGAAGGAGCTGTGATGGAGCCGTTCCCGGCTCCGAGACCTCGGTACTCAACCCAGACCCGCCGGTTTGTGCGGGGCACACACTGCGATCCTCCCTCCATCCCGAGGTGCACCCACAGCACATCCCGGGATGCAGGAGCAGCGGAACCCGCGTCCTCACAGCCTCTACAGCTTTGGAAAGTCTCACCTCAGCTGAGCAATCCCTGGGTTAATTATCCTCATTCCCACCGACAAGCTCACCCCCCGTGCGCTTCTCACAGGCTCGGGCGCTGCTGGAGCTGCTGTTTACACCGAGCCCGGCGGCCACTGGAGCCAGCGGGGATGGTCCCAACGCCCTGGGAACCTTCACCTGCCAAAACTGCCTCAAAATCCTCCCCTCGCCCTCACCGGGGGGAAAATGCAGAGAGGGGAAGAGGGCGACAGGAGGATCCCGGGGTGGGAGAGCGGGCCTGAACAGGGAGCGGAAAAATAAAAAACAGTTACTCACAATCATCTAAGTCATCCTGCAAATCCACAAAATACAAAGGGATCCCTACAAACAAAAAACAGAAGAGAGATACCAGGGGGTTGGTTTTGGAGGGACGGCGGCAGCCCCGTCTGAGCCGCCCGCCCGCCGGCCCCACTTACCGGCCATCTTGGAATGGACATGGGCGAGGAGGAGGAGCGGGAGGGCACAGGGAGGAGCCGCGGGTGCTTCCTGCCGCCGGGTCAGCCCCGAAACGCCACCGGGTGAAGGAGCAGCGGCTGCCGCGGGTCGAGCGGCCCCTCAGCACCCGAGGGGGACAACAGCGAGCGGGGGGCACGGGCGGGGACTCCGGCGGCCGCCCAAGATGGCGGCGCGCCCGCGCAGCCTGAGGAGGAGCGCGGTGTGCGGGTAACCGGGGCGGGCGGGGGGCGGCCGCCGCGGGGACTGCGATGATCGTGCTGGGCCGCGTCTCAGGCGCTCGCTGAAGGCGCTGCCCACCCGGCCATGGCTCTGAGGGAGCTGAAAGTTTGCCTTCTGGGGGTAAGTGCTGGGCGGCGGGAGGGAGGGTGGGAGCGGAATAAGTGGCCGGCTGGGAGGCTCTGTGGTGGCGGGGAGCTTCTTGTCAGAGCTCTGGTGATGGCGGAGAGGCTCTGTCAGAGGCTGGAGCGGCTCTGTGGCGATGGCGGAGAGCTGCTGTCACGGGCTGGAGCGGCACCGGGCGCGGGGTGATCCTCGGCCCGTCCCTCTGAGGGACCGGGCGGACGCGCCTTTCCCTCCGCGCTGGAGGCGCCTGCCAGGAGCTCCTTTTCTAACCTGTTCTCCTTTTAAAAATAATAATAGAGGAAGCATGAATATCTAATGCCTGCTTCCCTCTTCCTCCTGGGCTCTTTCGGGCTTGGAGTCTACAAAATAAATAGAAGCACCTGAAATCAAGCTGGTGGGAGCGAGGGAGGGGCCTGAACTTATATTGTTAAGAGCAGATGCAGGAAAGTCTTGCAGGTGGTGGAAGGAGGAGACAGGGAAAGAAACGAAGCAGAAGTTTAAAAATTGAAGGGTATGGAGCTGTGTGTTTTCTTGGTCTGAGAGCCCCACGTTGACCAGATGGAGGTGTCACTGCCGGCATCGAAACCCTCTGTTGTTCTGAGTTGTTTTCTGCATCTAAATGGCCACGTTGCCCTTAAGAGGGGAAGATTATGTGTTTGTGTGCCCTCCGTGTTATGAAGGTATTTGGGGTAACTACTGTTTGTGCTCACCTGGCCTGAGAAACCTTTTGCCATGGAAGAAAAGGAGAATAAGCACCCAAGAGAACTTGGCCTTGAACTCGCTGAGCCAGGAACCACATCTGTGTTTCTCTTTTTTAAGATTTGCTCTCATTAATGACACTGCAAACAACATAAAATACAGATATGATAATGTACTTTTTCTCAAGAGGAAAACAGCTTGGGCAGAATGAATGCAATCATAGGTAGTGTACCCAAATTACTGCACTATTCAAGAGTTTGGGGGAAAAAAAGTATAAATCATGTAAAACTTCATTTTCAGTGAAGCAATTCCTCAAGGGCTTATTCCTTAAAGTTTTAGTGACTCAGGAAATGTAATGCAAAAAGTTTGTCTTCACGTGTCTTAATTAAAATACAATTATAAATGTCCAGCTTCTACTGGGAAGTGTTTTACTGCTAAGAGTTTATTTCACTTCCAAATGTAACTTCTATACATTTTTTGCTTTTTAACTGTGGATTCGGTGGTGCAAAAATATTCACAATCCAGAATTTTTGTTTTTTTATTTCCTCTTTCACCATTTTTAGCACTGTAGAGTTGCATTAGTAACGTATTTCAGGTGTGTCACAAGAAATTTCAAGTCTTTCATTAAGCAGGGTGGGACAGCATTAGTCAGAGGTTGAATGTATGTGTCACTCTTGTATAATTTCATGTGCTCCACTGCTCCTCCATCCTGGCAAGCCATACTCAATTGCTGTACATTTTAGCAAAAATGGTCTTTTCCTACTGCTGTTCCATTGCAAGGTGTGCCTGTTATCATGGCAGTGATAAAAAGGACAAAAAGAATACTTGTTTATGGTGACTAATATCACTTTCAACTGTTTCTGTCTCTTTTTAGGACACTGGTGTGGGCAAATCAAGTATTGTGTGGAGATTTGTCGAAGATAGCTTTGATCCCAACATCAACCCAACAATAGGGTAAGAAACTAAATGAAGTAAATGTGATTTATGCAAGAATAAAATGAAATTGCCTGAATAGAGCATTTGGGAGTTCTTTGTGTGTGGCAGCTAGATGTGGTAATAAACATGACTGCAGCCTTAATTAAGCTTGTGAGCTACCTCAGTACACGTAGGAGTGTTCTCAGCACTCCTGCAGCTTCCATTTTCAGGTGTAAGGTCTGGACCCATTTTTGTATTGTTAGCTAAGCTAACAATGAATAAATTACACTACAGATGCTTCTGCTGAAGGGACAGCATGCTTTTCTTGTGCACAACCCTTAAATTTCAACATCTAATTATTATGCAACTCCAAGTTTTTTAATTCATGTTTTTTAAGATTCAAGTACTGTAAGTCTCCTAGGTTTTTTAGAGTGGTTAGCATACTAATTCAGGTAGGTCTCACCAATAATTAGTTAAAATGTTACACATCTGTATGCAATGCAAACACAAATCTAACTGATGAAACTGTTTTTGCAGTGGTCTCATAGGTCAGTGGGATATTTGAAATTTGAGCCTGAGTAGCAACATTATTGATGTCAAATCTTTGAATGGATAGAAGGAAGGGCAAGCATCAGGAATTCTTGGAGTGGTTGAATGTTTTTACTTCTTTTGCTGGTTTTTTTGTTTTTTTGTTTTTTTGGTTTTTGTGTTTTTTTTTCCCTTAGGAAGTGTCTTTTAGGCTGCTTTGATCAGAAGCAATTTTTGGCTTATGGGAGGACAGCCTTTGCTTGATACCCAGAGATGGGGTGTCAGTACAACTTCCTGTCTCAGGTGTAACACAGGCTCTGCTGTAGCTTAGACCAAAAAAAGATCCTGCTGATAAAGATCAGCTGTGTCTCATCCTGCCCTTCTGAAAAATTGGGGTCCCTGTAGTGTCTCTCTTTTCCCTTACACCACTTCTTTTTTTTATAAATACTGACATTGAACTACAAGATGTTCTGTAGAAGAGTGCTTTTGTTTAAATTTCCCTATTAACAGAGCTTTATTGACAGTACTGAGACAATTATAGTTGCTTGAACTGACAGACTGAAAATCTATTTTTTTACCAGCCCTCAACAAAATCATTCACTGGTCTGAGGACTGGTTCTTTTGGTAATTTGCTATATAAATTAATCAAAACTTGCCAAAGTGCAGGGATTGTGTGAAGCTCCCAACAAGATACACAGTCCAAAAACTTAAAGTAATTTTAACTTTTTTTATACCTTGCTTTTAGTTTCTAATTGAGACTTGTAGGTGGAAAGGACAAAGTAATGATTAGAGGAGCTTTGAGTGTCTTGCAAAACTAAAGCTGAGAATGTTTCAACTTTATTCCCTGGGTCTTTGAGTTCATGAGATATGATCTTGTTTCCTGTCCTGTTTTCATTCCTCTTAGAATCAGCTGAGCAATCACACTTTGTTGTTGTCAATGTTCATTGCTCAGTTTCTCATATGGGCAGCTGCAGACTGTCAGAATTCTGCAACTTTTCTCCCTTCAGGATGCTGAGGGCACATTTAACCAGTATTTACTTCTAGGTACTGCAGAATATCTTGTCTTTCAGTATAGCATCAAAAAAGAATATCAAATAAGTTAGAGTGCCTACTTGGCTGGGAGAAGCAGCTGGGAAATTTAGTAATAAAACAGACATTATTCCTACTAAAAGTTATCAAGGATAACTTCTTGGAGGGTTTTGTTGGCCCAATTGTCAAAGGATTTTGAGAATCATTTAGCCTCCTGTCAAGTACCAGGGGATGGTTTAGCTGTGATGTGAATTACAGAAACACAACTTTTCAGTTCAAATTGACTGCACAGGGATGGTTTGGTTTATAGAACCAAGTAAGATAAATTCAGTGAGAACCTATGATTTAGGGAACTGTTTCCACATTGACCAGGGAATTCAGATTTGATGCATAGTTTGCAGCAATCTTAAAGGAAGTGAAAGTCTCTGCTGTGCTTTATGAGAGATACTCCTATTACTTTGGTTTTCTTTACTCATTGCAGAAATACATCAGCTAGTTAATGGTGTTGAAATGCATTGCAATTAGGCTCTTCCTTTTTAGAGGTGTTGCAACTTTATATTTGGCTTCTTAAAAGAGAAATCAACTTTGGAGATTGACATACTATTTGGCAAATTATCTGGGTTTAAGGAATGGGGAAGTTACCACTTAACAGCTGAAACATTGTGTACCTGCTCCCTTTCCTTTTCTTTAATGTATCTAGCTAATTGTCCTCTTATAGCATTGAAACAAGTCCAAAGGCTGCAGTTACATTTGCTACAAAAGTATCAAGGACATTATTAAGTGGTTATTAAACCCCAAGATAAGCTGAAGTTCAGAGTCCTGGGCTCAGGTATTCAAAACTGATCAGTCTGAAAGACTTGCTGTCTGAGCCTGACTGTGCAGCAAGTTTGGGGTAATGTTAGAAGCTCCAGTGTCTTCACAATCCTGTCAAAACTGACAGATGAACAAGTTTGGAAGTCTGCAATATTTTGAAGTGGCAGGAATTAATCATACAAGAGGTATTCAAGTTCCCACTGTAGGTCTCATGTGCTTAAAACAGTTATGTCATCTATAGTTCCAGCTGTACAAGGATTTGAATTCAGAGTTTGGTTTTTCCAGTGAAAAGTGTGCCTACAGGTGAGAGAGCAAAAGACTCCCTGTCTTGTAAAAGAGTAAGGTCACTGAATTCATGTTCTTGTGGGAAATACACTCATTCAGCTAAAGCAGATCAAATAAACCACAAAAGTACTGTGCAATATTTAACTGTAAAACATCTAGAATTTGGTAAAGAGGAGAAGAACCTGGAGAATAGGAGAGATGTTTTTTCTCTTCTGGGAGTCCAAGAGCATCTGCAAACTAAAATATGTGATGCCATGCAGGATTTGGAAGCTGTACAGGGTGCAGACAACAAGCAATTTACTCTATTGATTTCTTTGTCCTGTTAACACCTACCAATACTGATACCAATCTCCTATTTTATTCCCAAATATGGATTTACCAGCACTTATCTGAGTGTCGGTACAGAGATAGAAAAAGCTGATAGAAAGGGCAGAATTTGACCTCTTTCCCCCCAGAAGTTTCCAGTGTGCACTGAGGTGATTGCTGTGATGCTGTGAGGAAGGATGTTGTTAAAAGGCTGACCTTTCTGGGTTTTTTGGTCAGACATCCTATTTTTTATATTTTTCATAGAGCTTACAAGTAATTAAAACCAATAATTTGCATTTATGTTGTGTTTTGGTAGTTGAATGACAGTCTCTGAAAGGAAATTTCATCCTTTCTTAATTTCAGGCTTTATATCTGAAATGCTTCATCAATTTGTGTGTTTATGTGTGGGGAATGCACTTTTATTGGAATGTACACCTTTTTGAAAGCTCATGGTGGTAATGAATGTTCTAAGGATGTATTTATATTTTCAAAAAGCATGAACTGTGTATAATTTTTCAGAGCCTCATTTATGACCAAGACTGTACAGTATCAAAATGAGCTGCATAAATTCCTGATTTGGGATACAGCTGGACAGGAACGGGTAAGTAAAATCAATATTTGTGGGGAAAGTTTGGGCCAGAGCTTGGGTTGTTTTCAACTCTGCCCCTGAAAGTCACAAAGTGATCTGGTTTTACAAACATCTATTAGAACACTTGTTTCTATGCAGGTTCATGTTAGATGTAGGTGCTGTAGATATGTTTTTATTTTTCATTGTTGTCATTATTAAAGTGTAAGGGTAAGGAAGATTACCTAAGAGGAGTTTATCAAACTTCAGTCTGTGTTTAGATTCACTGAAATGGAATGGTTTTTCCACAGAAAACAAGGCTGGTGTTGGGGGAAGCCAGCAGCTGTCTCTAGTACAATTTCTAGTTGAGTTTTAAATATTCGACTGCAATATTTGCAGCCAGTGCAGCAACACGAGAATCAAAGTGAGATGAATTGCCATGTTTCATAGTACAAGTAAGGCCTTGATTCTGGAAAAATATACAACTGCTGACACATTCTGTTAGCTTCACTATTAGGGCTATAAATGGATGTAGATTCAGGCTTTCTAAAGCAGAGTTTCAAGCAATTTTACAGGTGATAACTGCTTTTATTCTTTTGTAAAGTTTTACTAATCAAATCTGATGGTGTTAGAAGCTATGTCAAGGAATCTCTTTTGAAATTTAAATTTCAATTTGGTAGTTTGGGGTTTTGATCTCTGCAGCATGCATAGTTCTGAG
Source organism: Oenanthe melanoleuca (assembly GCF_029582105.1). Taxonomy (NCBI): domain Eukaryota; kingdom Metazoa; phylum Chordata; class Aves; order Passeriformes; family Muscicapidae; genus Oenanthe; species Oenanthe melanoleuca. The sequence continues at coordinate 3,084,885 of NC_079353.1, forward strand.
GGGAGGCAACAAAAGCTTTGAAGAACATAACTAATCATATGAAATCCCAGCTAATTAATTTGCATGATTTTTACTTGGAATTTAAAAGGAAAACTTTGCTTGCTTATAGATTAGTAGTAAGAGTGGTAGAAATTACAGTAGCTGAATGAACAATGCTTCTTCTTGCTGTTTCTTGACTGCAAGTGAACTACTGGCAGCTGCCAAGTACTCATGATGAGTTTATTTAGGATGTGAGGTAACTGTGACAAAGGTTGGGTTATTACTTTAGGGTAACAACTGGCAAATACAGCTGTACTGCTTTTCAGGATTGGCTTGGGAAACAGCCCAAAGAAAAAAACAGACAGAACAACCTCCCCCAATAATAACAAACAAAACAAACACCTCCTAAAGCCTCAGTCAGACCTATCCACAGGTACTTGACCTGTAGGACTCCTGGTGGAACTGAGCTGCCAGCTTTTTGGCTTGATAACTGCCTTGATGGCTAGGAAGTAACTCAAGTGTATTTGTATTGTGATTTAGTGCTGTAAATTTTGAATGACAATTTATTTCCTTCCAACAGCACCATATAAAGCAAACTTAAGTTGTCAGGGATGTTTCCCAGGAATATGTCCAATAGTATCTGTGTTATCAAAAATATCCTGAGCCCTTCCATTGCCAGCAGTCAGTCAGCATTTGCTGTAAATAGTTTGTCTTAAGTGAACATTGTAGCCCATTCTGGAATGTTATTGCTGCAAAGTGATATTCTGAGAGGTAGAATATGAATTTTTAGAGGTTGGTACTCTTAAATGGAAAGCTTTATAAACATGCCTGCCACTGTCTGGCAGGAAACATCCATTACATTTTAGCATTCCACCTGTTCACTTTAACTGTACAAGCAATGGGAGGACCTTGTAATTTGGATTCAGCACAACTTATCTGAGGAAGCATCTCTGTACATGACCAGCATGTTCCTGGTCTATTTTTGGACTCTCAGTGATACCTCCTTAATTTCCTTCCATACAAGTTGCTTGATATCTTTATTGAAATCAAAAAAGGAAAGGTGTCAGGACTCTGACCCGGGAGAGTGAAGTTTATATCCATATCTGAGAGAAGTCACTTGAGACCCCAATATAACCAAGGAAAACAGTGAAATGTGAGCAAGGATGTTTACTTTGAAATGATTCAGTATCTTCACAGAGGTTTCTTTCTCCAGTGCAGGACAGCACTGTCACTGCTGTCACAAATGGGCTGTACACCTGCCTGGCCCTGAAAACTGTAACACAGTTTTCTGGTCATACAACATATCTGGCAATGATTTATGGAAGGGATTCCCTCTGTGGAATAGATTTGGAATACTAAAAATGTCCACACCATTCTTGGAACTGAAATGTCTCTGCTGAGCTATGATGTGGAATGCATGGAATTCACAGTCCTGGCTTCTTGAAGAGTGTTTGCTGTTTCCCATTTCCAAAGCCCAGCTGCAAATAGTGCTGCACTGCACTGGGCACCCCCTTGCTCTCAGTGCCTTTGGGGTGGCTGGATAGCCTTGTTCCAGGGGTGGAAACATGCACCAAGCCATTCACACACTTCATTTACACACACACCTTATTTATTCTCTCATTTTTTTTCTACACTGAGTTCAATTGATAGGAGCTCACTTACAGTAATCAGGATTTTTGCCTTCTTACCTAACAGTTTTGAGTTTCCCTGCATAATTACATTAATGATTCTGTCAAAACACAAATTGGAGGCTGGGGGACAAGCTGAAGTCTTTGGAAAAATTGCAAAAGGAAAATCCAGTGTTTCTGGTAACATCTGTTTTGTTAATATATTTTATCTGCCGACTGCTCTTAGGTGGAAAAAAGTATTTAAGTGTTGGCAGACAGGAAATGAGAGTAATACAAAATCAGCAAGTGAAGCTGGTTTATTCCCAATGTAAATAGTGAAATAATCAAAAAGCCAGGTTGCAACCAGACCAAGTGGTGGTTTACCAAATACATTTCCCTTTATATTTTAGTCCTTAGAAGGAAGAGAGGGATTATGTCCCAATGTGAACTGAACGCCTGCCCATGTTTCCCTTTCCCACTATTAAATATTTTTATATTCTGAACTTTGCATTCAAAATCCTATTTTCAAAACAGAATTTGAGAGCCAAATGTAAATGGTCTGGAATTTTGCTTTATAGCAAGATTTTTGTGATTTATTATATTGCTCTCAGTTGAACTGTACTAAGCAAAAGGAAATTGGTATTTTATTAGAAATGAATAAGCCTTTATGAAAAACTGTATCCAATTCATTATTTTTACCCTGAGTAATAAGATGCACAAAAGCTCTAAATCATATATGCTTACATGGAACCAGTTACATGCAGTTCAGTCTGCACTTTGATGGAGAGTTCTGGTTGCTAAATTAGTCGTCTTGGCATTTTTTAAAGTTGGCAGAATATCCCACTGTTCTTAAGAATGCTTCATTGATATTTTTGATGCAACTTGATTGTGTACTTTACTATATTTTTTTAGCACTGGATTCATAAGGTTCTGTCCACTCAAAGGTACAGGCCCTCAGAAGCAAACAGACCTGCTGTAGATTTAAGTCTGTAAATTGCAAGAAAATTACTGTAGCCTTTTATCTAGCATGTTCCTTAAAGCTCTGCTTGCAACAGGGCACATAGTTGTGGACTTCTGCAGTTTTTTGGTTTAAAACATGCTTTTAAATTTGAGGGGAAAACTGAAGCAAAATCCTTGAAGCCATAAGTTAGATTCTAAAGAAATCATCATTTCTAGCGTTTAAGATTGATGGATAATACACAGGGCTAGAGGTTGACAGCAGCTTCTGAACATTTCTGATCAAAATTAATATATGCTAGTCTTGGTCAAAGTTGACCTTGCTTCTCCCTGCATTTTTGCCCTTGTTTGGTGTTTAAAGTTGAGCACATGCTTGTTTATGTAGACAGTCTGTTTAGTGAGAGGTTCTAATCTAGGCAAAATAAGATCAAGTTTGCCTCCCTGCTGTTTGCAGTAGGTGCTGCAGAGCCCCACACGATTTATTGCCTGGCCTTAGGAGAACAATGCCTTCCTGGGAGTTTATGTGCTCCACTGCACAGACCAGTTGTGACTGTAAAGGAAAGTTTTTCACTGCTGTGATCTTGGTTTTCACTTTTTTCAATAGTAATAATAATGATAGTGAGGTTCTGGAGGTCAGTGAAAGATCAGGTTTATTTTGTTTGCTGTCTTTCTTCCAGTTTCGTGCTTTAGCCCCGATGTATTACCGAGGGTCAGCAGCAGCCATTATAGTGTATGACATCACAAAAGAGGTAAGAAACTTGATCTTGACCCAGCATTACAATTTCTGGGGTTTTTTTATTTGTGTCATGGGCCAGTTCTGACTCTTAATTTCTTAATTCCTTCCGTCTTCTTTCTTTTTTTTTTTTCCACATTAGGAAACTTTCTCAACGTTAAAGAACTGGGTTAAAGAGCTTCGCCAGCACGGACCTCCCAACATTGTTGTAGCTATTGCAGGAAATAAGTGTGATCTTAATGATGTCAGGTAAATAACTGCTGTCAGTTTTGAGGGTTTTCCTTAAGTCTAGCATTAAATATTTTAAGATTGTAGAGCAGCTGCTCTAGTGTTGTAGTTTCACAAGAGGCTTGAGCTGTTTCTGCTGTCAGAGGACATGGGGTTTGAGCTGTTTCTACTGTCAGAGGACATGGGGTTTTGAGCTGTTTCTACTGTCAGAAGATGTGGTTAGTCTGCCCTTGGATGGTCTCACCCACTTCCTCCCCTGTGCTGATGTGAGTACACGTGTGATTGGGCAGTAAATTGGGCTGTAAAATTGATCCAGATTAAAACTAACCCTTTAAAAAAAAAAAAAAAAAGCTGATCCAAGTATATTTATCTTTCTCACACCATGAACACTTGCTGGCATAACGGTGTGGGGATAGCAGGGTTAGGAATGAGCAGTTTACAGGCAGACAGGATTAGCTTTTCTGGTGGCAGTGCCAAGTTACACAAACCCAAACTGCCTGTGAAACTATAGTGTAATAGAAGCTGTTTACCTCACTTTACAAGAAGTGCCCCTGTCAGTCTGTAGCACCTCATTTTGTCAGGAAAAACAGCAAGCCTGTTGGAAAGCATTGTGTAGGTTTTTCTAACTTGCTTGTTCAGGTGCCTTCCTTCCCTGCTTAAATATTGGGGTGGAATTGGCTGTGGCCAAAATAGTTGCAGGGAGCGGGAAAAGCTCTTGAGAAACTTTATGAACAGCCAAACTTTCAGGAAGGCATGTACTAAAAACAAAAGAAGGCCTTTTTTTATTGATGTCCTGGTTAAATAAGCCAAAATTCAGAAAGAAGGTGTGTGTAAACTTCTTGGGTGTAGGTTTCACTGGAAAAGGCATCACAGCTGGTGTCTCAAAGGACACAGCTGGTTATATGTTTAAAGAACCACTGCAAAGATGGCTCTGAGTATGGTTTTACAAATTGTTAATACCTAGAACGTATCTAGTGAGCTCTAATAATTTTCATTAGAAATGGCATGTCTTTTGAAGGAAATAGAGTGTAAAATTATTTAGAACAGAATTCACATCTCACATGTTCAGCTGGCATCACAAGTTTAAACATTGCTATTCAAGCTAATGAGGAAGATTCCTTGTATTTTAGTCAGAGGCAATATTTGAGTCACTGCTTCAAGTCCATGGTCTTGATATCCTGAAGTCCCTCATTACTGAAAGTAGCCAGTGTGCTGTAGAAATTGTATGTGAAGTGATACAACATAAAGTCCAGACCCTCCCTACAGCTGCTGGGGTTTGTATTTTTCATTTTGTTTAAGGAAAGATACAAAATCATCAGCTTGCCTGCTTTGAAATGCAGAATAACTTGTACACTTCTGGGTGCTCAGTATAACAATATTCCTTTTTTTATAGCTACATCTTCAAACAAAGTAAATGCTGCACTGATGATTTGTGCAGTGTTGGGAGATGCTTTGATTTTGTAAGCAGTCATAAGAAATGCACAGAATCATTGGAAATAATGCTTTAGGATCTTCTTAGGACATACAAAGCTGGTGGGGTGAATAACTCACCTCAGGAGGACTGATTGCAGGCCTAAGCTTAGAGCACTTCAGACAAAAAATTGTCAGATGGATTAAGGCCTTGGGTAGTTCATGACTGTGCTTGTACCTCAAGGCAGGGAGATAGCACAGTGTAAAGAATGAGCATCATCTCCAGCATAAGAGAACACTGTGATGCCAAACAGGTAAAATATTCGTGATAGGACACACTTAAAAACTTTATCTGTACCTTAAGGTTTTGAGTAATGGGTTTTTTTGCATTCATGAATTTTTCTTTGCTTTTTTGTTTTCCAGAGAAGTCATGGAAAAAGATGCTAAAGACTATGCAGATTCCATTCATGCAATATTTGTAGAGACAAGTGCAAAAAATGCAATAAACATTAATGAACTCTTTATAGAAATTAGTAAGTATTTAAACAGTTAATGTACTTTCTTCTGCAAAACCTTGAGGAGAAATTCTGTATTAAATTTTGTGTTTTTTAGGTAAAAATTTACAGACTTTTATACTAAATTTGTTACAATCTGACATGACTACAAACTGCAAAATATGCTGCATGAATTTCTGGTCACCTGATGACCTCTGAATATTCCTTCTAGAGGTTTTCAGCCTACTGTGATGCTACTGGATAAATAGCAGGCAGGGTACTCGTGTCAGAAATCAGTGTCAACTTACCATGTCTGTTATTGAATGTTCCAATTAGTACTTCCAAGGTTATGGAAGAGGAAGGAAATGGCATGAGGAAGATCCAGACTTTATACATCTGAGAGAAGGAATTAAGTTCTCACTCTTAGTGTTTGTACTTAGGCTAAAGAAGTGTATTTTTAAAAATGCAAGAATTCATAAATGCCAGATTACTGCATGGGGAATAGCAACTACTGTAGATTTTCCTCAAGTATGTTTGTAGTACCTTCGGGGTTTTTTATATTAAATTGCAAATCTTTACTGTTCCATTTGTGGTGAGGACAACAATGATACTTTTTATATGTGTGAATAAAAAGCAATATTCCAAAGTGAATTCTATGCAATATTATTTGGAGGATATGTGTCAAGTAGCAGCACCAATGTGCAGGTGTGTCAGCCTGTTTGTGAAAAGAGGACTAACTACAGAAATATCAGACTTAAGAAAAAATATAGGGTCTATAGAAGCAGTTGAAAATATTGAAGAGCTGATGTAAAAAGTATGTGCTGTAGATTAGCTTCTGATTTATTGACTTAATAGTTGCTCCCTAAAATTGATCTTGAATAAATTATGGGGGAAAAAAATCATAAATCCTCCTCAGAAGAGAATGCTGAACCAGGAACAGTCCATTTTAAAGACTGATGAGATGAGTAAAGCAGCTTTCTTACAAGCACTCCTTTGTTAAGCCTGATGCAGGTGATCTGTGGAAATACAGGTCAAGGTGGTTGTTCTCATGCTATTCCAGATGGTATTGCATCCTGCAAAGTATTTTCCAAGTGCTTTTACAGCTCAGCTGTTCAGGTCTAGATGAGCCTGAAGTGTAACTGCTGCTAAACTGACTTCAACCACTTCTGCTGTTCTTTTGTGCAGCCATCCATCCCCCTTACAGACATAACACAGACTGTTGCTGCCATCCTGCTGGGCAGGAATGTCATCCCTGCTGACCTACAGCTAATTGAAGGCACATTTTTGTATACAGAGCATACACCAGATGCTTAGAATTAGTTTCAAGTATAACATTTCCTATAAATTTCTTTTTCCTGCCTCCTTGTAGGTCGCAGAATTCCATCCACCGACACCAACCCCGCAACCAGTGGGAAGGGCTTCAAACTTCGACGACAGCCATCGGTGACAAAGCGCAGCTGCTGCTGACTGACCCCTTGGAAAATCAAACTTGTTTATACAGTAGGTGGTCTTGGAAGTTAATGGTTCACGTTGGGTTTATATTATCAGTCTTAGATCTTTATCTGCTGGTGTTCATACACCCGAGGTCCCCCAAAAAGGGACGGGCTCGTCCGACACCTGCACGCGCAGAAAAGACTGCAGTCAGGGCAGCCCGCTGCCTCCCACAGCGTGCAGTGTCTCCTGCATTCAAAGGGAATCCATCATCACTTTTCTGGCCTTGCTTGATTGGAATGTGACTACATGGATGGTAGAACTGAAATGTTTTCATAGTTTTGTAATCAAGGTTTTGGGAGGTTTTTCTTTGTAAAAAGGGAAATGAGCACTTTTGTGGGAGATTGGGTTAGGAGGAGTCTGGAAGTTAGATGTCATTTCTTCCTTTTCTTCAGTGAGCCTTATTTTAAATTTTGGTGTAGCTAATCCAAAGTATGATGGGATAGTTGATGTGAGATGGCCACAGAATAAGGAACTGAAGACAAATATTAGGCTAATCAGTCCATCCAGTCCCCAAATCCCATTTGCACTTTTTATTTAAGGATGATCTGCACTGGGGGAGGGGACACAAGCAACAGATCTTAAACCACAGACAATCTTCTTTTTCATGCTGACTGTAATCACTTTAAGGCAAACTGGTATGCTTATAGGCATCTTTTTGTTTTTACAAGTTTTTTTAATATTAGAATGTTGGTGGAAGAAAATTACTTGTAGATCTGACTAAATTAAGTGGTTACTGACTATAAAGAGATGCTGTAAACAGATGCTGCCAGTGGTTCTGATAAGACCTACAAGTTTTTGGGGAAAGCTTTTAATTGCTTGGCATGTGTAAAGTGTTCATATTATATTTATGAGACCAGTGTTTAAAGTGTTATAAATTATGTAAAAACAGTAAAAAATAATACGATCTCCTACACTCCTTCCATTCCACACCTAGGGATAAACTCTTGGGGAATCTCCATCAGAGGTTTTTCCCTGCATTTTAGGTATTGTCACTGTGAGTTCATCCAGAGGCAGATGAAATTCTTTCTCTTTCAATGACATTTGAAAGGGCCAATAAAAAATCCTGTTGGGGCAGCACAAGGCCTGTCTGTTAAACATGCTTTCATCTGGGATGCACCCAGTCTTTCTTATTTTGGGCACAAAAATACACATAGGAAGTAACCTTAAGACTTGGTAATGTAGATCATTACCTCTTGGTTCCTGGGGTTTCTCATCTGTGAAGGTTTTTAGAAAATCAGTGTTTAGCTTATTCTGTATGGGTTTTAGTAGGCTTTCAGTTAAACTATAGGTTGACCATACCTGTTTGTGCTATTTTATTTATTTTTACTTTTTGTTTCTTACCAGCACTAGTGAGAAACTTTTATACTTTTGAAGAAAAAGAGCTTAATAGACTTGAGTATATACTAAAATATGCTGGTTAGCTTTAGTATCAAACTGAGGTCATGATGATGCTTATTCTCATTTTTGAATCTGGTTTTCTATCATCTCAAGAATTTTCTCTGAAGGAAACTAGGAAAATTTGTAAGAAATGAAACTTGTATTTCAGATTCATTTGTGTTAGTGAAAATTCTTGGAGAGCTGGAGCAAAACGGGCAAACTGGTACAGAGAGGTTTTTGGACAGGTCAGTGAGTTTAATGATATTTGGTGACTACATTTTTGTCATGCCTTTTCCTTACCCTGCCTGCATTGCCAATTCTGCCTTTGCCATAGCCCCTACAGGCTCCATGCTTCTAGAGAGTCCAAGAAATCCAACTTCATGGATATCCACCTACTCTTTCTGCAGTTCTGATCATGAATTACTGCAGGTAATGTGTAACAGCCAGATTGTCCAAACTGCCAGCCCTGGAATAAGGCTGCTTCTTAATACTTCCCTATTTAAAAAGACAGACAGTTGATGTAAGTTCTTCTGAGTCTAGATAAGTGATTATTGATCACTGCCCCTGCTGAAAGCTGGAATGCAATCTTCCCTGCATGAGATGCACATGCTCATAGTTTCATTTTTGGAGGAGAAAAGTGGTTTATTTTGTATTAATAATTTGTTAGGTCAGCTGCTTTGATCTTGCACTAGGCTTGCTGGAATATTTTGTCCTAACACAGCTTCTCTATTTGGAGATACATTGGTTTTGAAGTGCTGATTATCAACCATTCCAGCTAAATTTTTAGTAACTTTTTTCCTGGTAAGAAGTTTTTTAAAAAGCTCAGGATTAAAGTTTTATTCCACCAATGTCTCTATCTAATGAGTGGAGCTCATCAGAGAGACTCAACTTTCAGATACTGTCAAAGGGAATCACACAATCAGAATGGTTCAGGTTGAAAGGGACCACAGTGGGTCATCTGGTTCACCCTCCCTGCTCAAGCAGGGTCATCCCAGAGCACATTGCACAGATTAATTTCTGCAGAACAAGTTTGAAAGAGCAAAGTGTCATGTATGTAAAAATGTAACGAGGTGTATGTTATATATCAGAACATTTTTAGCTGAAAAAATATGACTATTGCAACTTCTAAACACCACCAGTTCTTTCTCATGAATGTTATAGAATTGAACAAATATATAATTTGATAACTATTTCATTCTTAAGCTTTGGAGCAACTTGAATGTGCTCTCCAAGTTCTGGAAGGTGTCTTCATCTGACCCTCTATTAAAACATCACTTAGCTGACTTGCCACACTCTCAGTCTGTGTTGTAGGTAGTTTTGTAGGATATTTTATGTACATGCTGAAAACTGGCATATTGAGTACTCAAGTAGGTGAAATTTGGAAGCTGAAATTTAGTAGCATCTAGTAATCATACTACTGAAAATTGTTATAGGTGCTTTGGAAAGTTCTAAGACAATTCTAACAGCTTTTGCTGTTGCTGTGAAGGTAAAGACTTTGTTTTAGGTCCAAAAAATCACTGCACTCCAGATCCCTGCTGCCATCAGTGAGACCCTTTCTTTAAGTGCTGCAGGATCACAGTTAATGGTTTAGAAGGATGTTTTATGCAGACTGGAGTTTTTGATATGTTGCTTTACATTTAATGCTACCAGCCTGCTCAAGAACGATTATTTACTTGCATGGGAAGAGAGTAAGAGGAGAGGAGACAGGACCTACTTATTGATTTGGAAGTCTAATCCTTTAACCTGATTGAGGGAGAACATTGTTGTTAAACTTCATTTTAATTATTAAAAAGTAATTCACGGTGAAAATCTTGAATGGTTTAAAAGTTGGCCTCAGCAAGAATTTTTTTTTGTTACACTGTTAAGCTTAAATTATTCCTTCACATTAGTGTTTAGTTCCAGTATAACACATTATTCCTTGGAAAAGGAAGCTTTAGCAGTGATGTTTGAATTACTTGCTTGTGAAACAGTCTTTAGTGTGTGCTAAGGATGGTGTAGGCTATTTGTGGTGTGCTGTGTCAGCAATCTGCACAGGAGTGGATGATTTACAGGACAGAAGCTGTCAGAACAGTGGAGCTGCTCACCCTGGAGTGAACTTCACTCAGCAGCAATAGCTACAGACAGGCAGGGCAAAATTATCTCCAACATGAAGAGAACCTGCATAATTCACTGGCTTCAACTTCTACACTGCCTGCTCATTTTGGAAAAAGGCTTCATATATCTCTCCTGCATATTTGCAGCCTCTGAAAAGGGCTTTTTGGCTCATAGTTGAGAGAAAAGGACAAAGTTTGTTATTTTTTTCTAGCAGGAAGTCATTGTACAGCCACCTGAGATGGTTTGTACATCACAAGTCAGTTAGTCGAAGCAGGAGAATTGTGTACTTGGAATTAAGTCTCTAAAAATCTGCAAAAAGTCCCCTATAGAAAACTGTTGATGTTTTATGTTGAGATCCCATCTCTTGTAATAGATCACAGCCTAGTGATGGTAGGTGATGGAAGATTTACAGAAATATGATGATGGTGTGAATTACCAATGTAAGATGGAAATACATGTTCTAGTACTAAAATAGTCATGTTAGCTTTCCTTTGAGTCATATGGCTCAGGCTTGGCAAAAGGAATATGCTTGAAAATACGTATTTGTATATATAAACATTCAGGTGCCAAAACATTATTCCCTAAAATTATTTAGGACTTCTCACACTAATGTTTCTGAAATATCCTTTCTGGTATTCTGGAGGTTTCAAAAATCTGAATGCAAACCAATTCTTTCTCAGCAAAAATGCACGACTTGGAAAGAATCAAACAAGCATTACCAGGCTTTATCCCTGAAGTGTCACAGAGAACAAACCTTTCAAGGGATATAAGACTATCCTGAAATCCAAGAATACTGATAGGCTTAGCCTGTGACATGTCAAAATGTTCTAGGGTCAGCTTTTTCCTCCTTTCCCCTCTCCATTTCCTGCCACCCCACCCAAGGCTGAATTTTTAACATAGTGTTGTCAGTGTCCATGCTATAAAGAGCTATTCAGAAATACTTAGAAAAGTTCTAATGGCTGAGAGTTACTTGGTGCTCCCTATTTTACATGAAGAATCAAGGCAGTAGGATGACTTTCCTCAGTCTAGAATAAGGATGTCTTAAAATAAACAATTTTACTGTTCTGGTTACATCAACCTGCAAATTGATGTTCCTAAATTTTTGCTTAAACACTAACTATAAATTTTATTTAAGGAGCTAATTACCTTTATAAAGATTTTCTTTTAAGAAGGTTAGGGCTTACTTTGCTTGGTTTCTGTTGATGTGTTCACATATGTATTACTGAACAAACCAGCTTTTCCAAATGTTGAAAGACACAGACCACTCTTCTGTCATGCTCTTCATCACTGTGGGTGTGATACTCCATCCAGTTGTTGCACTTGAATATTCTGTAACTCTGACACCTTGATACTATCTTGCCTCAGTTTTACTCATGTTACATTATGTATTCCTATTAAATCCATTATGTTTTCTTGGCAATTTGTTCTTTGTTTCCTTATGGGATTTAGACAATGGTAGGTACTGAGTGTCTCTTTTGCCACAAAGTTCTAGAAGCATTTGTCACAGGAGCAAATATTTGTAGGCAAAATGGTAATTCATTAGCACAGACTTATGAAACTGGTACAGTAGCTGAGACCTGTGCCATGACTGTATTTCACCACATAATGACAGCTAAAAGCACATTCACCTGGAAGAGCAAGTTATTGTAAGCTTCTAGTCCACTCTTCTGTATTTTACCTTTCTTTCTTGTACTTCCTCTTTCTGAAATTGTGTATCCAGCACTGACACTGTGATGGTGAATTAATTGATTTAGGGCACAGAAATGGATTGCATTTCTGTAGCTAAAATGCTTAAGACTTCCTGGCAATCCTCCCACTTGTACCCACCACACTGAGGACAATGAAGAAAAAAAAGGGGTTTTTTCTGAACGACAAATTGCATTTGTGTGTTCAGGACACAAAAATAACCTGATATGCATAGAGCTCTTGCAGTGTAGTAAATGTTTGCCTGTAAAATGTGTCAAGGTTAACCTTTGTATCAGCAATTCTTGTCACTCATAACAACATTCTGCCTTTCCATTCTAGGATTGGGTTAACCTGTTACAAAGGTTGAAAGGTCTGTGCCTTGTTACTATATTATCTCTTACTAAAACAAACTTAAGCCGCTCAAAGTTACAGAGCATTTGCAGCACTGTAAACTGCACAAATTCCCAACCATTGCTTCACTGCATGAAGTGTAGTCAGATTACTAGTGATGAAATATTGTAGTGATGAATTCCCAAGCTTATGAATGTTTTGAGACTTTTTTTTTTAGTCTTCTCTTGGGCTGGTCCTGAGAGCGTGTACAGGTTTGTCTGTATTGTTGGTTTGTAGATGCTAATGAGGAAAACCAGGCTTTTGTTCTCTCCTTTTTCTTTGAATTGTTACACTCCCATATAGTGCATAGAATGCAAATAAAGAAATGTTGATTTGACATAATCTAAACAGCCTTTTCAGCCTAAGCATTCATAATAAACTTTTATAGTGTAATAACATGCTAAATCACTACCAGTCTGATGTATTGTGCAAAAAAAAAAAGGTGTAAACATTTTATTAATAAAAAGCTTTGTTTATAAATATGCTGGCTTGTTTATAAATGCTTCCAAAATTCTCCACATCTTAAAAAACAGTCTCTATAGCAATATAATTATAGAAGAGGAATGTAAGCAATAGCTTACATGTACAAATGACTGCAATAGCTGTTTTCCAGGAGTCCTTACTACTGGTGTTCAGAAACTGAAGCTTTCCCCTGGTTTATGTACACATAGACAAAGGCAGAAGATCTTGTGCAAAGAAGGGATGGGGGGAAACAGCAGAAAGAATGCAGCTTTTGTGTAACACTTCCTTTCTTTTCTATGTCTGAGAAACTGCAGGCCACACACAGTCTTGTGAAGCAGGGCAAGGCCTGAAAAATTCTATCAGGGCCAAGTTATTTAATACATTGCATTTACTTTAAACTGGATGAATTGCACAGTTCTCAACTGCTTAGGCCAGGTTTCTGTCAATCAAAACTGTAAGTGCTTTTAATATCTGCATAGTGTAGTGAGGCCTGTTGTGCTGGGAAGGGATCTTCTCTTGTTAATACAGCCAGCTGGTTGGTGGCTTGCTTTTTTTAAACCACTGCTCTGTTGGTTATGTAGTCCCCAAAAATAGGGATTTGGCTGCAATTAATTCACTTGTCTTACATGATGCTTAAAAGATGTGGTTTGGTTGCTTCAATCTGGGATGCACATCTAACATGTTGAGTTTAATAGCAGCCTTCAAAAGCTAAATAAACAAAAAAAAATACTGTTTCTGAACTGCTGTTTCACATGAAAAGGGATACAAGTTTTTACTAAGCAAGTGTCTGCAGTTCCTATGCAGGAAACCCACACCGTGTCATCTTTTGTTTAATAGAGACCCGGAATAATTTAAATTTCTTCTTACCTGCAATTTTGAAGTTATGCTCTTAGATATGAGCAAACTGCTTTTTCATAGAGTCAGATGGGTTTGTCTAGGATGGCATGAATGTGCCTCAGGTGGAGCATAAGAAGGGTAGATACATGGAATATGCTGGAATAGAGAGAAAATGATGTTTGCATATGTTTGCATATGTTTTCATAGGGAATTTGGGAACTAAATGCAAACCACATGGTTTGCACACACACAATGAGAATGTTTCACTTGGATCAAGTCTTTCATAGCTTCTAAGGCAGAAGTTTTGCAACTGATGAACTTGTTCTTTAAAATTGTTTCAGTACAAAGCTTTCAGGTGCTGTCCAGCATTTCCCTGTAGTGTTCATCCCAATTTTCTCCTGTTAATCAAAAACCCACGTGGGCAGCAAGTTACCTTTTAGTCTTGTGGCTGAATTGTTCCTAGTGAGGGCTGTCCATGGAACAGGGATGGGGTATTACAGGTGGCCTCCATGCACACCCATTTCAGTGAATCTGACCTGCACAACATTAAATGTACACACATTATTTACATGCAACAAAAACTTGGCAACCTACTTTCATTAGATAAATTTTCAACTTAAACAATGTTGTGCTTTATAAAATTTTCAGCCTGGGTGAAAACATGGGCCAGTCCTTCAAATACAAACAGGTAAGTTCAGAGCTGCCAATTAGAGCAAGGTGATACACCTTGGCAAATCCTTTAAGAGGTGGATCATCAAACACTTCAGGGGGTTCTTTGTACTTCTTTCAGGAACAGTAGAACTTAGAAAGGTCTGGGCAGCAACATTTAATAGTTGTTTACTTTAGGGTTTTTATTGTGCATGACTATATGCCATGTGAAGTTTTCTCTCTTACTCCTCGCTGTTAGTTCACAATTAATTTACCAATATGTAGAAAGCTTGTCTTTTCTACTAATTATTGGTCCATGAATGGCTTACAGAGAGAATCAGTTTATAAAATAAAACTTAAGAGATTAGGTAAAAAGAAGGTAACCTTCCCACAGCACCAGCTAAGAAAACTGCAAAATATAAGTGAACTCCATTCTCTCCTGATTTGAGATCTAAAATGTTAAGACATAACCTGTAGCTAAAAATTATTCCCCCACTCAAGAGTAAAAGTAGTAAGGCCATCCAAGTCTAGTTTCCTGGAAAAGAAAATGCACGAAAATGCACCCCTTTATGATGTTATGTGACCATTTTTTCCCCAAAAGAGAAGGAATTAAAGGAACAAAGCAGTATTTCAGTGTATTGCCCTGCAGTGCTGAAGCTTTAGAAAAATCATTCCTGCTGTCCTGGCTGGAAGGAATTGGCAGATTTCACTTGTATCATGCAAAACTAAGAGTTTTGTACTAAATACAGGTATGGGTTTGTTTTGGCATGGAATGAAAGACAACTGAGAACAAAAAGGATGAAATAGGATGGGAGGAGGTAAAGCACATGAGCAGAAAAGCAGGAGTGTGGTGGACAGCAGCAGCTGGAGGTGTGGTACAAACACTGCAGATGTGCTCAGAGCAGTGAATGCCACTGTCCTGCTTAGGGGTGTTAAAATTAACATATACATCTCTCATTTGACATTGCTCTTAGTGCCAGAAAGGAGAACAGCACTCTTGTTGTAATTCTAGATCTTTTTAGCTACTTTATGCATTTTTGGCATTTATTAAGTCAATTAACATGATACAAAGAATTTCTGTGAGGGGAAGGTGCACTGCATTATGAAAATAATACTGGTGTGAGAAAATGAATTTTCACAACATTTTAACATTTTTATTCACCTCTTTGCTCATCAGCCCTGCGTAGGACCAAACTTAACTGCAACAACTTTGAGTTGCTCTTCTTTTTTAGTTCTGCAAATGGCATCTCCTCCTGAAGTCATATATGTACAAAGTCCAGTATGTATAAAGTCCAATGAATACGTTTTAATGGACATAAATTACCATTTTTTAAGATCAATGTGTTTCTGCTGGTAACGGTGGCATCCCAAACTCCTGCCTCTGTCAGGTTACAGCAACGTTTTATATATTCTTAGGAACTTTTCAAATGTTTAAAAACAACCTGGGGAGAGAGGGGAGCAAAAAGCATAATGTTGCTTTAATTACACTGGCCTAGGGCTATCAATAAAGCAGCACTTTGTATTAAACCATGCTGTAAATTTTAAAAAAAAGTTTTAAACCAATGGAGTAAAAACCAACCAACCAAAACTAAACACAAAAAAAAAAAAAAAAAAATCCCAAAACACAACTACCACAAACCACCCCAAAACAAACACAAAAACCCCAACGAGCAACCCAAAACTTTGATTACTGTTAAGAAAGGCGAGGGGGGGCATGTCTTAAAATCGGAGGTGACTTAAGTTCTGGGTTTATTAATTAAAAAGCGAGTATTCCCTGCAGCTCGATGCCGGTTTCAGGTCTGCCCTGGCGCTGTAACGCTGTGCCCGATCCCCGCGGCCCCGGGAGCTCCTCCTTTCCCCGGAGCGCTCCCCTGCCCTTCCCGGGCCCGGCCGGAGCTGCCGCCGGCGCTGGGGCGCGAGGGGCCCGAGGCCACACGGAGCAGAGGCCTGAAACAACACGCTGCTTCTGGATGACGAGGCGTTTATTACAAATCGCGCTTTCCAGTGACGATTAAACGTTATTTATTAGCCCTCTTTCTTCTCGTAACGCCCCGAGGAGGCACCTCCGGCCCCAGGAGCGGCCGAGGAGCGGCGGCGCGGAGCCTCCCCCCGCGGCCCCTCACGGCGGGGCCGGGCTCACGTCAGCCGCCGCCGCAGCCTCTCCGCGGGCCCCTCCGTGCTGCATCATCCCGCCTCCCGCCCGCCCTGCCCGGCAGCGTGTGCGCCGCCGGCCGCCGCCCCACCGCGCCCGGCCCCGCTCCGGGACACTGCGAACAGCCACCCGGGCGGGGGTCAAACAGCACCCGAACGACGAGCGAACGAGCAACGGGGAGAGAGCGAAGCAGCGCCCCGGCCAGGAGTGAACGCGCTACCGGGCGCGCCCCCCGCCCGCCTTCCCTCCTCCCTCCCTTCCTCCCTCCCTCCCCTCTTCCTTCCCCTCCCTCCCCGTCCCTTCCTCTCTCCGCCTGGTGCCGCCACCGCCGAGGAGGAGGAGGAGGAACATGGCGAAAGCGGAGCAGGTCCTCAGCCTCGAACCGCAGCACGAGCTCAAATTCAAAGGTACGAGGCGGCCGCCGCCATCCCTGGCCGCCGCTCCCCGCGCCGGGCGGGCGGCGCGGCCGCGCTCGGGCCCCGCTCCCCGGCAGCCATTTTCCGGGGGCCGGGCACCGCCGGCAGATAAAATGTCCTTCAGCGCCGCGCCCGCCGCCCCGCCGGGCCCTCCGCCCGCCGCGGAGCCGCCCCCAGCCCGCGGGGCTCCCCCCGGGCCGCCCTCAGCGCTGCCGCAGCCGCGGCGCGGGTGAGGGCGGCCCGCGGGGGGGTCCCGGCCGCCGCCTTCCCCGGGCGGCAGCGGCCACACCGGGCTGTGCCCGGCTGACCTTCCCGGGGGCGGCGGCCGGGGACGGGGGGCACCCGCGGGGAGAGCGGGGCTGCGCTCCCCGGGGCCCGCCGGGGGCGTGTGCGCGGCCCCGGCCGAAGGAGCCGGTCCTGTAATGTAGGACAGCGATGTCCGTGAGGTGGGACTGCGAACCCAGGTGTCACAAACCCGAGGAACGGATAAAGGGCTTAGTCAAAAGACAAAATCAGGAAATTGCTGGCTGTGGGGCTGTTCGAGTGCTCTGCGTGGCTCTTCGGTGTAAAATCTAGACCGAGGAAGGATGTTGGGAATAAGATAGCGAGTCAGGGTTTCTTCTGTAGTGTGTCCCAGGCACTGTGGGTTTGCAGTCATGTCTCTGGCCAAAAACACGAGACCTCTGGCCAGGTGCTGGGCAGCACTTCAGGCTTTTCCTGCTTGTTATTATTATAATTTAGCAAGCCGTTTTGCTAAATAGTCTCCCTGTGCAAAAATTCATCCTTTAAATAAAAGTCTTGAATGGGTTTGAGCTTCCACAGGCACTGATATTCCTGTCTTGCAGCCTGACAGCACAGCTGTAATACAATATTCTGGGATTACAAATAAGCAATCAGCAAGTTTATTTATGCGACCGGAGTCAGAGGTGTTTTATAGCTTCGCTTGATTATCTGGCAAATAAGCTTTTGTAAAAAAAAAAAAAAAGGATTTGTTTGTTGGCCTCTGGCAAAAATAAAAAAGCTCCTTTAAAAAAAGCTTTCATGTACATTTTTAAATATAGAGGAAGTCTTTACCAGATTTTATTAGTAAATATATTTGAACTAATAATATGAAGTGGGTTTTATCAAACAGGCTGTTAATAAACACCGGGGGGAATGAATATCTTTGTTGTAAGCTGAAGTTGTTATGGCAGCAGTATCAAACATGCTTAAGAAGAAAACTACTGTTGTTTAGACGTTCTTTTTGTTAAGTATGGTTAAATGAAAATAACCTCTTGTTCTGGAAAATATTGCTTTCAGCAAACAAGCAAATCCAAGCCCAGGTGGGCAAAAAGTGGGGCCTTAATTGGTGCTGACTTGCTAATGAGACATAATTGTGGTTCAGGGCTTGTTTTTCTTTCTTTTCTCCATCACAGGTAGATACAAACCTTGCCAGACTGTTTTTTTTCTTGAAATAATGATAATTTCTCAGACTGCCTTTCTTTCAGATGAGGTTCTGGGGTAAATAACCAGTAGCCACTGAAGTTAAATCACCTAACCAGAGCACTTTTGGTTGCCAGATCTTTAGCCAGCAGCGCATACTCCTTATAACATAAAATGCTACTTGACTAACTGCAGCTACTAAATGGCTTAGTTTCAAAGTACACTTAAATATTAATGTTCAAACAGACTTAATGCTGCAGGCAGCATTCATATGCTTTGGCAATACCTCTGCCTTACAGTCCTTTCTAGCAAGCAGTGCTGACCGCTGTCCTTCATTCAGGAAACACCAGGTTGAAGTATTCATGAAGGAAGTTCTGCTCTAAGCATTTCTTACCCTTCTGATCTTTTGATGACATGCTGCCTGGTGGTAGGGCTGAAGTGATATTGTCACCTTTGTAAATAGCTGCATTTATTTCCAGAGTGTTCCTTGGCCCTGTACAAGTAAATCCAGGCTGGCAGAGGTCATGGAGCTGCTGACTGGTACAGGTGTCCTCATGGTGTGGGAAGATATGGTGCTCAGTGTAGGAAACTGAGATTGGACTGTAAACCAGGCACCGAAAGTGGTGAAGGGCTTAATCCAAATTCAGACAATTAGAAAAAGCAGAAAATTTTTTGCTAATGGTGTTGAAAGGCTCCATGTAGCTCTTCAGTATAAAATTAGAGGGAGGTAGGATGTTGAAAATAATATAGTGAATGAGGATGTCTTCAATAATATGTCCCAGACACTTTGGGGTTGCAACCATGGCCTGCACTTTCACTTCTTAAGGATTGGACACCATTTTAAAGAAGCTTTTGGAGCCCCTTGGTTTTGCAGTGAATCTCGTAAATTCATTTGGTGCTGTTTCAAAATACTGTGCTTGCATCTCGTTTGAAAAAAATATCAAAGGAGTTTTTCATGCTGGAATTTTTTTTCACAGCATGTGAACATGAGCAGGGGTTGTCTTTCCTCCCGCCTCGCATCTCCTACAGCAGAGCACTCGTGCTCCAAAATAGCATCAGCGTGTGCTGTGCTGAAATGCAGCTGTGAGTCGTGGGAGGCTGGACACCATTAGGTGGCTGAAGGTGCCCGTTTCCTTGCCCTGGTCTTTGATGCCATGTGAAATAGGAGCTTCACTGTCTTGCCAGTGACTTCCTCCACTTCTTGGTTGTAGGCTTGCCAAAAATTTATCCAGCTGAAGATTTACAGCTCAGTGTTTACTGGTAACAAATGGTGAAAAAGAGCGTTGTTGTTGGTATATGTGACATTTACATTTATGTTTCCCTTTCTTCTTTTTTTCAATCTAAGAGATGACATCAATCTGCCAAGAATTTATTATGATATTCAAGGCTCTGACTTTAAGAATTCCTAGATTTAAACCTGAATAGGGATGTGGAATTGTGCTGCAGGATACCTCCTGCACCTCACAGGATCACTGCCCACCGAGGCTGATCTGTCTTTTCACCATATGTGCCCACCAGGAGTAGAGATTGGCTGTTTAATGTCAAGTAAAATTTTGTTAAAATACAGCATGTTTTAGAGCTCCCCTGGGTTTGTGGCATGTTTGCAGCCATGGGGTGCTGGGGCAGTGTTGCTCAGGAGGGGTGGCACAGATGGGAGGTGGCGGAGGCTGAGGGACGTTTTGGTGGCGTTTCTGGAGGTTTGCTCCAGGTTAGGCTGGACTTATGACTCAGCACTCTGTCCGTGCTCCCCAAGTGGCTCCCGGCAGTACTGCCAAGCAGGGATTAGTGCCTTGCTAAACTCTGCAAGTCGTGCCAGTTGGAAACGCAGGTTCCTGTCCCCAGTATGTGATTCTGTACCTATGCAATATGTCACTGTAGTTTTGCTTTCTGCTAAGGGCACGACAGTGAACCAGAGTAGCTGATCCTCTCCATTGCTAACAGGGCAGATTCATCCCTGACCTGTCACTGGTTCAGGTGCAAGCTCTGGCTACCTCAGAGCTGCAGCCCAAACGTGTGGCCTTGGCCTGTATCCATGTAACTCAGTCCAACAATGCATCTGCAGCATTGAAATGTTCAGTATTTAGTGCACAGCCCCAGCCCTGTGCAGTTTGTGTGACCTGTGTTTCTGTGGTTGAGTGTCTGCTGCTCCCCACTGAGACACTTTCAGCTCCTCCAGGTCAGCCTGAGTAAACTCCAGCCAGATCTGTTCATTGCAGTGGGGGTGTGCAAAGCCTCCTGTGTCTGCCGGGAATATCCCATTCCTACCAGATATCAGCCTAAGGCTCTCCAGTCCAACGGGCCAGTAACATTTGGGATGTGAGATTAGTGTTTGCTGAAGCTGCAGTTGCCAAGTCTCAGAAGAGAGGCTAAGGGTGTGTGCACTATTCACTTACCTCTCTGTCCCTGTCCTAGTCCACTGGGAGTGGTTCAGTCACTCCTGCACTGAAGGTATTGGGAGGAATTTATCTTTGTGCTCATTCTGTTCTGTATTGGATAAATAGGAATTTCTAGTCACAGGCCGAGTTTGAGAATGTAAAATAGTGATGGTATTGTGAGTTGCCTATTTAGGATAATTAATAGGCATCTTTGAAGCTGTACGTTTATTCTCTTTTCTTTAAACTCTTAGAGCCCTCCTGGTATTCACAGCAGAATGGCAGCCAGTACTAGGATTTCTTTACTCTTTGAAGGCTGCTGTGCCAATGGCTGTCTACTTTCCTGCTGAAAAATGTACCAGCCCTTGCTTCCCTTTGTCTGGCCTGATTCCAACTCAAGTCATTGTTAACCGCATTAAATATGAGTAAACTTTACATCTCTCTACATATCTGAGTGTAATTATCAAATTATAGTCTTAAAAAGAGGACATAGTATTTAAATAACAGGCAAGCTTCCTAAATCTAACAAAATATATCCTAAAATATATCCCAGTTATCAAAATTAGTCTTTTTCTGGTGCAGTTCATGTTACACTGACTTTTCTTGCAGCTTAGCTAAAATCAATAACTTATTCTATTAAGCGTTTGTTTAGGTTGTACAGACCTGCTCCATCTCACTGAATTATTCTGATTTCACATGCTCCATTTGTTTTATAATTAATTCATCACTTTGCATAGTCCCTTCACGTTAAAGGAGAGGTGTTAGGAGGGAAGAAATTGGGGCTAAGAGAGGGTAGTGATGCACTGTGAATTTCTTACAACACATCTCTTTTTTGAAAGGTGGAGTAAATTGAAGATTGTGCTTCTTTTGAGCTTCCTTAATCTGCTGATGTCCTATACACTAGAGTCACAACACTCACAGCTCCACTGGGAAAAAAGAGAGGAGCTGTACGTGTGGGACTAACAGAAATTTGAAACTCTGAACAGGATGGTTGGAGCACCAAAGAACAATTGAGATGTGTGAAGCAGTCAAGGAGGTCAACTTGCATCTTCTGTTAAATTTAATTAATATATTTAGGTCTCCCAAGACTATGTCCAAAAATACCACAATCTCCTTGAACGCTTTGGTCAATGTGATTTATGGGTTAAGGACTTTTCAATAATTTTGGTCTGCACAGATTTTAAGAATTCCAGTTGAAGTTACGAGCATTAATAGGATCAAAGTATTACTATTTCAGGGAAAGACCTAATGCAGTGATAAAATTTGTTTCTTGGCCATTGCTTCTCTTAGTTTTGTGGGATTTTGTGTTTTAAATGTGATCAACTTCTTGCCGTTACTGTACAGAATGGGCCACATACATTGACAACTTCCTGTTCCTTGGGAATCCCATGTTTGTCCATGGATTTTCAGCTCACTTTGAGCTATGAAGCTATTGCAATGATACATGAAAAAGTTTTTCAAGTTTGTTATTTAAAGCTCATCAGGATGGCAGCCTGCCAGTCTGATTTGGTTGCTGCGATGTGACCTCTATTCATCACTTCAGGAGATATATCTGATAACAGATTATATTGAAAATACAGATGGAAGGGGTGGCTCTCTCAAGTCCTGGGAGCACGGCTATCATGGCAAAATGAAGACACAGTTAATGTGTCAGAGTGGATGCAGGTTCACACTGGTGCTTAGCAGTAAATTGTATTTACCAGCTGCTGCCCTGCATGCCATGTGCAGTGTCCTGTCACCCATGAAAGGAATATGGAGTAGAAATTTATACAGCACAGCCTGATAGTGCCTTCTCACTGGAAAATAAATTATTACCTTTTTTTCCTCACTGCACAAGTTTTATAAATTAAAAACTTACCAGTAATTGTGTAATGCTTTATTTCTTTTAAAATAGGTTAGCTGTCATTAAATACAAGAATGAATTCTGTTTAATTGCTCTCTAATTCAGAATTAGGTTTGTAAAAATTCGAGTACAGACCTTTAAATAGATTGTCAGATCTGTTTTGAAACTCAACTGGAAAAAAGGCATCATCACCATAGCAAATGATCCAACTTCATGAGCTCAGGTCAGCTTACATCTATGAACAAATACCCAGCTTTAAAAGCAGCTTAATTTGTTCTATGCAGCCAGCTCTGCAAGGTATTGATTGGATCAAATGAGCAACTTCTACGTATGTTATAATGCAATTTTTGTAGGAAGCTGGGCGAGGGAGGTTTGTCTTGTCTCTGAGTGCCTCTGAGCACAGCTTTCTGCCCAGCTGAGGCGGTGCAGTCATCAAATGACCCTTGCTAATTCTGCCCACATCTTGCAGTCACACTCATTTTCTACTATCTTGTTACCATATTGGTCTTATGTTTGCTGCCTGCTGGGAACAGCTAATAACTACTGAATGCATTTCATAGTTGGTACAATAACAGCCTCTTTACTTTCCCTGTCAGTGTGGCTGCTTGGCTTTGAAAGCCTTATTGATGGTGTTTGCAACAGTTCTGTTTGTGGTGACAGCTGTTGTTTCAGACTTAAATTTCATCTTTGTATTTGTGAGAAACGTGATCTTTAACATTATCATCTTGCTGCTGTAATTGTTGTTTTGTTGGTTTTTTTTCTGCAAGTAAATCCTTGCTGATTAAGACAGGAGCTCTTCCCAGTTAGAGCCCTCTCCCCTTTGGATGAGGGACTGGCACTGGTGTGACAGTTCCTACAACACTGAAGGAACCTTTGTCTTCCTCTGTGATGACCAGAGGCAGAAAGGAAGCTTATTTTACATACATATATGAATATTTAATTCATGCTGAGTCTCTTCCTCTGGCATTTGACCTAGTATTGTTTTCAGTATATAAACCCTTTCAGTGCTTTGTAGACCAAGATGTCTGAAGAGCCTTATAGGATATTTTCTGAGATGCCTGGGATGTTGTTGAGTTTAAAATTTGTCCTGCTAGGCAACCTTTTGTAAAGAGGGATTTGTGCCGTGGGTCTGGAACAGCTGTCACGGCCTTGCTGTCACTGGAAATGTATGCAGAGCAAATCACCATTGCCCTGATTTAATTCAGGGCAGGGTAGAGGTGCACAGGGATCCAAGTGGTGGTGTGTTCACTCCAGCATGACCCAGACTGAGGGCTGAGTCTGTTCTTCCTCTATTAGAGCTGTTCTGAAAATTGTTCAATTCAACTGCAATTCTTCTGGCCTCAAACACATTTGTACAGATTGGGTATTGCTGCTGCCTGCAGTACTTACCCCACGTTATTATAAATACTTCATGAAAATAATCTTTTACTAAACTGCTTTAGTGTCTAGTTCTCTGAGCTGTAAATCAAGTCCCTCATACCATGCTGCATGGATTAAAGATTTTATCGTTCTAAATTTAATCCTGTTTTCTTGGTTGGTTTCCACGAGGGGTGGAAAAATAGAGAAGGGGGAGGTTTGCCTGGTGATCCAGTTATTTAGGATGCAGATTATAAAATCATGTAGGTGTGGGGATCACTATGGAGCCAAATCTTATGTTTTTGCAAGCAATTTAAAAGACAAATCAGTTGTGCTTGTAGAAGGCATGTCAAATGACTATGTAATCTTTTAAGAAAAAAAAAATTGCACTTTCATGTTTCTCCCAAGACTGCTACTTTTTTCATCTCATCAGTTCCTTCATCCTTACTGGTGCTTCTGATGTTTCTCCCAACAGTTCTTCCTCTCCCTTGTGCAGTTTCATGTTTGTTGTCTGTTGATATTTGTAAGTAGTGGTTCTTGTGATATGTGAATTAACAATATACTTTGTGTTTTCTCAAAACATTTGCATTTCCTCTGGATTCTGATTTCTCTTCTTCTGGCCTTTCTATATTTTTATCAGACTAGGAGCAAAGATCTAATGGCAGTAACCTCTTTTTTTTCTCCATTAATTTTTGTATAGCTGGTTTTACACTGTGCTTAGTGATGTCATACAGTGATGCAGATAATCACAGTATCATGGAATTGTTTAGGTTGGAAAAGACAGTAGTTTAGGCTTGAAGAACACTACTTGACATTTGTTTCTTGTTCTATGCCACACATATAAACTCTCAGATTTAATTTTTTTCTGATTTTTTTTTCTCACTGCTGGCTAAATTTTTGGTTTTGCTTTGGTTTTTTTCCCCTTTGGTCCTGAAAGTACAGTTAATAGGCTGGTTTTCAAGTGGCTCCCCTGAAATATATCTTGCTAAACTCAGGATTCATTCCTTATTTGTAACCATAAATAGTATCCCACTGCCTATTTATGTGGCTTGGATTTTTTTTTTAACTTATTAGAAAAGCAGCTATTCTTTGTACATCCCCAGAATATCTAACTGTGTTTGTTTCTTCTGGTATTTTTGACTTATGCACAGTTTTACACTTAAAAATATTTCCTCATTTGCTATTTAAGTTGCACATCAAATTCCTCTATTTGAGGAGTATATGTGAGCGTAAAATTAGAGTAGTTAAGTTACTCCTTCCCTAACATTTTAATGTGCATTTGAAATGGAGATTAGTGATGAAATTAGACCAGGAAAAAATCACTTTAGAAGAAAAAGTGTAGCTTGAATTGGTGGTTAAAATCAGGATGGTTCTTCCAGGGAAACATTTTGCATTGACTTCAGTCTTTAGCAGTGTTTTTGTTGGGAAGGTTTGCACATCAAGGCTTTGTTGCCCTGTTGCTACATCCCCACTTCTCCTGGGAGCCTGGGCTTTGTTTCTGTCCTTCCCATACTCCATGGATGGAGCTCCAGGCTGTGTACAAAAAGGAGATGTCTTACTCTGGATCTGGCTACATCATGGTTATTGAAAGAGATGCAGCTGCTGTCCTGCTGTCTCCTGAGCTGGTTTCATACCTGGACAGAGTTGGTTCATGTGATATTTGTGTGCAGAATGAGCAAGGTAATACAATCTGTTTGGCACTTGCTTCTGAAAGCACAGCTGAAACAGAGACACACCTCTGAAAGCTCTCCAAGGCTGCTCTCAGTCTCTTGTTTGTGCAGGCTTGTGCAGAAATCTGCCTTAACTTCATGATGCAGAGAAAATATTTCATGTTGTGTGATTTTGTTGCTGAAGTTTGCTGTAGGTAATGTTTGAGAGTAAAAAGCCTGAAGAGATCAGTTGGGAAAAAAACAAATGACACTGGTACCAAAATTATAGGGAGGACATGTTCTTCTATTTCTCTTGGCAAGTTTATGTGTGGCCTCTCAGTTCTTACAACTGTGAAGTCAGACTGTTAATGATCCTCTGAGGGATAAAAGGTGACAAAAATTACATACTAACAGATATCCTGAAAATAGTCTTCAGTCTCATATTTGTTTGGGGTTTTGGCTTTTTTCCCAATTAAGCATGAGGCATGCTCTGAGAAAAATAGTTTATGCCAGAATAGGCCAGGGAAGGACACTGGTTAATCCATCTAAATGGAATAACACTGCCAACCTTGCTCCAACTTTGGCATCTGGATCATGTAATTTTGTTGGGTTTCTGTGCCTTCTTTTATTTTTTTCTTTAGGTCACTTTACTGATTGCATACTTCTTAAAAAAATTACTCCACTGCACCAGCTATTGCATAGAGAGTGATGTGGATGTTGCTTCTGTTTTTGTAATATTTTTTTTCATCCAGGTATCCACTGTTTGACACAGCGGAAGTGGAAGGGACTACTCCCCTCCTTTGCTTCTTTTGGGTGAGGAGGTGGATGCTGGGAGTAAAGATATTAATTCCTTTTAAAATCTGAGCTGAGATCAAAAGGTTAGCATGTGGTTTACACAAGGATTTTTTTCAAAATAAATACCAAATTTGGGGGATTTGGGCTCTCTCAGTGAGTTACTTGTGAAATCAGATATTTATGCAACATAGGCTCTTCTTGCTTCTGATTTTTTGACTTCTTTGATTTCAAAAAGTTGAGGATGCTCACTTAATTATGAAAGTCTCCAGAGCCAAATGATATGATGATGATTAAACCTTGGCATACAGTACTTTTTAAAACACTAATCTTCACAAGATTCTGTGTAATTAGGTAAGTATTCTCTTTACTTGACAGAGAGGGAAACTATAAGGGTCCAAACCTGCTTCTGTTTTGGAGTTGCTGTCAACTCTTAAGGCTCTTAATAGCAGAAGATCAAGCCCTTAAGTGATTTGTCTAAAGACAAGTAAAGTGGTGGGAGAGTTTGATTGGATCTTGGATGTTTTCAATGCTCAGGCACCTGGCTGATAGCTCAAGATGTCTTGCTTGACATTTCAGCTCTTTTCATTTTAGTGTTTATCTTCAAAGGTCATCAGCTTTATATATGACTTTAAAAGAAGCGTGCAGTATGTCAAGTTCTTCACCTGTTATTGAGCCCTCTTGCACATCACTACTGGTTTTATTTTGCCTGTCTGTCTAATGCTGATAGACACAAAAATAAAATGGGAGAGCCCATAGAAATAAAATTAAATCACTTGGTGCTGTCAGAGGCAGTAAAGGAACTCAGAAACCACTGGGATGTGAAGATGAGAAAAGTTGCAGGTGGAAAGGCTGAACAAATAAGATGGAGAGATGGGTGTGGTGGCTGTTTGGTGGTGCTGACACCTCTCTAGAGCAGGGCAAGGGGCACCCCCAGTTTGAGGGGCTGGCAGAGCTTGGGGGAGGCACTTGATGTCATGGGAGAGGGGCCAGTGTAGGCTGTGGGATGGGGAAGGGATGAGTGTCACATTCAGCCCCCATCCTTTCCCCTCACACAGAGTCAGTGTGGCTCTTTCACTGGGTTAATTACTGCTCCATGTGGACATCACCAGTCACATGGAGGATTTGGGCTCTTGAGAAGAGTCACAAAACAATTTAGGTTTTCCCTGTATTGCTTTCCACCATCTCCCTTATTAAAGAATCTTCAGTTACCTTTCTGTGTCTGATTAATGTGTGAGGTGATTAATGACTTTCATCTGACACATCAGTGGAATTAAACCATGGTGAAATACATCCTTCCTCTCCTATTATTGCATTCCACTGTTTTCCACAAAGGAAGTACAAGAGTGGTTATCTCATGAGAAGCTCTGCCTGTATTTCTGGCTGTTTCCAATTACCCTTCTGTTGGATACATGTCTGTGGTGAGCTGTAGTTGCAGAAGTTGTATGGGGGAGGATGCTGAAAAGTGCATCTAAAACACTCTGGGAATAACATGGGCAACTTGATAAGAATTTATTCTTAGACTTGGTTGCCAGTTGTATCAAGTATTCCTGCAGTGCTTTTCTTTGAAAAGCTCACTACATTTTTTAGAGATGCCTAGCTTTTAGCAGATGAGAATTTGCATTAAATTTAAGTTCAGAAAAAATGATGCATGGGCCTTAATTACTTTCAGCAGCTATGCCAACACTACAAGTGTGACTGCAGCACGTACGCCCAGATATGCTTGAAAGCTTTAACCTGCAACTGTGAGACCTTAAATTGGCAGAATGCTGTGCAGGAAAATGCAGCTTCCCTGATGCCAGGTTCGAGTGCTGCTCATTCTGGCTGAAAACTGATTCTCCTTTTTCACTTCCCCACTGGCCCCTCCCTCTCTCCCTGCCAGGTAAGTGGATTAATTTCCAGCCCCAGCAGCTCCCTGGCTCTGCTCTTGGCCCTGCAGAGGAACGCAGTGCAACTTGCACAGGCAGCTGGTGGAGATGAGAGGCCAGAGCACCTCCCCTTTCAGCAGAGATGGACTCAAGCAGGAATTAAACAACCCTGTGGCCCACCTGATGTGTAGTTAATTATAAAGATGTAGTGATAATTGCAGGTACAGATCTGCAGAGGACTCTCCCTGCTGGATATGAATGTTCCTGCCCAAGCCTGTGCCATCAAAGTTTTCCCTCTGTTGGTACTTATGCTGAATTGCTTCATGTGCCAAACAACATAAGGACTGATTATTTGCCATGCCAAAGTGTGGAATTTTGGTTAAGGTGAGGATGGTTATATTAAGATGTAGTACAAATTATGTAGCTGTGTAATGTCGTTTCTTTGAGGAGCAAGTGGCAAGAAACTCACAGTGAGTACTGTGCTCATCAAAAAGTTATCAGCCTGGATTTGCTGAAACAATTATGGGCAATTTCTATTGCAGTGAGAGTTATTTAAAATTTAAATGGAGTTGACATCATATTCTTTTGACCTAATTCCCAGACTTTTTTATCATTACTAAAATGGTGTGGGGTATTACAATGCCATACATTGCAGAATGGCTCTCTAAGGAAAGATTGATACAGCAGTGGTGTTTGAATAGGAAATGGACTGTGGAAAATCCTGAGATAACACTGTGATCTTCAAACATGAGGGGTTAGATGTGTGGGTGAAAAGCCACAGTTCAGAAATAACCCTGCTGAAAAGTAGTCCTATGAAAAAACAGGATATCTCTTTCTCTTTGTTGCTTTATGAGTATAGGAGGTGATGTTTCCTTTCCTTTCAGTAATACTGCTGTTTTTTATATCACTAGATGCCCACTTTGCATTAACATGAGGTGACTTTATTTTGGCAGGAGAAAGTCACCAAGCCCTTGTGGAGTATTTCAGACTTTCAGCACCAAATTCAATTTACTACATTCTTCCTTCTAGACAGCTTGCTCCCATGACAACCCCATGTCAGATGGTGCGTGTACAGACCCTGTTTCCCATAACTTTGTCCTTGGGATGACACCAGTGGCATTTTTCTCATGATCTTTGAAAAACGTGAGAAAAGCAGTTGAGATGATTTTAAAGAGCAAATTGTCATTTGGAAAGGACCATGACTTAATATGACTTCCACTTATCTAGAAATATTATGAGCAATCAAAAAAACATTCAAAACAAAATAATATGATTAAGTAAGGGTTGTGGGTTTTAAGTGTCAGTCTTCACTTGTTGCTTTGACCCAAGGACCATCCAGATGCATCAGTCTGGCTTAACTGTGCTCTCAGCCCACCTTGGGAGTAGAAGCATTGTCCAGGTGTTGCATAAACTTGTATAAATAGTAAATCCACTTGTAATGAGGGCTAAGTTCCCAGGGAGAAGTGTAGATTGTTTTCTCTTACTGTATTTGGATACGATCCCCAAGTCCCAGTGCCTTGCATTGGAAAACGAAGCTCCGGGGTTGATGTGCATCTCCTGTGACTGTTAATACCCATACCAGCTTTATCTGCAGTGCTCACATCCAGATGTTGGTAAGCAAAGGTGTATCTCCAGTGTCCCCAGTAGCTTGTGTCTATCCTAAGTTCTCCCACATACCCCAGGCTCCCCAAAAAACCTGTAACCTTGGCTGTAGTAATCCAACAGCAGGTGACCAAGGTTTCATTTCAGCCTGAGCTGGCAGTCCATGGGCCTTGCTTTTAAAAGGTGATAATATTTCACTGCCATGCCCCAATTACCCCTGAGTAATACCCTGTGGTCTGTTTTATTTTTTTACACACTTCAGGACACCTTAATGGCACGTTAATCCTGCATTTGTCTGCTGTGTTTTGCTTTGCTGCAGAGTTTAACAGCAGTGCTATAAGAAGGAGTGTGCCTGCACACAGGTTTGCTGGAAGGAGATATCAGCCTTCTAGTACAGTTGTGGTGGCTGTAAAACCTGTAATTTGGGGGAAATATAGCTAAAGTAACTGTTTAGGGTTTAGTGGACAGAACAGAAGAGGAAACACCAAGCAGACAAGAAAAAATGAGTTCCGTCTGCCTAAAGGTTTTGCTGCCAAATATTTTGGTATGATCTGTGTTAGCAATAAGTAACTCCATTTGGAAATTATTTTCACACAGAATTGTTGTTGTATTACTATTTCAAACAGCAGCTCTGTGCTGGGGCACACAAATCCCGCACACATTCATGGATCAGCCAAGTAAAAACATGGTATTTCCCCCAGGAAATCTATCCCAGCATGCAGACCAGTAAAGCACTACTGAGGATGCAGCTGCAGATGAAGGGCTTTGTACAGCCAACCCTCCCCCTGTGCTACAACAGCTCAGGCTGTAATCTTTTAGTATAGACACATCCTTACTGCATAGGCATCCTATAATTTCTTCTGAAATGTTAGATTTCTCCCAGTTAGGGCTGTTTTGAAGATCTGGTATTGTCCTTACACACCTGAATGTTTGCTGGGCTTTTTAATGGTTTGTCTTGTTTACCTTCTTTAAAAGCTGCTTCTGGCCAGTTATTTTCCATTAGCTTAAAGTTTTACCCTGCATGCAGAACACAGAGAAAACTTTACAGCTGTGTTTCATTCTCTTTCACATCTCAGTGTTTCAACAGGCACAGGTCTGGTGAGATCCTTGCCATGGGATCTGAAAATTTTATTGCTTCAGTTTTTTTTTTAACTCCCATGTTGCATTGCAAAGGTTTGCTGGAGTGCAGACAGAAATGGTGCTACCTTGTCTGGTTGGGGTTTTGTGTGTGATTGTTTTGAGGCTTTCTTCCTTCTAATTACTCTAAACAAATTGGATCAAGGCTAGAGGTTTCAGGACTGTAGTTCTGTTACAGCTGGATTAAATATTGTCCTGGGAGACAAATTTGTGTAGAATAAGAAGCAAACTTAAATTACATCAAGGCATCCATGCTGTGAGAGGAGGGTGGTGGAATGCTGCCTGCCACTATTTTTATTTTCATCATCATTCACTCTTCTTCAATTTTAGGGCTGCCATTTCTGCAAGGAAAAGTTTGATGGTTTTTTTTCGACTAATTTGCTTTTAATCCTGAGGACAGATGAAGGTATTTTATTCAGGCATCAAATTAATCACTTCTGTGGAGAAGACAGTTGATCAAAGTGTGGTTATATTTCTTTTAATTTTACTTCTTTACCATCTGTAAAGCACTGTGGTTGTGTGCTACCTGTCTGATTTATCAGTGTCTTGTAGGAAATCAGCCTTTCTTCTGCTGAGGGTTTTGGGAGTTTCAATAAGATAGTGAGGCTATGGATTTGGCTGCACTTGACTTTGCAGAACTTGACAGTGGTTTGATTTTAGCCTTGCTAATACAGAAATCTGTGCCAGTGCTCTCAGTGTCTAAAAATTTTCCAATTTCCACATGGTTATTTCCTGTCCTGGGCAAGGTAGGCTACTGTATTTTATAATTTCTATTTGCCAAGACAGTTTATTAAAAACAAAAACAAAAACAACTTGGTAGGCCAGGTGTACCCTGCATGCTTGTCTTGCTGGTTTTGGTATGGCATTCCTGAATACCTGGTGGATTCCTGGTTCTGTGGAGGTCCAGCTTCATGTGCAGATGGATCTGTGGTAGTCCTTGGTTCCCATTCTTTGCCTGGTTAGCAGACTGTACTGTACTCACTACTTACCATCTACAGCATGGGTACATGTGGGATCTCTGCTAGCCTGGGTTTCACTGACTAGAATGGAGCAACTGTGACACAGCAGGGAATTTGGCATCCTTTGAATGCCATGTTGTGGTGTTGGCACGATGTGTGAATGATTTTCCATTTTGTTTTGCTGTTAATGATGAGCTCTTGGGCTGGGGCAGCCCTAGCTTTGCGTGCATGATTATCTGTACATGCTGCAGATGGAAATTGAACATCTAATTACTTTATAAGATTTGTGAACAGAGATTTAGAGCCTGCTTAGCCTCTGCTTGAAAAGTGTTTTCTGTGTGATTTCAAGTCTGCTTTTGCTCTCCTCCTCAGGTCCTTTCACAGATGTGGTCACTACAAACCTGAAGCTTGGCAACCCCACGGACAGAAATGTGTGCTTCAAAGTTAAGACCACAGCACCACGTAGATACTGTGTAAGGCCCAACAGTGGAATTATCGATGCAGGAACATCAATTAATGTTTCTGGTAAGCCATTCAAGCAGTTCTTTGGTAATTGAAAATAGCTTCTTATAATCAATTATTTCTTGGAATGCCTTTCAGCCTGAAAGTGTTTTGGTGAATCCAAGAGGTTATGTTTTCATGGAGAAGCAGCCATTTCATGTATCCTTACTTCCCTTGCTGCTGGCCTAGCAGCAACAGGTTTGGTCTTACATCTTGTTTTGGAGAGGAAAAAGGCAGAAATACAGAAATGATTGATATGGTTCATTAACAGCCTCAGCCAGCGTATCCAAACCAGTCCTGCTGCAGCCCTGCCCTCCCTGTGGGATTATTTTTGTACAGTTAGTTTTTTGCCAGCTTAACTTCCTGAACCAGCTCACCACAGGGTCAAACAAGTGCTTGGATGAGAACATTGAGGAAGAATAAAACTGGGTGGACTGTAGACACTGGTTTAGACTGGTGTGGGCTGATGCCAAACTGCCTTTGATTTAACCAAGAATGAAAACATTTACTTTCAAACCATGCTTGTTTTGTGTGCCTTGAAGAGTCAGTATCCTTTGGTGTTAAAAATGTCAAATGACTAAATCTTTGCTGTTGCATAGGAAAAGTTAATGATTTTCTCTAATGAGTCAGTAGCTCTTGACTTGCTTAAGTTTGGTAATGGAAAAGAAAAGGAGTGGCTTACTTTGAAAGCATAAAGAGCTGAGTATTCTCACAAACAGAATATCTGTATATTACTAACTTGCTGATAATACATTTTTTCAATGACTTCTGTGCTCCATATTCTTCATAAAGAATTCTATCAGAGGATGTAGTTGTGGCATATTGGATGAATGAGGTCAGACTTCAGTTATGGAAATTATTTTTCTAAACATGCAGATTTGCTTTGTTATTCCTGAAAAAATTAATATTGGCCTGATAAGAAATGTTATTGATGGGTTATTCATTTTGCTCCTATCAACCTCTTTTAGACTGGGATAAAAAATTTGGGAAGCTAAAACCACTGCTTTTTACTTGAAAAAAAAACCAACATGTAAAAATCAAGAGTTCATTTCTTACTTAATAAAATGTAAAATATTTAAACACCTCACCCTTCGAGAGAGCTTGCTTCAACAAAATAAAAATTGATCCCAAAACCACTTTGCACTGTAAAATTGAGCAACTCTAATCCTGTAAGTCTTCTTGTACATGCCCATATTTGCACACTGATTGATCTGTTGTCTTTGGGATTTCTGTGGTGTCAAATTGAGTGTGCAGGGGGCTGCAGGATTGTGCCTCCCTTGCTGTTAATCCCAGGGGAATGTCACAGTGAGCAGGTATCCAGGGAAGTGTGGGAGCTCCAGGTGGGGCAGGCAAAGCACTTCTGTTTCAGGAGAGGGCCAGCACATACCCAGTGAGCTCTGAAATGACTAATATGTAAATGACAAAACTCTCTGGAGAGAAATGGAGATCTTTAAAAGTCGGGACAATTCCCAAGTAAAGCTGTCTGTCATCTCTACTAGCTGCAGGCAAGCATATCAAATGCATTGAAATCAATGAAATGATAATGAAAATTAGCATGGTTTCTAGCTACAAATTATCTTCATGCTATAAAGATGTGGATGCTTTTCATCTTGCAGATGAACTTTGAAAATTAAAAGCCTGCTTCCTTTGCAGGCTCTTAACAGGCTTTTTGAAATGTTTTGTTGATCTCAGTGTTGAATGGCTTCTTAAAGTTCTGCTCACAAGTGCCCCTTAGCTCCACCTTGAGCAAACAGAGTGCAGGCAAGTGTTGTAGGAAACATCTCTTGTTATGCTACCAGCAGCCTGCTTTTCCAGCCTGACCCTTCCCAGTGGCACAGCAGGTAGAGTGTGGACCTAGTCCAGGGCTGAAGGATCCCCTTATGAGACTGCTGCGCTAACCCTGAGCTGTGCTTTGCTCTTGCTTACACAGCTTTAAGAATTTCCCTTTTCTGATAACCTTATTTGTAGTGATTTATGGTTTGGTTTGTTTGGGAAATGGCTGTGGTATATTTAGTCACAAGCTCACATGTGTGTTCTAGTATTTCCAGTGTACCAGTAGTATAACAGTAGTAATAAATAATGATCTTAAATTTCCAGTCCTTACATTAACATTGAATTTTTAAATGCAAGTATCACATTTTCATAGTTCCTTAGGTAATATATTAAGCTCCCTCAAACCATGTATGGACCTAGTTTTGGACTTGAGGATGGCAGTGTCTTTGGTTTTGATCAGCAGATGAGATTCTTTGGATGGGAGGGATCAAAGAGGGGACTGCCATTAACTTGCAAAATAGAATTGTTTTCAGATTCACAGAAAGGAGGGAAGATGTGTTTAACCTTTGTTTTGGAGTAATATTGCTTGAGAACAAAAGACTGATTTTGGAATTAATGAAGTGAAAAATAAATGGAATTTGTTTCTTTGCCTCTAAATCAGTTACCTTTTCAGTCATTTAATTCAAGTCTTTCACAAGGCATAAAAATAGGACTTGAATAAATAGCACTTGAATTCCTCCAAACCTAGAGAAAAAACTACTGATGAGAAATTATTAAAATATAGTTAATACAGTAACTTCTGGACACTTTAGCTAATTGGGTTGTGTTTACTATATGCAATCTGTTCCCTTCACAATTGCTGAGTGGCTTTACCACAGCCACTGAAAGCACTGCATTGGTGCTGCACCTTGTCTCCAAAAAATCAATGCCTAAGCAATTGTTGGTCTCAGAGAATATTACTGTCTGAAGCTGAATTTGGGACAGCCTCTTCCTTCTTGCTCTGTAGTAACCAGATGCCTTTGTTATACTCTTGTGAAACTGTGTCTCAACTATTTTGCTGTAAGTATATGAGAAGATATTTTGCTCTAAGAGGCAGCAGTTCCACTTTATTTCACACTAATACGATGGCTCATTTAAAAATGCACAAAATGCTAGAAAAATAAAGCTCACTTTAATCTAATGGAGTCTCAAATGCTGCCTTCTTATGCCACATCACAGCTTTTGCTAAATACCAGCATTGGAGGCCCTGTCAGCATGTGCTGCCTGCTGGGATGTCAGGTTTGGAGCCCGTGTTTTCACCTGTTATATAATGGCATGTAATTTTAACAGCTGAGTTTATGTAACTGTCGGGAAGCGTGTGTGTGCACTGTCATCTGATTCCCTTGCACTGGGGCTGCAGCCCTTGGGAAGGAGTATTTGCACACATTGCACTGCTGTTAAACACGTCTGATTTCAGCAAAGATGGCTGATTTGGTGGCTTTGAAACCTAAATAAAAGCCACGGATGGATTACAAAGGAAAAGTGAAGGAATACCAGCAGATGCTGGTGAGTCTGCAGTAGATGTATAAGGAGGAGAGAGGAATTGCAGATGGTACCATCTGTGCTCAGTGTCCCACTGAAGAGAGCAGTCTGAACTCTCCTCCTGACAGTGAGGAGGAGCTGACGTTTCCTTGGGTTGCTGTCGAATATCCGGGGAGGATTTTCAGTCTTTTCTGAGCTTGCCTGACTTTGAAAAGGCAGGAATGGAGCTGCAGCCCTGTGCTCTGCAGTGGGTCTGCCCCATTCCCTCAGGCACTGACTGTGTCCCATCCACTGCTGCATTCCCAAACTTTCCTTGGCAGTGTCACTCCTGCACCCTGTTCCCACAGACCTCCCAAGACTCTGCAGAAACTACCAGGTTTTGGGTTTTTCTTGCCTGCCTGCTTTAAAATTCTATCTTGATCTTCACAGATTCACTTACTTATATTATTGAAATATTTTCAGAAGTGTTATGTTTGTTTATGTAAACATGAAACAAAGGTGGGATGATGCAATGGATTCTGCTCATTTCTGTAGATGTGAGTGTCCTTTGCTCACCTCTGCCAGAGCTGATGGAATTCCACAAGGATCTTGAGGCTTGCCCCTGTTTCTGGTTAGGGTATTTTATGTGACATAAGTGTGGTGGATTTGATCCTTCCAGACCATGAAGAGTTGCATGCAGTGCCATCTGGGAGAATGATTGATAAAGCTGGAAAAGAAAAAATAGATTTGAGCTGCTTAAGAATGAACAGTGATGTGGATGGAAATGTGATAGCAGGGACCTACTACTGATGTTTGAGAGTGATTCTTGGTCCTAATCTTGTGTAATGCTTTTACAAGCAATTCTGGAACAAAGAGTACACTAAAAACTCTGATGATGTTGTAAAGTTGGGACATTGAAGATATGCAGCAGAATTATGTGTCCTTGAGAGCTACAGTAAGAGAAATGGGATGAGTTTCATTAGAAAAACTGCAAGATCTCAAATTTGGAGAATAAATACTCTGGGCACAGTTGCAAGCTTGTTAAATGAAGGGGCCTGATTGGGGTCAGCAAGATGCTGACATAATGTGGCTGTGGGTAAGGCAGATTCCATCTTACATTGGATAAGGGAAGAGGTGAGAGGGCATAAATGCTGTGGTTCAAGGCACTAGTAAACTTTCCTCCTTGTGTAATTAGAGCAGCTCAAACCAAAACAGGTGCAGAGGATGAATGGGGAGCCTGGCCTAGAGAGAACCCACCAATTCTGGCTTAAGTTCACCAGGAGGCCAAGAGTTGCTGTGATTGATACCTTGGAAGGCACCAGAAGTAAATGACTCTTCCCTTCTCTGGTATCTCAGCATAAGGGCAGTGTTGGTCCAGGACCAAGTCAACAGGCCATTAATAAATTTAGATGGAAACTAGAGGAAGGTTGCTGATGATCTGAGCTGGGAGACTTTTCTGTTCCTTCTCCTCTTGGAAAGGACAGCTGGATCCCAGCAAGTATTAAAGGTGTTCCCTGCTTCAGATTTCCTCTGTTCCTTGAGAAAGCTGGTTTATTCTAGGAAAACCAGAGGAGTTTAATGCTCTGTCATTGTAGCTAACTTTGCCAGGAAACTGTTCTATGGAAAAGAAACACTGGGTGGTCAGTGCCTGTCCTTAGCTCTCTACTGAGCTAAAATATCCCCAGCTAAAATGCTAGGGATGTTGCAGGAATGTCTGAGAAAACCGATGTCCATTGATCTCTCAGTGACTCTGCAGTTTTTGCTTGTGGTAAAGCAGTGCTGGTGCTTGAGCTGTGGGGTGAGCAGCTTGGGAAGTGGTTAAGATATATCTCTGCCTGATGGATGCTGCTGACAGTAAACTTGAAGATCATATTAATAATTTTGTTTCTTAAAACTCTGGTTAGTGATGAAAGCTGAAACTTCTGACCAGATGGGACAACTGATGTGATAAGGCATTTTGTAGGAACGTATTTCTCACATAATTTTTGCATTTGAGGATTTCTGATTTCTGTTCAGAACAAAGAAGCCACATTCCCAGTAGCAATTTCTCCAGCAATTAGGGCAGTTTTATGGAACTAATCTTTCACAGAAACCCCAATAGTATGTGGATAAATATTAAAATGGTTTGGTTTCCTCTTGAAAAAAGTACATGTTTTTGAGCATCCATCTGGCTTACAAGACATTTGCTGAATAATTTCTGTCAATGTGGTTTTCATGTATTGATCTAAAAATACAAGTGCTAACAACGTCTGTGCTGTCAAGCCCTCTCTGGCTCTTGTGGTTCAGTGAATGGAGCTCAGAGCAGTGATCATTTGGCATTCCAGGATGGATTCAGCACTCTCCCTTGGGAAATGAGGATTTTCAAATGAGCTGATAGTTGCACTCAGCAAAGCGAGCTGAAAAACCACAGTCTGTAGAAGTTCCATAAATTCTGAATAAGTTCTGAATATCCAGTTGGATCTTGCACATTGAAATTATTCAAGTGTCTACTACAGAGGAGAAAAAGTGATGCTGCTGCTTTTCAGTGTTGCAATAGTTGTGCTTTTACAGTGCAGTCACTTCTGTTTGGGAAATAGTTTTAAAGGTAGCCAATTAATTTGCAAACACTTATTTTGGAATAATTCCAGAGTACTGCAAGGTGAGTTTAAAATATAGTAATAGTAATTTTAAAACACCTTATCTGAGAGAATTTATTGCCTGCCTTCTCTTTGGGCTTTAAAAGGCATGTGGTTGTTGATGGCCACAGATTGTGTGCACAGTAAAGATGGCACAGCCATAACATACCCTGCTCATTAAGGGAGGCAAATTGGTTTGACTTCCCTTCATTTGCAACAAATGGGATCTCTGGATATTGCTTTTATATGACAAACCCCTGCAATTAGTGCATATGAATTTGGGCACATAATGTTAATAGCACCAGTACTTGAAAATGATCCTAATTCTTGAACTGCTTCTCTTCTTAGTGATTGAATTGAGGGGCTGAAGTAAGACAAGTCATAAAAAGTGAATTTTTAAACCTTACTGTTTTTTTTCTGTTAGCAGTAATGACAGTATTTGTAAGCTTTGTTTTCAGTTTGAGGGAGTGGTGGCTTTTTGCTGGGTGTAAGAACATGTTTGTGAAAACTGCATTGCTTATTTCCTCATGTTCTGTCTCATGGTGAAGCCAAGCTCATGTTTGTTAATGTCCCTGTAGCTGAATATCCAGGTGTCACTTGAAAATGTGGGGGTTCCAAGTGACCACCGTGATTAAAGGATATTCCATGTAAATGGAAGACTCAACTGTCCCTCTTGATGTTGCTTTAACCCAAAAGCAAAGACATGGAAATTTCCAATATTGCTTAAAAAATTAAATGAAAGCACACACACACTCCCTAAACCTGCTGTTCCTTCCTCTCTGCCCCCTAAACAGACTCATTTTCTGCACAAGTAAATTTTGGAATGCTTTTGATTTTTTGAATGAAGAGAAACACATTCCTTGCATACCTTTCACAGGCAAAGTTTACCTCACATTTAACTATAAACTTCCAACTATAAATTCGTAACAAACTTGCAGTAATTTATTTGTGGAAGCAAAATACTTGTACTTGATAAGTCAAATACCATGAGACTCTTAAACTTTGTAGAGGAAATTTCCATCCTGGGACTTGAACATCAAGGTTTACAATGCTTGACTTTGCCTCTGTAGCTTTTCTTGGGCACCATCAGCAATATTGTGTGTACAGCTCATCAAAATGCTTGGTACTTCTGCCCCAAGGATGGAGCAAGACAAAAAGATGCTGTCTTGGAAAATTTTTCTCTCTGTCCCAGAAGATTCTTAAATTATCCTATTTCATATAAATTACTATTGTTATCTTGCCATAGCTTTGTACAGAATATTGTAGAGTGGTCAGCATTTCCAGAATGCTCAGACCAAAGTCTAGACAGACTGAGAAAATCTGTTTCTCTTTCCTGCTTTCAAAATTCTGGTTTAAAGTGAGGTTCCTGATCTCAGCTGCTGCTTTGGTCATAACAACAGACAACTTGAAACCATTTCAATGTTTGTTTTTCTGAAATCTGGTAACTGTGTCATCAGTGCATGACTCTGCACCAGAGCAATGTTAATGTAATGTGTTCTGGGTTTTTTTCTTCCAGTGATGCTACAGCCTTTTGACTATGACCCTAATGAGAAAAGTAAACACAAGTTTATGGTTCAGTCTATGTTTGCCCCAGATGATACTTCAGATATGGAAGCAGTAGTAAGTATTGAAATTAATTAAAATGGATTTCTTTCTAATTGTAGAATTTTATAAGTCCTTTGACTACATTGTTTAAGGGCTGTTGTCAAACCATGCTGGAATAATCCTTGAAAGCTTTTCCAGGTTTCCATTTGTGCATGACAAGGAATTTTCTGTTATTTTGAGCCCCAGGAATCTCACACTGAATGTTTTTGTCTGTGGTTGCTTCTTTAGGAAGCTGCTGTCAGTAATTGGATGCCAAGCCATTAAACAAGTAATTCTAGTTTTTTGCAATATATCGTTCTTTAGAAAGTCCAGCTTGAACTATATATTTTAAGGATATACAGAATGTATTCTGTGACATCTTTTATATTTTGTGCATCTACTTTCAGTCTTCTCTTGAGCAGCTACTTTTGCAAGATGCAAGGGGGTGATTTACAAGTGTTGTACTTTTCTTTATCCCTACCTTTGTCTGCTGTGGTTTTGTAAATGAAAGGCCCTCATAGATTCTGTCCTGTGGATTACAAATGATAGCAGTAGAAATATGTAGTAGGTGCTGAGCAGAGAAGGACAAAAAACATAAAAATAAGATGTAAAACAACCTGCAAAGGAGTAAACCATTATGTCAGCTGCTGGTTTTCCTTTAACAGCAGGACTTGCCCCCAGAAGAAGGCACAAGGAAAGCTCTCTGCAGCCTAGCTTTTGTTAGCTTGAGAGAGTGAGTGCACTGAGTGCAATGGCTATTGAGGACACAATGTAAAAAGGAAAACGACCATTACTCTGAAAGTGTGTGGCTTGACCATTACTTAAAAACAAAAAACCAACCCAGAAATACTCTACAGTAGTCTTTACAGTATGTGTCTTCTTCTGAATAGCTTCTTAAAGCTGGGGTATTCTGCAGGTTAATAATTTCCCTTCTGAAACTGATTTATGGAGCTATATTTGTTTAATGGGCTCAGAATAAGATCCAGTGGGAGAAACAGCAATAGTAATAAAATGTCTGCATCACTAGAAAGATAAGTCAGTCTGCCTTTCTTTCAAGCTCTTTAATTTTACGAGTTACTTTATACCATGACAAATGTTATTCTGCTGGCAGAGAATGTTTTTAGTACCTAGATGGGCCTTTCAGTTTTCCAGAGCTCTCCAGACCACTATGATTCCTTTTCCTGTAACACTTTGATCAGTTCTCAGTTTTGCTACAACTCTCCAGATCTCTTCCTATTCTGGATGAACAGGTGAGACAAGTTATGAGAGTACTATAAAGCTTTCAACACTTCACAGGCAGCCAAGGAGCTTGAAATAGAACTGACTTCAGCCCCAGAAGAGCTGAACTATGATTCAGCTATTTAGGATGAGTTAATACTACTCCAGGTTGCACTTGCACGGGTTTAGCTGTAATTTGTCACCTACTTGAGATATGCTGAGAGATACCAAGTTACCAAGAGGATGGGCAGAGTGAAGAGGAGCACGTGAGAACTCCAGGATATAAGTGTGGACACTTCTTGCTGTTTCTTATCACTGAGAATAAATCTTTTCACTTCAAGGTTAAAGCTGATACTGAGCAGAGATTTATTACTGCTGATTCCTGTTAAAAGGGTTGCAAGGAATCTTGTTTATGGCAGACTCCCCAGCTGAAGGGGAGAGAAGATGCGAGGGGAAGTTATCCCTCTGGTGCTGTTCAGATGTTGATGCTGAAAAACAAGGAGGGGGAAGAACAGTGCTGTAGTTCATTCCAGTCAGGAAGAAAAGCTCATGTGAAATTTGTAAAGTTTGAATAGGAACTCCACTGGGCAGAGAGTTGAGAACTCTGTGATTTATTTGGGGGTTTGTTATCTTTCCCTTCCCTTGAATTCACCCCTCCTTTTACTTTTTTTTTTTCTTTTTTTTTCTAAGCAGGCTCATAACTCCCCCCATCCCTGCTAATTACTCTGGCACAGCTCCCAGTTCTCTCATAAATTACCTGTGCAACTTTCAGACTATTTAGAATTATTTGCTTCATAGTATCTGGTCTGTCTTTATGATACCGCTCAGTTATGTTTTTGATCTCATTTTTCATCCTGTATGTGGTTAATGGCAGTGTGATAAACACCTGTGAGTTCTTTCTGAGTGAAATGATGTGATTTGTTTGCATAATGCACTGCATTTCCAATCTGCCTGATTGTACTAATATGTTTAATATGAAATTAATATTAACTTATTCCAGTGGAAAGAAGCAAAACCGGAAGAACTCATGGATTCGAAACTTAGGTGTGTGTTTGAGCTACCAGCAGAAAATGATAAGCCTGTGAGTATTTTCAGATGCATATTGAGTGATTTAACTTAATAGCATAGTAAATCCTGTAAAATAGTATGTTTGTACAGACAGCTGTATAAGCACAAGCAGAACCCTCTGTTTCACTGCCTGGATGGCAT
This sequence comes from Oenanthe melanoleuca, assembly GCF_029582105.1. NCBI lineage: Eukaryota > Metazoa > Chordata > Aves > Passeriformes > Muscicapidae > Oenanthe > Oenanthe melanoleuca. Next base: position 3,127,249 of record NC_079353.1, read on the forward strand.
CACCCTTTGAAAACACAATGTGAACTATTTAAATTCTTGGTAATCCTTGGTGTATCTAGCAGCCAGTTTGAACTTGATAAGTGCAACAGTAGCACGAGGGTGTTTTTGAGTTGATCTGTTTTCATTTAGTAAAAGGTCACAGGATAAAGAATACTTTAAAAATATTGAAGGTACTGATTACTTGTTGTGAAGCTCAGTTTAAACTGAAGCAGTTACAACCATCAGCAGTATAAATTTGCCTGTCCAACACTTCCTTAGTACAACTCTGATTTTGTCAGGGAAATTGGTAGAAAAGTGGTTAGGAAGACAAATGCAGTTAGGAGTTATATTAAAATTATCAACTATAATGTTGTAGGATTCTTTTTTGTTAGGGTAATGGACATATTAATTTGTAATGCAAATATGTATTGTCAAGTATAAAACTGATAATGGATTAAATAAACTGAAAAAAGCTTCCTAGTGTGCAGGTACTAAAGGCTCACTTGTTCTCCCTTGCACTGAACAGTCTGTAATTAGGATTTTGTAATTGGGTGGGGAGAGGTTGGATTTTATGAGAGACCCTTTCTAAAGTGCAGAGCATGGAGAAGATCCAAGGACAGGAGAGAGAGCAGGATTGGGAGGTCTGAACCTTGTTTGCCAGCTTGGATTGCAAATTCCTCCATCCCCACAGGAAGACAGAAACAGGGAGAGGGGACAGCCAGGAGTGGGGAGGGAGCTGCAGCACTGTCCTGGCTCCTGCAGCAGCTGCTTGTGCTGTGCCTGGGAAGGGATCAATGGGAATCCCATTGACTGAGGGACCTGGCTTAGGGACATTTCTGTGTGTGCAGGGCCTGGAAAGTCAAGGTCATTCTATCTTCACTTACTGCTGCTGATCTGGGGTTTTCTGGGATAGCAGTGAAGTTATAGAAAGCAAAATGTTGTTTATTTCTTTTGATACAGGCATGTGTCAGGTGTGCACAGACAATTTTACCTGATGCTCCTCCTTTTTATCAGGTGTGTGGTGTGGTGTTAATGACTAACCAAAAATCACTCTGTCCTTTTTTAACAGCATGACATAGAAATAAATAAAATTGTATCCACAACTGCAACAAAGACAGATTCCTCTGTAATGTCTAAATCAATAAGTTCTTCTTTGGATGACACTGAAGTTAAGAAAGTAATGGAAGACTATAAGAGGCTTCAAGTAGAAGTTCAGAGGTTACGGGAGGAGAATAAACAGTTTAAGGTAAAGATTGCTGTTGTTTTCTTTTCAGATTTACCCCTTTCCTGAACAAGAAGCTTTCATCTTAAAGGTTTGGTTACCTGACCTTAGCACAATATTTTAATATTGTCTATAAAGTAAAAGATAATTCAGGTTTCTCTGTAAACTCTGAGAAGGTGCTGAAATCAATGGTTCCTTTGAAAGGAGGCACAAGTCATGTAGTCACAGAAGGTGATTGGGTAGCAACCCAGAGCAGTGAATTCCCCCTCTTTTTTTCCTTTTCCCACCTAATTTCTCAGTCTGAATTAAGCATTCAGTGTTGGCCTTGGCCCTGTTCTCCCAAAGCCATGGGAGCTTGAGGGCAGTGTTGTGCAAATACTGAGTGCTTCAGTAATTGCACCTGTAATGTGCTGCTGAAATGGCCAAATTAAGACAGATGAATGGGAAATGGGCTTCCTGTCATATCCAGCATACAGCTGGGAAATCCAGTAATTGAGAAGCCTTTATCACTCTGCTGAAAAATTCTTTTTACAGTTTGATTTGCTGTGAGTATCTACTTCCATAGATATCAGCACCAAGGGAAGTGTGGATGTTGTGGCTCTGCAGCCCAGTGAAAGCAGCTCTGTTCTCTCAGCTCTGATGCTGCTTGGCTGGCTGATGCATGGAGGAATTCTTGGGAGCAGTTTTGTTTTGCACAGAAATAATATGTGTACATAACAGACATGACCCTAACTCCTCCTTGTGTTCTTGTTTTGCCAGCAACTCAGTACTCTTAAGTTCTGTATGATTTTATTTAGTTATTTTGCAAATCAGTCTTGAATAAACACTCAACAGGAGCTATCTAGAATTGAGCTGATGTCTTACAGTAACATCCTTGATGGGTGAGCTCTTTGTTCCCCTTGTGGAGTGTTAAAAACATCTGTAAAACATCAGAAAGCAATGTTAAATCACTGCCTGCTGCCAGGTGCTGTCAGTGTCAGGCTGGAGTCACTGTCAGAAGGAAATGAAAATATTTAAAATGAAAATTTGTTTCTATACAAAGCTTGTTGTATGTAAACATTTTCTTGTTTACAACTGTCAGTTGTCCCCATTCAGAATTAGAGCAGCTGTGAGGTATGGGTAGCCTCTGGCTTCCAGTGAGTAAATAAATTAATTAATAAGAAAATAAGTTTGCCTTCAGATCATGTTTTTTAAATTCAAAAGTAAGAAACACTGACACACCCTGAGCCATTTGAATTTCACTTATCTGATAATTTTTAAGACTGCAGTAACTTTCATTACCATTTTGTTTCTTGAGTATTTTTTTAAGTATGGACTGGAGACTTTTGCTTTGGTACCTTATACTTTTGTACTGTAATACTGTGTCACATTAAAAAGTCTAACACTGTTGCTTCAGCTGAGCACAAATTAAGTCACAAAGACTCATTTGTCCCTCTCCTGAAGTGCTGTGAGTGTGTGTGTGTGTGACTGGAGTGTGCTAACACACAGCAGTGCTGCACAAGGGCTCAGGGACAGCTGAGGGGAGCTGATCCCCACTTGAAATGAGAATTTCTGCTGGAGTTACATTGCTTTATCTGTTGACTCATCTTTAAATCAGGTGAGCAGCCAAAGTCCTCTCAAGAAAATATCCTAATTATTGCCATTAGGTTCATGTCAAAATGTCAGCATTAATATGAAGGGGGAAACTGATTTCCCTTCAGGAACTGGGAAGATCTGTTGTGACATCTGACGTGGGGAATGAGGAGTGAATTGCCTTGGCTTGTGAAAAACATGCAACTTCATCTTAGTTATGCTGAGAAACACTTTCCCCACCAGCACCTTACTTGCTTGCAGAGCAAGAAAAGCACCTTCATGGCATTTCCTCCATCGTTTTTCTGGAGTTCTGGAGCTGTCTCTAGACTTTGGGCAGGAGCTCTGGCAGGTCCCTCAGTGCTTCCCCACTCCCTCAGCAGGACACGAGCCTGTGGCTTTCCTCTTCTGCCTCACTCCCCTTCCCTCTCAGGGTCATTCAGGAAACAGAGCTCTAACTTAGCTGTAAATTCACTTTCACCTGTTCTATAACACCCACCTAAATAAATATAAGGGTGAATATTTAAAGCTGTTTTTTTGTAAAATAATCAATTTCTCCTCCTTTAGGAAGAAGATGGACTGCGGATGAGGAAGGTACCCCAGACAAACAACCCAATATCTCCTTCTGCAGCTGCTGTCAAGGATGAAGGGCTCAGCTCCAGACTACTTGCTTTGGTGGTTTTGTTCTTTGTCTTTGGTGTAATTATAGGAAAAATAGCCTTGTAGAGGCAGCATGCTGGAAATTGTAAATTGGTTTGATGGTTCTGCCATATCATTGGATTAAATTTATTCATAACAATGTTTAAAAAAAAAAAATTAATGTATGACATCTCACAGGTCTTGCCTTTAAATTACCCCTGCACAAATACTATGTAACATAATCTAGAAAGTTCAAAATGTACGGTGAGGGAATGAATGAAAGAGAATATGCTTCAGTGATGAAGGGGGGAGAAAATCCTGATTTAACACTACAATGGAATATTGTATATGTCATTTTAAACATTCTTAGACCCTGGTACATGTTGCTGGATTACCTCTTTTTAAAAAAAAAAAAGAAAAAAAAAAGGAAAACTAGAAAAACCTCTTCCTCCACTGCTGGAGCTGGCCCTAGGGATGTTTGGAGCTGGGTTAGGCAGGAGGAGTTGATAACTTCTGTAAAATATGTTAATCCACCATTCTGCTCATGAATTTAACAGTTTCTGTCAGTGTCTTCAACTCTGTGCAAGTTACCAATTCCTTGGCACTTGAATGAGTAGTGGGGAGCTGCAAAGACTTGTCTGTGGCAGCACTGAGGAGCTGGGCAGCACCAAGGGGCTTGTTCAGAATAAAGGTCAATGCCTTGTTCTCACCAAGGGACCAAGCTACATTGCTGTTGGTTCATTTAGTTGAATTAAAATGTTATTCAGAGATGTTTAATGCATATTTGACTTATTTAATGTATTTCATCTCATGTTTCCTTATTGTCACAGAATTGACTAATACTTTGTGGTATGAAAAGGCACCTGTTCAAAGCCAGTGATGAGAACTAAAACTTTGCTGCTGTAGTGGTGCAAGATTCTTCTGCCTCCTGGTGTTTTGGGCACTACACAATTGTTGGGAGTTTGGATCATCTGAGCATTGGGGAAACAGTGGTCAGGAAACTGTTTTTGTATGTAAATAAGTCTATCTAGGGGAGAAACAAAATTATTAGTAGTAAACTAGTCCTATGCCGTAAAAAGACCAATCTTGTTTGACTATGTAGCATCTGAAAAAAAAAAAAAAAAAAAAAAGAAAATAAGAAAAATTAAATAAAGCCCCCAAATTAATGTTTCCTTTGTTACTTTTGTCCTGCTCTCAGTTTTAGAGATGGGGAGGAAACAGTGTTCTCTTGTCAGCTTTGTCCATGGCATAAGGAAATTTACAGTTGTATTTCAGGGTGTATTTCTATTTCCAGATGAATTTTAAAATCAAACCAAGCCACCCCAGACACTTGACAGCACCTTTGGAATAAGGTGATTTTATTTCTAGGCTTCCTTTTACCACAAGGTGTATAAAGAAACTCAGAGTGTTTAAACATGATGGATTCAGTAGATGAAACAGTTTTTGAGCAGGTAAATTTACATCTATTCTTAAATGGTAGACCCAGAAACATTCAGTGAAAAAAAATTTTTGAAGCATATTACAAAATGAAGCTGAGTCTTTTAAAAATGACTTCTGTCATTCCTTCCCTATTCCTGGGATTCTGTGAGAAAGCTGTTGGGGCTGCAGCCTGTCTGCTGCACTCCTTGATTTTTTTTGTTTGTTCCACTTGTGTCTCAAGGGCTTCCTCCTCTGCAAGTGCAAATAAGTGAAATTTTATGTGAGGCTTAATGAGAAAATAGGTGGGAAAAGCCCCTGTAACTGGTGTGTTCAGCTTATGAACATGAGTCTGGGAGTATTTGTAGGAGATTCAATAGAAAGGAGAGGTGTATTTTTAGCATTTTAAAGTGCTGGTGCCTTGTCTGCTCAGAGGGAAGGGACAGAGCCACTGCAGCCTGGCTGCAAAGGGCAGGGCAGGAGGGAGATGAGCTGGGAAGGACCAATCAGGGAGTTCATGGGACAAATTGGGCAGAATTGATCAAGAAGAAGATATTTCCTGGGCAGTAGAAGCTGAAGAAAACTTTCTAATGAAGCATTCTTTTCAGAAAGACAGCATTGTGAGTGGTACTGCAAAATTAATTTTCATGGCTTTGAAGAATGTATTTGAGAAAACCTTTGCTGAAGGGAGACTGAGATATGAAGTAGATTTTTTTTAAAGTGGTTGTAAATATCTTGTTCTCTTATAAGAAATTTCTGATTCACTTTGAAAAAAATAAGTTTTTTTGAGAGTCCTTTGTTGTGCTTAAAAACAGCCTAAAAGAGGTTGGTTTAAAAAAAAAAAAATCACTGTCTTTGCAGGATATAGGAGGAGGATTGGAGGTTTAAACTGGTTCCTGTGGGGATATCTGGAGTGGTGTTCCAGGCAGGTTTCACACTGTGTAAAGCTCCCACAGCTGCCTTTGCTGGCCCAGGGCAAAGCCAGCAGCAGCTCTGTCCTCCCCCAGTGCTCAGCAGTCACTTTTGGTGGTCTGTGCCAGCCTGGAGCTGCAGATCGTTTGTGAGCAAAGCTGTTCCTGGTGTCTGCACTCCAGCATCATAAAGAGGTCCCAGAAAATCCTCTCATGCTTTTCCAGATTCCCTTCAAGCACTGATCAGGGAGACCAGGAGAGGATTTCATTGTTGGTAGCATCTGTAGCCTGCAGCTGGGCTGACCCACACCACCAGTCCTAAACAAGACTCTTAAATTAACTGCTTGTATTTTAGAAATTAACAAAATCCTGAGCTTTTCCCTCACCATTTTTGACAAGAGCCTGGACACAGTATCCCTGAATTGTCTGGCTAATGCTTGCTTTGCTGAGCTTGAAATAAAGTGACAGATCAGGGGAATTCTCACTCCTCGTTTGACCAAACCCTTCTTTCATAGGCAGTAGAGAGAAATCTTAAGGATTTTTTTCTTCCAAGGTTCCTAAAAGGCCAGTTTGTAGATAGAGTGCAAATATAGATTGGATGGATATTCTTAAGCCACCTGGCTCTTTTTGTAAGTTGTTCCTTTCATGACAACACAAAAGCAAATGTTCTCATGAAGTATTCACAGCAAGTGAATTATTCTGAAGGACATTTTACATCTTAGAAAGTTGTGCACAAAATGTAGAGTTTCTAAATAAGATTATTGTCTGGGGTCCTCACACAACATCAGATACTAGAAACCTGTGATTGATTCATGGTAGTAGAAATCAAGTTATTACTAATCTAATTATTGTCCTTGCTGTTACTTTAAGATGACCACTTGCACATTTATTGTTGATTTTTGTAACACCCAGTAGAGGCTGCTTGGTGCACTCTTTGGGCAAGTTTGGGATAAACAGACACCTGAAATGTCTTGAAACCTAGAGCTGGGAAACGAATGGAAAATGGTTTCTTCTATTTTTATGTAGTTCTCCACATCTTAAAGCAAATACTCCGTGCATGAGTGATCATAACTATTGCTGTGCATTGGCAGGTGTCAGCTGGGAATGCACAGCTGGAACAGCTGCATGTGCAAGCCAGGACCAGCTCAGGTTACTGGGGAGTAGCCTGGGGGCTGAAGAGCAAGATCATGTCATGTTGTTCTGTTGAGGGGGATTGATGTACCATAATGTCATTTTCTAAAAATACAGGATTGTAAAGCTCAATGGTGGTGTTACTTTTTTCCTCCTGAAATGCTGTTAGTGGGATAAAGTTGGAACTTCACTTTGCAATTCACTAGAATTTCTGTTCATCAATAAACTATGAAGGGTTTGTATCTGCTGCACATGTGAACTTGCAATTCTTGTCAGCAATTTTACATTATGGTGCACAAAAAATGGATCATTTATGTCTTGGCATACTTGATGTTGCACTGCCCAGTGGAAGAAAACTATCATCCCTTTTCTTCAGAAAATGCCACTTCTGTCTTTTCAGTGGAATGTCCTTAATTTTCAGGCACAATAGTGGCTTCACTGTAGTGCTCTGAAGTTTGAAGCTGTATTTCTCTTGCCCTATGTGATGTCCTGAAATTCCACATCCTGAGTTCTGTTTTCTATATCAAGTAAGTGAAGAAAAAAGCACCACTAAAAATCCCTCTGTTTGAAATTAAAGCCCCTGTAAAATAACACTCTGAAGCTCCTGTTTGTTGTGGCTGGGTCACAGCTGCACTGGTGCTGCACTGGTGCTGCACAGGGCCTGGGGAGCCACTGTGCCATGGTTGGGGAGTGGGGGAGCATCCATGGCCCAGATCCTCGAGTGAGGAAGTGGAGAAGTGGCAGGTGGTGAGTGAAATCCAGTTTATGTGTTTGGGATTTTGAGAAGATCCACTTCACAGAACAAAGTAATTGTGTTTCCATGCTCAAATCTGCTTAACTATAAAAGTTGGTTGATTAATGGGTTGGGTTTTTTTGCTGGATAAATGAAGATTATTTTTAAAATAACACAAATGAGAGCCAGCCAGGAATCTTGCATGTAATACTCTAATGAGCACCATGCACACCTGCAGAGTGACTGTGCCTGTCATTCCCTCTGCCATTTCCTGCGGCTTCAGTTCCTGTTCATCAACTAATTTCACATTTGTACCCAAAAAGCAAAACTTTGAAATCTTTATTAAACTCCCATGTAGATCTCTTTGCCTCCCAGTCCAGGCCTGAGTTTGTCCTGAAGCCTCTGCAAGAGTGAAAATTACAAAAGGGATGTGGGGTCTGCAGGCACAGAAATGAGGCTGCTTTTCCTTGGAGTAAACTTGAACTTTGAATCTTTCCTCCTGTGATCTGTCATTAGAAAATGGCCTTTTCCAGAGAGCAAAACAAAAAGAAGTTAAGAAAACAAATGAATTAAGAAGAATTAATTGAAGCTGTGCATTACAAGTTGACATTATACATCTGGCATTTCTGTTTATGTTTCTTCATTGGTACATTTCTTTCTGATTTAATAAGTTCCTAATTTTGTGGGGGTTTCTTTCAAGATTTCGAAGTGCCTATGAGGAACAGCCTGTAGTAAAGTATTGTTCCCAGTTCAGCTGTACTTCATTTTTTTAATCAAATCTTTTTCTTTGGTGGATAAACTCACAAGATTAGAAAAGCCTCTTGAACTCCCTCATGTTTAGTTTGGCAAATGTCCCACACACAATTACCCACAGAGAGCTACTTTTAAAAGGCCTTTATTAAGGCTGTACAAAGTCAAGCACTCAGGAGTTAGGAAATGGCAGAACCAGGTTTGTGCACTGTGAGTTTGGGGAGCACATTGCAGTGTCTGATCATTGCAGTGATCAAATCTGAGCTGATGCTGCTCAGAAATTGTCCAGAACTGCCCAGCTTTGGTGCCTGGAGAGCCCTTATTTCTCTTAAGTTACCTATAAACAGGATTTTTAAAGCTGAACTTCCAGTGTGGCACTGTGGTGTTGGGTGTAACCCACGTGTGTGTCAGGGGAACTCTGTGTGTGTGGATCCCCGTTCTTGACCTGAGCTCCTGACGTGGTGGGGAGGAACTGGGAGCTGAAGCAGCAATTTCTGTTTCCACATTTCACTGGGAGGCCACACACAAGTGTGATTGGAGCCAGGAATCTCTGCCTCAGTGCTGAGCCCGAAGGAGCCTTTCAGTGGGGCTGGAGGCTCTGCTGCCCAGTCTCCCTCCTGCTCTGTTCTGAGCTGTCAAATCTCTCTCCATCCCCTCCCTCAGCTCTTTGGTCCAGGCCAAGTCATCCCTGTTCCTTCCCTGCTCCTTGGCAGGGAAACTCATGTTCAGCTGAGCATCTTTAAATGGCTTTTCTTCCCTGCTGCCTGTTTTCCATCTGGGTTTCTTTCTTCCCATCACCCTTCCAGGTTTGCTGCTCCCTGCCTGGCAGGGCTCTCCCCTGGATCTCTCATGGAGATCTGACTGTCCTGATGCCTTTCCCCATCCCACACAGCCACTCACCTCCTGCTTCCTCTTTGTTTTTTCTTCCTCTTCACTCTTTGTGGAGTTTGGAGTGACAAGTCTTGTCACCCATCTCCTGTCTCCAGCTGCCTCCTGCTGTTCCAGTGCAGTGGATTTATTTATAGTGTGGGACAGGCTTTTGTATTTATTCCATGTGGATTATTTCTCAAATAAAGCAGTAGCACACTGTTGTTAATGTATCCAAAAGTGCTTCAGATTTTTTGTGTTGCATTTTATCTGGGAAGTCTAGAATGTAATAATGCATTCTAAGGTATTTTAAACAAGAAGGCATGAAGGTGGTTAATTGGAAAAATAAGTTACTGCTAATTGAGCTGTGTGTCAGACCCAGGACTGTTTGGCAGACTTGGCTCATGCTTTAAACTTCTGCACCTGCTAAAGAAGCAGAAAATTGGAAAGGCAGCTTGTCTGAGGAGCTTTTGATATTAAAGAAGGTACTGAAGGCTCAGACTCAGAGCAGGAAGCCAGAAAATTGTTTGAGACTTGGGAAATTATTTTATTTTTCCTTTTTGGACTAGTTAAAAAATCATTAATCTTTTTAAAAAGTGCTAAAAGAAGTGAATGTAGAAGAGTTTACTAAGACACATGTGCCTGTTACCATCAACTTCCAGCACACATTGGCTTGGGTTTTCTTCACAGGGCCAGTAAAAAGGTATTTATTTGTTTTGTAGTAGAAAGCAACCCAGCAGTCAGGATTAAAGCTCCTGGTCTATGTCCTAGACCTATTTTTCTGAAGCAGTGTTAGACATGAAAGATGAAATTATTTGGGTTTGTCTTGTTTATGCCAGCTAAAGATAAATGAATGTCAAACCTGAGGTTGGGATCCTGATTGCAGTGGAGCTCAGCAAACAGCCATGTGAGCTGCTAATAAATGTAATTGGTGCTTCAAAAGGGCATAGCTGAGCAAATTTCATATCAGATCTGGGAGTGGGGAGGAAATTAGATGAAAAACTGAGGTAGAATTGACAGTTTTCTAAGTGAAAGATATTAAATGGCCAAAAACCCAATAATTTTGCAACTGAGAAGGGGGACAACTTTGGCTAACTGCCCATCCTACTTCAGTGATGAAATGAGGGGAAAATTAGCTGGAAAGTAATATAAAACAAATAGGAAAAAGAGGAGCAGACAGCAATCCATTCAAAATGGGAGTTAGGAAATGTAAAAAATAAGGAAAGCACAAGCCAAAGGAAAAGAAAAATATGGGTTGGAGTGCTCAGAGAGGGTGATGAGCTGAAGTTCAGGGGAAATCTGCAATAGCAGAAGAACTGTTAAGAAATAGATGCAGGAGGTAAAACCTAGGGATGATGCAAGAGAATTGGAAAGGTGATGTCATTCCTTAGCAATGCTCAGGATTAAAAATTAACAGTTTTTTTTAATTCAGTAGGCCCAGAAACCTTGACCAGTGTTTGCAAGAGAGGAACCTGAGGCAGCGTCTGAGCTGCTGCTGGGGGTGGGCAGTGGGTCAGGACAGTGAAACACCCTGGAAAGGGATGGAAAAGGAGATGGATGTTCCTGACAGAGCTTGGTGTAAATCCTTTCATTCTGTCTTTTGGGTTTCAGTTCTCTTTGGGCTCAGAGTGAGCTGTGTTCCCTGACAATCACTCACTGCTGCAGTTCAGAGAGAACCACAATGGAATGGGGATGCCCAGAGAAGGGTTCTGCAGGGACCTGGCAGATTCACTGGTTCCAGGTCACTGAGGAACACATACAAAATCACTGCTGATAAAACATAACAAAAATATCCATAGCCAGGACCAGAATGAGTAACAGCTCCGTGTACATTCCCAGTGCTGTCCCAGGGTAAAAGCCTAATGAATACGAATGTGTTCTTGTTTTTAATTACTGTTAGCTGTAAGTGATTATCCTTCTGTATGTCTCAGCTGGGAGAGTTGGGAATTTTGGATGCAGTTTGGATATTTACATTCTACAAGAGAAGCTGAGTAATTGGAATGGATGCAAAAAAAAAGGATTCAGAAATTACTGGTGGAGTGTGAAATGCCTTAGAGAGGGTGAGAGAAAACTCAGTTATCTGAGTTTTTCTATCAGAATTGTGACTGTCTTGATTATAGTGCACTAGTACCTTCACAGGCAGAAAATACTGCACACTGCAGCTCTCTGATCTTAAAAAGCAGCACAAGAATCACCAACTGGCAGTCAAAGCCAGGCAAATTCAAATTGGAAAAAGGCACAAATTCTTAAGAGAGAATAACTGTGTAATTTAGGAATGTGTCTTCAAAAACTGTCAACAGAACAATAAAAGTTATGATATTTATGCAAATAGTTCTTTTGTGGGTTTTTTTTTCTCTCAGAGGTGTACTGAGAGGGGGGAAGAGGACAAGGAGGCTCCTGATGAGGTTTCACAGGGGCACTGCTGCTGCTGGAGCCAGTGGTGCCTGAGCTGCTGCAGGGCAGAGCCTGCCCAAGGCCTTGTTGCTAACATTGCATGATTGTGTGATGGGGAATCACATCATGTTGATCCCATCCCCACCTGGAAAGGATCTGTGGCTTGTAAGAGCTTTTACCATGCAGGACGTGGACACTTGTTAACTTTAATCCATTTCTCTGCTGTGTAAATGAAACAAGTATCTGCACACAAATCTGGTTCACGGGGGTAAATGTAGGGCAGGAATTGCCTTGTCCCTCTTCCAGCCACGCTCCAAAGGCAGCACAAGGCTGTTCCCTATTCCTGCCATGGGCATCTGTGTCCTGCAGAACAGGTGCCTGTGCTGATGGGAGCACAGGAGCCTTTCCCTGGGCTGTGCTGAGCACAGTGATGGGAAACTCCTGAAGGAACAGTTCTGCCACTGCTTGGCTTACAGGAGGTGCAGCTGAGCTGCCCAGACTTGCCCAATTCACAGCATCCTAATGGGAACATCCCCAAGGAGACACCACCTTCTCTGAGATCACTTCCAGCTGCCCATGGATCTCAGTGCAGCAGCAGGAACAGAGCACAACCAACAAGGCTGGAAATAAGATTTGCCTGCTGAAGTCTCCAGGGATTAGGGAGGGAACCCAAGGCAAAGCAGCCAAGCCTGGCCCTTCTGTGTATCACCTTTGAGTAGAACTGTTTATGACTAATACTGGGTCATGCCTGGAACATGTGAACATGCTGACAACATTTATGTCACAACTGTAATGCATTTAATAAGCATCTCATTTGAATTATTAATGTACAGATCCCCCCAAGTATTTTTGTGTTATAAACCCCATAATTTATCTAAGTACAAGCTGCAAGTTCATAAATACAGCATTAAGAAGGTGGCTATTGCATAGCTGCTTTAACAAAATATCCTTTGTGGGTAAGATATATAGGCTTATTTGGAGAGGATTTAGCTGCTGGAGAGGGGCTTCTCGAGGAAGTTACATGATGCTTAGCTGCAGCAGACAGGGAATATAATTTCATTGTTTGTCCTGCTTGTCAGTAGGAATCAGTTTGACCTGACTGTGCTGTCTGATCTGAGCATCTCTTCAGCTCATTGTTCACCAGAGGCAGATTTATAAAACATCTGTGCAGGAATGAGGCTGGAAGTGACACTTTGGGAGGAGAGCTGGATTAACAACTGCTGTGCCTGGAGCTGAAAAGGAGGCAGTGGAAATGCATGGCCTGGGAAGGCTGGTGAGGGATCTTTCCCTTCCCACAGCACATGGTGACAGTGCCAGGCATGGCAGCAGTGACATGGGGACACTGCTGCTGTCTCACAGCCAGGCCAGCTCTGCACTGGAGAGCTGGGCAGCACAGCAGGGATGCAGTGCTGCAGCCAGGGAATGCTGCAGCTGGTGTGCACAGAAAAGTTTTCCATCTACTGTAATCTATGGCCAGGGTCAGGTGAAAAAGTCAAGCCCTCTGTGAGGGCTGTTCTGGGCATCTCCAAGTACAAAGATTGTTTGTGGGTCCCTGTGTGGGACATACACAGGCAAAGTACAGAAAATATCTGCAAGAGGCATGTGAGCCGTGCCCTTCTCAAGAACACTTGCTGACTGTTTATTGCTGACTGACTCTGCAGATTAAATTTGCATGAACAGCAAAAAGGAGTGTGATGGGAGGGAACTTAACCTCAAAGAAACTCAGCAGCCAACACTCTGGATGTTTGAATTACATCTGAATCAAGCTCTTGATTAAATTTTAGCAATGTCAAAAGCTCAAAGCAGCAATTTTAATTGATGTCACTCTTTTTCCCCCTCATGTTGCTAAATTATCTGTTGCAATGTGCAGTGCATCCGTGTCACTACATTAAATTTGCACGCAAAGAGGGGAAATTAGGCAATAAAGCCACAGGACAAACAGTGTGGAGTCAGGCATATCTCCTTGGCTTCATTCACTATTGGGTGTTTTTAAAAAGTGTTTCCAAATCTGAGTAAAACTGATTCCAGATGTGCTCATTTGAAGGATATAAAAATCACGCTAGCACCAAGATTTATCTGAATTCTGCACGGTACCTGAAGAGATAACTAGTCCCATCTTAAAAACAGAAGTGCTATTAACAATAAAAAGGCCACAGGAAAAGGTTTTAGTGCTTCAGTCCCATTAGCATCCTTTCTTCCCACGTATTTCAGACTTATGTAGTTGGAGAACTCCTCCGAGGCAGCAGCACACTGGATCAGGGGGGCCTGGTAGGAGGTGGGTCTCTTGTCGGGGCTGTCGGGGCTGGAGCCGTCCGTGGGTCGCTCCCCGATGTAGAGGAGGCTGCGCTCCTGCGAGTCCTGCTCCGTTTTGAACAGCTCGTACTCGGTGTGGGGCAGCTTGATGCCCAGAGCCAAGCATCCATTGGTGGGTGTGATATCCTGCTCCAGCCCGGCGCTCCAGGAGCCCGCCAGCCCGCAGCTGCCCGGCTCCGAGGAGTTGAGCATCAGCACCGTCACCTGGTCCATGGGCGTCACCCGAGCCTGGGTGACCTTGAACGCCAGCTCGGTGCCGCCCCGCACCTTGGAGGAGGGGATGCCCTGCGAGTAGTGCCCCGAGGCGTAGATGGTGAAGGTGGGCTGCCTGCAGAGCGGGTCGGAGTAGTGATAGTAATGCCCTTCCCAGGTGTGGTTGTTGCCGTGGAATGTGAAGAAGCGGGTGAGGAAGAGCACGGCCGGGCGCACCTCGCAGTGCGTGCTGACCCAGCTGCCGCTGAGCTGCATGGGCAGCGCGGCCCGGGCGGGCAGCACCGGCGGGTGATGCTCGTCGGCCCCGGAGATAATCCCACACGCCGGGCAAGGGTGCACGTGGTGCTGCAGGAGACAGAAAATAACAGTTCTGCCTACTGGGAAGCAAAAAAAAAAAAAAAAAAAAAGGAAAAAGAAACCAAAAAAACCAACCCTTCCAGAATGTTTCAAAAGCCGCGACTCCCCTCGCCCACAGCAGGGTGCGGAACTGCGGGGAGCTTGGCAGAGGCTGCCGAGCAGATTAAGGGAGATAAAGCGCTGCCCTGCTCTTTGCTATTCTGGTAGCTGAAGGACAGCGGCTGCGCCCTGCTGAGGACAGGACAGCCCGAGCAGGGCTCGGGGCACGGGCAGAGCCGCTGCCAGGGCGGGCAGCGCTCCCTCGGCACATCCACAGTGTTCCCCAGCATTTCCGTGAGGATGAGGATGCTGGGCGCTGCCAGAACAGAACAACCCGCGGTTTTTGGGGATGAAGGAGGCTGTGACACCCGGCCTGGGGCTGCAGCATCTCCAGGACAGCCCAAGGCGCTCTGCCTCCCCCCGGCCCCGTTCCTGCCGCGCTCCCACACCCAGGGATGCGGGGAAGGACCGGGATGAGCCGGGAGAGAAGGGAGGGGGATGTGGGGCTTTCCCAGCAGCAGAACGGGAGGAGAAAAGGACCCTCTGCAGAAGGAGGCCCTGACCTTCCCTTCCCCGCTGGTGCAGAGCTCTGAGACGAACCAGCCCTGCCCCTGATCCGCTGCCAGCAGGGATTTTGTGTAGCTTGGAATTTTTTCTTCTACTTCATATATCACAACTGATTTATTTTTAAATAAGCAGGGTTGGAACATTATGTAATTTTCTAGAACACGAGCTAATCTTTACTGAACTGTCATAGGCAAGAAGGTTAAATAACTCAGTAGTTAACTGTAGGGTGGGTAATTTACATGCAAGTTGATTGGAGTCTACTGTAATTTAGTCATTTTCAGCTTGCTTTACTGCTACTGTCACAGTAATGAGTGCTGACAGTACACAGTACATTATGGCTAAATAATCCCAGAAGTTGGCAAATATATATGCTCTCCTTAGGCAGGAAATTCTTTGATAATGAAAGGTAATTTGGGGAGAATGGGTTTCTTTAAAACAGATATCAATTTAAGGAAAAAAGAGTGATATTTTCATAAAGAGTTAGAAAATAATTCCTGACATAGCTGTGTAACTCACCAGCACAGGCAAATGGATGTCAGTTCACAAAAAATAAAAAATTAAAAAAAAAAATCTTATGCCCAATAAAATTGTCACTGCGGACATGGAGACAAAACCCTTACTTGCTTAAACCAGTCGTGTGAAGTTATTTCTAATGTATGGCAGCTTCTAATTATCGCCAAGTGGTGACATCATGTGTGGGTCCATTGGAGAGCTGTTGGCTGATTAATTACAGTGCTGCATTCAGAGAGTGAATTTCAGTGTCTTTAGGTTTGGTTTTAAATTAACTTTTTAAAGTGTTTATGTTTACCATCTGGTTTTGCTCATATATATGGTTTTGGCCCAAGATAACACAAGTTTAACCAATTTGAGAATGTTACTTTTGAGAGGGAGAGGAGTGTTGCTCTGTGTTTTTCAAAGTTCAGTTGGTGTAGTTTGAGGTGTTGAGGAATGTTGCCCCAAAATGATTTTTTTTCCATTTATTTCCCTTCTATCTGGCAAAGTTCAGAGAGATTTTTTCACCCCATCTCACTGCTCCACCATTTCTGATTTGATCAGCTTCGATTCAGATGGAAAGCTGCTTTCCTGGGAATAAACTAAGCTGCTATAAAGCAGAAAACAAAATAGAATTAAAGGCAACCGAGTCTGCTGCTCAGTTTTATGTATGTCAAAATGGAAGTCTGATTTCTGTGAAATAACATTATTGTACTGGGGGCAAGTTCCTGTGCTACTGGCATTACACCAAGGGCTGAAGAGTTAATGGCACATCCCTTGTTCCCCTCAGCCTGGAGCACACCCCAAGGAGTGAGGAGAGGGCAGAGCAGATGAAGGGCAGAGCAGATGAAGGGCAGAGCAGACCAATGTGCAGCCTGAAGCCTTCACTGACTTTGGTGCGGGAAACAAGGAAACTGCATTTCCTAGGAAAACACAGCCAAACAAAAGCTGTAAGCTCCAGGCCCGTGTCAGTGCAGGCTTGTTTCCCATGCTGGTTTTGCTGAGCTTCCACCCACCCTGGTCCTGTTCTCTCAGGAAGGCAGAGGGTGAACCCCACACACCCTGGAGCACCCGGGATCCCATCCCTGCAGCCCGCACTGCCTCACCCTTAGCACTGAGGGGGCCAAGTGCTGCAAGGCAGGGACCTGCTGGCATTGAACAGCCAGGGAGCTGCTGGCATTGAACCTGCTGGCAAAGCCCTGGTGCCATGAGGGGGCTGCACAAAGACCTCATCCTTACCAGGGCGCTCTGCATGGGGCGCTGGTAGCCGGTGGGGCGGTAGTGCAGCCTCTCGGCCCAGTCCGTGTGGATGTCCCCCAGGTACAGCTCCTCCACCAGGCGGCTCCCGCTCGGCGGCAGGGGCTGCAGGTGCCTCTCCACCCGCAGCAGGCTCAGCTCGTGCATGGCGAAGCCCAGCGCCGCCGTGCAGTCGCGCTCCGTCCTGGCGCTCAGCACCTCGTACAGGGCTCCGGGCGCCCAGGAGCGCCCCGGGGGCAGGAACCCCTCGCAGCCCTGGCCAGAGGTCTGGTTGGTCCGGGAGGCCACCTCCCGCATGGCCCTCTGGCTGTGGAACACGATGCCCACTTTGTGCAGGTGGTAGTCGGCCTCGGTGGCCCCGCGGGTGATCCAGGAGGCCTGGCGCAGCCGGAGCTTGCCCTTGATGACCAGCGAGTAGGAGGGGTCGCGGCAGGACGGGTCCCAGTAGTAGAACTGGAGAGCCTTGAAGAGCCGGTTGGTGTAGAAGAGGTAGGAGCGGGTCAGGAACTCGGGTCCCGGCCGCACCTCGCACCTGCGGGGGAGGCAGAGCTGAGACACGGCGGGAGGGGAGAAATAAATGGCAGCGGGGAGAAATAAATCCCTCCCAGGGCAGCCGGGGTGCGGGAGGAGAGAACGAGCACCTCCCTTGGTCACCCTTGGGGTGGTTTTACAGTCTGGGCATCAGCTACTAAAACCTGAGAGTGATGGACAGAGGATCTGACACTTCAGCCAGATCCACGGGAGGGGTGCGGAGGGCACGGGGATCCGGGCTGCTCCGCCATCCAAGCTGCACCCCGATGGGGAAGATGCAGGAGACTCCAGGGACACCCGAGGGGTCCCAGCCCTCTCCAGATGGGAATGAGGGCTTGGGGAGGGGGAGATGGAAACTCTCTTCTTGTTGCCTGGCAGTTTGCTGTACCGAGGGTGGGCAGGAGCTGCGCTGCGGGGCTGGGGCCTCTGCGGGTCCATTCCGAGGCCCTCCGGGAGTCTGGGGATGCGTCCCCAGTGGATGAGGGAGAACGAGGTGGCTTTCCCGGGGTGTTAAGGGCGCGTTCCCGGGGATCAGGGGAGCGTTGAGATGGATGTTCCTTCCCAGGATATGGGGTGTCTTCCCAGTGGTTTTAGAGGCGACTTAGGGGAGAGAGGCGCGTTCTCGGGCTCTGGGGGTGCCTTGCCCTGGCTCTGGAGGTGCATTCCCGGGGTTTTGGGGTGTCTTACCCGGTGGAGACCCAGCGCCCCTCCAGGCGGGGCGGCAGCCGCGCGGCGATCCCGGCGCTGTCCTGCAGGTGGCGCAGCTGCTGGCGGCAGTGCGGCTCCGCGGCCGCGCAGGCTGCGGGACACGGGGAGAGCGGTCAGCGGGGTCAGCGGGGTCAGCGGGGTCAACGGGGTCAGCGGGGTCAGCAGGACACGGGGGAAGGGTCAGCGGGGTCAGCAGGGTCAGTGGGACACGGGGGAAGGGTCAGCGGGGTCAGCGGGACACGGGGGCAGAGGGACACGGGGGCAGCGCGCAGCCGAACCCCCCGACTGCCGAGCCCCGCGCAGAATGAACGGACCCCGGGCAGGCTCGCTCAGCAGCGAACTCTTAGCTAAGGACACAGGGGTTTTTATTTCACTCAAGTTTTCCGACTTGAGTTTCATCTGAATCCAACTGGTTTTTAGATTAAATCTTCAAATAAAACCGAGCGCTCTTTGTTCATGTTCTCTCCCTCCCGTGCTATTGTTGAGGCAGCGGCTGGAACGGGGAATTACAGCATGGGAACGCTGGCCTCGCCTGTCGCCCGCCATAAGGACAGTAATTCTGTCACTTACCTCATTTCCCATAACAACGGATGTTATTGGCTTAGGGAATGTGTGAACACTCAGCTAAATCCTGAAGACCTTTGCATGCACACTCACATACATACATATATTCCTATACATGATTCATTCTTTACTTAACCACTCTGTGGCACTCATTGTGGGCTTGCTTCTCTTAGAAACTCGGGATTTCCCCATGGCACCACGGAATGAGCTCTCAGTGAAGCTGCTTCTGAAACCCCCCTGATTCTCTGTGGTACAACTGATCCTGATCCCGTGGAGCCCAGCCCAGCCAGGCCTTTATGAGCCCAGGTGGGGTTCCTTTGCTCCAGCTGTACTTTGGATTTTACCCAGGAGTGTGCTGAACATTTTGAAGCCATTTTGAACTTTTATTCACTCCATACTAATGTTAGGACACAGGTTGCTTTCCAGCCTGCCCAACAGCTGGAACAAAAGATCCAACATCTATGTGTGGCCTTCCCATAGAATAAGGATGTGAAAGGATTGCACACCCTGTGCTTCATTCATGGAGATGAAGACACAGAGTCACAATATACAAGCTCTGGATCAAGTCAAGTGGGAATTTGGTAATTAAATGTCTGCTGTGCAAGTCAGAGGCTCCTGGAGAGGGAGCCCCACTAAATCCCCTCTAAAAGGAGAGGGATTCCCACTCAATAACTTCAGACTCTTATCTGATGGACAAATTCAGTCATTTCACTATGGTGTTGCCATTTGTGAAGGTTTTACAGGTCACTTGAAATGTGTTTGTGTAGACTTAAGCACACAAAGCCTGAAGTACCACAAAAGGAGTAAACTCATGGAAAGGGAAGCCCCCAGTGACACAGCAGAGCAGTTCCTAAAGGCCAGGGAAACCAGCCTTGCATTTTCTGGTACCTCGCCCTGCACTGGAGTGCATGAAACAGCTGGAAAGACACATTATTATTAGAGTTCAGGGCTCTTCTGGGAGCAGACTCACAACTGCACTGCTCTTACCATCCTTAAGGGATGGATGAGGTGAGCAGGCACAGCCAACTCCCTCACAATTGCTTGCACTCGTGCCTCCTAAAATGCAGTTCCTGTGATTCTTCATGTGAAAATGGGAAAATACAGGATGACAAAACCCACTGCTATCAGTTAAACCTCTAATTTGGCAGCTGCAGCATGTGTGAGGCTGCCCCACGGGTGCCTATTTAGGAGAGCCATTAGGAGCTGGGGATCTGTATCCTCACCCCAGCTCTGCCATGACTTTGCTCTGTGGTGCTGTGTGCTCCCTACTCCCAGGACTTTTTTTTTTTAAACTCAAGTGCAGAATACGCCAAGATTCATTTGACTGCCCTAAGAGGCCTAAATACTGGAGACTCATCAGAACAAGGGCAGTCCCAACTGAACCACACTTCAAACAAACACAAAGTTATTATCCTAGACAATACAGTAAACTAAAAAATAACTGTATTTGTATTAGAGGTAATAATGGACATAAGGGTCAAAATTGCTCTTGCCCATAACCACAGAAAGACTCCAGAGGTATCAGTGCAGTCTATAGATATATAGAATGGAGCTATAAAATATACACAATATAACCCAGTTAACTCACAAACTGAGCTCTGTGTGTGTTTATTGCAGCAGAAGCTTCAATATCCCACTGAACCCTTCGTGCTACTCTTGGCAGAAACAGGAATAGTCTACATTGTTTGGGAGCAAAGACACTTTGGCAATGCAATCAGTGCATTATGACACATTCAATACAAAAGGGAATTTTTATAATCGGGATCAAACTTCATGGGAAAAAAAAAATCCTCCAGAATGTAAATATTTGACATGATGGGAATTCCTAGGGATTTTGTCTTACTTAATTGTGCTCAAGACTCCAAGCTGGATGCATCCTCAAACCAAAAGCTATTGGCTTGTGTCCAAATTTTGTGGCTGCTTTTTTCTCTCTCAAATGCTCTAGCCCCACCAGATCCAAACATCCTTTCAAGATGGAAAAGTTCAGTCCCAGGCCTAAAATCTGTAGTTAGAGCACTTCTCTATTCCAAGAGCACCACACAGCAGCTGTCACTCATATGTCACTCAGTTTCTCAGCCCCTGGTAAAACACAGCAGAGCAGCTCCTCTATCTTAAGAGAGACACAATTAACTGCTCTATAGAGTTCTCAGGCAGGAGGAAGGAATTATTCACAATTCACCTTCAAGACAAAAATCCTCATTCATAGGAAGTTCTAAAAAAATGCCTGACTGTGATCTCTTCCCCTCGCTCGCTCTGCTGTCTGTGTGTATCGATTAACCACAAGGGTTTCCAGCACAGCACTCAGACAAAACAGAGGCTTTTCCCAGCTTTTTGTGCTTGCTGCATCCCAAAAAACAGCCCAAAGCCTTGGAGCAAGGGAGCTGAAAAGCACTCAGGAGTGGCAATCAGCACAAACTGGATCAAGCCTTGAGCAAACAGCACCAGCAGCAACTGCTGACCAAGTATTCATTTGTATCAACCACTTTCAGGAAAATCAGATCCACGGCATCAAGTGATAAGGGCAGAACTGGAACTTCTCAAGTTCTCCCCACAGTAAATTGTTGGTAAAATTAAGGTGAAAGATTCCAAGGCAACAGCCAAGCCTGGAAATGAGAGCCTTGTGCTACACGAGTGCTGTGTGCTCCAGATGCAGAGCCACTTCTCACTTCTAAAGGAAAAAACCATCAACCAACAGAGAAATGCTGTCATATTCCTCCTTGGAAACAAATCTTGCTTGTGCTCCCCCAAGCAAACTGACTCTGGAAAAAAGCAAAGTTGAGTCACACATCTGTTTCTTCATAAATGGAGGAGAAAATTCGTATATTACAGTTTGCAACAAATTAGTTACTGTGGATCAGCTCTTCTCCAGAGCTAGATTGTTTAATCTGTTACATGTTATTGCCTCCTATGGCCAGAATTTATCATTCTCATTTATAATTCTAATGTTTCAGTTAGTCACCCATTCACAGGGATAAGATCAGGGCCTGAAGTCATGGAGCATTACACATTTCTTCATTTAGAGATGACATAAAACCTTTGATATTTTCTAAGGAATGTTCAGACTGGAAAGAAATAGACGATAAGAAATGTATCAATATATTTTGCATAAGTGAATTATACTTTTCCACACAGACTCCATTAACACAGCAAAGCAGTGTTTCTTTAGCATTTTTCTCTCCTGAGAGCACACAGAATGGATTTTGGGTTAGCCACTAAAGGAATAAGCATTCTTCTAAAAGCAAACAAAATGGTTGTATTTAGCAAATCAATTTTTCTTGCATTTGTGTGAAGATAAAGTTAGTGGTGCTTTTAATTCACTCAGAAAAAGGCATTCCCAAGAGAACAGCTCTGTGGGAAGAGATAAATTTTATATTATAATATTATAAAGTTATAAAATTTAAATATAACCCACTGGGGATGGAAAACTGTATCACAGCAGAATCTTTCATTTTGCCTATATGCAAACTGAACATAGTTCAGAACAGGACTTAAGCACATGCTTAAGTCTAATTGGTTTCAGTGAAACTTAAGCATGTGCTTGAAATTAAGCCAGTGCATGAGCATTTTTCCTGATTAGTAATGCCTCCCTGAACTGAAGCCAAAATGTGGTCAAGTGGTTGAGGGAGGATGCCAGTGCTTTCACTGGAGCACTGTTTGGGTTCTGGAAAAGTTTTTCTATTATTCATCCCTCCTCTTATTTGTCTGCAAAACGGGTATATTCACATTTATCTGTTTCACCAGTCTGGTGTTCAGTTCATGATATTCATAAAATGCTCTGAATTCACTAATGTTTCCCAGTCATGCCTTCAGGGCTGGCACAGTAATTGTATTACCCACGAACTATCACTGCAGAGCATCACCTTGAGTTTCCTCTGCGCAGCTGAGCAGAATCATACATGAAATCCTGCAGATCCTAAGAGGAAACTCAGCTGATTCAAAAGCCCCAAGTAGCTGATGATTTTAGAAAAGTTTTCAAAACATACTTTCACCACATTCTTTTAGCACAATGGCAAAGGAACTCAGACATCCCATTCCATGGTCTTAGTCTGGCTTTGTTCTAAGGCTGTGAGCACTGCCTGATCTGTCTCATCCACAATTAAAATAGTGAAGGGTTTGTGGTGAGTTGCCTGGAGGTTTTTAAGGCACTAGAGAAGTAAATATTTTGCTCTTGGAATAATGGAATCGTGTATTTTTCTTGTTAAATGTCATGTCCAGTGACAGATGACAAGACAGATGGGATTTGTGGTAGGGAAGAGGAGGAAGGAGAAGTACCTCAAAGATCTTCAGTATAACCTACATTTAAATAAAATGGCTTCTTAAAACTGCCTCTCTGGCTGTTTACCCCAAAGACAATCAAGCCCAACACTGTCAATGGGATTCAAAGGCTTGATCCCAGTTTTACTGGAGTCTGGAAAGGTGCCATCAGCACCTTATTCAGAAGATGCCCATCCCCACAAACTGTAAATACTCTGGTTGAGGAAAGAAGGAGAAATGGGATGGGGAAAATCACAGAATGGTTTGGCTTGGAAGGGACTTTACAGATCATTTTATTCTCAACTGGGCTGAACTAAGCAGGACAGGTAAGAGCTGGCACAGAGGACTTGTGATGACAGTGATGTGAGTCCACCGTCCCAAGAGCTGTCCTGCAGTTCATGCTCACCAAACCACTCTAGGGTCACACAACACAGCTCTACTCACAACATGCTTGCTGTCCTGACAGAGACAGGAGCCATTTCACTTCATGTTCCTCCCTCTCACCCCCAGATGCTGCACACTCAGACCAGTCCATGCTTTTTCTACAGCTAAACTGCCCAGCGTCAAAAGATTTACTGGAGAACAGAGCAGCAATTCTGTGCAGCCCAGGGGCCCCAGCTGGGCCAGCCACTGTGGTCAGCTCAGGGGTCACTGGCCCTTAGCTCAGAGCCCATCCTGCTGCCAGCCCTGCACTGGGCAGCCCAGCCAGGGACAGGAGAGAGGGCAAGAGGGTTGAGAGCAGAGTCCTGTGTGAGCCAAAATCTGAGAACTCACAGCATTAACATACCATGACTTGTGTTACACTCTGACCAGTATTGCCATGTGAATTTGGCACAAGTAAATATATAACCAAAACCCAAAAGAAAACAAAGGAAAGAAAGGTGATGTTAGAGCATTTTTACTTGAGAACTGCTGAACGTTTGAATTTCAGTTGAGTGGGATAGGTGAGACCACATTAAGATCTCTAACTCCCTGGGTGCCTGAGCAGTGAGAGGCTGGGGAGAGCACATGAGAGGAAGCATTTGTTTTCCAAAACAAAAACAAGACAATTCAGTCCAAGGCTGAACAATATCCCGGGGGTACTATCATGACTCAGTTAAATTCTAACCAGAATTCACATTCTTACCAAATGGCAAATATTACATCTATATTCCTTAATTCAGATGAGTTGGAAACCCAACAGAAAAAAACAGCACATGGGTATGAAATTAATGGCACACTGTCGTTTTGAATGTATAGAGCACCCATGCAGGTTTTGGCAATGCCCCTGAACCCCTGCACAGACACTTTATTAGTGGCTCTCGTGGCCATTTTTAATAGAGATGGCTAAGCATATTTTTTCCTGGACTGCTTTGAAGAGCAGAACCAGTAATCAGCCATGGCTTGGCTATAAAATGTCAACCTAATTTCAAATGTCTAAATCACTCACATGGACCAAGAGTGCAGAGAGGACCACCCACCATATAATATTAACATAAATACAGCATTTACCCAAAGCAAAATGAGCAACTGGAACTGGCGGGAGTTGAGAGTAGAACAACAAAAAATGATGAGGGGGTGGGAGGGATTGAGTTACAAAAGAAGATTAAAAGAGCAGAGTACATATAGCCTGGCTGAGCATGATGGATATGATAACAGCCTATAAATATTCACAAAGCACAAACACCAAGGAAGGGATGGAATTCCTTGCAGTGAATAAAAAGATTCTGTTGGGAGTGAATGAAGAGAGGAAAAACATGTGGCTTGTATGGCAGGGTGAACTTCTGGAGGCACAATGTAGTAGGCAATGTAAGTCCACTTGCTTGGCAGGATTTAGGGATTGAGCAAAGCATTAGTTCAGCAGGGAACAACCCGCTCTTGGCAGGGAGCTGGCAGGATAATCTGAGTGGCCTTTCAGTCTCCCACTGCCATGGAGCTGTCCCAGTTCCCTGCTCCCACGGGGGACAGCTGCTCTCCTGTGTAAGCACATTGTTCACTGCTCTGCTCTTCACAATCCCTGCCTGGCCTCTGTGGGACTCGAAATGAGGGCCGGATGCACAAAGGCATCTAGGGATGTAGAGACCTAAGCAACTGAATAGGTACTAAACTGCTGGACACAGCTGGGAATCCCAGCAGGTCCCTGCCATGTCAAGTAGTCACTGCTGAAAATCTAAGTCCAGGAAATTAGGTTATAAACCCACTAAAGCAAGAACAATCCTTTTGCTCTCTCTTTATTTAGCACCTAACACAACAGGACTCCTGGAACTGCTGCAAGGATACTGTTTATAGTAATAAAAATAGGATCTAATAGGATCTAATATTCTGAGGCTGCTTGGCTCCTGTGAAGCTAAGGATAAGAAGAGCATTCAGGAGAAGTCACAGCAGAAGGTATCCTCAGGAAAAAAGTTCTGCAGAAAAGAGGGAAACTGATCCAGAGCCCACACCAGCAATACACACGCGTTTAACTTAGAGTCACAAGTGGTCACAGAAAAAGGTTACTTGTTCAGCTGGAGCACAGAATTAAAGTTACTTCTAACATGTGTTTTGGGGTCTGGGTGTGGTTTCTAGATAGCCTGAAATTTCAGTCTACTGTTTTGCCTGTCCACATTAGCCAAGTTTTGATGTGTTCCAGTTCTCCCAAACTCTGCCGACAGATGCTAAAATCAAAGCTGACATTCAACCTACGTGCTGCATAATCTAATAACAGGACTTGTGCTACTCAAAACCAACAAACTCTGGGAGCTTTTCTGCAGCAAAACCTTGCTGTCATTTATATTTTCATCTGTCTTTTCCAGGCAGCCTTACTGGGAAAAATGATCTTTTTTTTTTTTTTTTTTTTCTCTGAAAAGCTTTAAAAATAACATGTCATTGTGTTTTTGTATCAACAGGGGAGAGCCATGCCATAACCTGCCGTGTCCAGCACTTGTGGATTTAGTGAGAGTGTGAACAAGGTGAATCCAATTGTCTCAGTGGGGAGCTTGGTGTATACATTGATCCCAGAGTGCCAAGAGAAAGCTGCTTCCAAAGACCACAGTCTTGGAGTTAGACAAGGCCAAAATGTCACACATTTGTCAGTGTTTCTCATTAATCCAGGAAAAACCATGGGGGACTTTTTCAGTGCTTGACATACACTGAAGTTTAAAGTATTATTTTAAAATCTAAATTCAAGCAAATCTCTTCAAGCACTCTGTGGTGAGACTTCTCCAGTTGATTTATATCCTCTCACACCAGCTATAAGTAGAGGTTGCACCAACCCAAATATCTGTCTAACAGTGCCACAGGAGCTGAGCTTCTTTTCAGCATACAGTTTCAGCTGAATTCAAACCGTGATGATTCAATAAACTATTCACTGAAAATGAGAAAACACCACCATGAAAACTACAATTATCACACCATCACCCTGCTAAAACTCGAAAATAATCGTGGATTTCAACCCTCTTATCACTTAACACCCTGAAGCCCTGGCATTTCAAATAGATATCAGAGCTTCTTTTCTAAGACACAGAAACAGAATTTTTCTAATTTTGTGTTTTAAACCATGAGACCTTTTAACTCCTTAAAGAAAAAAAACCCCACAGATTGCAGCTTAGTAACCCCTCAGATCTTACACAATTTAAAATGGGAAGAAAAGGAGCTGTTCTATGAATCATATTTTCAGTTTCTGGCAGCACTCATAGCCTACAGAAGAAGGGTTACACATTGAAATTCTCACGTTCTCACTGTCAGTTTCTTGGGATTATTATATCTGAGATACACCATCTTAAAATCAGGAAATTTCTCTTCTTTCATACCTTTATCTTCCCCAGCAAATGAGTAAGAAAACCAAAGCACTTGTGTAAGAGCATTGTATAGGTGCTTCCTAATTTTGAGGTTGATTTTAGCAGAGATTTTATCTCACTTATGAAAGCATTGTCTTTAAAGATGACATATGCTCTGTTGTGGGGAAACACAGGATCCCACTGAAAGCAAAACCTCTTTCCAAACTTTGTTCTGCCAGATGCAGCCTCCCCTAGCATTGGATTGCAGCTTTGGTTTTCTTCACAGCAATTTCTGGCTTTTGAAAATCTCCTTACTCAACAATTTGTGCTTGTGGGGAAAATATAGAAACCACACAATATTTTTTTCACTTGTGCTTTTTTTACATCTCAGCCCTGTTTTTATCTATATCCATATACTTTGAAACGTGGCTAACCCTGTAATTATTGAAAGAAAAAATAGAATTATATCACACGATCCAGCATAGACATTAGTTGTTGATTTTTTTTGGCTGGCTTGAGAAATGAAGAATAAAAACCAACAACTTGGTAAAAAAAAAAATTAGCTAAGTAAATATGACCCAAATAAATATTTGATCCAAAGACAATGATGTTGGTTTAATAGTAAGAACAGACATATTATTGTGTAAATAGACACACATCTCTATGCTGAAAGTTGTCCTATCACTTATGGAATTCTCTTGCTAATCTCTTAACTGAATGCAACTGGTGATCTTATCTTACCTCAACAATGTCACTTTCAAACTTAAAAATAAACATTGAAAGCAAGAATAGATCTTTTATGTTGAAATCATGTAGGAGAAGCTGCACATGAAAAATATCCGTGTGGTGTTATTGGAATGTAGAGACTGTAATGAAAGCTTAGGTAAAACTCAGCAAGTCTCTGGGGACATTTCCAGGAATGAGTGATTCTTTTCTGGAGGAGACTCCAAAGTCAGATCCAGTTACTTAACTAAAGTGGTTTTTCAACTAATTATGCACTGGTGTCATGCTCATGCTAATGCTTATGCAAAATGCAGAATGCTAGTGTTGCTCACAGTGAGCAAAGCTTGCTTTGATTTCAATGAGTTCTGAGTCTGACTTAGGTATTTAAACAGTTATTTTGAGGTTCAGTTTCCCTTCTTACTGAAATCAATGGGAATTCTCTCACTGACATCAGATGCAAGAAGCAGAGAATTTAGGTTAGACTGGACTGAGAGAAACTACATGAGGATTTAAGAGATAATTATTCTAATTAGACTTCAGTGAGTAAACTTAAATAATGCAGTATAACAGATCCCTGAGAAGAGCAACTCGAGCTAATAAGATACTTAGAGAATTCATATTTCTCAGTTTTATTTTGCAAACAATGCAGAACAAAGATCCCATGTAAGAACAGGAAAGTAACTCTATACAAGTGCCCTGCTCAGAGATTTCTTTCTGTAGTCTGGTCCTTTACACTTAAAGCAAGTAATGTCCAATAGCTGTCACTACACGGCTCTTTTGCCTTGATCACTAAGCCCTGAGCTGGAGAGGTGAGCCAGTGTGGTATTTGCTGCCCAAAGCCTCAGATGAGTGAACTAAGTGATAGAAAGAGCAGTAGGAACCAAGCACCAGGATTTTCAGTGTCCAGACTGCACAGGGCCCTCAGGGACATCCTCCCAACCCTTCCTTTCACCTGTCCCTTCTGTTCAGAAGTCTGAACCAAGGATCTCCTCTGCATTTCCTAGGAAAATACTGTTTGAGGATGGAGGAGTCTCCCTCACACTCTGCTCCTTGTCATAAACAGAAATAATTTTGTGGCTTTTTCACAGCACAGTTGCCTTTGTTCTCCCATATGGTCTCTTAAAGCCAGAACCTTTTCTTCTGAAACTGCTCCAAGAACCGTGGGGTTGAAAGATGTCTTTCTGAAAGGGAGCCGCAAAGATGCAGCTTGCGCTGCTCCAGAGTCTGTCTGCACAGCTGGGGCTCGGTGTCATGTCCCTGGAGCAGGAGGCTACTTGGGAGGTTGTCCCTTGCCAGGGCAGGTGCTGGATCCTCCCAGGGAGAATTCTCAACTCCAGCGAAAATCATTTCTAAGCCCTTCCTGCAGCTAAACTCTGCTCGATGCTCTCCATGCACCACAGTCGGGACAGGAACGAGTTGTGGTGGCATAAGGGGATGCTGGACCCCAACCACTCCGGGAGCCTCGGCAGAGTCTGAGCCCCAGCCCAGCATCCCTGGGCAGCTCAGCACCGCACCGCCAGCCCTTCTGGCATCTCTGCACGGCGCTCACTCGGAAAAGGCTCCAGCGGTTCTGTCCCCGCTCCCGCTCCCACAGCTCGGGGGCAGCACCCGGGACTCCGGGGTCCGTCCGGGGCGCTCCCCGGCGGAGCTGCAGAGCTCCTGGCACCCTGCGGGCTCACGGAGGGGAAACCCTCGGGCACCGAGGGTGAGGGACACCCTGCCCGGGACCGGCGGGCACCGAGGGTGACCCGGGAGTGGAGCGGCGGGCGGGGAGCTCCGGGCGCCAGGTGCCTCCTGCCCGGGCGGGGGCACCCCGGCATCCCTGTCCCGGTGCCGACCGGACCAAGTCCCGCCGTCCTGGTCCTCTCGCCCCCTGCTCGCCGCTTCTTTGTACCCTCTTCGCACTCCCCTTGCGTTTTCCTGCATCCTCCTCCCCGGTCCGCTGCGCTCTCCTCGCACACTTCTTGCGCACTCCTCGCTGTCCCTCCGCTCTCCCCATGAAGTCAGTCCCATCGCACTCCAGCTCCCTGCCCGCTCCTGCCCCTGCACCGTGCCCGGTGGGTGAGGGAGGCGACGCGGACGCTCATGAGGGTACGACCCGGACTCCGCCACCCGCTCGCCCTCCCGTCCTGTCGCCCGGGATGGCACCGCGGTGGGACCTACCTAGGAGCAGCCCTGCGAGCCACCAGCACCCGAGCATGGTGCCCGCTGTGTGTCCCGGCCAGAGGCGCGCTCGCCGCCGGTGCCCGCGGAGCTCAGCGGGGCGCGGCGCCCGGCGGTGCAGCCATGGGCCCGCGGCGGCGGCACCCCGGCTTCAGCCCGCAGGCGTCCTGCTCAGCCCGCGCCTTGCGAAGGAGTAAGGTGGGATGGGGAGGGAGAAAAAAGAAAAGTATATATTTTAAAATAAAGCACCGCAGCCCACCCCGCCTTCGCCGCGGAGCGCGTCCCCCTGGCTGCTGATGGCTTTAATGGAGCTTGGCAGCCACAGGTTCCCGCTGCCAGAAGAGGTGGAGACTCCGCCGCCTGCGCCCCACATGCGGCCGCGCACCGCACACGCGGGGGAGGAGGAGGAGGAGAAGGAGGAGAAGGAGGGGGGGAAAAGAGAAGGGCAGTCCCGGCCCGGCACCACAGAGCGAGGTCGGCCCCAGGTCTCCCTCAGGGAGCGGCCCCACCTCACCCACCTGCGGCCATGGGGCTGCCCTGGCCCCGAGGCCTTGGAGGCCGCTGGGGACTCGGGCCAGGTCTGCGCTGAGGGACGCCATGTGGTGATCGTCCCTCTGTGCGCGCCTTGAGAGGATCGTCTCCTCATGCCCACGCCATGAGGGGATCGTCCTCATGCCATGAGGGGATCATTCTTCCATTTACATGCCATGAGAGGATCATATCCTCATCCTCATCCATGAGGGAATCATCCCGATACCATGAGGGGATCATCTCCCATCCCCATACCATGAGGGGATCATCCCTCTATCCTCCCCAGGCCATGAGAGGATTGTCCCCACATCCCCACAGCCTGGTCCTCCTCCCAGCTGTGTCCCTGGCACCCTCAGACCCTCCATTATCACCATCAAAAGAATGAGGTAAATCCTGTAAAAACTCTCTCAACACTCGATAGAGAAAAAAATGCGGGACCCTCTGAGGGCAAGGCAGAACGCCCACCTCAGGTGGTGCCTGCCCATGCAGCCATTCCCTCTCCATTCCCCAAACCAGGCTTGTGGGACCGAGCTGCGGGTGATAAAGGACTCAGAATCAGCTCTTGGCACGAAGCAAAGCACAAATCTGAACTTAGATGTGTCTGGGACAGAACAACACTTTTCTTGTATCAGTGAGTATCGATAAACCATCCTGTTCTCTCCCTTCAAGCACATAAAACAACACGTGTGTTCCACAGCGAGCGGGCTCGGCTGCCTTTAGAAGCAGTGAGGGAAGAGGCTGAGCTGCCATGGCTCTGCCAGGTCAACACTTATGGTGCTGGCACTAAAGGCTGAAGTTTAATGCATTTTTCCAGGCTGAAAAACTAGTTTTAGTTTTTGCAAATGAGGCAAAGAAATCAAAACACATGTATGCCCCCGGCAGAACCCCAGGACCCCTCACACTCGCTTTTTCTGGTGAAACTGGCTGCTTCACCATATAAAAGGAAACTTCAGGGGAAAATAAGGAAGCTTGTCTCCAAGTTCACAGCAGTATTCCTGCTGATTGCAATGGGGAGAATTTGAGGCCTGATTCCACAGTCTCATATTTGCTAAGCAGGACCTTCAGCGTGCTGGGGTGAGGTCTCACTGCAATGGCTTTAATGACTTTGTCAAAAATAATGCATTAACATTTTTAATGTGAAGTGGGACAAACTTATCTGTCCCGGGTGCCTAAAGAATTAAAGTTTAATGATACTTGCCAAGATAAAAAATAACAAAGTCCATTTGTAATGCAGGCACTCCTTTTTCTAGCTGATGTTTTTATCTCTTTTTGTTTCTCAAATTCCCCAAACCAGTCATTCTCGGTAAATGTCCAAACCACTGCGGTTTTATTATATTTACAAATACATAAATTCTCAAATGCTTAGGCAAAAATTTTGTCATTTATAATGATAACAGAGAGAAAGAAATAATTTTGCAAGTTTTCTTTACAAAGCAGCACCTACTTTTTTCAGGCATAGCCTACTTAAATGAGAAAAATAATGGAACAGATAATCTTCCACCAATAACAAACTTTTATTTTGGCTACACACCTCTCATATGACACTTCCAGCCTCTAACACTAATCTCCTTCATTTCTTTCAGAGTATTTCAAAAGCATTTTCTGGGGGGAAGGACTAAAACTGAAGCAGAGTAGTTTTCACACAGGTGTCTGAAAATTTTAATAATCATATGTAAACCATTGTGAGCTTTTATCACATATCAGACCCACAGGGCACAGTGATAGATTTCATTCATCTGTCCTCTTTCATCCCTGCAGCTCCCAAGGGACCTTATCAAAGCAACCATGAGCACTTCTTTTTTTTGGGAAGGATTCCTCCCTCCACCCTGATGCTGAGGAGCTGCCCAAGCAGAGCAATGCAGCTGTTGGAGCACAGTGCCCCGGGAGGATGAGAGGAGTGCCACAGCCTGTTAGAAATACCAGGGGGATTTAGACAGGCCGTGGACTCTTCCATCCTGGAAGTCTGCCAGGACATCAGGCTTGCATTCTCAGCTCGTGTAAAAATTGCTGGGTAATCTTCAGCTCCTGCAGAGGACCAGCAATGTAAAAATGCCTATAATTTTTATTATCAAATAATTACAGGCTACCTGCTGGGCAAAGCACGTGGAGGGAGACAAATGAGTGCAAATAGCCTGTAATTCCAGCAGAACTATGTGGCCTGATTTATGCATTCAAAGAGTATAAAAGCTGTTCCTATTCTGATTCAGGGGCACTTTACTCGCAGTGCTGTAAATACTAACACAGCTGCAGGGTAACTGGGAACCAGACCAAGGTGTTTTTACATTAGCTATGCTTCACTTGCCTGGCACCTTGTGTAATATTCATTCCTGTGCAAAACAGGTACAGAATATTTGAACTTAGGATCATGCACTCTTGTTAGCTATACAGGGCATTGAGTTGTCCAGTTCCCAAAGGCCAAATATTTTCTCTTCCCCTTGCCAGAACAGCAAGGATAGGCAACCACACGTGAAGGCAGCAGGCCAGGAAACCAAAAATTGATCAGCCAACAGCTCTGAAAATACTGTTGTCTAAAAAGAGGGATCCTCTGAGTAGAGACTTGGGTCCCCAAAAAGCCCTTTCCATAAGCCATGGCAATGTTGCTGTCTCTAAGAGGGAACACCAAGGGATGTACTGGGTGACCTGGCAGTGCTGGGTATGTGCATTTAGAGCTAATATATACCCTGCAGAACCACTTGTGTTCTATTTCACATTCAGAAACCTGCCCTAGCAGTTTTCTAGGATAGTCTTTAGGTTTAGGTGCAAGACTACTACAAAACATCACTGAAGCTACAATATTAAAGAATATCTTTCTTGAAATTCAGACTCTGTTTCCATCCAGGTTATTTCAGGCATTGTGAATGGTCACCTGTAAAATGTTGTTCTGCTTCAGAATAGACTTTAAAGGCACAGCCAACATCTTTCTTAATGCTTGTGAATGGCTTCTAATCTACAGCTTCTTATGTCAGGTCTTAGCCAAGAATAGATGGAATTGAATAATGTATCTCTCTGTTGGGGCACTTGTGGGAGAAGAGCTAGTTGTCCCTCATGGAACTTCATTGAATCTCATTGGGAAACTCTGGAGGGAGCTATATACATTTAACACTCTTAGACTCACCAAGAGATGGACCATGATGCACAGTTGAAAGGTGGGGACTGAAAAAAATATTCTTGCATTTTTCAGGGAAAAAAAAAAAAAAAAAAAAAAGGTGGGAATGCTATTCCTTTCATTCCTAAGTAAAAACATCTATGTGCAGAGGATTCTTCATGAGAAATACAATGTGCAGAGTCTTTATTAATTAACTCAAAGCATTTAGAGGAAGATAGCAGCATCTTCCCCACAGGGACACTGGAGCCATGGAGGAGATGTCTTGTTCAAACATGTGAAAGGTGCCATCAGGGCCTGTCTCAGAGTGTTTCCCAGCTGGAATGGGCAGTAATGAATACAACTCAGCACAGAGCAATACTTCCATGCTGGATTATTGCCACACTCCTCACCATTAGTAAAAAAAGCATAACATTGTCCTCCTTGATCACCCATCATTTCTTACACCAACCTGATCTTGAGCAGATAATTCCCTCTCACTTTTCCATGACTGGCAGCATGATTTGGACTTAGCCATTGGAGTTTGGTGGATAAAGACAGGGTTTTTGTTGTCTTTAGCAGCCACCTGAGATGAGCAGTGAAGGAAGTAGCACCTTCCTTTAGCTTGTTACTTTGCACTATTCACTAAGAAACAGTATTTTAAAAAAATATTGCAGAGTCATGCAATGCATACCCAGTGCATTTTACAGAGAAACAATAGGAAAATGTGAATAAACCTTGCATAGCACCTGGCTCAGTGTATGTATTTATATATTAAAAAGCACTGGAGTATTATTTACATGCTTAGCTGGAGTTTGTCCTTTCTAGAGAAGTCTGGGCTGCTACCTGTTATACTTGGCTCACGATGATTTAAATAAGAATTTATAGACCCTAAACCATCTGCAAAATGTCCCAGCTCTTCAAGGCCAATGTAAATGCAATGAGGGGGGAAAACCACAGAAAGAAAAGGTTAACAAGGTTTCTCCTTGCTCCCCCTTGGCACATTTTATAATTAACTTTATAATGTCTGAGAGCAAAAGGTTGAAACAGATGAAGTTCCCACATCCTTGGAGATAATTGCAACAGTTTGTGCAGCACAGGACAGCAGCAGCAGCTTTGTTTGGTGTTGCTGCACTACACGTTGCTGAGAGTGTGTGCACTGCAGGGCACTCTGGAGCCTGCCTTCATCTCCACATGAAAGCAGCTTGCTGTGATTTATGTCACCATGCTAATCAGGAATATGCATTAATTCAAGGTCCCTTTTGGGGCCTTGGGAAGAAGGAAGAATCAGAAATGAGCCAGATTTCTATTTCGTGC
Source organism: Oenanthe melanoleuca (assembly GCF_029582105.1). Lineage (NCBI taxonomy): Eukaryota > Metazoa > Chordata > Aves > Passeriformes > Muscicapidae > Oenanthe > Oenanthe melanoleuca. Next base: position 3,161,708 of record NC_079353.1, read on the forward strand.
AAGGTGCCACTGTTTTCCAAAGTGTGAAGGAATTAAATGTGTCATTAGTGTTTGCAGACACGTTAAAAGGCAGCTAGAGGAGGGAGCTAGCTGCATGCTGCAGTCAGAGCCATGGGCAAGGAACCTTCTTCTGCCCCCTGACTCTATCAGCATTAAGGAAATTTAACATTTAAATAAATCTTGAAATTCTAGCCCACGTTTTCTTATGAATGACAGATCCTTCCTGCCCTCAGTCCACCACATTTCTCCAAGCCTGAAAACTGACGCTTCCTTCTTAGCAGCAAAAAGTAGGAAAGACGTTTGTGGTCTGGTGGTTACACCATGGGGTTGGAAAGCAGAAGAAGTGGTGTTTCAAATCTGGGCCAAGATTCTTGTTCACCATGGACTTGATCCTGCCAGATACTGAGCACCCACTGATTATCCAAGGCCAGGCCCTCATGCAATTCATGTGAGTCCAAGTTCTTGTTCCAAAGTAAAAACTGGGCCTGTATTCAAAAAAATTGGTGCTGATTCTGTGGTTATGCTGCTTCCTTCACAACCCCAGCAGTCCAGCATTAATTTCCATTTTCCCTTCTAGTGGCATGAGGGTTGGGACAGTCGTATTCCAACACTTGACACCTACAAAGTCCTGATTCCTAATGAAAATCTCACTTTACTTCTCTCTAGCATTTAGTTTTTTCAGATTAGTGGGAGGTCCTGTTCTTTTATGTTTCTGCCCATACCCAGGAAGGGAGAAGAATAACAAATCTGGAAAGAAATTTCTTTAATTCTGATGAATTGCAAAATCACCACTAGCTCTTTCTTTGGCTAGAGAAGAATCTACTATAGATACAGACATAATTCTGCAGTGAAATGGGTTTTTTAGGGCAACATGTGGCTTAGAAATAGCAAGGAAGCATAATCATACACCTAGTCTGATTGTTGGATAGGTGATAAAATTTCCTCAAGGTTTTTTAATGCTCACCCATTAGGAGGAATTTAGTTGCTAGTGTCTTATAAATACCTTAGACATGTTATTTTATGTATGTTTTCCATGGACCTTGTGGCAACTCTGAATTAATTTTAAGGTTCTGCAAAATATATAACCAAGAAAAGCAGGTCTATTGTCAGAGACTCCATGGGGGTCCATGAATCCAAAAAGACTGGAAAACCACCACCAAGGTCAGTGGATGGATTATTTAGATTGGATGTGGCCCCTTTTTTCACATCCTTTTATGTAATACAATTTTCAGGGTGGCAGAAAACTGCACAGACCTATCTGACTCCAGCAGCTCCAAGCATGGCCTCTGCCATTCTGCAAAGACAGAGGAAATCAGAGGGAACTTGGGCCATCAGTGAGGAAAGGTAAAATAACCATATATTTGTTCAGTGGCTATAGTAACCATGAGCAGTTGTTAAAACAGATTTTGGAATGTGTTAAAAACCCAAGTCTTTCTGTGGTCCCTAGTCCAGGGCTGTTGTAATAAGGTTTGTTTTCTCCTTGTTAAAACAATAATTTACTCTTTACTTTGAGGAAGATAAATGTTCTTGAGGCACATAATGATATCAGCAGAGATAAATTACAAAGGCCACCAGCCAAACCCGAGCTGCTGTGAGATTTGCACCGTAAATCGCTGCAGCAGACACGCGTCTGCTTCGGCTGCAGGGCTGCCATGCACCTGCTCATGCCTCAGGCCAGCCCCTTGCATGGCATATTCCTACCAGGCACAAGGAAAACACTTAATCACTTATTAAATTCTTGCTCTATCTAAAAACTATTTAAGGATATGAACTTGGGTTCAAGCCTTGCATGTGTAATACCCTTATATGCCCAAAACATCATTCCACTGGGTGCATTTTTTCTGCTTTATATATGTGCATTTTTCCTGACATTGTACAAACCTAACAAAAAATGCTTTCAAACATTTGAAACTTTTTTTTTTTTTTTTTTTTTTTTTAAATATACAAGGAAGCTGTGGAATGAGGGATGCCTTTTGAGTGCTTTGGATTATACAGCACATGTTCATCTGAGGGTGCCCTGTGGGTACCTGGGGGTTCAGTGTTCTTATTGCACAAACCCTCCTTGCTGCCCCATAACAACCACCAACTGTCCCAAACTGCTGACCTATTAACCAAACAAACTCTGCTAAATATTGCCATGTGTAAGTGTACTATTATTTTTCTAATTGCTAAAAACATGTCCTTCCTGCGTTCAATAGCCTCTAGAAGAGATTGTTAACAGCTGGGTATTTAGCACAACAGAGGCTTTAGACTTAAAGGAACATTGTCCAGGTTAGCCAGTGAACTTGGCCATCTGTATTTTTTTATAGATGATTCTTTTCATGTTATCCATGTTACATTTGAAACTGTGAATCAATGGCTCCCATGAGGATTAAGTCAACAGACAGCAGAGTTCATTACTAAAAGAAAGACCTGAGAGAAGATGGATGTAACCTTGGATAGCTGATGATGGATTGGGACTGCTTTTTGACTGGATGTACAACCTTTTGCTGTGGGAATGAGGGTTGGGGGGGTGAGGGGGAGCACATGGAGAAAATATTTTCTGGTATTTTCTGATGTGGTTGTATGGGATAGCTTGGGCTCAAAATGTCCCAATCACTCCCAGCTATTTAGGGATCATGTATAAAGAGAGCTCCAAACTGTGCTCTGCCTGTGGTTTCAGTGGTGAGGGAGTCCATCTCACATATGGCTGCAGCAATTTTGAAAACCTAATTTTATTTTCCACTACTAATTGCAAGAGGTTTTTTCCTCCTGCTTTCTGCTGTGGAGGACCAGTCATTTTTATTCTCGTTTCTAGACAGCTTCAATTCCTGCAGTTGTGAACTGGTTTGCTGCTACAGCATTTGTATTTGAGGCATGAAAAACAGATGTCTAGACCCATTAGTGTTAGGAAGAGAGATTTCTTTGGTATTTGAACTATAAATATGGCAAATTTCCCCTCATCTTATATTTTGCAAAGCTTTGTTTTTGCAAAAGTATCTAATCTTAAATCAAACTGTGTCTGTTTGGTTATACCAGTCCTTTGGAGCCAATACAGTCTATCACGTCAGCAACAGTTTAGGTATTCCAAAAATAAAATGGTTATAAATCTGTGCTTTGTACCCTTGTGTCCCAAAGTCTTAGGGATAAAGCAGAGATACTCTGCATTTACAGAACTTAAACCTCAGTCTCAGTGAGTTGCATGTGTGCTACAGCAACAATGATGATCTTGAGTTGGGCTCAAGAGTCAAGTGTTCACAAAAAGAGGAGACTTCTGCGACTTTCAGACCAGCCTTTCCCTTTTTCTGCATCATCACTGCAGCATCACAGAGCACAGCTGCCTGATTTCAGGGATGCTGAGGAGTCCCAGCTCCACCACAGCTGGAACCACCTCGGGATGCCCTGAGCGTGCTGCAGGGCTGAGGGGAGACAGGACCTGCACCCAGCCCCGAGAGACGGCCCAGCCTGAAAGCAGAGCTGCCAGGGGACCTTTGATCCCCTGCAAACACAAAGTGCAATTGATTCTCTTCACTTAGAAGCATGACTGGTGTTACATTTCCTGAGCTGGACAAGGGTGGTCCAGATGTCCATGACAGATTTTTGCATAAGCACTTTACATTTTTTTTTGTTTTTCTAGCTGTTTGCTCTTCTTCTCTGGTTCAAAAAAAGCTCTTCATACACTCTTGTTGAAATCACTGCCCTAAAAAAGGACTTACATCAGCCTTTAGCCTTCAATAGTTTATTGGATCTCTGGTTGCTAGTGGGGAAAATAGACAAAATTCGGCAGACAGGAAAAAGTATGGGACAGTTATTTATATGAATTTTGGGTCATTTTTTCTTTCAAGAAAGTTAGTACAACCATATGGTGGAAAAAATATGCCAAGTTTTAACCAATCTACTCACAAGTCAAATAATTGGACATATAAACTGATTATTCAACCACATATGCATTTTGAACAATCTGGAATATTATTTTTTATGGACCAGATTCCAAATTATTCAGACATTCTGCAAAGAGTCAAAATGCCATAAAAATGTCATGGTTTTGTCTCCATCTTTATGTGTCCACTCCATAATTGCTGTGTACACAGAGGACCCAGCCCTTCATGCAGGGAGCTGGATAAAATCCCTACAAAGGAGAAACAGAGAGTAGCAGCACGCCTCTGGGTTTCTGTAGAGATGGGCAGGTCTGGGTCATAGATCCACTCACTCTCCAGTGGGATAATCATAGTAATAAATAATATATTAATACAGATCATTGTCAGTTGTCACAGGTTATCACTTTTGAATTCCTTCTAAGGAAATAGAAAAATCCTGGCTGTGCAAATATCAGCCCATCTTTCTGAGCATGCCAAATCACTGGGTTCAGTGAAAAACCTGCTCTTCTGCTTCACTGGGCTGTGGTCACCCCTGTGAGCCTGCAAGACACTTATTTCCCTGATAATAAAAATAAACTTAGCCAGTTTCCGAGCCACTTCCAAGTTTGCTTCTGGAATATCAAACATAAGTTTTCATTCTCTTATTTCTTGATTAATGCACTGAGCATCAACTTTTCTCAGCCACTTCTAAACTTTAATCAAGAATAAATCACCCCCAATGGGCATTTTAATCTTGTTTCTATATTTTTAAAGGAAATTAAATGTTAATTGCTGCTAGGTAAATTTATCTAAAACACTGATTTTCAATTCATCCCACAAACAGTAAGAAAATAAAGATAATTGTGAGGCATTTCCTGCTGCATAAAGAGAGAAAGGACTTTTTTCCCAAATAATATTTCTAAAATAAAGTATTTTTAAAGATTACTGTTATTGTATATTTTTAAATGTCTGTTACTTTCAAATGCCCTGCTAAGCTGACTGCAGTAATTGTTAGGAAAATATTTCTCTCCCTGTCTCCGAGGTGACTGTGGAAGAACTATGACTTTGTTTAAGGAGAGATTAAAAAGTAGGGAGAAATTGCATATTCAAGAGCAATCAGAAAATATAAAGCCCAGCTGCTTTAGTGGGCTCTGTGTGACATCCCTGCTGGTGTGTGTGTGCAGCTTGAATCCTGTGGGGGAAATCATCACTGCTGGGAGCTCAGCCTGTGTTCAACTTCCAAGGCAAGGCCATGGATTTGGGGCTCTCACCACTTGTACTCACCCTTTCATTATGTCTTGGGACTGCTCTTCAAATGTCCTGACTACACCACCCCAGGAAACTGGGAATTTCAAAAGATGTTGCAGCCTGGCTACCCTGAAATCAAGACATCCCAAAACACACACAAATTGGGACCCACACATCTGCATTTCCAACAGCATTACCCACAACCATCTAAATTTTAGGCTTGAGCTTTTGCATTCCCAAAGATTTAAACCTAAAAAATGGCTTTGGACTAAAGTTTTTATAAGATTTACCACTAAAATCATCTCTGTAAGCAGCAAGCAAAATCCTTATGGTTTCAAATCCTACTTTTTGATCTTTTTCACAAAAACACTGGCATTATTCTGTGAAGCAAAGAAGAAGCTGTGAAGGTCAAATCTTCTACATCATTGCAATCATAAGAAGAAAAAAATAAATTGAAAAATGTCTCTATTATATAATCTGCACATTAACAGGTGGAAAAACAGCAACATAATTTACCTTTCGACACAGAAATGTCTTCCTTGGAGCCAAGAAAATTCACTCTGGTGTTTAATCTGAATTGTTGCCAGTTTTCTGTCTGTAATGGGAATCCAGTGGAAACTCAGGAAGGAGAAAGAATTAAAGATAAATGCCACTTCCAGTGCAGGAGCTTTGTCTAAGGATATTTGGTGGGACTGGCAGAGCACAGATTTAGGGACTGGTCTCAGGTCAGCAGTAAAATGTGCTGGTTTGCTTTTGGGACTCTGTTCCAAAGTACCAGGGTGACTTTCTAGAGTGTAAAATTGTCATTACCAGTTAAGACTTAAGTGAAAATACTGGTCAGGCCCTCCAGGCTCACTCACTCTCACACACACATGCACAGACACCACCTCAGCCACGTTCTGGACCAGAAATGGATTGCAGGGATGCTCTGCAGCCACTCCCTCATCTAGTTCATGATCAGAGCTGATGCTCTCTGCCTCAGGAAATGCACTCATTATGGCCCTGAAGGTTCCCTACTTGGAGGAAACATCACAGTCTTATACAAAAATACTGGGAGTAAAAACTGCTCCCAGAAACATGTAGGAAGGGCTTGCAGGAGGGGAGGATCACCCTGCATTGGGTTAATAGACCCATTAAAAATCCAGAGGGGGTAAAAATTAATATTATTTTCTAAATTTCACAGATGTTACTTTACTAAAAGGAAACTCTGAGATGTTCAAAGGAGGCAGGGAGCTAAGCTGCCAGTGTCATTGAATTTTAATGATAAATGTGTTCCTTAGGCTCTTTTAAAATCCCAGCTTTAATGTGTTGCTTCACGCAAGGCTAGAAGGCTTGATTGCAAGCAATAATTAAAAGTCTTCTAATCCCAAGAAAACTAGATTAAACCAGAGCTCCTCTTTATAGTGACTAAACTAAAGCTGCTAAAATGGAAGCTTCTTCAGAGACATTACTTTCCATTTTTTATTCTTAGTGCCTCTGAATCAGAAGCTGCTAAAAGGGATAAATATAATGTTAAACAGGCTAACAATAAAGTTTTCAGTCTAATCAATCTCACTGGTACTACACCAAGTGCAATTATTTTAATGGAGTGCCAAGATAAGTAAGAAACTGAAAGTAATCTGAAAATTTCTCTAACTGCCTGTTAATAGTGCACTTTCCTTCATTTTCTCCTTTGAAAACATTCCATGAGTGTTCAGAACTTGAGTGAAATATCTCCCTAAATATTGCCTAAGAATGACTTTTGTTTTGTCTGGTTTAAATGCAAAAAAAAAAAAAAAAAAAAAAAAAAAAATACCCACTCAAAATTCCAGGGAAAAATCTGAAAAATCTTTCTATAAGTTACTGCACTCTTGTCTTTTGCAAGGATGGTGAAAAAAAAAATCTGGAGCTTACTTCTCCTTTGTTTGCATTGATAGGTATTTTATTCTGGTACTGGAGATTAAACAGACATTCAGCTTTTCACCTTCAATATAAAACCAGAAAAAAAAAAAAAAAGGAAAATGAACAAAAGTGCAGGAGGGAAAACTGATAAGACAAAGTAGTGGCTCAGCGATAATAATAAAACAAAATGCTTCTGATACCAAAGATATGTGGCCATAGCAAAACCTCAACAGTTACATAGCTGTGTGGGAAGGGTCGACACAAATTATCCATAAATATTTTTAAAGCTTCTTGCATGAGGGGCAAGAGGTGAGGGATATATATATAAAGATGCCTCATATATAGATATATATGCACATATAGAAAGTGATGTCCCAGTTGGCAACTGGTATCCTGCTTTTCTTTGGAACTTGCTGTAACTGGGGCGGGCTGTTCCTCGCTCTGCTGCTCAGGGATCACAGGATCCATCCTCTGGGGACAGCATCCTCCGTCGGGATTGTGTGCTCGATGGGCACATTGTGCTCCAGCACCTCCACACTCACCTCCCTCTCCAGGCACGGACACCACCCAGTCTGAGCTTGGGAATTCCCACCAGGCGCCACCCGCGTGTCCCAGCTCCTCCCAGAGCCACCTTGGAGCGTGGTCCTGCAGGAGCTGCTGGCACCCAAGCAGGGGCAGCTTTGGCAATTCCTCCCTGCACCACAGCCTGCAAAACATTTCATTTTCCTCTCCTCACCCCCAGTGCTCCCCTCCGGTTGTGGTTTGCTGCCTGCAGACCCTCAGAGAGGCGTTTGCTGCAGGAGAGTCAGGGCAGGGAGGTTTTCCACTACATTTAAACAGCTTGGAAATGCTCCATCCTGCTTGGAAAAGGACCTCGGGGTTTGTGCCATCTCATGGGGGCGAACAGCAAGGAATCCTCTCGCACCATTTGTGCTCCTAAATGCCAGCCACGCTGAGCTGCTGCCGGAAGATCCCGGTGCCAGGCTCTGCTGGAAAACCCCCCAGCAATTCCCGGGAGGATCACAGAAATCCCGGAGCTCCCGAGCAGCAGGCATCGCTGCCGGAGCCGCTGTGCGGGGCTGCTCCGGGCAGGGGGCTCGCAGCCATCCTCCCTTTCTTCTGCCCTCGGGACGGACGCTGCTCCTGCAGCCTGCCGTGCCTTTTTCGAGTTGCTCCTGCCATCAGCTCTCAGAAGCAGGCTCCCTCCTGAGCCCCTCGCTGTCATGCCTTAAATCATCATCTGCCATCATTCCAGGCTGTCCTGGATTCTAGGACATATTGGCAGTGACAATAATGACTCTCAGAGCAAAGCTTACACAACGTGGCCGTTTGTGTAGATTTCCAATGCACAGCCCTCTAAAACGTGGCCATTTCTGTGGTTTCCTCCTAGTGAGCCACTGGGTTTCAGCAATCAGAGGAAAATGGACTAGGGTAATTCTCTGTCGTGGTTGCTCTTACTGTCATGTCACTCACAGATATTTCAACACACCAGCCCTGGGACAGCTGTAGCCATGTGAATAGTTCATTTCCCAAAGCTTCTTCCTTTCAGTTTGTTTTGTAAAGAGGAAGAATTTCTCTGTGGAGAGGAATTTCAATGAACTTCTTTGTGCTTTTCAATAAGTTGAGAGGCTAGGAAAAAAAAAACAACAACAACAATACACCTGGTGTCAGGATATTCAGTGCAGCCTAAGTGGGAAAACAACTGAGGCCCACAAGGCAGTAGAGGGAGGTGCAGCTGTGTGCTCTGTTACATGGAAAAACTAAAGTTGTACAGTCAAGTTTACAGCATCATCTGTAGAAGAAAAAGGTAAAAAGACAGGAGCACCTATCTGTGGTGCAAGAGGAGTCCAGGCTTTGGTTTGGTGTTGGGAAGCCAGGCTCAATCTCCTGTTGCTTTAGTGTGCATAGCTGCAATACAGGCACCAGCAGCTACGCTCATGTGAGAGCAGACACTCAGATATTGTCCTAATTTATTTGCCCACTGTGTTTCTCAGTGCTTTTCTTTCTTAACCTTATGTAAAGTCCAGTCTCAGTTCAGGCAGGACTCCTCTGCCTAAAGAACATTTCATGCTGTGTGGAAACACAAACAGTGCCTTCTGCACAATATCCCAGACACCAACACAGGACTTTTAATCTTAACACAGCAAACCTGTTTTTCTCTAAAGATAGCTCAGTCTATCAAATGGCCCTGCTTATTGGAAACCTCCACTGACTTTTTAATAAGGTTTCTGTTCCAATGTATGTGCACAGAACAAAGTGCACTAAAAGAATTAGAATAATCAATCAACAGGTTAAAATAAAATTCAAATAACTCAATTTGAATTGAGTTGAAGCAGTCTTTCTTTCAGTTGAAGTAGTCCTTCTTTTCCTGCAAAAATATTTTCTGTAAAATCCTTTTGACCTCTTTTATCTGTTTATTGAAGTATATTGATGCTCAGTGCAATGAACTCAGGTTATGGAGAGACAGGGTGTATCAGACAAGATTTGGGCTTGGGAGAATTCCCATGTCCAACACCTACTGATCATTTACATCAGATGTTCAGTGATGCTGTGACCTGTGCTGCTTTAGTACAGAGTGGAAAAGAGTACAAACACAAAACCTGCTCAATCTGCTGGCCTGAGCAGGAGGCAGATGCCCTGAAGGAATGCAAAGACATTCCTGTGGCCTGTTGAAGAGAGTGCAAAGGACTTGGATGCAGCTCTTGGCTCTTTGTAAAGCCTCTCTGTTTATCTACCGCTTACGGAGATGCAGTTTTCAAGAATAAGATTTTAAGCCCCCCCTGAAGAGCCAATACCATTAAAGGGCACTGGGAATCCCTGCCTCTGTCAAGTTCAGACTAGTCTTGATAACAAAGTTCTGCTCTTGCTCTGCATCCCTAACTGCCTGTGCCTCCCTCCCTTGCTGTCTTGTGCATAGACATATAAGGATCCCTGGCACAGGAATGGCATCTATGTGGCCCATATTTGGGTTTTTTTTGTGAGGTAATAATTAGGAACAGAGCAAATACTAACCTTGGTGCTGACCTGGCTGACTTGGGTCAGGTCTGTACCTGGTTTCCCAGCTGCACACTCAGACTCCCTGTCTGGTTCCATCTCTGATACACACATATATCTTAAAGATTCAGAAAACCAGTGTGAACCTAATAAAACATTTTTACAGGCCCTTTGAATTGAAATTGAAAAGGAAGCCATTCCAGTCACCATAAGTAGTTACTTTTCCTTTCTGGCATACTTTAGTAGGTGAGAATTTGAGGCAGGTGCCCTCCAGTGTCTGCTACTATTATTTGCTGAATTTTGTAATGTACAAATCATTCTTTTGCTTTAGTGTGTAGTGTGTGTCTGTGTACACACCTATGGAAGCTGAAAATTAAAGTGGATTCCAGTAATGAAATCTTCAACCAAATTGCTGCAGTACTCTTACATTATCCAATTATTTTTAAAAAGCACTGTTTAATTTGGAAAGAGATGGTTCTAGTTACAGAATGAGTTATGTGGATTTGATTACAGAGCAAAATTCTTGTTAAATTGGTATTACATAATGTGTGAGTGAGAGTTCTTTGGGTTTAATAACCTATTATTCCTGCATTTTTCAGTTTTCCTATTTATTGAGAAAAGTGATCTCTTTGCTTCATGGAATTGAGACTAGTGACAGAGATTTAGAAACTGGAAGTAAAAAGGAAAGGACAATGAAATGAAATGACAAGGGAGCTGCTGTCCTCCTAAATAAACCACAGCCAAGAAAAATGCAACTGCACTGCCCTTGCTCTATTTTAAAGAATGCACTTTGTTCCTAGAAACTTTTCATTGCCGAATCAGTTAATCTACTGAGAAAAACACTTGACAATAAAGAATATAGCTTTTGAGGCAAGAATATTTGGGACAAAATTCTCTCTGTTAGAACAGGCTGGCTTGTTCCCTGCTGCTGCTGGCCGGGTGATGGAGGCAGAAAAGGACAGCACTTCATTGCCAGTCCCCTGTCCTCTGCTGTGCCAACACCATCAGGATCAGCATAGGCTGTACATTTGTAATTTTCTTTTCATGCACAAGCATGAAAGACTCTGACTTGGATGTGTCCCCTGGTATTTCTGAAGTTTGTAAAAGCTCAACTCAGAATCTGGGCTTTGGAGTGGCTCTCTCCAGCTCGGGGTGGTTTGTTCCCACATGTCAGACACAGGGACCCAGTGGCACATGCTGCTGCATGCAGAGATTTGGGGGGCACACAGAAAGCCTGCACACAGGATGGGCCACAGGCAGGGTGAGCCATAAACTCCCACTGCAGGGAAGAACCAAATCCTCTTTTTCAAGTGCTGCCCTGGCCGCTCTGTGTGACGGAGAGCGGAGAAGACAGCGCAGTGCAGTTTGTGTCAGCTATCACAGGAGGGTGATAAATGTGCTGTCAGAGTCCTACAGCTCTATCTGTTTGCTGTCTGGTGGTTGCATGATTCAGGATCAGTTTATGAGTTTCTTCTGGAACCAGATGGTTGCAAGGCAACAAAACGAATGCCAGCCACATATAAATGTCAAATGTTCAAACCATTACATGTCAACATAGCCAGGGTGTGCAGCCAGCACTGCTGCAGAGCACAGAGCCACAGGCAGGCAGCAGGGCTTGTTTAGCCAAAAAATAGAGAATTGAGGAAAACTCTGATTCTAAAAGAGATACTTGGTGAAAATAAATCAACTCCTTATAACAAAAATATGACCAGGTCTGTGTGTCATGAGATAGCCTGCAATATATGTCATGAAAGCGAGTCCTGTCAGATTTAATTACTTTTTTCTTGCAGCTTTAAACAGAGCTGGCTTCAGCATGAAGGCAGCTCCTTATTAAAAACAAAATATAAAAGATGAGATTACTAACCACGAGGAATTTACCAACAGAGACAGTATCTAATCCTGTGCAATATCCTGTGCAATCGTGAAATGTCTGGGATATCTGCAGCATTCCAGAGAATTATATTTGGGCATTAATTGTTCTTCTTAATTAGTGTAGTCAGACAGAATCTAACTGCAAGGCCTTCTCAGGTTGTGAACACACTTCAGTGGGCTCCATTAGCACATAAGATGTACTGCTTTAATCCAGAACAAAATATTCTGCCCAGTAGTTGCCAGTTTATGCCAAATCCCATGGTCTTGAGTGGGGCTAGATTTTGTACTTTGGCTGCTTCCATATATTCTGGCAGAGATGAATGCATTTTTATAATGAACTATTCAAAATCTTTCCAAACAAACTCGGTTATAAAAGGATTTTCCTGCTGTCAGAAATGAGGTATTTAGCTGATTCGTGATGAGTACAACCTTTTCTAATAAGGCCTGCATATATTTCCTTCTGAGCTGCACTTCATTCATTTGCTGGAAATCCAGGAAACATTTGAATCAAGTTAGGACCAAACAGTACAGAGGCTGCAATGTGGTTATCATCATGTCAGGCACAAGGAAAAGACTGGGGCAGGATCCACTCCCTCCAGAATGTTCCCATCAATATTATGGGTGTGAGAAGGAGCCTGCAGCCATCTGGCCTTCATTAGCTGTTTCAAGCTTGTTATACATAAGGAAGGAGTCTGAGAGAGTCTGTTACAGTCAAAGGACTGCATCAAATGCCCAGTCCCTGTCTGAGTGATCCCAGGAACTACCTGCTAATGAATAGAACATGGCATTTGGCACCAAGGATGATGTTGAAGTGATAAATTTAGAAACATAGTTTATTATTGTCTTCCTTTATAAAATTAAACAGGACTCACCATCCATTTCAGAGCCTTTATAACCATTCATTTAGCTCTGCATTATTTAGCAAGAACGAGTCTTTTGGTAAAATCTGTGTCATTCTAAAACTGATTTTTCATGGGCTGTTGCAAAATTGTTTGCCCTCCCCATACATCAAGTTTTATTGCCATCTGTTGCAGCTGCACTACAGAGTAATGTGATTATATTCCATAAAAGAGTCAGCAGCAAATCACTGTGGGTGCATCTCTGAACCTTTTGGGGTAAAGTGGTGTCCTGTACGTGTGAGTTCAACAGTCCAGACAGTGAATTAGTGCTGGACTCCCCTGGGACCAGGATGGATCAAAATCCATATAAGCCTTGACCTTAAAAGCCCTCTGCATTCTAAATTCCTACTGACTCCAGCAGGCAGCTGAGTGTGGGACGTTGGCAAGACAGAGCTGGAGTTTTGCTGCAGGAACCATTAAGGAACATCCCACTGTACACCCCAAGAAAGCTTCTAAGGCCTAAATTAGAGCTGGGCACCATCTGGGTCAGTGGTTACTGGGGCTGCAGAGATTTAGATGGAATCCTCAAAGGAAGGCAGTCACTCCATCATAGTTGTTCCCTGGGTTTGTTTTTTGCAGTGGTTTGCACAGAACGTGGGGAAATGTGTCCCAAATCTATCAGCACATTCTGCAAAACCCCACTCCAGCCCCGGCCAGGACAGTCCTGGGGCTGTAATTACCAATGTGGTCCTGGCTCCTCCCTGGACAAAGCAGGAGCTTGCAAAGTCCTGGGTCAAAAATGACATTTTTCTCATCATACTGAAAACTGCAATTCTTCCTAAAAAAAACCCTAACAAACCACCTATTCTAAGATTGATGTGCAACATAAATCAGAAGTAACCCAACTGAGACTGTTGAAACAAAGCTGCTTTTTCTTACCAAACTGATACATTTGGATGTGACAAAAAAGAAATGGTAAAGGCAGAATTGCTGCTTTTGACAATTTTAAATGAGATTTCACTTTAATCAGTGAGATTCTATGAAGTATTTCTACTTGTTTTCCCTGGCTATTTTCAGAGCCTTGCTCTATTAATATTTATTACCCATATTTTCACACCTGGAGGACTAAATTGTTCCCTACTGTTAATGAGCTACTATAACTTTGAATTTCCTATCATTGTTAGCACAGGAATGGGAATAGCCAGGCTTTAGTCTTCCATGTAGTTTGAGTTCATCATCTTCAGCTTCAGATTTTTGGCTGTGAAGTGGGAGCCAATGTTTGCCATTTTACTCATCCACAAGGGAAATTTCCTTTGAGATGCTCAGATGAAAAGTCAAGAAGTTAGGATGACTTTGGTGCATTTGCCCTGATACAACAAGAGGTTTGTCTGCAAAAGGATAGAGTCTGCTTGGCTGTGCATCCTGCTGGTGTGGCATTGACATCTGGGTGCACTGAATTGTCTTTAGCATTGTTCTCCAGCTGTTCTTGAGCAGCAGGGTCAGAGCCAGCATGAAAACACAGAATCTTCTACAGACAGAACTGCTGGGACACTGAAAGCAGAAAGAACATCCTGTGCTCTCCTGGAGGGAAGCACTTTTTCTGAAGGTTGTGCCTCTGTTCCTTCTTCCTCCAAGGACAAGCTGATGAAAGCAGACAAAGTCACAAGAAACAGTGATTTCCAAGGAGTATGTTTGCAGATAATTTTCATACTCAAAGATGAAGAGGCACAACTGAAGATCTTTCAGCTCAAAAAGGTGGGACTGTAGAGAAGAGAGCTTTTTTCCTTAAGATTATGGTACTAACTGAAAATTTCTCCACTGAAAACCGATGTCAATAGGATCGCTTCCAAACCACCCACATCCTGGGTCAGCACCTCCTTTTTCCTGGCTTGAGAAGCCCACGGAGTGAAGGCACAGTGGTGGCAAGACCAAGTTGTGCTGGGGAGATGGAGCTCCTCCTCATCCCCTCCTCTCATCTCAAAAACTCAGAGGGGGGGCACATGCAAAGAGGCTGTACTGGGGCACAAGGAGATGCTCTGTCACTCTGCTTGTCTCCCCTGACTTGCTGCCTTCCACTTGATACAACTTCACTTTGTCCTTGTGCTCTGCAAAAAGGGTTTCCAGGTTGCCTGCACAGGTTATTTTACCTCCTCACTTCTCTTCCCACACCAAAGGAGCAGCCTGACAGCAGCAGCAGCTCATGGGGAGCAGCAGTGTGTGCAAACAGCTCTGCCTGAACTGGGTCACAACACCTCCACTCACTGCAGGGCACATCTTTTGATGCCCCAGACAGATACCTGAGACAAGACAGCACTTATACACTTTATTATCTGTCAGACAGAGATGGAAAAGGGGTGATAAGGAAAAGAGGTGGGGTGGGAAGCACTCTGTTAATATTGGTAGGGAAGAAGTGAGTGTGAAGGCTCCTGGGTGGCCTTGGGGAAGCTGTGCTGGCAGGTCCAGGCTCTCTGAGAGGGGCAAGGCTCCTGAGCCCAGCAGCAGGACAGAAGTGACCTGGAGCACTGCTGAGCACAAGCTGTTGTGCAGCTGGGGCAAAAGGTTTACTTTGTTTACCAAAATGAGAAAAGTCATTTAATACAGAGACCCAGCCCAATTCAGTCTGCCAGGAAAAAAGAGAAAAGAGCTGAGATTGGGATGAGGGCTGCCCTGTCCTGCAGGCTACGGACATGGTGTCTGCTCTCTGCTGTGACAGTGCTAAGGGCTTGTCCATTAGTTCTGTCTCCTCAGTGTTTAGCCACTGTCCTTACTGCATAAGAAAGGTTCAAACTGTCTTCTCATTGTGGGACCAGGTCAGCTATGGAGGAGCCTGGGAAGCTCTGCTTTATCCCATTCTCCTGCAGTTGGTAGCTGCCCATCAGCAGTCCAGGTTTGATGGAGTCAGTATTGCGAGGCAGACACTGCCATGAGTCAGGGACTCCTGACGTGGTGCCAGCCCAGCGCCGTGCCCAGGTGTCTCCAGCACAGGTTCCCATGGGAGAAACCCCTGGATGCCATCCCTGAGCAGGGCCTTGCTTAGCAGACACTCGCTGACAGTAATTGTATTCCCCAGAGGGGACTGGGCTGACTCACACTCAGAATTTTCATACAGCATTTGGGATGGGCAGTGTTTCTGCTCTGAGTCACACTGAGTTCTTTACTGCTGGGAGGATGCTACTGCAGGGTCCCAGCCCAGAGCTGCGGTGCAGAGGATTTCATGCAGTTGTCACGGGGCCTTTATGGAGGTCACATTGTTCTCAGGAGTATCAAAGTCCCTTCCCTGCCACAGCCATTGCTAGAGCATGCTCCAGGGGCCCAGCTTTGCACAGGAAACGCTCAAAGCAGTCACTTAGCAATTGCAAGTAAATATGTAATTGGAACTCAACACTCCAAAGTGTCAGGAGCCAACATCACCACCCTCCCAAGTCATGCCTGCTTTTAAAGATCCCAGGGAGGCCCTTGCTGTCCCTATTGTAGTCCCAGATGAAGAATGAGCCTCTATTCCTCTCTCTGAAGACAGCAGCTGCTCTACGGATGCTCAGCCGCTCCGGAGGACCCCAGCAGGCTGCCTCAAACTCCAGCCAAGAATAACAGCAGAGCACAATGTAGTGAGTTTGTTTTTCACAAGGTTCTCCCAACTTCCATGGGCTGGGTGCATGACTCAAAATTAATGGAATGCAATAATTAATTTCACTTGTCAGGCCAGCATTACCCTATCTGCTATGCTGAATGTGCTGTTGCATCACACTGGGTCCTGGGATAGGTTGGAATCCTGGAGGAAATTGTACATGGAGAAGTCATGAGCAGGCCTAACCTGGGACTGGATGCAGCATATCTAAGAGGGACTTTTATGCCTGATAGTTTCCTTTTAATTAAATGTAAGCCTGCCTAAGAAAATAGAACTCGAGGTCAGGGATTTTGGATGGAAAATCAAATGACCGGAGCAAATGTGGTGTTTCACTGAGGGAAGCAGTGTGAGGATTTTTTATTCGGGGTGTAGAGATTAGCTGTTTTCCATGGTGTTGCCAATAAATCCTTTAAGTGCAAATACCCAAAGGATAAAAGCAGATAGTGTTCCTTCTTCAACAACACCTTATCTGAACCACTGCTGTCCTGCAGGGAGTCCTCAGAGCTGCGGAGAGTGTGTCTTGGTGAATAAATGGGAATGCAAGTCATGGGGCCAATCCCCTGCACTTCCATTTCCTTCCTCTCCTTCTTGCAGACCCCAGTCAGCTCTCCATGGAGAGAACCTGGGCTCAGATGTGAGCTGAACACCTGAGCTCACAAAAATCCAAGGACTTAATTTAATACCCATGTCTCAGTGACTGTGCTGCAGGTTTCTCAGCTAGGTGAAGAGGAGCACCTGTAACACTGTGGAGAGCCATTGCCCCCAGGGAAATATCACTTCTCTCTGTGTAGCAGCAGGGCTGGAAGGATTTGAGTTGTATGAGCCACTATTGCAGTTATTGGTGTTGCTGGATGGATGTTTTCCTTCATGCTGTGCAAAGTTGTATTCTTTGGGAAAAGGAAAACAGCTCAAACCTCCTCAGAAACCACTTAAGACATGAGATGTAGAGAAAGATTAATGAGAGGAATGGATGTAATGCAGTTTCTCAGACTGAGGACATGTCTTGGTTCAGCTGCACTGAAGCTCAGGCTCAGAGGTGTTCTGGAGGGCTCTTGGAGCCACCGTGCACGGGGTGGGCTCTCCGAGTGTCTGCAGTTTCTCTCTCCACAGCACATGCACACACTGCCAGAGAGCAGGTGAGGCACTGGCTTGTGTCACTTGCACACTTTCCTCCCACCTTCAGGACAGATTTAGTCTTTTTTCTTTTGGCCAAGACCATCCTTCACTCCTAGGAATGAAAATTGTATTCCAGACCCACTGGGTTTTCCCTTCCTTTATTGCTGAATATTGTTTGCTCCAGGAGTGAAGAATCATGAAACCCAGACCCAGAAAAGTTATTTTCTTTGAAGGAAACAATCTTACACCAGTGAGATTTCTGCATGAATATTTGTTTGCATCCCACATTTGCTGCTCTCTGAGTCAAGCCAGGCAAACTGGAGAGAAGGAGACCAGGGTGATCTCTGGTGTCCTGGGAATCACTGGCAACACCGCCTTACTGCAAGGATCCTAGTTTGTATTTGAGCATTTTTTAATGATTTCTTTTTTTCAATAAAAGATTTATAGTTGGGAAGACCTGTTCCAAATCACCTCAGCAAAGAGCAATTCCATTATGAGAAACTGATCCCTCTATTCTCCGTCCCTTTGGGAAAAATACGTTCTTTGGTAGATTTAGTCCAACACAAATGGAAGTTACTACACTGATCATATGAAGTTGTGTGATCACTAAGATTCTGCTGGGCTTTATGAATTTCCTGTTGTTTAACCACCAATGCCTTAGTGTGGCATGTAATTCATTGCAGGGAAATGCTGTGATTCACTTCATTAAAATTTCTGCATACCTAGGGAATTCAGCTTCTTTCAGATAATTTATCAAGTAAATGTGGATTTTTTTTATCCTCCTTTTAAGTTTTGTGCTAATTTTGACCCTGATTTAAGATTATTAACATTGAGATCTGCCCTCTATGGACCTTAAAATTCCAGGCTCATGAAAACTATTTGATCTCTAGGAACTGATTTCAGTCCTTGAAAGGCTAGCACACGCCATGGGGTCATATTTATTTTATGAGATGATTTTTTCCTAGTGAGATCAGTTGATGGAGGAGCCAGTGTTGCAAAATGTGGAATAAATTTCCAATACTATACCACAATACCCAGAAAAGATCTCACCTGCAATTTAGCAGTCAGTAATAGGTGCATTTGAATAACTTGCATTTTATGTATCTCTGGTTTCATAACTTCCCTTCTCTATATCATATTTATTTATTTATATATTTATTTATTTATATGAGATAGAATATATTTATATATATCTATATATATATATGGTTTCCTGCTTTCTTACTGAACACTGGGGAATTAAAAGTCAACTCTGCTTCCTTGAGCTGCTGAAAGATTGCTTTCAGGTGCTGTAGGAGTTCTTCCCAAGGTTTACTATAAATCAAGACAGCATCCACACAGGGCACTGCATACCCCAAATGTTTGCATAGCAGCAGGCTGGTTACTTGAAAGACACTAAGGAGCAACCCACACAAACCACAGTTTTATGCTGAAAAAAAATCCAGTAAGCACTGAAAATGTTGTTGTGGTCGTAGAAGATTCTGCTCCAAGGTGCTGCCAATATCTGTTCCAGAAATCCAGAAAGCTGTTTTTTCCCTTGGCACTCACATCAGCTGGTACCCAAGGATGGAATTGTTATTTAGCCTCAGTGCTGCAGCACTAAATGATTTAGTGCCAACCCCCCACATGGCCACCAGACCAAGATCTTCTGAAATGCTGCTTTCTGCCGCCAGCACCCTCCTGATTCCAGCTGAGTTACCCAGTCTCTGAACACATCAGAATTTCAGGAAAAGAAGCATGACAGTTTAAGGGCTGGTGTTAGATGTGGGCTGCAGGAAAACTGTTCAAAGCTGTGCACTGGATGCATATCCCACTGGAAATGTTCAGTGTGTTCACCAGCAGCACCAGTAACCCCTTTCCCCACTCCAGCCCAGCAGGAGACCCAGCTCCCACCCGGGCAGGAGAGCGCTCTGCATCCCGGATGCAGGCAGAGCCAAGCCCTGCTCTTGTTCACACATTTCTCACCAACTTGACGTTCCAAAAACCGTATTTTTTCCCGCAATAAAGTTTGAAAAATGCCAGGACGCTCCCAGGCAAGTGATTCATGAGCATGTTGAGGGCTTGGGGAGGGGATGGGGGAGTGTGGATGTTCACACTGTCTAATTTTAGGTGTCTAATTCAATTAAGGTCTGGCCTGGTTACACAGTCAAAAAGACTTGCCTTCCAACAGGGGTTACTCAGAACTCCTGAATTAGGAGCCTGCTGCTGGCCGTGAGCTGGGCAGCAGCGTGAGCCTGGAGTCAGACAGGGTTTGTGCATCCTGGACACATCACTTTGTTCAGCTCTCCCCTCGGTGGCATATTGAAATACACCCTTCTTATTTTGTCTCAGAAAAGGCTTTATTGGCTTAGCCTTATGCCCCATTTTAACCTCTCCTTCCCATTTGTTATTTGTGAAGACTCAGCCCTGATTAAAACCAGCCACATCTTTTATACTGTGTGATGGCTCTTGCTTCCTCTCCATGGATTTCTTCCCCAGGATTCAGAGTTTCCTCAGCCCAGCACATAGGAAGCCAGCAGGCAGAGCAGGCCAGAGAACGAGAACTCCTTTGTAGCTTTACTTTACTTTTCCTTCTGTTTGATTTCCAGGAGAGGGATTTTATGTTGCCTGATGTGAAAAAAATTACTCAGGGTGCCCGACAGCCCTGCAAGGCACTTCTTAACCCTTAGAGTTCTTGAACCACTTTCAGAGAATTTAGTGAAAGTTTCTTTGTCCTTCATCTGTCCTCACCTTCCCCATCTAATATAAAGTGATCATGGATTAACTGACGCTCATTTTCTCTATTATTCCAATTAGAAAAGCTACATTCTTAGTGCATTCATCACACTCTGAGCTCTGTGATGCCAGAGATTAAAATGACCAAACCCAAAGTGCATTCTGCTCTTTACCAGCAACTATGAACCTCCCACACTCTTGTGGAGCTGAGATTAGACTGGAGGTGTCCCAGACACCCAGTTCAGTGCTGTCCTCATGGCCAGCAGATGATGGGAGCCCACCATGACCCTGATAAAGGAATCAAATTAAACTCTGTTCACTAACTCTGTATTTTCCACTGGCTCTACACTCTTAAAGTAGCATGCATAGGGGTGTGGGCTTGTCAGATAAAGAAAAAAACATCTGCCTCTTGATTGCACTGTTATTCCAGTGAAGAAGTCCTCTCTGGCCATGGCAATTTTCCATGAGTCTGAAGAGGTAGAAATTGTACACTGGGCATAGTTTCCTGATGCTTTGAGCAATTCCTTTTAAAATTATGCATAGGAAACCCAGGCTGTAACCCTAAGTCATGCCAAAACAATCTCCCCCTTCTAGATTTATAAAGTTTGCCCAGCTTTCTACCACTGCCACCCAGGTGGTACTTCACCTTGCTACAGAAAAACACCTATAATTTTATTTCTTTGAAAAACATGTGAAACTTTTGGCTCAAAGGCTGGGTGGGAAAAAAGTACATTTCTTAGTGGTTTATTGCCCTTAGGAAAACATACTTCAGTTATGAAGTATTCCCTCCTGAAAACTTACTTGACATTTTGTCGAGAAAATAGTAACATTTCTACAAAGTTGGCCTAACTACTTAATATCAGAGCTGTAAAGCAAAGACCTATGGAAATGTCAGAGTGTGGATGAGACTGGTGACCTGGCTTTATTCCACTGGTATGAGCCTGCACTTCTTCTGAGGGACCATCCTGGGAAGCTTTGCCCACAGCAGCAGGAGGTGTTTCCCTGCAGCAGCACCATCGCTGCCTTGCCAAGGGTCTGCTTCAGGCATGAGGCTGGAGGGTGGGAGGTGGAGGCAAGAGAGGTTTGAGCATCATGGTGAAGCTCCTGAGGGGCTGAACCAGGTCCCTAGAGGTTCAGGTGGGCTCTGGATCTTTTTCATCAATGAGACCTGAGTGCAGAACAGCTTTTCTCTACATCCTGGGAGCCTTGAGCCACTCCCAATCCTTTGTCCTTCCCCATGCTGGACTCCCAGACATGTGCCATGAGGAGCTCAGGATGGGAACAATGACACATTTCTGTCAGAGCTCACTGGCAGAGAAATAATCCTAGCTTAGCTCAAATGAGCTAATTAATTAATATCTATCTGTCTGTCACCCATCTCTTCAGCTGGAGTGAAATTCTGGCTCTGCTGAAATCAGTGGATGTTTTGCTATTTGCACATATGGGAGCACAATTTCACTCCTCATCTCTCTGGCTTTCAGTCTGACACACCAGAAGGCAAAACCCTGTCTCAGCTGCCGCCACTCCAGACACTTCTCAGGTGTCCCAGCATACATCCATGGTTCTGCTCATCCAAACTCTGCAGTTGCTCCCATCTTTCAGGAGCAAGAGAGTTAAATGCTGTGTGTGAGCAAATATGAACTGCAAGAAAGTTCAGGCCCATGCTGGGATGTGAACTTTCTGTCTCGAGCCCATTTCTAGCTTTGCTGTAAACAATTTCAGAATGTGATTAGATTTTAAGGGAAACTTGTAATAGAGCTGTAATAAGATATGATGTAATAGGTAATAATAATAATATATAGCAGCTG
Source organism: Oenanthe melanoleuca (assembly GCF_029582105.1). Lineage (NCBI taxonomy): Eukaryota > Metazoa > Chordata > Aves > Passeriformes > Muscicapidae > Oenanthe > Oenanthe melanoleuca. Next base: position 3,183,642 of record NC_079353.1, read on the forward strand.
TTAAGGAAAGCTTTTTCTGCATTTATCCCAGAAGGATACAAGGAGTCAGCTGCAACTTCATATTTTGAAAGTGGGAATATTAAACCCTAGGACTGTGATGCAATGATGTTATTGTAAACGCTAACAGGAAAGCCCAACGTGTGAGGGTTAAGACCAGCAGAAGATGCACGCAAACAGCTGCCCTGACACAAATTCCCTCAAGTTTAGTTCATTTTCTTTTATTTAACTCGGAGTTAATACACTGGACTTCCAGATATTGCTTTCAATAGTTTCTGGGCTGCTGGGAACAGTGGGATTTTTGCTCTTGTTTCCCACCATGGCCCTAATGAACCCTCAGAGTGCACCTAGAGAGCTTAATGTGAGGTGTGTCTCCAAACACCCGTCTGCAGCAGCGTCACTCAGCTTCCAGCAACACCCTATCCTCAGCTCATGCCTCTGGGAGAAAAGAAATATAAAATCAACAGGAGTTAGGGCTGGAACATCAACTTCAAAATGGAATTTCCTGGTGTTTTTTGCAGCATGGCATTACTTAAGTGTTAACTAATATTGCTCCGTGTGTTTAATCTCCATGTGTTGAAGGAAAAAGATCTTTCATGGAAAGACTAGAACAGATAAACCTATATTTAGCCTTCTATAAACACCTCACAGGGTCACATTTCTGAAATGCAGAGGCCAAGGATTGCATGGAGACAGTGGTTGAACATAGGCACGGTTATATTTGACTCAAAAAATGGGCATTTCTGTGTATGATGGACAGAGCCCATTATAAATTAGGTAATGCCTTAAAATAAAACTTTTAATTGTTGACTGTAACAATAAATGATCCAATAGGGGAGAAAAGGAAACACTTTTTTTGGATCGTTAACCTGTCAGAATGTTTCCAGGGTGAGGTTACAGTGCAGAAACATCAAACAGGCAGAGGGGCTGACTCTGCTGTACACAGCTCTTCTTCTCCACCTGCCCTTGGCAGACAGCAGTGCCAAAAACCTGCCCTGGGCTCTGCCAACCCATTTCTGACATCAGCTTTGCTCTCCACATAACTCACTTGGCTTGTACAGCCCAGGGGAGAGCTCTGGATCCTGTCCTTCGGGACTTCTTGCTAAGATGAGGACCCCAGTTCAGCATCTGCAGACACAGTGAAATGGAGAGGTTTTTTCCTTTCAAACCTAAGGACATGCCGGGGTACTTGTGGTGTCAGTGTTAGGGAAGAGAAACAGAACTGAGTGTCCCGTTACACCGGCTTTCAGCTGTATTTGGGAACAACCATTACGTGAGAGGCACTGCCTACTGCCTGTTCTAAGTAATGCAGGCCTGATCCAAACCCCCAAACCATCTACACTGCCAACAAAAGCATGTTAAATAACTTACCAGAAAGTACATTAAAACAGTCTCCTGTCCTTGGTGTTATTTTGGTATTTTGCTGCCTGTGCAATGTTACCATATTGTGCTTGCTGCTCAACAGTGTTTTTAGCATAATAAAGCTAGGAGGAAAGCCATCCTTTCACCTAAATTGCAGAAATGAATTCATTTTTTAATATTTAAAGCTGTCCTGAATTCAGCCTGGTGTTTGAGTTTTCTGTAGATTTGTCTCTGAATTTGAGGGGGATTTTCAATGAGATTTGCCATATTTTTTTACTGTCTTTTAAGAGCTGAAGGCCTTTGTGTCCCGTTTCATTTCCAGCTTCAGGGAGAAAAACCAGATATTGGTAATTGTGGTGATGAATCCAGAAGAATCTGAGAGTAATTAACTTGAAACAAAGAAGTTAGGTTGTTCTAATGACGAGATCCTTATCTGAGTTGAATGCATTTAAATGTGTATTTTACAGTCCACCGGTCAAGTTATAAAATTACAGTTAAATCTTACAGGAAAAACTGAAGGTTACCAGGTCAGAAGTCAGCCACAGAATTTTACAGGTCAGGGAACAGCAGGTTTCTTCTTTTCAAGGTGCCCTGCAAGATAAGGTGGACAGAGGTCAGAGAGGTCTGAAACATGGGGATGGCTCTTGGGCAGTCACCATGCAGGAAAGGGAGGAAGATCACATCCCCAAAATCTGAACTGTCATACTGAAGAGAACAATGGTGCCAGCAGCAGCTGCCTGGTGTCCTTTTGCAGGGCCACAGCTCCTGGCTGGTGCTGGCTCAATGGCACTTCATCCTTAGAAATCCCTGCTGAATGCCAGGTGCTCACCGAGAAAAGGCCACAGCACTGCCTCTGCTTGCTCCTGGTGAAGATCTAACCAAGCACATTTCCCATCTGCAGCACAGCAGCTACGTTTTCTCTTTTGAAACAGGGAATGTTGTTCTCCTGCAATTGTTGTATTTATTTTACAAGTTGCACCAGGAATGCTGTGTGGCACTCTCTTGGCCCCTCTTGCCTGTGATTTACAGTAGTTATAAACATTCCAAAGTATACATGTAAGTTAAATGATACATTAATATCATAAAGTTACAATTCTGGTATAAATGTGTCATCAGTTTGAAAATTCAGTTTTTCCTTTGCCCAGCTTTGTGATTAGACTGACTGGAATCGGCTCAGTGCAAAAGCACCACAGACATGAATTCAGTGTGCCTGCATGTCCCCAAAGTAAAACGGTGTGAAAACAAGAAGAGAAGGGTATTCTGCCAAGCTGAAACGGTTCTGAATATTTGACTGCTTACATACATTTTCATCATATTCTTCAATAAATAGAACGAGAGGGGAAAAGGTAATTGAACCTCATGCCCATGACAGGAAGACAAATTAGACTCCCTGCAATAGTCTCCAAGGTCCAGCTCTTCCCGTGGGTTCGTGCCATTGAAGTCATTCCTGCAGCGCCAGAAACCGCAGAGCCGGACCCGCTGTTCGGGAGGGCAGGGCAGCCCGAGCCCTTCCAGAGCCACACGATCCCAGCGCTCGGACCCCGGCCAAACCCGCTCGGCAGCGCCTGCCCGGGGCTGGCCGGGCTGGGAAGTGCCCCTGGGACACTCTGGGACACGATCCCTCCTCCTCCTGCGGCTGCCAGGGCATCTCAGCCCTGCTGCTCGCAGCAGCTGCGGCACCGCTGCACTGTCTCCCACTTGACACTCGATAAAAGGATTTACATCTGCTGGGAGGAGTGACCCGGCCTAGCATATTCACAGGAGGATTTTCACAAAATTCAGAGACAGCTGTGTCCCCTGCATTTGCAGATTAACTGCAGCAGCAGCAGTGAAACAGAGGAATCAGATGATTCATTCAAGATCACGCAGGAAACCAACATCACTGGGAGGAATAAAATGCAGCACCTGAGACCTCTACAGCTAAACTCTAACACTAACATACAGAAACAATATACAGCTGGCAGGTATTCTGTAAAATATCACCCAGCTTTGCAAGCTAAGAATAATCACTTACATAATCAATGCAATATAATAAATTAAGATGAAAGTAGCTATCAAAAGAAAAGGAAATTTGTGGCATTAAGATTTTAGGAGATCAGTCTCCAAGTTGTCTGGAGACTGGTTATTTGTAAAAAGATATAGTGACTGCATTTGTTCTGTCCATCGAGCTATGAACCACCGGCCTGAAAAACCCTTAAGAATGATAATTTTCAGATAAAATACATGAAATAACTATTTAATAAAAGCAGGCGAGATAATTCTTTACATTTGTATCACAGCCCTGATCCAGGTGATTGGTTTAGCTGATTCATGGGCAGGTTGGAATATCCCTAAGTCCCTGAAAATGTTACCTGCATTGTATTAACAGTCAGCTCCTCATCATTCATTCACCAAAAATTATTTTTTTCTTTGTAAAAATCTGTGAGAGAACAGCCTGACATTCAGAAGTTCAGCTCTTGGAAAACATTTCTGCCTCCTCCTAGACCCCGGTGAGGGGAGCTGGGTGAACTATCAGATGAAACAAGCCTACCACAGAGCAGCTTCAGCTTTCATTGTTGCAATATGAAAGTATTTTATGATGCCTCATAAGTCATGTGTGAGGCTCTGATAATGGTCACGTCAGCCCCCACATTTCACACTGCGTTTAAAAATACAGCTTGTTTATCTGCCCCACGGGCTGCAGCCTGCCATCAGATTTACATTTGAAAACACTCAGCACCCGCACACAGCCTCAGACTGCCTCGTGAAAAGCACCCTGACACAAAACAAAGCTGTCACCCTCTCTTTATAACTAATGTTTTAGAATTTCACTATTTTAAAATCTCTGGGTTTGGAGTCAACTGAGTCAAATCCATGCTCAGTGCCCTTTCAGGAAATGCATTTAAGGTGTTTTGCTCATCTTTTTCTCCCTGTATCTCTGCACCCTGTGGGTGAGCAGGATAGGTGGGTAGCCAGATGGCACAGAACCACAGCATGCCTGTGCTAAGGCTTCCCATGTCCTTTTTGTTTTGTTGTGTTTTGGTACATTTAGTATTTCACTTATAGTCCAAATCTTGCAGACAATCGTGAGAGGATCTGTGCTCTCAGCTGTAAATAACATCCTCATAACCCATACAATTACACTGAAAATCCTCAATATGTAACTGAGATGAACCTTTGGGTCATAATGAACCTCAAGCATGCATTTAAACATACAAACAGATAAAAATAAAACAACGTGAAGAGCACTAAGCCAAATTCACAATTAGGCTGCCTGAGTCACAAAATTAAATTGCTTGGAGTTGGCAGTAACATATGAACTTTTATTTGGGCCTGTGCTCTATTCCATTCCTGTATTAGCTCCTTAAATAGCGAAATGAAGTATGACTTAGCATTCAGCAGTAAATCCTCTCCTTTTTTTGTGCCCTGTGCTGCAGTAGCATGGTTTAATGGAAAACATTTTTTTGATGGTGACAATAAGCACAAGATATTGCCTGACTGCAAAAGTGAGTTGGTGTTTCACTTAACTATATCTTCCTCAATGCAGAGCATTAAATGTGAAGCAGAGGCATTGAAGGAGCCTGTTGATGATTTTAAATATTCAGCTGGTGTTTTTCTGCTGTGTTTGTACAGTGCTGGGCAGCTGACAAGGAGTCCTGCAGAGCATAAGGGCTGCACTGTATCACCCCAGAGCTGAGAGCCAGCCCCTGCGATAGGAGGGACAGGGGCTTCCAGCAGGCCAGCACTTCTTGCTCCAAAGCGTGGAGGTTGAGTATTTATCACTAATCCATGTGTATTCTGGATGTGGAGCCTCCCCCATGTCCCTGGCTGGCCCATTCCCCCAGCACCCCCGTGCCATTCCCTCCAATGCCGCCTTTCTCTGCCGGCTCGCCCAGGCTCGCTGCCCACCACACAGCGTCTCTTTAATCTCTGCAAACCCAGCTCCCGGCCAGAACAAACTCTGCCTGCCAGAACACATTTGGGAGGGATGGCAGGGATGAGAGGCTGCCTGGCAGAGCAGCTCACAAAGGAGTTTCATGGGTTAATTTCTGCTCGGGCACCTTCTTTTGCCAGGCAGACCAGGTGGCAGAGAATTGTTTAAACCCCTTAGAGGTTTTTCCATTGATTCCAGCATGGCTCCAACCTGTATTCTGAAGCTTAAATCACAGAAACCACCTCGATGTGACCTGAATGTCAGCCCTGAAATGTCTTTTCATGCTGAGTTCCCAGCCAAGGGTTGGGTTTGGGTGTTATTTCAGGCAGGAGGGCAGGTTGCTCTCCAAAAGCTCTGCCTGGATGCAGGGAAAAACAGGCTTTCATGAAAAGTTTATTCTGAAAAAAACCCTGCATATAGTATTTGGAAGCACATAGGGGGTTATCCATACAAGCAAAGTGTTATGTTTTCCAATTGTCCAATAAAATAGATTTACATAGAAGCAAGGACGAAATAAGGCATTTTATAAGACTGTTCCTAACCTTCATGAACTAAGTCGTCTTGATTTAAAACTGCTCTGTGCCCAGCAAGAGGAAATAGTTTAGACTATGTGTGAGAAGAGAATAATGGCTCCATCAGGTAGTCTGTCAGCTCATGTAAATAGGGCCAGACTCGAGATCAGGAAGAATGATCTACTCTCCCAGGAAAGGGCATCAGTGAGGCATTTAATGAAACTTGAACAGATGGATTATTCCATGGGACTTGTACTGCAACTCCACTGGGTCCCTTTGAAAACTACAGGAAACACAACAGGAAAAATAGAGGCTGTATTTACAGGGGAAAAGTTGAGTCCCAAAACATTTACAAACTCAGGCTAAAGTCTTTCATTAATATAGGCTGAATCTGTATTCCTTAAATCCTATCTCCTTCTCTTCAGAAACTTCTCATTCAGAAGCAGCAGCACAAAATATACCATTTGACAGTAATGCTGCTCCCTGTGCAAAACCTGACTGAATTTATATTTCAGGATGTCTCTTTCCTGCTTTACTTCAGGCAAAACTTCACATTGCCAAAAGACTTCAATGCAGAGCAAAGTTTTATGAACCTAAAGACCAAGGTCGGTTGAAAATCAGGAATCATTCATGGAAAATTAGCAAATGTGACACACGCAGAGTGAAATCTGCATTAAGAACTGCCTCCAACTGGCAAGGCCCTAACCTGTGGGACAGTTTTATTGGATCTCCCAGGATTACAGCATAATTTTCTTTGACAACTCGTTCACAATCCAAACCGAGCAGAAACCCTTTCTGGGGGCAGCTCTGAGGCTGCCTGCTGTGTCGGGATCTGTGAAAAAGATCAAACCAGAACAAGCAGGAGGGATTGTTTTGCTTTGTAGCACGTGAGGAAGAGCCAGGTGTGAAATGGTGAGAGCTGCTTCAGGCCCTGCAGCTCTTCTGTCCAGACACACGTGGGACTCCTGTGAACATCAGCTGGAGCTGCACATGGCAGGCAGGAGGAGAGATGCAAACCCAGGGCCAGGTGCGTGTGTTTCCAAACTCCGTCATGCCTCAGGTCCATCCCAGGCACCGCGTCAAGCCTGAGCTCTTCCCACACCTCCACCATGTCTCCAGCACTCCTCATTTCTTTTGACTGTTTAACCAAAATCCTGGCCAGAATAGATCCTCACAGCTGGCTTAGGACAAATGAAAAATCCTGGGAGAGTTTATTCACACTGTGGAAAAAGTTGGGGCTCTTGGGTATCGCCTCTAGCCCTTTGTGATCCCCTTCCCACAGCTGCAGAGTGGAGAAGATGATGGAGAGCACCAACCCCAAAGCTTAACAAAATCTCCGTGGATTTTGGTGGGGGTTGGAACCATTCCCCAGTGACTGAACATCCCCAGGGTTCCCATCCCCACTGTGGGTGCCAGTGGGGCCACACACATTTTGGGTTACTAGGCAGGAGTGGTCACCAGGTAAATGAGAGGTGTTTTCTGGAAGGAAAGCACAGAGAGGCTCATTGCAATGCTGTGGCAGCAGGAGTGTGGAAGGGAGGGTCTGGGCCAGCTGCATGGTGTGCAGGATAAAGCCTGGAGAGGATGCTGAGGCTTTTGAAACAGGGGATGGGGATGGGATGTGACCTGGAACGTCGGCAGCGATGCGTGGAAGGTGTGGCATGGGAAGCTGCTGCAGCCTGCACGCCCCACTGAGATCAGCATATGGATTCAATGTCAAGAGATGAAAGGCCACACGTCTGGGGACGACCAATAAAAATGCAAAATATACTTTGGATGGGAATGTTCATGAGGAAACCAAAGGGAAAACAGTCCTGCTGGCAGCAGTAGCAGCAAAGCAGTCGGCCAGGGCTGGGGATGGTGAGCGCTGGGGTTCCAGAACAAAGGAGATAACTGCTCCCCTCATCTGGCCACATCAGGAATTCTGTCATCAATGTGATGCAGTTTGGTTTAAAAATTACATGGGAAAAGATATTCCAAAGGAAAAAACTTGGTATGTGCAGGGGCGGCAGTCTCAGCAAGGACCATCTCCTCCCTTATTTCTCTCACAGCAAATGGGTCATGGAATGGAAGTGCCAAAAGTAATCTTTCAATCTCTTGTTTTGTTAATATGAAAAATGTATTTCATTTTTCTAAAAGGAAAAAAAAAATACAAAGAAAAATTACTTTGTCTGGAACCAAAAAATAAAAACCCCAAAGCCTTCCTTGTGAAGTGAGCTAGGAGTGACTTGGATAAACCTATCTATCGACTTTAAAAAGTAATGCTTTTCTTCAGAAGGAATGAAGGACATGGAGGGTGTGTGTATATCAGAAAGCTATTTACATTGCCTTAACCTGGATTCACCTTTCTTTTTCTCTACAGTATTTATTTTCTTTGCATAATGTTCTTCTTCGTGTTAGACCTTTTGCCTAATTGCATAAAAGGGTTTGCAAGAATTCACCTTTCATTGAGTGCACTTCTTCTTTAACCTTTATGCAACTTTTGTTTCCAGCAGACGCTTTCTAATTTTCCACATTATTTCTCATTATTTCTTTTCTTGATGACTCCTCTACCCTCATTGAATCCTTTTTCCCGTTACTTTTCAAAAGATAAAACCACTAGGACTGATTAGCAAAGTAATGTTGGCCTTTGCTCAGTATGAGCCAAAACTCATACTCCAGAAGACTAAATTTATGTCTTTTCTGTTTGTAAAACTCTAGTAATACAGCTTCTCACCATGTGAACAAAGATCCACTTTAAAGAACCACATGGTGTTAATGTTCATGTGTTTGATTTATTGATACACCCATTGGAGGAGGCTTTGCCAATACTCAGAAATAACTGCAGGGCTGCTCCTCTCCCTCCAGCCTCAGCGTGAGGGGGGATTATTACTCCTTTACAGTGTTTCCCTTCACTTCCCCAGTGTAAGGAGATGTGTGGGATGTGGGAAATGGCCTCATCACTCTGCAGAATAACTTGCTGAAATGCATGATGGAGAGGAGCTCAAAGTGTACAGGCTTAGTTTGCAACCCCAAGGATGGCTGCAAAGAGACTTGAGCACAGCTCTGCAATCCAGGGGGAGCTTGAGGAGGATTGTAAGGACACAGGCAGGCTCAGAACCAGTTCTTTTAAACCAACATGAGCCACAGAGCTGAGGAGCTCTGTGCATGATGTCTCATATTGGGAAAACAAAGTCCTGCTGCATCCAGCCACAGCAAAAGGGAGTGCGGTCAGAACTGATCCAAGGATGGTTTTTTCCCATGTGAAACCTGATTAAAAGCACCAGAGGAAGCCTTTGTGGTTGAGAATTAAGCTTGTTCAGCAACCATATAGGATAATAAACTTGTCCAGAGCTATAATGGTTACTGTTAAACCCTAGAAGTATTTTTAAACCTAATGCTTCTGAGTCGAAACCAAGTTTCACTCGTTACAGATTAAGAAGTGTCTAAAGCAGGCAAACCTCCCACACCAGCATCATAAACATTTCATACTAGCACAGGCTGGAGACTGTTCAGGGACCAGGATAGGTTTTATCAGTAATGAGCATCTTGAAATGAAGATGCTTACATGAGTGCTAAACTCCTTTAAAGAGCTTGGCCCAGCCCAGAGAGAAAAAGGAAGGGTTCTCCAAGGTACGGTTGTTTCTTCGGGCTGTGTTGGGCAGCTGCCAGCTTTATTCACAAAACTGCTGTTTTCCTCCTTCCATAATTGCAGTGGGCACAGAGCCACCTCACAGAAAAGAACTGGCACATCCTTAAGCTCCTTCCTCCCGCCTCAGCAGAGTTCTGAGGATGAGCTGGCAGGTGCAGCCACTGTCTTTCCACAAAAAAATATGTGTGACCTCTCTTTGCTCCTTCAAGCTCAGTGCCCACTCTCAGAGTCAAATTTTCCAGAGCTATGAATATCAACATTTGATTGTTCAGGTGCTTTTTCACATCAAAAGCTTTCAGTTTTGTTCCTCCAGCATGTGAAAATTGATTATTTATCCTTCCACTGCTGAGTCTGATCCTGCCTTGTGTCAGGAGCACCACCAAACCAGTGGCAGTTCTAGCCATGTCACCAGGAAGTTTTCAGTGAATTGAGCTTTGTGTTGTTGGAAAATGGCAGTTAATTAGAACCAAGGTTTTCTGTGCAAGTGTATTTGTTCTGCTAAATTTAACTTCAGACAAGGTGTGAAACTGCTGAGGAGGCAGAGTAGGAGCACACCCCCTTCTGTCTCTCCTGCCCTCATCATCCAGGAGAGTGTCTGGTGTCCAGGCCCCACACTTGCACTGTGGAAAGTTATTTTCAAATTGTTTTTTTGAATGGTGCAAAATCTTTCACCTGGTACCCCAACCAATGGATGAGGGAGCAGAGAAATCACTGGTTTCTGCACTGTGAGAGATGGGTGCTCTACCCTGGTGCCTCAGGCATTCATCCAGAATAAAACAATTACCTTCTTTATTTCTAGGGGGAAAAAAAAACCAACAAACCAACACCAGAAGTTTTCAATTTCATTCCTTTGCAAAACAAAGGAGATCGTGACACCTGCCCATTTCACAAGAGGTAACTGTTGGTGTTTCACTTATCCCTGGCATTTGAGCTGTGTGGTGGCCCTTTGGTGACCCAAATTCATACCCAACACCTTCTCCAGCCCCCTGACACCAGCACTCCCTCCCCACCTGTCCTGGCACATTTGAAACTCCCAAGGTCTTATGCAAGGAGAAGGCAAAAGTTTGTTTTTAATAAACAGTTTCTCATAGTTAATTAATAACAGTTCAGGTAATTGGGATACCTGGGTGGGGAGTGAGGATCAGCCCTGTATGTGTTATCCTGACTTCCCTGAGCTTTTACTCCTTTAAAGCCAAGTGTGGACCACAGAGGAAAAAGCAGAACAGTGAGTTGCAAAATCACATTCTTTCCCCTAAAACAGGAAGGGACTTGTTTGCTGCAGCACATTGGGTTTGGTAGAGGTGGAGTGTAAGCAGGGAAATAAACTTTTGTGCCCGTGGTTACCAGCTGTCTTTGTCCCTGTATTACTGTGGCTGTACCAGAGAGCTGCTACCTGCCTGGGAGCTGCCAGCAAAGAGCCTTCAAGGGGCCAAAGTCTTTGCTCCCCACTTGCCCGGGCAGTGTGGCTCGTTTGGACGTGTGGAAGAAAGTTTGACACCTTTTTGTTTCTCAAGAAGTGAATGTGGGAGCAAGGGGAGAGGGAAGGTGAGGCAGGAAATCTGGCTCCCTTTAAAGGTGCTTTGATAATCTCCTGCACAAAAAGCAAAAGCCCTCAGGTTTCTCACATTGTAACGTGGAACATGGGCTGCTTGAGACCTACAGTTACAGCTCAGTTACCAGGAGTGAAATGCTTTACTTGCCTCAGGGGACACGTGAAAGGAGAGCTGCCCCCAGTGCACTGCTAGAAGCCATGCCAGCAGTTCAAATAATTTTTTTCCAAAATTTTATGATCAGATGTTTGGATTACATTTGTTTAGCTGTAGAGGTGTGAGGTCTGAAAAATTTTTCAGAGGAAAGAATAGCCCCAGCTCCAGACATGTGTGCATTTGGAGTTCAGCTGCAACCAGGACACTATGGAAATCCTGGAGGAGGGATGAAGTCACAGGATGTCTTGTCTGACACTCAAAGTGCAGGAGAGGAGGGACACATCTGGTGGCAGAGAGTGGGAGAAGTGCCTTTGAGCCACCTGGGGTGAATCCAGAACCAGGTGAAGCCACCTAAGGCTCACCTGGACATCTCCCACTGTGCAGTGGACGTGTTCCACTCCAGCCAGACATCCTGAGGAGCAGGAGGGGCTGGACATGAACCATCACTGCCTCAGCCACCTGCACTGCTGTGAAAAGAAAGGCCTTCACTTCCAAATATAATTTCATTAAGCTATTTTATTCCCACAACCTTTTCCTCAAATTTAAGGCTTCAGACATTTATTTTGTTGTTCAAAGGATCAGTTTAATAACCAAGCATGGCTTCCTCCCCAAACCTTCACAGACAGGATCTGAAGCTCTCCAGACTGGAAGGTGACAGTGGCACTCATCTTGCCATGCAGGAGGGGCACTGAAGCAGGGAAGTTTGTGACATTTCCAAGGCCACAATTAGAGCCATCCTCTCCCCTAGCCCAGCCAGGCACTGGCAGCACATGGAGGCACAGTAACACAGAAGTTGACATGACAGCTTGAACAAGTCTGTGGGAATCCACCCTCAAAGCTCCAGTTAAGGGTTAAATACAAGCCAGTGAGCCCAGGACCCCCACCCTATATCCCTCTTTACATCCCAGAGCCTCCTATGCCAAAGAAATCTTTTCTTACTTATCCCTCCCTGACTAAATTTTTGACTCATTTTTTTACTTTACCTTTCTCATTTCATCACTCCAAAATCCCTTTTTACCCATCATCAGCCTTCCCAGCACAGGTCCTTCTGCCAGCCCGTGATACCCTGACCCTCCCCATTTATCGTCTGCCATCCAACATCTGCCCACTGTGACAAACCAAATCCACAGCTACACACACACACGTCCACTTCAGGGTTTGGGGACACCTGGGTATGAGCTGCACCTTTCAGAAACCCAGTGGAAAAGATTTTGGGAGCAGAAAAAGAAGAGAAATGTAAGGAAAAAAGTGGACATATGGTAGCCCTAATAAAGAGTGATAAAGTCCTCTGGTAGGGCTGGAATGACTCCCACTTAATTACCAGAGCTTTGGACCAGACTCCAAAGCAGCTCACCCTCCAAAGCTGAGATAAGTCCCTGGCTCCTATTTCCAGCTCATGTGCTCAGACTGCTCACAGGGCCCATCCTCCTGCTTTTATTTATATTGGGAGTCACTCGTTTGTAATTCATCTGGGGCTGCAGCTCACTTCCCGTGTCAGGATACAGATCGTTTATAAAGCGATAAGGGACTGTATTAACATCATAACCACGTGTTTGGAGATGCTCACTTCTCTCTCGAGATGTTTATCACCAATAAACACAGCAGAAAATCTGACTTCATTGACCTTTGCTTCACAGATAATTCTCTTTCACACTGTACTTAGAACGTGGCATTTAGTTAATGTAGTGCTGTGCTGGGTCCAGTGGAGTTCAGCACATAGCACTGCAGACAACAGAAGCTGTAGGTGCTCAGAATGTTTGAAAATACTCCTCTTACTAACCTAATGCATTGTCGCTTGTGCCATTAGTATATTTTTACTTGATCATCAGGAATTTCCACTACCACCCCAAACCCAAATTAATTTGCTTTCATTTGAAGAACAACAAGACATATAATTAGCAGGCACCCGACAAGACTTCATGATGGATTAACAGCATTTCACAGTTGAAAAGGGACCTGTAGATAAAAGGCCAATGTTAACAGATATTCACTCAGTGAGCTCAAAATTTCCACCCCATCTCCTATTGTGCTGACTTTGTTTTTGCACACTGCATTTATGGAAAGAAGTAAGGAGTGTTCAACTTTTATCTTTTAAATATATTTAAATGCCTTGTCCTCTTCATGAACTGTCCAAAAAAGTGCCTTTATATACTAGGCAGGTAAATATCAAAACAGTTTTTCATGTAAGATTGAAAGAACTAGTACAGGTGCCAACAACAAAGACTGGGCAAGGACAGGAAGTGCCATGGGGACACCCTTTGGTTCATATTTTTAGGAGTCTCATTTGCAGGTGACAGGTTTTGACAGTGAAGGGTGGACAGAAAAGTCCAATGGCATTGGGTGAATTCACAGTGACAGCACTGGTGGGACAGGGGCTCAGTGGTCAGGGGCTCAATGGGTCATCCCTGTGCACAGCAATATTGGGAACCTTCTCCTGGGCTGGGTTATCAGAACAAGGCACAGGGTGGTGATTCCATCACAGCCCTGATGCTCCTGGCCTGTTACTCTGGAAATAACACAGCAAGATTTGGGTGCCCAGCTCTGCAAGCTTGAAGGAATGTGATTTCCAGTAAGTGGTCAAAACTCACCTCTAAAAATAGAGGCATTGAAAATCACTGATGACTTTTGATAGTCTTGGCCAAAATCAACTATTTTTAGCCCATCTGTTCCCTCTGAGCTCAGTGCTCTCAGGAAGAATGTGTATTTTGGGGGAAGGGGAGGAGGCAGAGGTTCTTGTCACTTTCACAGAGTGAAAGTTGAAACACTTTCATATCAAGAGTACTAAAAAATGACAGAACCACTTCATTTCTTTAAATGGATTTGAGAATGTTGCCAAGTTTTGTGAGCAATTAAATTTAATGCGGGATAAGATGGCAGGGATGGAGGATAATTATATGCTCTCAAAAGCTTGGTCTTTTTGTAAATGAAATGGCCTTAGGGAGTTTTCCAGAAAAGTTTGGGCTCAGCCTTTTAGTTCCAGCAAAGCCAATTGCCTGTCGTAGCTCTTCACGAGGTGTATGTGACATGATTTTTAATGAATTCCCTCTCAGATTCCCAGCAAACTTGACAATAGTTTGGTTTTTTCTTTGGCAGTTTCGTGCAATCAAACCTTGCCTTGATGTGTTCACTTCCCCACATCCCTGCACTCTTAGCAAGTAAATAATTTAATATCCTGGACACTGGGAAATTTATCTGGCAGGTAAACACTGGAAGCTTTTGAGGTGATAGTGTAACAAATGCATCAATGGGAGCACTAATTACAGGTCCTGCTAATGAGCCAAGACCTGTGAGAGGCTTGGGAGCTCCTAAGAGGTGCTCAGTGCCACCATTCCCTTTGCTGAAAGTCAAAGAATTAATTAGTTCTGGAGAGACAGGAGCTGATCCATTGGGCACATCAGTGAGAGTGTGTCCAGACAGCATCTCGTGGCAGTCTGAGGAAAGAATCTTTAAGAAGATTAGAGGCTCTGCCACAAGGCTCTATCCTTCAGAATTTGAGCACTGACTCATTTTCTTTTGAAGTTATTTGTGCGTGTTACGTGAAATTATTAATTTATCACTCTTCAGACAATGTTAGATGATCTGTTCATGAAAACTTTTTCACTTTTCAGAAATGCTGTAAACCCATTACTACTGATTCTCCAAGATCAGCTGTTTGAGAAACTGGGGGGGTGATACAATATTCTCTGTGTGATGCTCATTACTGTCCTGATTGGAAAATATCTCTTAGCCAGACACATAACAGAGACAAGACAACATGATTTAGGCAGTTTGTTCCATATATCTGATAGCTAATCTGAAGAAGCTCCCAGCAATGGAAATTTTAGGAGGGAATGGATTATGATAAAGGTCATGAATGATTAAAACATCATAAGAATGAAGGATTAGCCATTAAAAATGAGTAAATCCCTTGGATCACTCATCTGATGTTTGCTATCCACTCTTGCAGGTTGCAGTATGACAGGTTACAAAACACAACCTTAGGCCAGAAACCAGCTCGGTGATCCTAAGAGAAGGAAAGAATATTTATGGGCAGCTTGTCTAAACATGTGAAAATGTTTTTTCCATTTTTTTATTTTATCTTTTTTCCATTTACATCTTTTATTTAATAAATCTATTTTGTGTTATTTTGGCAACACTGTCTCCATGTAAAACATATTTGATTTGCAGCTAGCTACAAAAATATTTCTCAAGCACATTCCAACCAGCTGCAAGGATGATAATCTTACAGACATTTTTCTTTTTATGGGTTAATTATATTTATTTTTAGTTGAATTGCTAGGCTTATCCTTGGGAGCCTGTTGGATCCTGAAGATGCTTGCATTTGCTGTTGGGAATATGGCACAAACAGCAGCACTGGATAACATTTATCAAGGCTCTAATAGCTTTGTTGTTGGCCAAGAGCTGGGAATGCCATTTTCCCAACCCCACCTACAGATTTCAGGACCTAACAAGCTCTGGAACAAATTTTGCATTTCAGTTTTGTGAAAATGATTTTATCTATTGCTGGAAACCCCTCCAGCACTTTAGTATAAAAAGAGAGGAAAAAAGAGATAAATATGGTTTTATCTGATACATGCATTTGTTTCTCCAAACATGGTTGAGCATAAATCATCCTGACTGGTCCATGGCATTGCCCAACACTGTATTTGTGCCCCTGGAGTGCCACAGAGCTGCTGTGGCCATGCCACCCTCAGCCAGGACAGAACCAGCTCATACAAATCAGGTGTCCATGTGAGCTGGCTGCTCCAGGGAGATGCTGTGGTGGCTCAGTCCAGCTGGAGAATCCTTTCTCAAGGACATGGATGGTGCCAATGGATCCTGATAAATGCATCTGGAAGTGTCCCCTGTGGTGGCTGTGCTGGATGGGACCTTTGTGGCACCATAGTGTGGGTGACAGAAAACAGTTAATGGGAATTTCATCTTTCATGATTAAAGGCACCACGTTCTTTTCCGTAGGAAGCACTTAACTTCAGATTGTGTAATTGCAATTTCCCCTCTAGTTTTCTGCTCTCTTTGATCATTTCCTATTCTTCCTTCTTGAGAAGAGATTCTGAACATTGTTAAGCAGCTTTTGTTTCAGATATTTACAGTCAGTAACTGATACCCAGTGCAGAGTCTGCTAATGGCTCATTCAGGAAGGAATATGCTGAGTGTGAGGTACAGTGAGGTTTATATTAATCATATGTGTTCACAGCTAAAATTGATTTGATATTTTCAAAGATTTTGATAAATAGTGCCACATCTGAGAAAACTGAAAACTAAATAAAGCTTGAGTAAAGATTTCCTGATTAAGTATTTTTCACAGGAACCAAACCTGAAATCAAAGCTGGCTCCAGGGATGTACTCAACATGCCAGTAGCATGTTGCAGGTGAGGTTTCCTGTTTGCACATTGTTCATGATTATGGTACTTTGAAAACCTAATAAGAGCAACAACTTGATGTTTTAACTTGTCACAGGTGTCCCATCCCTGAGCCTGCCCCTGCAGCCAGTCCTGTAGCTTGAGAGCTCCAGAGCCAGACGTGGCTCTCATCCCTGTGCCTCGAGTGCAGCAAAGTGTGTGAGTCAAAAATGTTTGTACTCATTGCCTGGAGGGGTCCTGTGAGTTTATATTGGCCTAAGTCACACCAGAATCCTGTTCCCTAACCCTTGAAAACAAATACTTTGGCTTCAGGAAAGAAAATGGATCCACAACAAATGGTGTAGCATTGCTTAATGGTTTCCTGACAAATCCCTGTCTCTGCTTTGGAGCTGTGAAAGCAGACATGGAGACTGCTCTCGTTTCAGTCTCGGGGGGAACCTGACAGGTGCAGAGACAGAGCTGGTCTGGAGAGTAAAGCCAGAGGTTCAGGCACTGCTAAAAAAGGCTTTTTGAGCACTTAGCTCAGCTGAGGGCTGTCTGAGTCTGAGCCATGAGAGGAGAGTCCTACACTGATGGAGTGTGCAGGGCTCACGTGTGCTCAGCTCCCTGGAAGGGTGGAGAGCAGGGAAAGAAGGCAGGTTCTCCACTACCTGTGACTCCCCAGGATCACAGGGATACAGAACAGGGGCAAGTGAGATCAGAAAATTATATTACTGGTTCATTGAAAAGTCTAACAGGCTCAATCCAACAACCTTAAAAACCAATGGATCCTCTCTTGCTCCAGCAGAGTGGCAGAGCTGAAAGTGAGTGTCTAAAATAATAATCATTCTTTTCCTCTTCAACAAGACCACCTAGGCCCCTCTTCACAATTTGTCTAGCCTGCTCCTGGAGACAGCAGCCTGCACAGTCTGCAGCTGTACTTCCCACCCTCACCCCTGGGAAGCCTTTTCTGATGTTTTGCCTAAAACTCTCCAGCTTTAGTTTAAGCCTCTTGCTTTTTGCCCAATGCACTTGGGTGCAGAGGAAGGCTTTATTTGTAAAATACTTCATAAATCGATAGGAGGTAAGATGGAGTTTTTCTGCTTCCATTGTTACTTATTTACTTTTAACCAGAAATTTGGAGGATTTATTAACTTCCTCTGGGTGATTCAAATAAACCACACAGAAGAGCAATAGGTTTCTATGGAATGCTTCAGGGAAAAGTAGTTTAATGCACTACTTAAACCTGGTGTGCTGAAGTCATGGGAAGTTTGACCATGGAGTAAAACAGAGCCTGGATTTCAGCCAGTGAGTGGCAGATTTCATATTCTTGTATTTGTGAGGCTCCACTGGCTCATCCATCCTGAGAGAGACTCAGTGTCTTCCAGGTAAATACCCATAACAACTGTGGAGCCTCCAACAGGTCTCACTGAGCTGTGGCCCCTTCACCTCCCTCCAGGGGAGACACAAGAGATCTCCTCAAAGCAGGGTTATTTGGGGCTTGATTGATTGATTTGCCTGATCTTGACTTTAAGTAGAGAAGAAAGAGCTGAGAGTGTAACTCTCTTACAATGAGAACACAGGCTAGGAGGAAGAAAGAAAGAAATACAGATTGTGGAAGAGGTGAAGAATCATGGCAGAGCACCAACAGCCTCAGCCCCATCCATCCTTCACCCCAGGCACAGACCAAAAGTCCATCAGTCACAGCAGTTTATTCCTGTCAGATGATTCCTGCTCCCAGCAGGAACCACGGGACCAGCACCAAGCAGAGGAGGTTTGAATCATCCAAGCTTATCACACAGAGGTTTCAGAAAGTTCACATTACAGAGCCCCAATGCATTTTACAGCTTACTTGAAGGAAAAGGACTGAAACATCCAATATATCTCCCACAGCCTGACAACCCAGTAAACACTCCAGCAGGATAACCATGATCCTTAGAACAATGGAAACATTTTAGTTAGAAACTGTAGAAGTTACAAGGCAAAGATTTATGTGCTGTGGGGCAAATAAATATTCAGTTCCCATTAATGTTAATGGGAGTTAAGTGGCTAATTCCCCACACATTATGCTGAAGATTTACTTCTTTGTGTTTTATAGAATAAATGAATTTATAGTCTTCCTGGAGGTTAGACCTGAGAAAAACAAAGAGCTCAGAGTTTACTCCATTTTTATGAGGTCATTTTTTTAAAGCAGGTTTATTCCCTGAACAGAAGGAAAGGTTAGAAGAGCACCAAGTTAAAGCAATCCCCTCCATGGGATGCCAGGGAGATTTGTGGCAGGCATTTAATCCAAACTCACAGACAGAGAGACACACAAAGATCCATATAAAATGTCTTAATAACAGAAGCCGGAAATTTGTAACAATAATAAAGGCTGACATTTATACAGAGCCTTTCATCCACACATCTACAGCCTGGATTTTGCATTCAAAGGCAGTCACAAAATTCTGCTGCAAACCACATGTGATTTCACACTAAGAGGGCAAAATTCATCAAATAGGCTGACTTTGACATTGGTGACACAGACGACATTGGGGTGGCTGTTTAATGCCCCAGGAAGGTACTTCAGCATGTTTCCATTTTGAAGCTTAGAGTATTCTCATTAAACTAAATTGATTTTTTCATGTGGTTTAGACAGAAATGAGCACCCGTACTTTGGTGAACTCATACCTACTACACCAGCACTTAGCAGTCATTCCCTGGATGAAAAAATCCCACAGCATTTGCTCTCTTTTTCTAATGCTCCAGTCTTTAAGATGACCCCATACATTTTCATTTCTGGCTAAAACCCATTTAAGATCAGTTTTGTGAACAAGTTAAAAGTCACAAGGATCCTTTGCCCAAGATGTGAACAGTACGTCAGTGTCTGTGCTCAGAGACAACCAAACATTCATTCCAAACAAGCACATTTTTCTCTTCCTCTGTTAAGGGCTGCTACACATTTGTGCCGAAACTGAGATTAGAGATTATGTATTAGACAATTACACATTTGTTTCCCTTTTGCCTGATCTGAAAAAGAACAGCTTCAGAAAGAGGGAGAGAAAAATTCAGGGCAGTGTTTTCAATAGGGCACAGTAATCTGCCACAGATAAGCAGCAGTCTTTTTCCCTTATTCAAATGTTAAGCTTTCCCAGGAAAATAATATTTTCCCTTGACTGGTCATTCACTCATCTATAACTCCATGCAAACAATTTCTTTTCATTAGCAGGGTCACTCTCACAGCTTCATTCTGGTCAGACATTGCTTTTGTATTGCGTGTATTGGTTTGGGTTTTTCCCTTTTGGCAGCCTCCCTCAAGACCTTTGACACTGAGTCCAACACTCATCTTTCATTAGGACTAAGCTCTCTCAGATCACTTGGTATTTATCAAGCCAGGAGCTGAGGAGGCACAGCAGGATCACATGGACTGGGCAGCAGGTTCTCCAGCCTGCTGGTGCCAAGGCCAGGCTCTCTGTGCCATTTTCTGGGAGGGCACAGAGGGGACAGCAGCAAGCCTGGGCCAGAGCATGAGGGACTGGATGCTCCCTGTCCTGTCAGGACACTGCTGCTCTTTGGGGCTTTTCAGTGCTCAGTGACAGCCTCCTGGTGAGGCTGATGGGGAAGTCAGGCTTTGGAGGGTCTCTCTTTTCCCAGCTCCTGTGAAAGCCGTGCAGGGAGACCTGCAGCCAGCAGGGACACCTAAATCACATCTCATGTGGAGTGGGCTTCCCACAGCTAGAACAGATCCTGGAGGGAAAAAAGGCAGCAGAGACAGAGCAGGGCTGGAATGTGATTTCCTTGCATATTTGACAATGTTATTTACTATCTAGTAAAGCTGTTTTATAGCACCCTGCATTTTATTTTCAAACACTTCTATCGGCACTCACTGTATATCAGTCATTATCTGATTATAGAAGTTTTCACAATGGTTTCTGGGCAGGTTTAAAAAGCTGCCAAAGAATTCAGTGCAGCAGAGGTCTGAACTTCATTGCTGTTTTTCACAAAAAAGAAAAAAAAAAAAGGCTGAAGAACAAACAACAAAGATGAAAAAAATGGACTTCAATGACCTTTATGAATGTACTAAAGCCCCAATCATAAAAAAAATTGACCCTTTCAGGGTTGTAGAGTTCAGACAACCTGCTCACAACTCTGCCAGGGAATCATGAGATCTATAGCCCCTCTGGCTTCTTTATTAATTCTTGATAAAGAGCAATAAATAAATGTTCTGTCATTACCAAAAGAACACGTATGAGACACAGAACAAATATTAATTGTACTTGAAGCAGTCCAGTTAGATGGTATGTGTGCATCCTAGAGAGATGATGGACAGGTAAAGAACAAAATATCTTCATTTAAAACAGACAACTGCCTCAGCCCATTTGTTTTTGCTGGCCACAGGAGAATAGCATTGTGCCTGCACAGATTACTTTTACATTCTCTGCTTCTCCTCGGGGACAATACCTTGTCTTTTTAAGCCATTTAGTTGTGTTGATAATTTTTATTCTTTACACTAGGCTGTTAGCCAAGGCAAATGTTTGTGTTGTTTTAAAAACTTCAAGTGTATCACTGTGGGAAACTTAAAATATACAGATAACTTCAGAAAGCATTTTTTGAAAAAAATTGTGATAATATCCCCTGTTATTTCACTTTCCTTCTGTTAGCTTTACATGTAGCAGTGTTCAGTGCCTTCACTGCCTGTTTTTCAGTCCTCCTCCCTTCCCATTCCAAACAGATGAAAATAATGGTGGTAATTGAACCAAACCATCAACATTTCTGTAGTGACAAAAGTTACATTAAAAAAAAAACAAAACCCTAAAACCAAATGTTACTTTTATCTTTGAAAGAATGTGTGAGATATGCAGCTGAAATAAATTAAACACTTAGAAATGTGTGTATATTCAACATTAGGACTAAACAGGGCTCAAAACAGTAACGGAAGGACAGGCAAAACTCAATTGAAAAAGACAAAACTAAATAAGACACAGACTCTGAGTTCACATAGAGACCATTGGTCTTAGTCAAATGTTACCAGTGCTCTGCTGGGGCTGCTGAGCACACAGGGGCTCAAATTGGAAAGATTACAATTTTGTCTTGTGAAGGCTGCTCAGACTGAGTAAAACAATTAGACAGATGAAAGGATTCAAGAACTGCTCAGCACCCACTGAGAAACTTGAGAGAAGCAGCAGAGTGAGGAGGATGATGTGAGGGATGAAAGCAGAGGAGGATCTTCTACCCTGGGTTTAATTTCTGCTGCCTCCTCTGTCCTGGAAGTGGAACCTGGAAGGATCCTCCAGCCAGCAGAATACAGCTCACTGTGAAAGCAGATATTGATTGGGGGTGAACCTGATTGCAGAGCCTGGGGGAGATCTGAACAAAATTCATCCCCAGTTCCAGCATGAGGAACAACTCAGGCACACTCTGCCAGACCTGGATGACTGGACAGAGCAAGTGGCTCCCTCAGGCTGAGCAAGGGGAGGTTTCAGTAAGTTATTAGGAGAAATATCTTCACTGAAAGGGTGGTCAGGCATTGAACTGATGCCCAGGGAAGTGATGCAGTCACCATCCCTGGAAGTGTTGGATATGGCACTTGGGACTGTGCTTTAGTGGTGAACATGATGCTGCTGGGTTAGCAGTTGGACTCAGTGGCCTTACAGGTATTTTCCAAGCCTTTTGATTCTCTGATTGTGTGCTTCTGCCTCAGTTTTCATGCCGAGGGTGTTGTGCATTTAGACAAGCCAGGGGCTGTCCTGTCACACAAAAGAACTACTCGTGTGTCTGTTAATCAGGTGGTGATGGAGCCCCCAGTGTCCTCGAGCTAATGGTGGTCCTGTGTGGACCCAAATGTCTCCACCAGCTTGTCCCCACAAGTCACCATAACCTCAGCCCTACCTCCCTTCTCCAAGACACACACAGAGGCACAAGTCCCCACAGGTTTGTTGTTGTAGGGGTGGATGACATTGAAGTGGGACAAAGCTGTGTAATGCAACTTTACTAAGCATGTGCTTTCTATTTGTCAGTGCTTAAGCTGTGCTTTCATACATCCAGCCCAGGAGTCCTGCTGAAATCTGCAAAACATTTCCAGCAGTGCAGATGAAGGTCCCGAACCCTCCGCAGCCGGGAGAGCATCTGGCTGGGGAGGCTGTGCTGGGAAGAAGTCATTTTGATGGAATTAAAGGAAATAGTAATCAGGGTTGTAGTGAGAGCTCTCTTCCTCCCGTTAATGTATTTTGTTGAACAAAGCACAGGAAGCTCTAACAGAAAGCTCCTCTGTGCTCCAGAGGCTCACGGCGCCCGGCATCCTTCGGCTTAGCACAAATCCCCTTTGATTGGGGGCAAAGCAGAGATCCTCCTGAGCAGCACACAGTCCTGGCCATGCCCCATTCCAGCCCCCCTGCCCACTCCAGGGATGCTTTTCCCCTTCCGTACACCTCCTCGAACGGATGATCTGTTGGTGGAGTAAAAAAGAGAAATGTCAGCTTTACCTCCTTTTCACTGAATTCCATTGCTCCAGCTCTCCTGCTGTCTGTAAGGGTGCTTGGAGTGCCTGTTTTTCAGCAATAAGCACTCCCTAACCAAGGTCACACACACAGTCTAAGTGCCAGCAACCAGAAACTTTAAATAAAGCCTTGCTGAAATAACTGTACAAATATCTTTCTCACAATAATCTGCTCATTGTCTTTCATGTGTTTGCTAATGAGCTTTACCTCCTGTGGAAATTCAATGGGCTCTAGCTGCACAATTTTCCAGGATTTGAAAAATGTATCAGTTTTGCTGGAAGGGGAGCTGGTGTTTGTTTTTCTGTGGTGAATTTTGTTTTTATTGCTCTAACTGCAGCTTCACAAAATGAAACGTCTGTCAAAACAAATCAGGAGTAGGAATGCTCCAGACTCACATTTTTGGCACCGTTCTGCAACATCAAGTGTTCATCATCTCAACTCTTAAATGCTGAACATGGCTAAAATGAACTTCAAGATCAAGATTGAGTAGATGTCCCATTAATTATATTTCAATGTGTAGCAAGCTTCCAAAGTGGAACCCGGGGCCATACGGAGCTTTCCTGATGCCAAAGCCTGAGGGCTTCTCCAGCTCTGCTCCTGCTGCTTTAGTCACTCTCCACACATTCCATCCCCACAGCTCACTAAGAGCAGAGGGAGCTGGAGGAATCCCAGTTTTGCAAACATGTGCCACATTAATCATATTCTGAGTGCCAGTGCTCGCAGCACTTACACAGGGAAGGAAAACACTCATTACCATGGGGTTTTTAGGTGTGCAGTGCAAGCATGAGGAATATTTGCAGGTCTCAACAAATGCTCTCAAAGCACCACAGTGCAGTGAGCTGAAGCATCTTGGATTATGAGCTGATAAGAAAAGCAGGGATGTGAAAACTGAAAGTGTTTTGTCTTTGAAAATGAAATTATGTCAACTTTTAATTGACCACAAGCAATTGGTGTGCATAAGACCTGGTCTGGTATGTGTGTCCTTGAATGCATCATCCTCAGCACAGCTCATGATTTGAGGCTAGAACCTGCATTGGACATGATTTCTGTGGTAATGCCAAATATTCTGAGTGTAGAAAGTCTTTAGGTAATTAGTAAAGAAATACTGAAATGAGTGAAAGCTGTAAGATGAATAGCATTGTAATGATGTTACGGTTCAATGCTGATAATGCTGAAAGGTCATATTTATGATGTTACTTCTTCTTCTTCTTCTTCTTCTTCTTCTTCTTATTATTATTATTATTATTATTATTATTATTATTAATCAGTCAAATATCAACCTTGAGCTACTGGTTGTGCAAAACCATGTGTGCCTAGACTTGTGTGCCTCAGGACAGCCCATATAAATTTTAATGTGCAATTTCTGTGTCCACAGCTGAACAGGTGCCTTCAGAGAAATGTGGGTAAATACTTTCCTAAATAAAAAACAAATAATAGAAAGCACAGGTGGGCTGCCTTGTTTAATGTTTTCCACATGCAGAATCCCAAAGTCCAGAGATTAATAAGGGGAAATTATTCTATGTCAACACTACTGCAAGTTTTAAAGGCCAAAATCCTCCTGAGTCTGAGCTCAGCCATGAGAATATTCCCTCCATGGAGAGCCACAGTTCTCTGGTAATAAAATAATGGGGAGGATAACACCCAGGGCTGCATAGGAAGTGGCAAACGAGGACAGTGGTTGCATCTGCATAAAAACAAACCCCAGGCTGGGCTCTGAGCCAGCTCTGCTGCTCACCTGCATCTGAAAGCAAGCACAAGCATTTTCTAAGAAACATTTTATTGCAGCATGACGAATTGAAATGTGAAGGTTCCAGAATTATTTTTATTTTTTTGTATTTTAATTCATTCCCCCCTGTGCACATGCATTCTGATGCATTTTTACCAGTACATCTTGCTTTTTCTCCATGCATTCCACATGTCAGGGTGGTGGTAGCTCATCCTTTTTACCCTGGTGCATTGCTGGGTCACACCCTGAGTCAGCTCTGGGAGGAGCCCCCCAGCAGCTCCAGAGGGACACTTTGAACCCAATGAATTTGGGACCAAGCTCCATCCCAGCTCCACTCTGCTGGGTGCTGGGGCAACATCATCAGCACCATTCTGGGATTTAGGGGACATCCCAGGCCAGACAGTTAAATTTTGAGGTGGCCACAGAGACCACCTCTGCCTAGACCTGTAGGATGGATCGTGGTGGTCACTGTGGCCAGGTCCTGCCCTGCAGCAGCACAAGGAAGAGAATGTTAACACAGAGGTTTGCACATCTCCATTCCCAAACTCCATCCAGGCAGCTTGGCTGGGACACATGGGAGGAGCAGGTGGCCAAGAGAGGCTCTGCTGGCCATGCTTCACCTCAGCCACCACCCCTGAGAGTGCTCAGTCCCACTGTGGGTCAAATGCTCATCCTGAAAAATCAAGAATAGCTATTTACTGCTCCCTCCTCTCTCTGCACTGTTAAGCATTTGGGCTGACAGAGTATGTTCAGCCTTAGGAAGAGAAGCATCTTTATTAGTTTGTGGCAACATTTTTCCTTCAACTTCCATTCACCAGGTTTTGTGTGCCTTTAGATGGTGTTTTATTATGATTTTTAGATGTTAACATAAATCCTGTTTTTCAGCATTATAGCTTCACTGATTTTATTTCATTAATTCTTATCTTTGCTCCTGTGGATTTTATTAATTTCTATCAGTATATAATTAGATTTTTAAGAGCCATCATTAAGTTTCTAGCATTTGAAATAGTCCTGAGAGAGTTGCCCTGTAAATGTGACTGTCTTCAAGCACTTTTTCCCCTTAATAAGGAGTGCTGTAAGATCTTTTGTTTTATTCATGAAATGTCACATTGTCTAATATCACAGCACTACATCACATAACACATTCAGCTCTGTAGTAGTAAATCCCTTTATGTTTCTACATCAGATTGCAATTTGCAATATTAATGCTGCAAGTAATGTACAGTGGCAACTGAAACTTTCAAAAGAACATACAATTTCCATTCCAGACACCTACTATCATTCCCAGTAATGGGAATCCAGTCTGAATGTATGTCTCCAGCAGACTTAACAGCACAACTGTCAAAGCACCAGTGGTACTTGTGAAACCACAGCTATGAAGGTAATCTGTGAGCAGTGAAACATTTCCAGGAACTTTGACTTTTCCTTTCCAGATCTTCACTTCTTGTTATTTCTCCAAAGTACATAATAACAACAGCAATCATAATTATAACAACAGTAATGGTCAATGGCAGAGTAACTGTGAAGTGTCTTGCAGTAATGCAGCAGTGCCCAACTCCTTTCTGTACGTGGCACAGCAACTCATCCTGTCTAAAAACACCAAAGATTTGATGACTGAACCATGGATGCCATCAAAAGGCAATTTTGATTTTAGCTCTTGAAGGTCTCAGAGGTTTTCCCACTTCTTTCTGTGACACCACATTGCCTTCCCACCAAGTGACCCATCCACTGTACCCTTGGTAGAAATCCCTGCCTTTGGGGTTTCAAATCAGGCTTATCAGTCTCCTTTTACCTCACCAGAAATAGCACAGGCATCTGCATATAAGCTGCCTCAGCATAGAAACAAACCAAGTACCTAGCCCAAAGTCCAAGGATTTAGCCCATAAATCTCAAGGCTTTGATTAATTCCTTTCCTCTGATTCTTTTTTTCCTTCGCAGATGTTAACATTTTCCAAGCAGTTACATGTTACCTTGGTGAAGTGCTAAGAAAATAGAAACCATGTCTGCAATGACATAAAGGATAAAGTAGAATAGCAGACACTGGTTTAATGCAGCAGTCAAGATTAGATAAGGAGCATATGCCCAAGGCTGGATCTGAGAAATTAGCAGGAATGCAAAAGACATCTTTAGCACGTGTTTCTGATATAAAGTCACTTTCACTCAGAGGGGAATCTGTTGGGTGCTAATACTGATATTTTCTTCTCTGATTCATCAGGTGAAAACATATTGGAAGAGGCAGGGTAATAGCATTTCACCAGCAGCACAGATCTCTTCTTGCTAGAAATAGATTTATTGTGCCTTCTCAGTCAAAACTGATAGCATCCAGCATCTTCCCATTTACCTCTCGCTGCTCCTGTCATCTGGCATTTTTCTATAAACAGACAATGATTTAAGATTTCAGCAGAAATTAAATCATTTTGCCTGGTAGAGAATGGTAAGCTTTGAGGCTATGCAATCTTGATTATACAGATTTAACATGAAAATACACATACAGCTAAAACCTGCTTCCTTTTTTCTCCAAAAATTTAGCAATTCAGGAGCACAGTTGTTTTCATAATCCATTATCACAATAATGGTGATCAGGAAAAGACATATTAGCCACGCTTAAATTATTTATTTGGAAAAGTATGCTTTAATATGGAAGTCCTATAATCAAATTTGGGAACACATAAATAAATAAAGGTTTTCATGTTACACTCTGTAGCTGATGTATGGTGGTATAGATGTACCTGATAGTTCAGAGAAATCTGGGACTCTTATGGGGACCAGCAATCCCAGTTGCACTCAAATAAAAAATTTTCACTAGAAATCTGATGGGTTTGCCAGTGGAAATGAGATAAGGTTTATTTCCATTTTTGAGGGGCTGTACAGAAGGGATGGGGGCTGTTCCTAACACGCTGTGGATGCTCTGGATGCAGCAGCAGGGACTGCTCTGTCCTCCTGACTCAGCCTGGGGAGGAGCCCCAGCCTCCCTCCGTGGGAGTCTGGCAAGATGAGCTGTCTATTTTAGGGACTCAAATTAAAGCTAAACAGGAGAGAATACTCCTACAGACACAAAGATTTCTTGCAAAAGAGTGGCTGAACAACTGGACCATTTCTGCAATTATTTCTGCTTATTTTTCAGTCAGATCTTGCAGAGCCTCAGTTGTTTTGCAGTGGTTAAACAAATACATGAGAAATCCATCCCACCTGGTCAGCCCTGAGCACTGCTCTCAGACCACTCCTATCTCTAAATTCCCAGTTTTATGTCCATATTATTCTTTTATGCAAGAATTAAATCCCATAGTACACCGATTTCCACAAGTCAGTCATTAACCTCAAACATCTGATGCTCACCTGATGCTGCTTCCAAAATTATCAAAATCTCAGGGATGAAATACAAGACTTCTCTCTTCTCCCTTCCCACTGAAGGGCATCACAATCCATATTTATAAGTTTGTATACTCCCACACAGCCAGGGCAAATGTGGTGCTGCACTGGTGTGTGTGTATCTCATAAAAGAAATTCTTTTGCCAAAGAAGCCCCACAAATTATAGCCTGAGGCATAAAAAAGAAAGATCTAGATCCCAACTCAGATTTAGATGTGAACACACTGTGATCAAAGATCTTGGAACTAAAGATGATTACACCCTGCTGCAACCATCATTGCTGCTTTAAAAATAAACCAAGCTGGTTAGAATCTTTTCACTGAAAGCATTTCCAAACTAAAAATGGGAGCTGGATCCAATACAATTTTGGGAAAATTGTGGGGGTTTAATATTAAAAAATATATTAGAAATCTGCAGATTTTTGTATTAATGACATTTTCACTTGAAGCAGAGATAATGTTGACATTTGGTTACCTTTAGAAATCACCCACAAACATTTCAAGTGAAAAAATATGTAAGCAGAAAAGGTTCAGTTAACAATTTCAGAAGGAAAAGAGCACAGCCTAAAAAAATAGAAAAAAGAGATTGGAGAAAAATAAGCTTCAAAATTAACAATTATAGCATTATCTTTTATTTATAAAAGCAGAGGTTTTAAATAGGCATCAGCCTGTAAATGTGGGAGCCCATCATGTTGTCACCTGTACGACTGTAGGTCCATCATTGGTGACACTGTCTGGTGACACACTGGGGCTCTCAACTGTGAATGTCTCACCAACGAGTTAAGGAAATTATTCCTGTCATGCACAATACCTGCATTTTATAAATTACATGGATGAAAATTGAAATTCCTGATTGTTCTAAGCTCAAAATTACTGGGATAAATTTAGCAACTCTTCAGATTTTCAGGGTTCCTATGCCATCAATCCCTCTCTCTCCTCCTGTTATTACCACATTAAGTTAATAAGACCATAGCCAGGAGAACCATCACAAACAGAGTCAGCTGCTAAGTAATATAAATAATTTATTTCAGTTCTGAGATTAATCAATATATGACCTAATTTCTCTAACTCTATTTTCCTCTATGTGCAGAAACTGCAGGGAATCTCAATGGCCACTTCAAAATCCTATTTAAAAATTGAACACTAGAGATCATATTTTCCAAACCTGCCCAGTCTGTCTCTCCTAATTAATGATGTGGTGCACTAAAATAGATTGCTGTGTACTCTGCAGAGTGTTGCTTGAAGTTTGACTTGTATGAGTGCCATTGGCTTTCACAGCTGTTGCCATGAAAACTCCAAATCATTGTTAAAAAAAAAAAATAGATGCCTGTGCAGCAGGATAAAGGCAGAAATAGCAAGTAGCACACTGAGAAATGAATCTGCCTGAGTATGTGCACCAAAGGTTGCTCCCCCAAACTGGGCTCCAGCCAGCAAGAGAAGTGACAGTGATGAGGTTTTGTGCCATTTAATCCTCAGCCCTGAGCTCAGCAGCAGAATTAGCACCAGCACCTTTCAAATCAGTTCAGCAGAAAGGAGAGGGATGAGTCATTTTGCAGAAGTCAGAAACCGATCAGCTGAGAACACTTGTGATCACACCCCCTCTGTGGCCCTTCCATGGCCACCTCAGTGTCCCCAGGGGGAGGCCAGTGGCCCACAGCAGCCAGCAGCTTCCCCAGGAGCAACACATGACCACAGATTCTTTTTCTGGTGGATCTTTTCATAACTGAGCTCTGTCTAAAACCATCCAGCTGCAGAATCTTGGCAAGGGGGCTGCTCCAGAGCACAGGCACTAACTCAGCTGTCACGCTGGCCACGGGGCTTTTGCACAGTGTGGCATTTGCACTGATGGATGATGTACCCAAACACCGTGTCCATGAAATAAATGCATATGAATGAGTAAGCACATTTCATTCCCAAACAAAAATCATGCCTAGGAGGAGGAGAAATCAACAAGCACATTGGGGGAGAGAGGCCAGGGGAGGGAGCTTTTCTCATTAACTCTTTAGCTTCTAAGAAGCTGAAAGTAGTAATCACTTAGTGCACAGAGAGCTAAAGATCTCCATTGCCTCTTTCCTTCCCTTCCATACCAGCACCTAACAGTGCTGAGATTGCAAAATGTGTTGTGACTTCATGTAGGCAAGAATCACTGTGGTCAGTGCCCACAGGTTCTGGCACTTTCTGGCCTGTTGGTCACAGTTTTGGCTCCTGCCCCTGAGCCATCCTGTGCAGCATTGCACCTCTATCAGACCATGCATGATTTAATTCAGCTGATGCCTTAAGTAGTGACCCACACAGATGAGCAGGTGGTGAAACCTTGCCCATCCATAACACAGTCAGCAGATCCTCCAGATCCCTTGGGGTTTGTTCCACCAACACACTCACCCACCTGTGTGCCACAGCTTAGCCACCACTGCTTGGAAATCCTGGTGTGCTTTTTGCTTGGGTTACAAGGCACAGCTCCATGTACAGCCAATGCTTCTCTTTTCAGATTCAAATGCCTCAGAATGGTGAATTATCTCTTTCTGAAACAATCTGCCATAGTTACCTCAACACTGCTTATCCTTCTGATAGTGTTCCTGCAGACCACAAGCTTCCACAGCTATCCTACATTCCCAGGCCCTGCAGGCCACCTATCCTTTCCCTCCCCTATTTTCTGTGTTCCATTTCAATGGTTTCTTAGAGAGGGGCAAATTCTCTTCTGTCCATCAGCACATCATTTTCCTTTTCCCCATCCCTCTGGCTGTGGCAGAAAGGGGCACCAAGAGCAAAGTGAGCCCTGAGGCACGTCTGGCACAGGAGCAGCACTTTCTGCTGTGTGCTGTGCCCACAAAGCTCTCTCCATCCATCAGGTGGTCCAGGATCCATAACCTGAGAAACACTGACAGGGAGAAACAGGCTTCCTCTGTTCCACTCCAACACCATTTGGTGTTTTCTCTTACAGGCTGTTCTCTCCACCTCACTGCACAGAGAAAACACCCCAGAGTATCCTGTTCAGAGCCACTTCCTTGCCCTACATCCCAGTGGATGCAGCTTCTGAAAGGAAGCAGAGTCGGCAGGGATGGAGTACTTTTGGGAATCATTCCCAGCATATGGAGACTGCATTCTGCAGCAAGCAAGGGCAGTTCCCTCAGCAAGTGGAAAATGGGCTTCACCTCCCTGTGGTCTCCCTGTGGTTTGCTTCCCTAGTGATATTATTTTTGAACAGCAGGCAGGAGCTCTGTGCTTCTTGTTCTGTTTAGTAAATCCAATAACCAAACCTGGCCCACTTCTGGGTGGTCCTCCCAAAATACCCAAAACTCACGCCAAGGCCATGTGATATAATAATCATAAGAAATACAGGGATTGCTTTGACAGATACCTCAAAATCAATTTTTCAGGAAATGGGATGTTTCAACCAATGTGTCCATTCCATATGGATTTTTTCCCCCCTATTTCTTTTACTTATTCAGTGCCTTTGTCCTTCATTCCAGGAAAGCCAGAATTACCAGCCTGGAAAATGAAGATCATTGGTGCATGATGCTTGACTTGGTCTTAGGCTGGTTAGACTACACAAAATGCCTCCCAGGTTAAGGAATTCAGATCTGGATTTGCTGGGCAGCCCGACTGCTTTCATGACCAAGAAAAAGAAAGAGAGATGTAAAAAGCCAGCCATAAAAAGCCAGCCATGAAAACCCAAACGTAAGCATGGTTTCCTTTTATTTTCCTGAATACTTTGTGGGTACAGTCAGTGCTCGTGGGCTGCTCGGGGCAGGCAGGGATGCGGCGCACGGAGCTCTGCCCGGCTGCGGGGCTGTGCCAGGGCTTCCCCCGCGGGGCCCCTGTGCTGCTGCTTCCCAGTCAGCTCCAGCCCCATCCCGGTGTGTGAGCTCCAGCCCCATCCCTTTTCCTGTGCCTGAGCTCCAGCCCCATCCCGGTGTGTGAGCTCCAGCCCCATCCCTGTGCCTGAGCTCCAGCCCCATCCCTGTGTGTGAGCTCCAGCCCCATCCCTGTGCTCCATCCCCATCCCAGAGCCTGCTCTCCAGCCCCATCCCTGTGCCTGAGCTCCAGTCCTACTCCAGTGTCTGCTCTCCAGCCCCATCCCAGTTCCTGCTCTCCATCCCCATGCTGGTTCCAGCTCTCCAGCCCCATCCCAATTCCTGCTCTCCAGCCCTATCCCAGTTCCTGCTCTCCATCCCCATGCTGGTTCCTGCTCTCCAGCCCCATCCCAATTCCTGCTCTCCAGCCCTATCCCAGTTCCTGCTCTCCAGCCCCATGCTGGTTCCTGCTCTCCAGCCCCATCCCAGTTCCTGCCCTCCATTCCCATGCTGGTTCCTGCTCTCCAGCCCCATCCCAATTCCTGCTCTCCAGCCCTATCCCAGTTCCTGCTCTCCAGCCCCATTCCTGGTTCCTGCTCTCCAGCCCCATCCCAATTCCTGCTCTCCAGCCTCATCCCAATTCCTGCTCTCCAGCCCCATCCCAGTTCCTGCTCTCCATCCCCATCCTGGTTCCTGCTCTCCAGCCCCATCCCAATTCCTGCTCTCCAGCCCTATCCCAGTTCCTGCTCTCCAGCCCCATTCCTGGTTCCTGCTCTCCAGCCCCATCCCAATTCCTGCTCTCCAGCCTCATCCCAATTCCTGCTCTCCAGCCCCATCCCAGTTCCTGCTCTCCAGCCCCATCCCAATTCCTGCTCTCCAGCCCTATCCCAGTTCCTGCTCTCCAGCCCCATTCCTGGTTCCTGCTCTCCAGCCCCATCCCAATTCCTGCTCTCCAGCCTCATCCCAATTCCTGCTCTCCAGCCCCATCCCAATTCCTGCTCTCCAGCCCCATCCCAGTTCCTGCTCTCCATCCCCATCCTGGTTCCTGCTCTCCAGCTCGGGCCCCATCACCCCATCTGTCCCAGCCCCATCCCTGCCCTCCTGCCTCTGCAGCTGCCTCTGGAACTGATCATCCCCCAGTGCTGTGAGGTGAGTTAAGGGAAACCAAAACAATCCCAGTCCCTTCTGAGCTGAGCTGTGGAGCAGAGGCTGCTCACAAACTCTCTGTGCTGCCTGGTCCCCTGCAGAAGGGTCAGATCACCAGCCAGCTCATCTCCCTGCAAGCTGGGGATGTCCCCAAAAGTGCTTAACTCTGAGGGAAAATAAACATTATATTGCATCACTTACAAACTCCTTCCCAGCTACCAGCTATTAATGATGTTGTAACAGTTTTTCATTCACAGCTTTTTGATAGTGTGTTGTATACACAGAGTCTTTTCTGGGAGAATGGGAACCCATGCCTCTTCAGATGGGGAGGAAAGGCTGGCCAGAGACACTGTAGTAAATTCCTCTTCTGATTGCAATCAAATGAAAAATTATTTGGAGCAGAAAGTCTATTCCTTCTAAAGGGCCTGATCCAAATCACATTATGTCAGAAAAAATTCTTTATTTTCTTCATATGCCTGTGTACCTAATTGGATGTCTATGCTTTTATTTGTCACTGCCCTGATTTAATTAATTGCCAAAGAATTAAAAATACTGGTTTAATTCATACTAACATAAATATCCATCATTCCTGTCTCTTTTCATAAACACAGGCCCTAATTCAAATACCATAATTTTGCACTGCAAACCTAGCCAAAAAGGTGATAAAGGAGAATTTCATGATCTGTATGTTGGCTGACACAGAAACAGCAGTGCACAGGATCAAAGCAGAGCAGTGTGATTGATTTATTCCCAGCTGCTGCAATTTTTGTGAAATGTGTCTCAAGACATGGGATCCCATGAAGGGAGCAATTGGTGCCAGGAAGAAACAGTCAACATTGCAGGAGCTACACATCCTTCCACTGCTCCTGGCACAGACATCCATGTGGATACACAATCACTGGATGCCCTGTCCTCTCCTCCTGACCTGGGAACCCAGCTGTTAAACTGTGCTTCCTGAGAAGCTCAGGGTTCAACAGGCACACCCTGACCCCACAAACCTTCCTCCCACTGTCACCTGGCACTTCACAGTCCTGCTGCCCTTTCTTTGCCACATTAGATTCTCACAGAGCTGCCCCTGCTCTCCCAGCATGTAAATAATGTAAAAGAGACTGATCTGGTACTCAGTCACTGAGGGAAGTGGGTTTATGGTTAATGGGCCAGGTGGGACTCAGGAGATGTGACTTCAGTTCCCAATGCTGCCACACACCTCCTGCACAACCCCAGCTCCCCACACAGCCTTGTCACATTCCCCCAAGCCCAAAGGAGAGGATCAGAGCAACAAGCACGATTTCAAACAAGCCCAGGGTGCCAAATGCCCTGGCACAGGGGACACCAACACACCACATAGCCCCGTGCAAGCAGGGTCACAGCCTGAGCAGAGACACTGCAGTCCCTCACTGCCGCTCCCCAGAATTCCCAACTGCAGGATTTAGTGTCTGTTCCCTTGCACTGCCTCGGACTGAGCTGCAGGGAAGCCAAGGACAAACTGAGATGGAGAGAGCATGGGCGTGAGGACAGAGCAGGGCTTGTGCAACTGCACAGGCAAAAGGTCAAAGCTTTTATTAAAAAAACCTGTAAACAATTAAAGTTGCCATGAATATGGGAGGTATGAGTGCAGCATTAATATTTAGGGCAGTGGAGGAAGGAAGACAGAGAGATGAAAGCTGAACACCTTTTTGAACCTCAGCCAAAGCTTTATCAACCATATAAATAAGAGAACATATCCTGCTCAGTGAGACACATATTCAGCCTGTTTCATTACGTTCTGTTCTGTCCTCAGTCATGATGGATCCTGCTGAGACTCGTGTTTAACAGTTCCTTCCTGGAGTGGCTCGAGCAACAACAAGAAAAAAAATATTGTGAAAGTCACACCCCATTGAAATTGCATCCTAAAGGGACCTGGTGAGCACGGTAATTACCAGGATGAGTGTGAGCACCAGGGCCACGCTTGGCTCAGAGGCTGCTGGATGTGTTAAAATTAAAAAGGACTTTAAGCAGATGCAAGGAAAGTGGAAATTAGGGACCAAAGTGTAGGCTCAAGAGCGATTCATCATTCCTGATAAGGAGCCATTAGGCTGGACTGTGATGGGAGCAGAACCCGGGGAAGTGGCAATTTTAAGCTTACAAATGCAGAGTAATCCCCCTGTTTTCAGATAATGGAAAACTGCATTAACCTTGTGATGTTTCCCTGGTGGCTCCAGCATATCCCCCCTCTTACCAGCCTCTGTGCTACTTTTTTTTGCACCCTCTGATTTGCACAGGTTCTGATTTCCATCCTCCATGGCCAATCCCAAAAGGTTTGGTGGGCGAGATCAGAATCCAGCCCCGTGTTATTTCAGCCGGAATAAGATTTCTGGCTTGTTTTAGCCATCAGGATAGCCTTGACATGCTTTGACTTGCTTGCACCAAAAATGTAAACAGCAGCCCTAAGTAGAACAATTAACATTGTGTCTCTGCAGATGTTTGTTTCCCTTGAAGGAGCTTGGAATTTGAGTGGGGAAAAGCAGGGTAGGCAGCGAACAGAGGCTAATGCAGTCTGGGGCAAACTTCCCAACTGGAGTTTTATAAACAGCTCAAGCTGCTTCCCTTTCTATCAGTGATGTCACTGCTAACCTTAGTTTGGGCTGCAGCATTGCTATCCATCATCTGCCAGCTGCTATTCCTTCCCCACTGTATAGCAGGAATATGTGAGGGCAGTTGGAGACCTGAAGAGTTTCATGTGAGTGGAAGCCAGTAAGCTCCAGATTCCCTGGATTTTTCATACAAATTATCTCACCCAAGTCTGCAGATAATGCTGTCTAACAGTTGTAGGTTATAATTTCCAAACAGGGAGATAACCTTCATCATGAAGCAAAAGCAAAAATGCCATTAGCAGATAGAGAGGTGATTTAACTCAACCTAGCCATTTGCTCACAAGTCTGAATTTATGTCACCAGTTGTGATGAAATGAGTGTTTTCTTAGATAGATATGGACGACTAACACAGCGCAGAACTCAGCAATCTTCAAAGGATTCTGAGTTTTAAATTCCCTGGCTAAAGTCAAACATTTGTCTTTCTTATCACTTTCACTCAAAGGATGTGTTTTTGCAATATTACATCAGGTTCATTTGCCAACAGAAGAGGCCAAAAGGTGATGTCCAAGAGATGAATGCTGCCTTCACTTACACGACAGTAACCCATCAGCTGCACTGGAATTACTCTGGGATTCCAGTGAAAGACTTGACAGCAGGACCATAACACCCTGCTAGAACATTTCTTATATCACCATTGCAAGAGCTCCATAAATCCAGCACTTTCCAGCTGAGACATTTCAGAGGAGAGCTCAAAGTTGAGGTGATCAAACAGCCAGCAAAGAGGTGACCAAACAATGAACAGCAGTAGGACACTTGCCTTCCTTCCCCTGCCAAAAAATCCTGTTAGGTCAGAGTAATACTAAATGCAGAGTTATTCTATGTCTAAACCTATTTTCTCTGCAATTATACCCCTTTGCAGCATGAGGCTTTGTGAGCAGGACATATTCTTTAACAGGTCACTTGCATTTTCTCTTTCTCCTCTCAAATGCCAGCACCTTGGCTGCTCTTGTATCCTCCTTTAAACTGTTTCTGAGCCAATCCTATATGATTCCTTGCAGTGCTGCTCTCATCCCTTGACAGGCCATGAAAATCAAAGCAGATTTCATTTGCTTTGGAAGCAGATGTCTTGTGAAAAAGCTTCTGTCTATTCAGCAGCATGGCAGATTCATTCCTCCAACAGTCAAAAGGCTTTAATTTAGTGAGGTCACACAGTCAGAAATCGGCCAATTGAATACTCACCAGAGAACCTCTGCATAAGCCTGATGTGATTTCACAGGACAGAGAAGTACCTGCAGCATCAGGTCGAATATTAGAGCATCTCTCATTTCTCATACACAGCAAGGTGGTCTCACTGCTGAACATTGTTATTATTACATGCAGCAAATGCTGCTGCATCTGTTTGACTTTCCTGCAGCCTCCCATGGGGCTCACAGCAAAGGCAAATGAAGAGAGCAGAGAGGGATGGTGGGTCCAGACTGCCTCAGGCACGGGAAGGGCTGAAGGTGAGTGACTGCCTTGTGCAATACATGACTGCAAATCCTGCTCTGGTCGTTTGCCACTTTCCTACCAAGATAAACAAAACATGTCCCTACTCAGTCCGTGCAATTTTCCACAATGCCCTGAACTCTGCAGGTGACAGCCTGGGCGAGGGAACAGAGACAGCTCTGCACACACGCTGATGGGATTGCAATACACGATGTGACAGGTGGGGATATTTTTCAAAACTATCTCTGTACCAGAGGATTTGAAATGTTTCTTACCTGAGGCTACCTGCCAATAACTACTGCTATTCTTTGCAGCTGCAAACACCTTCAAAATAAAGGCAAAGTTCCAGCTCAGTGTGATGTTCAGACTCCAGCTCCAGCATTAAGGTATGTGAAGAATTCATTCAACCTACTCCTGCAACTTGTTGAACAAAGATGAGTTGTTTTCATGCCCATAGTTTCTGGACAGTTGTGTCAAATCTTTGGCTATACCTAACCAAAGACCCGCCTAAACCCAGATGCATCACTGGTGGGTAAGTTTAAGTCGTGCCAGTGTCTCCACAGTGACATTAAAGAAGGCAACACTCTGCTTCACAAGCAGCCAGCTTCGTGACTTGAGACAGAAGGATCAGCTGGGAATACCTGGGCAAGGATGACCAGAACGGCTTCTGCATGGAAGAAGCTGAAGGAAGGCACTCTAACAGTGAATTTAGCCATCACTAACACTTACCGAGTGCATCATTAGGAAAAAACCCAAAGGTGGCTGTAATGGCAGTCTCTGCACTCCCGGTCTTCAAAGCACTTCCCAAGGCAGTTTGAATTCCCACCCGGCGCTGGCACGTCGCAGTGACACTGGCAGCCACCGCGGGCAGGCGCTGTCAGCGCAGCCCCGCTCCCCACCCGGCAGCAGCAACGCGGCTGTAACTGGATCTGCCCCGCTCCCAGCTCCACTGCACAGCGGATATCTGCCCTGCACACAGCTACAGACCTGCTGAAACATTATCATACATGAAGGACTAATTAGGTGTGCTGGGCCATTAGCCATCTCTGAACATTGACTTATGAAAAACGTAATTAATGGCAGCTTTCATAAACAGACTGCAGAATGGAGAATTGAATTAAAAGGAAAACAGCTGTTGCTAATGGAAATGAGGGCCATTTCTTGATTAAAATATCTGCCTGTCTTTCCGTGGGAGTTTTTCCAGAGTGGTGGGATGGAAGAGTGTAACGAGATCTGGGAGCAGAGAATCTGCAAAGCTTCCTGCTGAAGAAAGTACAAGTTCTCTGGCTGGTGAGTCACAATGTTTTCCTTTTGCAGATTGGAGCAGGGAAAGAACTATACAATTGCCTTGTTCATCTTGCTGCCAGTCTGAACAGCTTTATAAACCTTGAGGATCAACCCTGACATGTAGGAATCCAGCTCAGCTTTAACATAATGAGATATTTCATTTTACATGAACCCATATATATAGGAGGGTCTAGAATTCAAAAGCTACTTGCTAAGGCCCTACATATAGTAGCAATGAGCACTGAATCCAGGAGGCATCTCCACAAATCCCACTTAAGCATATCTATTGATTCTGACACCAAACTGCAACAGGAATAGACAGCTGAGAACATCCATCAAAGAGAGACTTCCACCCAGAGACAGCCACTAGGGACTCAGTAAAAGTTAGGTGACATGAGTGAAAGAGTCTGAATGATGGAAAATGTCAGAATCAAGATTTTTTTTCAGGTCATGAGGCCTTTCCTTCATGCTGTGATAACTCTGATTCCCTCCGACAAGAAACACTGCAGGATAAACCCACAGAATGGAAGAGTTAGCATCCAGATTTTCATAGAGACTGAGCAACACAGCTTCATCTGCCTCCTGTGACAGAAATCACACAGCATTGGGCTGAAAGGCTCCTTTCTGAGTTTCTGAAGCCATTTACTTCCACATTCACTTCATTTAGCATAAAAGTTTTCATGGTGCTCCCAAGTGCCACTGGGACCTGCGTGCCAGTGGATGCAACCTTCTCAGTTTTACCTTGTGTGTTTGAGTGTGTCCTCTCCAAGGCTCAAGGATGCTTCAGTGTCTCTTCATATAAAGTCTTGAATGATGGGGTTGATTCCCAGGGAGGCCACGTGCTGCAGATGAATTTTGGTGCTTCACTGTTGAGGTGTCTCTGTAGATCCACACCCCACTGCACCTGGGGCAGGAGAGCTCTGCTCCGCTGCTCCAACTCCATCAGTCTTGCTCTGCCTTGCTCAAAATGATAGATCTTTTCCATCAGTGATGCCTGAGAGCTAAGCCCTGGAAATCCCAAGCCCCACAGAGCCTGCTGACAAGGAAATCCACGCTCCATCCCACCTGTGCCCTGAGGAATGGAGGCACATGAAAGGCTGCGTTCAGGCAGCATTATCAGATTCAAAGTGGAAACTAAAGAGAGAGAAAGGCCTGAAAGATGAGCCAGAAGGGAATGCCTGTTGCTTTCACCTTTGATCCACGTGGTGCTTTGATGTGGTATTTCAGCCCTTCAGACGAGGTAACTTATCCCAGTCTGCAGCTCATGGCACCTCTGATGGATATAAATGAGGCAGCAAGCCGAGCTCCTGGGCTCTGCTCAGGCACTGCCAGTCACAGGCATAATTCAGTCCCAGCTCCCTTCCCATGTCCATTTTTTCTCTGCCTGCAGAGTCTAAAAGGAAATTCCCTCAAATAAATACAAAAGCGCTTGATGTTCATCTAATGGCATTTCAGGGAAAGGAAGCATGAAACCACACAAGTTATTCATCTCCATAAAATGGTTTTATCAGGACCCAGAACACAATTCCTTAGCCTGAGGAGGTCTGATCTTCTTTGTGAGATGTAAATGCATGACATTATGTGCAGAATGGGTGCTGCTTAAGAACCCAGATAGATACAGAGCAGGCATGTGGGAATGATCAGCATAAAATATTTCCTTTTAATGATGTGCACACTTCTGTTCCTCTGAGGGAGAACAGTATGTGCAGTGAATACTTCAGCACATTTTTCTAGTGATATGGAGGTCTTGATCTGCTGGTGAGGGCTCAGACTCAAGTATTATTTGTGTCACTCTCAGCCAAGGCTTACCTCCTCAAACCCTGTGCCCAGATTTTCCCAACAGCAAAATAGAGTTCACATCCATGTGCTCACCATTTGAACAATAACCTGACCTGGAAAAACAGGCTCCAAACTTCCTGGGGTTTGCTCCTCTCTGCAGTCAACACCAGAAATCTGTCCCAAAGAACAGAAAGAGAGGTATTAGTTTAAACAAGCACTCCTCAATGTGCACATGAAACAAATCCTGGGAAGGGAGCAAAGCTGGAGCTGTTCTTACTTGCTACCTTCTGTACAGGCTTTAATTGCACATTATTCATTAATCCTTTGCTCTTCTGAGCAAACAGATCTGTTTCAAGACACTTGTATTACATAAAAATCCAGAAACACTTCAGGATGAGTGTGTATGTGCACATTCACCCAAGGGAGCACTGCTGGTCCTCATTTCCCTGTGCCAGCGCTGTGCTAGAACTGACAGAAATTAGGACTCATTGTGTGGCTTTGTTGGGCTGGTTTTGACATCAGTTTTACAAAATCCACATGGGAACCCCAAGGTAATTGCCTGGAACACTCTCAGGAGTGGCACTTGGAGGGAGATGGGTGGGTATCTGCAGGACTGCTTGGAGTACATTTCACTGAGGAGATTCCTCCTCTCACCCCCCAGCATTTCGTGCCTGCTGTCAACCCCCTGTGTTTGCTCTGCTGTCAGACCACATGAAGATTAAATATGGAGTTCTGGCTCTACAACTGCACTGACCACTGTGAATGGTTTCATGATCATTAATGGACAGCATCATTCTCTCCCTGGGCCATGAAAACAGGAAAAGACTAACAACTGTGCTGCAGGACAGGGCAAATTCTCCTTGTGCAGTGGTTTGATCTCTGTAACACAGCTGCCATCATGCTTAAAATGGGAGAAAAGTTAACCAGAAACAGAAATCAGGGAGAGAAAGGTGAAGAAGAAAATGTAGGGAGCACAGAAATGTGTTCATGGGTCCCTGTCACTCAGACTGCACGTTCAGGAGAATCAAACACAACTCAACAGTTGTGCCTGACAATAAAACTCTGTTGTCTTCAGCAGCTCTGTTGATTTCAATTCCATAGGAGTGAATCCTGGTCCCACAGGGAGGAGAATGGGGTAACTGGTGCAGCAGGGAGACCTTTTGAGCTGGATCTGGAGCCAGACTAACAACTGGCCAAAGCCATTTCTGATAGAACAGTGCCAAAACCAGCTCAGCATTCTTCACCTCCCCTGAGCTCCGGCAGGGACAGACCTGGCTGGGCTGTCTCAGCCTGGATAACCCAGCTGTGGCAGGGCCAAGCCCAGAAAACCCTTCAGCCTGGTGGGCACTTGCCAACCTGACACGTCTGAGTTCGTGACCTGCAGCTGGTGCTGGCCCCGGGTCCCATTTTCCCTCCACATCCCAAGAAAAGCGGATCAGGCCTCACCACAGCGCCTGGGAGACCGCGGGCAGGAAGGGATCAAATTTTCCAGTTTTGCCTCAAGTGTGTCACCACATCAGCACACAACTGCTTTGCCTCATGCCAGTGTGTTGTGTCACACCTCATATTTCACACGACAGATCACAGCCCAAGGATGGGAGTCCCTTCCCTTGCCCGCAGGCTGGTATTTATGGAGATAGCAATTACCAGGAAGCTGGGATTTAGGGCACGCAAGGGCTGGTGGTGGCACAGAGCCCTTGCTACTGGTGGGTGGGATTGCTTTACCTCTCCCTGAACTCCAGCCAGGCCACTCAGCACATCTCCAGCCACAAGAAGTTTCCAGCTGTTTTGGTTTGAAGCACCAGAGGAGGGGGAGAAGCGGGGGAGGCTCTATCAGCTCTTCCCAGGGAATGTGGTTCAGCTCCTCGCACCTCATCTTTGGTCAGGAAACTGAGATGGGGATAGGCAAAGCTGCTGAGCCTACTTAGACAGAATACCTCAAGAAAACATGCAGAGCCAAATTATGTCTCTCTGACTTCTCCCAGCCCAACACCTTCCACATTGCTGCAGGGAAGGCAGGGCAGCACTGGGACCTTTTCCTTGGCCCCTGCTCTGGAACAGCTCCTGGGCTCTCACACATTCTCCTTCTCAATGGTGGGGAAAGCCACTGCTGTGAGCTGGGACACTGAAGCACCAAGAATAGCAAATCAGGCAGATCCCAGATTCCACAATCCTTGTGCCCAGTGCTTCCTGTGCTGAGTGATTCTGACAGCCTCTTCTATGGATTTTAAGAGGGACACAGTGGAGAGAAGCCAGGGTGAAAATTGCCATGCAAGGAAAATGAGGTGGCTGTGTCAGAGTAACTGGCACAGACTGGATCCAGCCCTCCCTTGGGTGCAACAATTCAGCCACGGGTCTCTGGTTTTTCCCTGCAACTCAGCTCAGGGTTTCAAGAACCCTGAGCCCTCTGTGGTCAATGGTGGATGTGCTCCAAGCACGGGAAGATGTGGCCGCCCCCAAAAAGCTCAGCCAACAGGCCCTGGACTACCTTTCCCAACAGAGATACAACAAGGGCAGCACAGCACAGAGATGGGGCTACACACCCCAGAGAGCACAGAGCCTCCCAGAGCAGCCTACACACAAGGCAAGGAGGTGTGAGGTCAAAATAACCCTCTGCCCACTCTGCCCACCGCTGGCCTCACTCACATCCTGACATCATTCACATCCTGACCCTCTCCCAGCAATGGGGATGACTGGGGAGTTCAGGGTCATTGAAGGAGGCATTCAC
Source organism: Oenanthe melanoleuca (assembly GCF_029582105.1). Taxonomy (NCBI): domain Eukaryota; kingdom Metazoa; phylum Chordata; class Aves; order Passeriformes; family Muscicapidae; genus Oenanthe; species Oenanthe melanoleuca. Next base: position 3,226,463 of record NC_079353.1, read on the forward strand.
TGTCACTGCAGAGCAGCTGGAGCCCACAAACAACAGCTGAGGGGTCCTGGCCTAAAGCCAGGCGTGGGGACATCAGTGGGAGGTGAGCTAGAGGAGTCTGGGCTGCGTGAGTCATCCAAGATCAGGCATCCATGACTCCAGAGGGATGAAATGAGGGTAGCTTGGAGAAAAACAATTGTTGTGTTTAAATCCAGCAGGCAGCAAAACACCACCCAGCCCTCACTCAATCCCCCATGGTGGGATGGGGAAGATAACTGGCAAAAAAGCAAAACCCATGGGTCGAGACAAAGACAGTTTACTAGGACAAAAAAGGAAGGGAAAAATAATAATGATGATAGAAGAATACACAAAACAAGTGATGCACAAAGCAATTGCTCACCTCTCACTGAGCGATGTCCAGTCAGTTCCCAAGCAGCACTCACCACCCCCTGGCCAACTCTCCCCATTTTTTTGTCCAGCACGCTGCCACATGGTCTGGAATATCCCTTTGGTCTATGGGATCAGCTGTCCTGGCTGTGTCCCCTCTCAGTCTTATTTGCCCCCCCTCCAGCCTCCCTGCCTGAGAGGAAAAGTCCTTGGCCACTGCTCAGCAATAACTAAAACATCAAACACCAACTATTCTCATCCCAAATCCAAAACACAGCACTGTACCAGCTACTAGGCAGAAAAAAAAATAACCTTTTTCCAGCTGAAACCAGGATGTCAAATCAGCATCACAATCCCTTGCCTCAGTTTCTTCAAACTGGGGACAACAGGATATGTTCCAACAAGGCTCTGGGGAGTGGAAGTTCTCAGATGATGGAGACACTGTAATTCTTTTATCTGGGCAAGAGGAAGAGGAAGAAATAAAAACAGTTCGTTTCTTGGAGCTGCTGTTCTGATGTTCCTTGCAATCCCTCTGTTTTCATTTCAGATGTATGGTCTGCTCTGGGTTTTCTGGTCTTTTTCCCCACTGTGATGTTTTTATGGCAGAAAGGGGTTTTCATCATCTCCCCATGGCCATTCTCAGCAGCCACTCTTGCCCCCCTCCCTACTTTGCTCCCCTTGGTCTAATAAACTTTCTTTGCTTGGTCCAGTTTCCTTCCTTGCACATCATCTCTTACATCATCTCTGTACTTATCTCAGGTTCTATCATTTCCTATTCCCAAGCACCCCTGAGAATAGCAATAAACACCACGTACAGCACTATCTTGGCATAACACACCAGCTGCAGGCAGCAGTTCTAAGTGACAGAAAACCAGCCTGGAAACCTAAGATTTCTTCACCACAGGACAGCCACTTGGTAATAACTGGGCACCACTTCATTAAGAAGATCAATATTTACAGTTCCTCACCCTACAGGAAGATCTAAGCCAAAAAAAAAAAGTGAAGATTTGTGAAGTAGGACCCCACTCTTACGTGCCCTCTGCTGCTCCCAGCTGGCATTGAAATTCCCTCATTTCAGAATGATTTATGGCTAAATGCTATCATTATAAAGCAGAACCAGACTACCTCTGTGCAAGATAACACTCATTAGGCAGACTTTCTGACTAGATTTTTTTTGCTGTTTCATTGATTATTTTTACATTGTAATGTGCAAAAACCTATTCATGTCTTTATTAGCCTGACTTGTTTCCTACGTTTATGGAAAAGATCTTTCTTTGATAACAGTTGTTATTGCTGGAATGAATGTCAGACCATGATCTACTATAATATATCCTTCTGAATTGCCTTCTCTAATTTTGTTAGTTAAAAAAAAAATCACCTAATTCAAAGAGATAAAACCTTCTGGAAGTGGAACATTGCCACTAATTAGGATAACAAGAACATAGGTATGAGTTGCTGGGGTTACAGGAGTCTAAGCTTCTTTTCTAACACAAGAAGAGGCATATTTTTCTGGAACAGTCTTTCTTCTGTTACTGAAGTTCTGCTGCTTTGAGAGAAATTATTGACATTAATCTCTTTATCCATGATTCCCTTAGGAAAAATGCTGACCAGGATTCAGCAGCTCCAGATTCAGGTTCTGGGTTTGCTATAAATACCCTGTACGACCTTGAGCAAGCCACTGTTGTTTTGTGACTTAGTTTTTCCATCTGTAAAATGGCAGGAATGATGAATCCTGTGTTTTATTGCCAGCTCTTACATTATACATATCTGCAGGAGAGCTGCTCACTGAATCTCCTCATGCCTTGGCACCTCATCTCTGAAAAGGGAATAATAATACTTCTCTTGTCTACTTATTTTGACTACACTTTGTTCATGTTTGGATGTACTTGAAGTACTGCGGGAGTTTGCCCCAGGATGCAAACAACACATTTCTCTTCTCTCTTACTGCAGGCACAGTTCTGTTTGACCCTTGAATGTCTGCTGTGTTGTCTGTGGTGGTTTGACCTCCCAGGGAAAGCTGCTGTGTCAGAGGCTGAACTGACTGACTTGCACTGAAGCACAAGGGAAGCACTCACAGTGTGCTGTGGTAGATAAATTGCAGGGTAACATCATCACTATGGCCAGTAGCAAACATTCAGAGGACAGAACATCTTGAATTCACACCATCTCTGCACATCAGCATCCAATTACTGCCATACCTCCAGCCCCACAACTTCTGCTCAGCTAAGAACCACATCCATGATGCTAGGAGTCCCATCTGGACCTAAAATTATACACACCTTACAAGGAAGAGACCACTAACACATTTTTATATTTGATAGCTCAATTTAAAACCAGAATATCCTCACATGACTACTGGAGAGAGAATTAGGGTAAGCAGAGATATAAATGTCTACAATGAGCAACCTTTTATCTTTGCTGCAGAGGTGACCTACACTGTGGTGACACAGAAGATTTAATATAGTGTCCAGCTGAGGGGAGGAATTTTGCACAATATTAGATGACAGAGTTGTTCCATTGTTTAAGTACCACAGGCATTATTAGTCTGTCACGAGACTGGGGTACAAACTCACAGACTGTGCCTCACATCTGCCTTTGAACAAGGTTGCCTGTGTAATTATGTATGTGAAGTATGTCTGCCTGTAAACACCAAATCCATGCAGCTGAATTTTGATTAAAAAATTCCTCCCAGCCCTCCAAGCAGACACATCAGTCTTCACTGCCTACCCAGCTTAAAGTAAGACCTGATTCCACCTGGATTGATTGCATTTCAGTGGTAGGGGAGGAGTGCAGACACATTTGCAGGATCCATTCTACCATTTTTCAGTGTGCAAAAGAGCAGCTGAACTCAAGGCAACACTTGACATTGAGCAAAAAAGAAGAGAGCTCCTTTAGAAATGTGCATTTCTTCCTCTTTATTATCTAAACATTCATTATTTAGTGTCTGCATGACCAAAGTATTATTCTTTTTCAGATATTTTTCTGGAATTTGCTAGATTCCACAATCTGCTGTTAAAATGCTGGTACAGTTAGATCAATATGAAAAGCCAGATTGTTCAACAGTAGTTTTCCAGGCAGAGTTACAGAATGTCAGCTGTTTGAACCCAAAGAAAATAACATTTCTCCTCTGTTTATGTTTCCAGTGGGTACATTCAGATTATAGCTCATCAAAATGAAGACATTATGGGCAACTATGTCTCATTTTCTTATAAGGAAGCTGGAATACCAAGAGCTGGTTGAGAAACCAAGGGACTGAATTTTAAAAGCAGCACAGGCAGCTCTTGTTCCCATCTCCCTGCCTTGCAGCACCATCTACAGAGATGCTGTCAGAATCACACCCATGGCAAACCTCGGGAAGCTCCAGTTCCCTGAACAAACAAACCCTGGCTCAGGGTTACCCTGCTCAGGAAACTGCAGATGTGACAGCCCTGAAACCTAAAATCCTTCTGCAGCAAGATAAAGGCAAGAATGTGATCAATTTTCCCAGGAGCCACTCAATTCCTGTGCAGAGAATGCACCTCTAGCAATGACAGAGATAACCCAGACACTTTGCTGATTTTTTCTCTGGAAACTTTCCTGCAGAAGAACTTCTCTGGCAGAGAAGTGTTCCATCTGCAAAAGGATGGTGGGATTTTTCAGGGCAAAATGCACTTCATGGTCCATTAATCCTGAATTTGGCACAAGCTGATTGCTCAGGCTTCAAAAGAGTGCAATATTTCACCTCCTCCGTGTATCTACTCAATTACACAAGATAAAACATCGTGGGGATTGACCTTCATCTGATCACTGGAGCATAAGGTCTGCTTGCCCTTCACATAGCCTGGGTACCCAAACAGCGATACAAGGGCAGGACCACAATGGAGGAGTTTTTAAACACAAGCAAAGGAGTTAAAAACTGGAGTTTGAAATATGTGTCTGATTAACTTGCCATTTAAAAATAAAAGGAAAAAAAAAAAAGTATGCTTATCTATTCACCTCAAAATAGAATGTTCTTCTGAATATGGAGTGGTTTTTTCCACCAGAAGCCAGACCCAAATGCCACAGTAGTAACTGGAAAGTTCCCCACCAGGCCCTGGCTGTGGGAGGAGGTGGGTGCAGGAATGTACCAGTGCAGGCAGCATTGCTATCTCATGGCTCACTGGGAGCAGCAGGAGAGAACAGGCATTAAAAAAGCAGATAAAAGGCAAAGGAAGACACAGGCTCCAAAGCTAAAGCAGTGGGCTTAGGCACAGACATGCAATATTTGCTTAATATTACCAGCACACACTCAGGAAGATGTAATCAGGGATGTGTGCTGTCTTAGGAGGGGAAAACATGATCTGGGTTTTTTATGATCAGCTCAAGTGCAACATTCTAATGTGGTTGTTTGCCCTTGTAGGGCTGCCTGTAGGAGGACACACTAGGACCCAATTCCTCTGATGGTTGAACATATTCTTCTCATTTCCAGGCTACATTTATTCATTACCAGGCAGAATACAACTACCAGCTCTTATCTGTAATGAAAACGAACTGCCTTACAAAGTCATCAGGTTAGTCCAGCACTGTCTCCCTTCAGTAAATAAATCCATGTTGCCTTTTAGTCTATTTCTCTCTGCCATCATGTCTGCTCCTATTCTTTCTTGCTAAATTTATCCCAAAGTCTTGCATTTTATTTGGATCAGACTTCAATCATTTTTCCTCTTCTTAAAAGCTGGAAGAATTTTTCCTGTTCTAAACTGTGTTGTGTTGCTCATGCAAGGATGCTGTTACACAGCCAGATACAAAGTGCTCTTGGATGTCTGAGTCAGAAATTAGAATATTCCAGCTGAAAGGTGTCTGTAACAATCATTTAGCCCAAATCATTGTCACATTATGATCTTGATGATTTCTTCCACTTGGATGAGGTAATTTCTGTCTCCATGCATTCATTTCCTCTGTGTACATTTCCACTACATATTACACATTTGTGTCCTGCCTCTCCCTCTTTCACCACCTCTCCCCCTCCTCTCTTTCCTCTCCTGCTATGTATGCCTGAAGAACATTTTGCTATTTGTTTTAATTTCCTTTGCAAGATCTACCTTAGCTTTACTTCTGGCACATTTCCTTTTATGCCTACATTTCCTAACTTCTGAGATCTAGTTTTCTTTGATTAATCCTTTTTTCCATTCCTTCCACTCCCTTTGCTTATTCCTAATATCCACTTTGAAGTGGTTATTCACCAAGTCTGGACCCATTCCTTGCAGAGTTTTATCCCTTTGTGTACAAGCCCCAAATACTTTTTATAGCCCTTGCATAAATTCCAAGCCTGCCCAACATCCAAAACTTTTTAAGTTGGCAAAAATCACTAAGCAAAATATGTTAATTGCTGCTGTGTACCAACTTCCAGCACATTGGGTTCATGTTCTCCATCCAAATGAGATATTCCAAAAGTTTTTTTCTAAAAGATCATGGCGAGACCACCTATGGCAGGAGAAATTTCTCCTGACCTCCAGCCACAGCAGCAGTGCCAAGAGAAGGCAGGAAGGTCATTAGCTGTTTTCATAGCATAAAAATTGTTACAGTAGATTAAAAATTAGCATGAAGAAATGAAGCACACACATATATTTTAAAAGCCTTTGTCAGGCAGCCAAAGTGAAAGCAGATTTCACCAGACCACGAAGAATGAAATGCGTGCACTAGGCCTTGTGTGGCTGCAGCTTATTTCCCTGCTAAATTCCAACTTTCAGGTCTCTCCCACTGAAGCAGAAGGGCTGCTCAAGAAAACTGCCCAAATATCTTATAATAGCAGAGGGAATTTTTTCCCCCCTATTTTTCACAGTACAAGTTTTCCCAGGCGGTTCAATAAAACGAGATAACATTTCCAGAAAATGTGGTTGTGATTACAGTCCCTGTTCCTACCACATGTGTGAATAGTGGCTGGTTTGGGGGGTGTTTTGAGGGTTTAAGCGAGGGAGTCTCCTGATGATCCGTGGGCAGCAGCTCCCTGGCTGTGCTGGGCAGTGGCCACTGCAGATTCCACGGGGGATTTGTCAGATGTCCCTTGGAATAAAGGCATGGGATGCACTGGAGGCAGCCAAGCCCCGTGTCACATCTGCCCCACACTGGGACTGACAGAGCAGCTGAGAAAAGTTATCTTAGTCACCGTGTTGGAAAGTCTCTTGTGAAAAGTCAAGCCCCATATTGTCATTTTAAATGGCTTGTTGACTTTCAGGGAACATCCTGGCTTTTGAATGGTTGGGATCAGAAAAAAACAAAACAAAACAACAACAACAACCCAAAAACCAAAGCCAAGTGTCGTTATTTGGAAAATTGACTGAAAGCAAAGGAAATGGCAAAGAACAAGTGGGAGGTATTCAGAAGAAAAAAACATATGGAATGTGGGAAGCATGTGGGCATGGATGTGGGGATGGATGAAGGGTTGGACTGGGGATGGACCTTCAGATGGACTGGGGATGGATATGGGGATGGATGTGGGATGGATGGGGCAGGGGGATGGGGATGGACATGGGAATGAACGTGGGGTTGATGTGGGACTGGACATGGAGATGGATGTGGGGATGGAAGTGGGGATGGATGTAGGGATGGACTGGAGAAGAATGTGAGGATGGACGTGGGGATGGACACGGACATGGACATAGACATGGGAATGGCCGTGTGGATGGACAGGGAGAGGGACAGGGACACGGACACGGACGCGAGTGTCGCTGTCCCGGCCCCCGGAGCAGCGGAACTCTGTTGTCGCGGCCGCGGTGCCGGGCGGAGCGGCGCGGGCGCGCGGCCGGAAGGCGGCGGGCGCTGCACAACGCGGAAGTGCCGGTGCGGGCCGGGGCGATGGCGGCGCCCGGCGGCCGCGGGGAGCCGGGCTGGGGGGTCCCGCTCCCGCGCAGGGCCGGCCCGGCCCCGGCCCTCTGAGCGCTCCCGCTCACGGCCCTCTGACGGGTCTCCGCCCCGACCCTCTGCGGGGCGGCCGCCGCGTCTGTCCCGGGCCGGGGCCCGGCGGGGCGGGGGGCCATGGCCACCCGGCGTCTCACGGACGCGTTCTTGTTGTTGCGGAACAACGCGGTGCAGAGCCGGCAGCTGCTGGCCGAGCAAGTGAGTAGTTTCGGCTCCTCCAGCCCTCTGAATTCACGTAGCATGGCTGCTGCGGTGAGTCTCCTCCCTTCATCCTTCTGTTCTCGCCGCGCCCCGGGCTGCGGGCGGCCCTGCCCCGCCCCGGCCTCTCGCCCGCCCCGCTTCCCCTTCCCCGAGCCCTCTCCTCAAACCCCCGTGCCCCGACCTTCCTCCCTCTGCCCCTCCTCCCCGCCCTCTTGATTCCTGTTTTCCCACTCCTTCAGGTTAAAGGAATAGAAGAGATCTGGGTGTGCTGCTCGCATCATGAATCAGTCACTGTTCTAACAGCTTCGTGTTAGCATTGACAGGAGGCTTTTGATGCCTCCTTACCTTCAAAAAGAAATAAATTCGTAAAGCAGAACTCTTCTATTCACCTCACTGTGGGCACTGTTAAATACACTGGTGTAGTTTATTCCCATTGCTTAAATTTCTCCATAACTTGCTCTGATGTTCATTGCCCTTTTTATTTATCCCTCAATACAAATAATACTCAAACATATCTGTGAGAAAGTAGATTCTAGTGTAACTCCTCTTTACAGAAACTACCAGGAGTTACTGGTAGTTTCTTCTAGAGGCAGTTTCTTCTTGATAACTTTTCTAGGTTTTCAGCTAGTCAGGCCGTGATGGGCTGCTTGGCAGCTCAGCTCTGCTCAAGTTTTCACACTTTCTGTTTAAACTCATCATTTATTTGTCATAGCCACCAGTAAATATGTGCTGGCAGTTCTCATCACTCTAAATAGCTTTACATTAATGCATTTTTTTAATGAAAAGCAGTGCTTCCTGTTGCTGTCAATGGTCTTTGTTCCTTGCTAACTTTATTATACCTGTGTCTAATAAAAGCTGTGTATCATATTGCATTTGCAGAACAGGAAATGTCAATAGTAATTTGTATTTTACATGTGTACTTTGGCTCTGCATTTAATCCTTGTTCATTTTTTTATGTCACTTCTGTAGATCCTTTGCTTTTTTAAAATACCACCTAGAAAAAGTAGTGATATTTTGAACTCACTACTACTGAGCAATGAAACTGCACTTTACTCAGCAGCCAGTGCAATAACATTTAGCACCTGCATGAAATATTTATTTGCAGTGTTTGTTAACATTAATTGAAGGTTTTTGCTGGGCTGCTCACTCAAATGCAGTGGAGGCTCTCAGAGGCTGGAAATTGTCCATCTGTGCAGATGGGTAAAGGAGTAATTTTTGGCCCTGATGGGCATTTCAGAGTCCCACAGTCACTATAAGTGACCTGTTTCAGCAAGAAGTGTGGAGTTGTCAGTGTGAGCTGTTTGTCTTTCATGGTTTTAGGTGCCTGTCACTGTCAGAATTGCAGATTTCCCTTGGGTGGTGCCCCAGGCAGAGCTGCTGTGTGCCAGCAGGGCAGGCTGGCAAATTCCAGCCCTCAGCTTCAGCTCCCCTTAGTTCATCTCCAGCTTTCTCCTTGAGAAATCCTTTGCTTTGAGAACTCTCTGTCAAGAATTGCGTTCCTGGAGTCAGACAATCAAAGCAGCATCTTTATCAGTAGAATCCTCTTCCAAAAGCTTGGGGAATCTCATACTACCTGATGCTGCTTTGTTAAACCACAGGTATTTTGTCCAATTCTAGGTCTGACTTTGTTAATCTTGGAGTGAAATATCCTTTTGCTCACACATCCCCTCCCCAGTGCAAGGACTGATCAACAGGGAAGGTGCAGATATGTGTCCTTGTGTATTTTTTCAGATCCCTGCAGGGTTGATGTTCTCTGAAAACAGCACAGCTCAAGTGTGTACAGAAGTGACTGAACATTTGCTTGTGCATTTTGTCTTTTGCTGTCTGTTTGAAAATTGGGGTGCTTGTCAATAAATGTCCTGCAAAAGCTTCTCTGTGCCCCCTCCAATCATAATCAAACCCAGTGATGCTGAGTGCTGCAGTCAGACTGCCCTTGCTGTCATTCTTCACTGTATTCTACTGCAGATTTTCTGCCTGACATTTTAGTATTTAGAAAGTTCACTGTACAATTACTTTGTAAAACAAACCAAGCTCTGCACTTGATTTCTTATGTTCTTGCTGTTTACCAAGGAACTGAAGTATTTATTTTAAAAGTTGGTGCATTAAGCAAAATGCTGACTTAAAATGCAGTATCATGATGTATTTATTGATTAACCATGTCTTAAAAGCCAGTTTGTTTGTTCTTGGTAAACCATCATGCTTTAAAAATAAATCAGTATTTTCTCAACTGACCATGCCCTATATCTGTCCTATGTCTCTTTTTTCCCTTTTATCTTTTGCTGTCTCTAACTGGATGGGGCTGATGGGATCCACAAATCACTTCAGGAGCTGGATGAGGTATTGTTCTTCACATTTTATTCTGCCATGGTGCATCAAGCCTACATCACTGAGCTAAAATATTCTTTCTTTATTCTGCTGGTTTATGGAATTTCATTGTAAAGGATGGAGTGTCTGTGCACATAGAGAAATGAAGCATTTTGTGATGTTATATTGTGAATAGATAAATGTATGAACCAGTCTGACTTACTGTGCACACATGGGGCAGAGTGACTTTGCACAGTGAACTATTCTTCATGCTGTGCATAAATTATGTAAACTTTATTGATCAGGAAATAAGGTCATGGATAAAGAAATTGTTTTCAAGAAAGAGTTGCTCAGGAAAGAAGTGGGATTGTTTTTTTAAAAGGGATGGGGTAGGGAACCACAAAACTTTCCAGGCCTGATGAAGGAAAATTACAAATTTGGGAGCAACTGGGAAGGGAAGTGTTTGTATGAAAGCTTTCCCAAGTAATTAGTTAATATTGTAAGTGGTATCATTGATGATCATCTCCAGTACTGCCTTGACTATTTGTGTTTAGCACAATTTAATTATCACTAAGTAATTTAACCATTTCAGTTGCATGTCAGTTTGCCAGAGTGTTTGTTCTTCAAAATAACATTGTTTGAGAACAAGCAGTTATAATAAACGTTTCTTTTTCTGAGATTTTCCCAAATGCAGTTTTCAAACTCGTGGTGCAACACTTGCTGTGAATTGTTGTCTGATAGAAATGTACCAGCATCTCTGAGAGTAACTTGAATTCTCACTGTAGTACCATCTTTCCTCCTGGAAAATTTGCTGAGAATTTATTCTAAGAGTAACTCTAAGCTTTCAGACGCTGTGGAAATGGGAGGGTGCAGGTTAGCACAGAGGGACAAAGCAGGAGATGAGGTGTTTGATCAAACACGTCTCTGGGGTTCATTTCCACGGGAAGGCAGACACACCCTTTGCCTGCTGCTGAAGGACTTGGCTGTAATGAGGAGGAGCTAACGAGCTGTTGGTGTCCCTGCAGCTGGCTGATGACCGCATGGCCCTGGTGTCGGGGATCAGCCTGGACCCCGAGGCCGCCATCGCAGTGACCAAGCGCCTGCCCCCCAAGTGGGTGGATGGGGCAGACGAGGTGAGTGCTGTGCCTGGCACGTCCAGCACACTGCTGGGCTTCCCACACGGGTTTCTTAGTGCTGCACTCACATGCTGTCAGTTTTGCAGAAAAAATAGTATTAGAATTCAAATTCAAAGATTCCAATAAGAATTTTTGTTTGAAGCTGGTGAGGAGTCCAGTTGAATAGACCTTAAAATGGTGGAGATGAGCAGTTCAGTGTTTGAAAACAGGAAGCATTAGTGTCTTCTAGCAGGAGAGCTTTCCTACCTCTGCAGTCTGGATGCCTTGCAAGTTATGGAAATATTTGGACAAACACAAGGGAATGATTCTGGAAGCATCCAGTTAAAAACCTTCTGCAGTATTTGGAGTGTGAAGCTATTCTTGACTTTGAGAAAATCCTTTTTTTTAAATGTACACTCAGAACACATGTTGGCTCATCAGTTTGTGTTGCTGCAGAAAGATGCTTAGTCTCCTTTTTACTGCTATCATAATCATCCTTACATTTACATTTTTAATTACTTGGTGGAAAGCACAGCATTTAACTTCTACTGCTGAGTTGAGGCTCTTCAATTTCTGACAGAGTCGAAGGTGTGACCTGAGTTTTCTTTTTTTCTTTTTTTTTGGAAGTTGGCTAAATATTCTTGCTGTGATGCTGTATAATTATAAAAATATTATTCCAACTTAATGAAGCATATTTGAAAGCAGCAGTCTTGTCTGAGATTATTGAGTAGGTGTAAAAAAGTAGCAAACTCAAAGTCTATTAAGAGTATTCAGTTTCTTAGTCAGCTTTTTATGTGGCTTTTAATAATATTTGGTCTGCCTTTAATGTTACAGATTTCTCTCAATGATTTTTGTCTAACATTTGTCAGAACCTTCTTTCCCTGAAGCATGAATTAATTCCTTTTCTTCCTGTTGGACTTTCTGTTTTAGATTCAGTATGATATTGCCAGGGTTAAACAGAAGATGAAAGAATTAGCCAGTCTTCATGATAAACATCTAAACAGACCCACACTGGATGACAGCAGTGAGGAGGAACGGGCAATAGAAATAACAACCCAGGAGATCACACAGGTACGAGTGCTTTGTGTCCTAAACCTCCAGTCTGGCACATCTTTAATGCATTAGGATGAGGCAGTGGTTTGCTCTGAGGAAGGATTTGTTTTGTGATCTGTGTTGGAGCAATCCAGAAGTCCTGGGCTCAGCTCTGAACTTCCCAACAAGTCACTTAAACCTCCCTGTTCTTTCCCATACCTGTTTGATTTTCTACTTGGAATAGGATTGGCAGATTATTCAAATCAAATTTACAATTATCTTGGAGAAATCTGTATCTGCAGATGTCTATTCTGAGCTAATTATAATGAAGCAATTTGGTCAGAGGGAGTTGTGTTACTCTGCTACCTTGTTAGCTTGAAGTTATTTGTTCATTTATGTTCTGTTTCCGTATCTTTTTAAACATTGCACGGGGCAAGTTTTAAAATTACTTTAAAAATGTAAAAATCAAAATATTAGTCTTCAATGTGGCACTTTTGCAATGTGCTGTTCAAGGTGTGTGCTGCTGTATGTTTTTCCACTAATGGGATTGTCTTCTCAGTTATTCCACAGATGTCAGAGGGCAGTCCAGGTGCTGCAGAGCAGGTCACGTACTTGTACAGAGCAAGAAGCACGTGTTCTCAGGAATGTAGTGTCTTCCTTAGCACAGTCCCTTCAGGACCTCTCCACCAACTTTAGGCATGCACAGTCTGACTATCTCAAACGTAAGCATAAGAGATGGAACAGTAATGCTTGGGTTTCTCTGGAAAGCACTCACTGTGTGCTTGTTTTCTTGGTTGGGAAAACTGAAGCACAGAACTGACTAGAGGTTAGAATTGGAGTTTCTGGTTCACAGCCCATGTTCAAACTGCTTTGTTCTGCTTTTTCTTGTTGCTAAAGAAGAAATGTCGTAGCTGAGTGTATCAAGGAAACTATATTTCATCCATCCACATTTTTAATGCATTTTGCTTCTCAAATTGTTGTTTGCAAAGCTGCATCTGTTACACTGTTGAAGCAGCCACTGATAGCTATTGCATAATGCTTTATCTGATAGATAAAGCTTAAGAGCTTGTCTGTGATAAATTAAAATTCTGCATCCATAAACACATTGGAAGTGCAACCATTTCTGTTTAAAAGTAAAATTTTGTTCAATTCTGTTTTAACATGAGCCAGATTATTTTATTCTTGAAAGAAACCCACAAAAACTTTATCTTCAAATTTAATATTGATATTTCTTCCTCCTGTGGTGTAAATGGCATAGGTGGAGTTGAAGATCACAGTTCAGACAAGGAGTGTTCATAAGAGAATTTCTTACAAAATAGCCTGGAGTGATCACACTTTAAGGCTCTTAACTTTCCTAAATTTTTTAACTTCATGGAACATAAAAACTTAAAAATCACTGATTTAATCAGTCTTGCAAATCTGGTTCAATTTGTTATGCTTTTGTTAAATAGTAAGCCTGACAGTTAAAATTTAAATATTGTGATTTATGTAATTCACTACCCAGATTTATTTTTTTTTTGTGCTTTTCTGTTTGGTGCTTCAGACCTTACCCTGATTATAGTGTGCTTAAATATCATGCTCAAACATAGTTTGTCTTTTACAGGTATGAAGAATAGAGAAGAAAGGTCCAAACACTTCTTTGACACCTCAGTCCCACTGATGGATGATGGGGAGGATGATACACTTTATGATAGAGTAAGTTGTTATTACACAAATTCAATATTAATTGCATTTTCTCAGATTATAGATATCTGAGTTATGAAATCTTATTATCTTTTTAATTATTTCTAATATTTTCATGCTGTTAATATTAGTTCAACGTGTAAATCTTGTATTTCAACAGGGTTTTACAGATGACCAGCTGGCATTGGTGGAGCAAAACACACTGATGGTGGAAGAGAGGGAACGGGAAATCCGTCAGATTGTGCAGTCAATCTCCGATCTCAACGAAATATTTAGGGACCTGGGAGCAATGATAGTAGAACAGGTACATTGACAGCACAGTGTTAGTAAGAAATGGCACATTCCAGGTAGTGTGAAGGCTTCCAGACTCACTTTTTCTAATTTACTTCTTCATGCTCAGGTTTCCTCTGCTTGAAATCGGCCACAAGTTGAGTTAATGAAAATAGGTGAATAAAAATTCAACTGGTGATGTGGGTTAGACTTTAAAAAAAAAAAAAAGAAAATACCATAGAAAGGCAAAGTTCTCTTGGTTATTTCTCCCAGAGATTCAGTTTATGGTAAATATGTTATCCAACAGCACCTGTCTGGAATCAAGGTGATTTTTAGGGATGTGATGTGAGATGGTGACAGAGCTGCTATTAGGAACTGAGCAAGGAAGTTGTTTAATAAACTCCCAACTGGTTCTGTAAAAGTTCCTTGTTTACATAGTTGTTCATAGCTGTTTGATGTGAGTATTGTTAATTACTCTGCTGCTTATGATAACATTTGCTTTTGAAGTTCATTTAGGTTCAATTTGCTGCTTGTTTTCTCCATTTTATTTAGGGAACAGTTCTAGATAGAATTGACTATAATATTGAACAGTCATGTATGAAAACTGAAGAGGGTCTAAAACAACTGCATAAGGTAAGCTAATGCAATACTTAAGCCATTTTGCATATCTATTAAGCTTTTATAATTAAATAGCTATTAAGTTATTCGGTCAGTTCTCAATTGGACATTGTCCCTTTTAGAAATTCCTTCTGTACAGTATGAAATGTCCAGCTGTACTGCAGGAGGAGCTTTCCATATAACTTCTGCTAATGTCATGCTTGATGCCTCCAGTTAATTTCTTAAATGACTTTCTGGGCATCCAACCAATGTGCTTTGATATTTTATATTGCTGACCTGGTGGGACCTGTCTGCAATTTCTTCTCTGTTTGAAAAGCCAGGCACTTGGGAATAGGGCTGGTTATTGGGTACCTCACTGCAGATTTTAGTTTGAAAACATTATCTCAATCATGTGAGCAGAAAGAATAATTATTAATTATTTATCTTGCCATCTGACACTTGTTAGATGTCAGATTCAACCTCTTGCTTTAAGGTGAAGCTTTTGCTATGAGCACCTGAAGCCTTTTTAAACATTGATCTCAGCAGATCAGAGTTTTGTGGTAGTTTTGTTTTGGTTTTATTTTGAAGGCTTTATTAATTAAAAACAAAATACAAGCTTTGTTTTGTTTAGCTTTTATTAGTAGACTTTCATTTGGCTTTTGGGGAGTTTTCTCTATGTTGTGTCCTATTAATTCCCCTGGGAAAAGGAAGAGAGGGATGAGATGGTTAGAAGAAAGAAGGAGTGAAGCAGAAAACTTGAGAATCAACTCAAAAATAAACCTTTCAGTTCTCATTGAAATTAAATGAAAATGCACAGCTGACCAGCTACAAGAATGTGCCTATTAAAAAAGGAAGTTGTGAATTTTAATTTCCTTCAGATATGATACAGGAATCTTATCTTAGCAAACTGAGTCTTTAACACGGGTGGACGTGACTTCAGTGCACATTTACCTTCCCTGGAGCTTTTGGTGCAGATCAGAATTATTGTGTGTGAATTGCTTTCTTAAACTAAACAAGAGTCTGTACTTCAGCCTTGCAAAAATTTAATTATTAACTCTTTCCTCTCTGTTTTATAGGCAGAGCAATATCAAAAGAAGAATCGGAAGATGCTCGTTATTTTAATTTTGTTTGTTATAGTAATTGTCCTTATTGTTGTTCTTATTGGTGTAAAGTCACACTAGGTTTCGCTTCATTTTCTCATTTTTGGAGTTTCTGTGAACTTTTTTCCCAATGTGAATGGATGGACCTGCACTCCAGAAAGCTGCCTTTGAATGTACGAGCCCTTGTGGTACAGCGTCTGTGCAATGTTTCTGTAGAATTCTTCAAAGTACAAGTTTGGTGATCTGTGAGGTGTTTGTAAGGATTATATGGAAAATGTCAGGAAATTTGATGCTCCCACACAAAAAAAAATTTGGTGCTCTATGCAGAGGTATTTTGAAACACAGTACTTAAGAATAATTAAAAATTGAAGTTTACCAGTGACTACAGTAATTAGTGTGTTACTGTGAACAAAAATGTGTTGTCTTCTATATTCTTATGTCATAATTGTTACAGGCTTCAAATTTAAACCATGTTACTGAGTCAATGGGACTGGATATCAAAAATTGATCTTGATGTAAAATTTGTTGAGACACAAAATTGTTTGACTGAATGCCCTTTCTTCCAGACTCAAAAACTCCAAAGAACTGGATAGACAGCTAAAAAGGAAAGCTTTTAGCAACCAGAACGTAATCCAACCCCTGTGATCTTAATTTAGATACTGCACCATTACTAAGAATCAGTGGTACTTGATCTTGTAAATAACAAGATGTAATCACTGGCATAATTTAACATGTTTAGTTAATTAAAAAATTTTCTGAGCTTGAGTAATCATGGGAATGATTTTCCTTCATTGGGATGATCATATTTTTTTTTCATGCATTATTTTTTTAGTTTAAAGTACAGACATCACATTAAAGCAGTGAAGTTAAGCTGAAAAAATGGAGTAGAAACCCAAAAAAGAGAATCTCTCTCTGGCCTGCTGCAGTGGGTCTTGGATATTTCAAACTGTAGCTGCTGGATAAGTTGTTTATTTTACAGTGCATTTGTCCATATGGGTTATGATTTTTGTATAAGAAGTGGCTTCACTACAGTAGATATTATATCCATTTTCCCTGACAGAAAATTCTCTCAGTTGCCAGCCTAGGAGAGGATGTGTTTGTGGTCTTTTACTGACCATGAGAGATGTCATGCAAGTGACATGTTACAAGGCCTTCAGTGGAGAATTTGGGGCTTTCACTGCTTTTTTCAGTGGAAAACTTTGCTGCAGGCCGTACAAGAGGAATTAAGGCAACATATAAGTAATAGAATACTCTTAATTTAATTCAGGCCTGAAGTGGTGTGCAATTGTAGAGGCCTTGTCTTAATATTTTTAATATTGCTTTTATATATTTTTGGGGGTTCTTTTTCCCAAAGGGACTGTAACTTCCTTCATTTTTTGACTGATTCAAGTCTCCCCATAAACCTGCAGAGATGCTCTGCTCCAAGCCCCAGAAATGCAGTTTCAAAACACTGTGATACTGAAGTTGCATCTATTGCCTGCCCCGAGTTTCTTTGCTCTGTGCTAAAGAGGACTTGAGACGTGGCTTTAAACTGACCATTTTCAGGGGATGGACCTGAAAGCAAAGACTGCAAAAACATGAAAGCCTAGGCTTTTTGTGGGGCTTATGAAAAGCTTTGTACCACTCTTGTTACCTCTAGAGAAAGGGGATGTTGAACCACCAAAACTGCCAGTTCAAACTCTTCATTGAATTCATGAAGTAAATGGGTGAAAGGAAGAATGAGGCTTGTGTTGGGTGTGCAGCTCCCCTGTTCTGGTGATAGATCTTTCAATGATCGTGAGTAAAACTACTGTCTCCCTCGTGCTGTCTGCATCACTTGGTGTGAAGCAGCAAATTGCTATAATTTAATATACTGTATTTGCAACTTTCTCTCTAACATGAGATCGTGTTATTTATTTCTGTCTTGACCGGTGCTTTTGACATTTTATCATGGCAGATGGTTTCAAAGAAGTAATAAAACACTTCCAACCAAATCGGGCAATTATTTTTTTTTTTTTTTTAATTTAAATTATAAACTGAAACATACTTTTGTCATGTTAACATGTTTCTGTTGGTCATAATAAATGAAAGTGGCAGTGATGTGAAATACCTTTTTTTTTTAAAAGTAACTTTCTGTAGCACAATGTCATTTACATTGTCAAGAGTTATTTCCCATGAGTTATGCCCACTGGCTACCTATTGTCTACCCAAATTCTGTACAAGGAAATGCATTTTAAATGAGGTTAAACTCAGATGTCAAGCATCCTGTGTAACTTGAACTGGAATTTATTGAAGCTTGATTCCACTGAGGAAGAAAACTCAAGGCAGGCTGGATTCTAAATCATTGCTGGTGTGTGGCTTATTCTGAGTCAGTCTGAATAACTAACTCTCAGCAGTTCCATCAAACCTGATGCTGTGCTTTGTGGGGGTGTCCCCACAAAAGGGGATCTGTCTGTGCCTTTGGGCAATGAAAACCCAGCAAAGCCACAGCAGCTGCTGCCTCCTCAGGTATTCCAGGAGCTGCCCAGCCCTGGAAATCTCTGTGTGCTGCTGCAGGCAAAACTGGCACCCTCTCTCAGCCTGGGGCTTCTTCATGGGTGCTGGATTCTTCTCAGCCTGTGTGGAAGTTCAAAATCCTTTAAAAAGAACAGAACACCATTGCTAAAGCATCTCCCAAGGATTTGTGTCTCCTCACCTGGCGGGAATGGCCTGTAAAGCTTGTACACAGTTTCTCCATTCAAATGCATGTGAGCATGCAAAAAATGAGCTGCAACTCGTTAACTGAAATTAACTATATGCAAAAAGGACAGTAGTAAAAACACTGTAATAGCTTTTTTTTTTTTTTTTCTTTTTTAACTGCAGAATTTCTCTAGAAAGAAAACTAATGTGGAAGAATTGGTTTTTTTGCTTGCTGGCTTTTGGAATATGCTAAAATTTGGAATATATATTTAATGCCATGTTCACTGCCTAGATTGCATTGATTTAAGGTCTGCTTTTATGAACCATAACGCAAAGGGGTCTCAACTCTTTTGCTTAAGTGTTTGGAAACTGCTTTTGGTACAGCCTTGCAAAATTTAAGTTCTTGGATAAGTAACAGTGACTGATTTTGTTGGGAAAAAATATGGTTACTATTTAACAAAACCCAAACACTGCCTTAAACAAAACTCATTAAAACACATAATTCATTATCATTTTGCATATTAATTAGAATAGATTGTGTAAGATTATATTTTACTGCCTTAATTCCATGAATACTTGTAGAGGATCAATAACTGGAAGACAGGTCCTTGCTGCAGCTTCTACTGAGGCTCAGACAAATAGAGATGTTTGCAGCTGCTGGTGGTGGGACATTCACAGGGAGTTTCTGTAGATAAAATTGATTTCCTCAGTCCATTCCCTTCACCAGGACCCTCCTCTGTTGCCTTTAACTGCAACAAAAGGATCGTGGGTTAGGTGAGTGTTTTATTTGCCTTTGAGATGCTGTGGATTCAGGGAATGTCCTGGTTTTGGACTCTTAGAGCAGCAGGAACAGCAGATTTTGAACTCAATGATTGGGAGCTTACTGCCTGGAGGAATCTTTGGAATGTCTCAATCCTGAAGTAATTGCTGTGTCCTCTCACTCCCACGCTGATCTTATGTATTGGGATAACAGCAGACCCCTGAGCAGTGTATTTTCTGTGGCTCAGTAAAGAGACTCGTTAAAGTTGGAGTCTGTGTATTGAGTTACCGTCCCGTCTGTGAGGATGCACAACCGACCTCTGCAACAGATGTTCCTAAAACTTCAATTCTCAATAAAGTTCCGGTGATGTCCCTTCAAAGACCTTACTCTAAGGAAGTTTTTTCTTCTGGAATTCAGCCTGGGTTTTGGGGATTTTTGTTTCTCTTTTTAGGTGTATTTCCATTATACGCATCAGAATCCACTTTTCGCGCATAGGTGGAAGATTGCACAGAGCATCACGGCTCTCCTGGCTGCAGATCAGTGAGCAGCAGCATCCCCACGGAATGGCCACAGCACCGAACCCGAATGGCCACAGCACCGAACCCAAATGGTCACAGCACCGAACCCCACGGAATGATCACAGCACCGAACCTGTCCGAGCTCCAGGAGCGTTCTCAGCACGCTCCCAGGGACAGGCTGGGACGGTCGGGGTGTCTGTGCAGGGCAGCACTTGCACTTGCAAATCAGCATATTCTGATAACTGCCCGCTGACCAAACACTAACAGGAGGCGCTCGGCAAGCACCGAGAGATGCGAATAAACACCTTCCTCTATTGCAGCCCACCATGCAGGCGCTCTGTGAGCACAGGCACTGGGCAGGCCCGAGCGCCCACGCCGTGCCCGCAGCCTGCCCCGGCCGTGCCCGGCGCTGCCGCCACAGCGGCGCGTCCCCGCCCCGCGGAGCCGGGCCCGGGGCGGGGCGGCGCGGCCGGGCCGGGCAGGAAGATGGCGAACGTGCAGCTGGAGTTCCAGGCCAGCGCGGGCGAGGCGGACCCGCAGAACCGCCCGCTGCTCGTGCTGGGGCAGCTGCACAACCTGCACCGCCTGCCCTGGGCGCAGCTGCGGGGGAAGCTGCAGCCGCGGGTCACCGAGGAGGTGAGGCCGCGCCGCGGGTCCGCGCCCCCCTCAGAGCCCGGCAGCGCCCGCGGGGCCCCGCGCCGCGTGTCCGCCCGGCCCGGCCCGGCCCGGCTCGGCCGCCTGGTGGGACCGGCGGGGCCGCCCCGGCCCGCAGCCCCGGCCCGGCCCGGCCCTCAGCGCCGCCGTGCCCCGGCACCCCCGGGCCGGGCCGGGCCGAGCCTGTTGCTGCGGCGGGGCCGCTCCCGCTGCCCTTGTGCCCACCCGGCGGGGGAAAAGGCGCTTTGCCCTCTCTGAGGGGCTGCAGCGAGCGCTGAGAGCCCCCTCCCCGCCCGCAGCCGCTGCGGTGGGAGCTGCCGACCTGTTTGTGTAGTGGTGGTGATGGCTTGTGGTAGAATGATAAACGTTTTGCATTGCGGCTTTTAGGTCGCTAGATGTTTGGCAGGGGTTTTTATATAGGGCTCCCCAGTCTCTTAAGACAATATTTACCCTTCTTGGTTTTATTTGTTTTTAATTAAATTGCTATGTGAAATAATAATTCGGAGCTAGTAAATCAGTCCTCCTATTTATCACTAGAAAAACTGTCTCAAGTTAAGAAAGCTCTGAACCAGCCTGTGCACTAAACAGTGTGGTTTTAGATTGTAATTCATATGGCTTAAAGGAGATGCTTGTAATGGAATGTACGTTTATATTTTTTGGTTCATGAACAGGTTTGTCAAATTTCCTGTTTCTTTTCACTCCAGAGGTTGTTGTGCGCAATTTCTTTGTTTCCAACACCTAAACCCCTGTCATTAAAAAGTACCTAAATACAGCAGGAGTGAGGTGGGAAGGAAAGTCTGGCACAGTTGTTTGTCTTTACATCCCTGGTTTGTCCGCAGATCTGGCAGTCTGCTCTGAGCACTCTGAACCCCAACCCCACGGACAGCTGCCCCCTGTACCTGAACTACGCCACGGTGGCGGCGCTGCCGTCCCGGGTCAGCCGGCACAACAGCCCGTCCGCAGCGCAGTTCATCACCCGCCTGGTCAGGAACTGCCTGCCCGGGGGCGTCAACAGATGCATTCTTGTAAGTGCCTCCTGAAATGCTTCTGGTGAAACATCCAGCCAGTGCTTTCTCGACTTTTCCGGGTTGTAGCTGTCTCCAAGGAGACTGGAGGTGGACAAGTTTGATATAATTACACTGACATGAGTGGTTTTGCACTGACATGTAGGCAAGACCTGATTGTAGTGGCTTGTGCATGCTCAAGCACATTAGGAGGAGGAAATTAAGGCTGGATTAGTATGGAACATCTTCAACCAGGAATGCCCATGCAAAACGAACCATTAGTGGCTTTTTCTAAACTGGGATTCGGGATGTCAGCACATGCTTCAGGAGATGGATGTAGCCTGAGTGGAGGGTGTTATGTCTGTATCACAGAACCCATGAGAGGTGCCTTGATTGTGTAGTTCAGTGAGTTTTAAAAGTCTTGATGCAAATAATGCTCCAGTGTGAGTCCTTTGCAGCACTAGCTCTTGGACTTCTTTGGTCATCTTCCACACAAGCCTGATGAATTTATTTGTTTCTGTGAGTTCTCCAGTTAATGTCAGATTTGTGGGTTGTTGAAGAGGACTCACACAGTCAGTGTCAGTGACAAAATTTCATAGTACTCTTCACTTGGAAAACTTCTTTGCAAGAGTAATAACTCTGCTTAATCTTTACCCTTTGAAAATGTTTAACTAAAACTGCTTTCCACTGGTAATTTCTGTAATGAACTTCAGAAAAATAGTCCACCTGTTAACAAACTTTTGGGTTAATATTAGCCACATTCTCATACAATTTCTGCCTTCACATTCTTGTATCATTTCTGTCTTTGTTGCATTTGTTTTGAGCACAAGGTGGTGATTGCTGTGCCTCTTTTGGTCCTGATCTGTAGTCTAACCTGTGTTAATTGCACAGGAATAATTACAGCAGCCCAGCTCCCTTTTAAGGATGAACTAATTCCAGCAATGTAACTAATTTCCATACAGGAAATGAACTGGACCAGTTCACTGGGGTACTTTCACGCTGCCTCTCTGTCCGTGCAAAACACTATGAATGAGCTTGTCTTGACTCAGGGCTGTTATTTCCCACCCACCTCCTCTTTCCCCCTATTCCCCAGTAATATCCCAGGTAGCAGATCCTTTTGAGTGCATCTCTCCACACCTGCTGGTGTGTTGTGTGACATTTTGCTGCTGGCTGCTGTTGCAGATGGTGTGTGAGCGTTCTGAAGTCTTTGCCTCTGCCTGTGCCCTGGCCAGGGCCTTCCCCCTGTTCACACATCGCTCCAGCGCCTCCAGACGCACAGAGAAGAAAACTGTGACAGTGGAGTTCTTCCTGGTTGGCCAAAACAATGGACCAATGGAACTGGCAACACTGAAAGTAAGATTTTGGGGGTTTTCTGTCATCTCTTCCTTCATTTTATTGCATGTGCAAATGCATGTCTCAAGCTGCCTCTGGAATAGGTGTTGTGTAATTATCTTAGCTCAGGGTTCCTTGATCAGTTCACAGCATCTGTGAGTAGAAGTAATGAACATACTGCTGCAGCAGATGCTGAGGATGTTTATTCAGAATTTAGATTTCAGGGCTGGAAAACACCAAACAAACAGCACAAAGAAAATGTCTCCTCTCTCACGTGTGTCACAGATGCAAACTCTGTTTTTAGTCTTTAATATTACACTCCTTTTAGTGTGTGGGCTTCTCACTTTTTCCTACCCAGGCAAAGCTGTGTGTGACTGTGCAGGTGAATATCACAGTGGAGTCACTAGAAGTCACCTAATAGAGATCACATATATCCTCTGCTACTTCTGTCTGATGTACCTCTTTGGCTGAGTTCTTGTGGCAGAACTGTGGCCAGAAGCAAGACCCTAAGAAACAAAACAGCTTGGAGATAAGCTGTTCATGAAATTTGTCCAAGTCATCTTTCAATGGCAGAAAATCAAAGACTGTTTCCCTTGTTTGACTGTTTCAGAGAGGAAACCCCATGTGTTGGCATGCCAGGTCATTCCTCTTCAAGATCCATCAACTTAAAAGCTATTCCAAGGTTTGCAGTTAATCTTTTAGGGAACTCCCTGTTCAGTGCTCCAGTTTCTGTGCTTCAGTACAGATGGATACTTCCTTATCTGTTCAGTCAGTGAAGTTACAGAAACCCCTTAAAAGTTTTGGCAGTGGATTTGACAAAGGTTATGGTGTTGCTGCATTCAAAATTCACAGCATTACAGCTTTAGGGTATTTTTTTTTCAGTATCTTTTCCTCTGTGCTTGGTCTTTACTCAGCTGATTTGGCCTCAGAAAATGGTGTCAGCCCAGTTTTCAGCAGAGTGGCAAAGACAGGCATGCTGAGAGTACAACTCTTGATCACTCCATTTTTCCATGCCCCAAATGAGAAAAAGCATAGCTGGTGTCAAAAATAGTTCCTTCAGATAGGTAGATTCCAAACCACTTGGGTTATTTTTAACATAAAACAAAGCTGCAATTATTTCTACCTCCTGTTTTTCCCCTTGATGTCAATGCCAGAAATATTACTGGTTTCCTCTTAGCTGAGTTTGCACCCCTTAAATTCAACCAACACCAGACAGCTAATGCAGAGCATGGAAGAGGCATGTGGTAGGACATTTTTATCTAAACCTCTCCCTTGACATGTTGTATTTTACACCTACTGTGTTGTGCAGGATATTTTATGGTGAGGACTAGCAGGGATTGTCAGAGCTTTGCAAGGCACATATTAAAGGCTGCATTATCCAGGTTCTCTGGAGCACTCTGGAAACACAAACACAGGCACAGCTTATTTCTGGAAGTCATGCTGCTCCCCTAGAGCTTGGCCTTGGGGTTAGAGCACCTCCTTTTACCTGCATGGCCTTAACAGGGAATCACTCCAGACAGAGCTTGGCTCCTGAGGAGGTCCTTACCCCTTTAGGGACAGTAAAGCAATCAGAAGTAATTGCAGGAATTGGGCACAATTCCAAAGCAAGCCAAGGTTTAGGAGTGTGCTGGGGTAAAAATGTATCCTTAGCCTGGTCTGGCCAAGCCAAACTTCAGATACCTCAGCAGGAGTGAGTGTCCAACACCTCAGATTCCTGTGAAACCCATCTTGATTCACCCTTGTGCTGTGTGTGGTCCTCAGTGTAGTGTGGCTACTGGAAAGCTTGCACAGTTTCCTTCCCTCAGGTCTTACAGCTTCAAGTTGTTAGTTTGTGGTAATTGAAAGTTGAAGCTTGGTGAATGGTGTCTTCATGCCAGGAGGATCCTTCTTTAAGGAAACAGCCTTGGATACATGACCATTTTGATTCTGTCCACCCTTGCTTAGATAAGTTTTTGCTCAGTCCAGGTGAGGGTCAGTCCATTTTGCCACAGAAATCAGGAAACAGTGCATGTTTTACACAAACATGAAATATTCCAGTTTCCCCATTGGCCTGTCATATAGAACATCTCACAGCAATAATCTTTATTGCCCTCAGCCACTCTGCCTGCCCTGTACAAACTCTGCAGTTTCCCATTTGCAGATTACACAATCTCTGCAGGTTTCCAACCCCAGCAGCCCATAAGCTCATTGTGACTTCCTGAATTAGCTGCCTCTTATCTTTCTTTCCTCCACCTCACATTGCCTTGGATAATGGAGAAAGATATTAATTTTGCAACACCAGTTTGCAGGGTAAAGGAATACACTTGCTTAAAAATTAAAGCACGTAGAAAAATAAGTTGGGCACATACAAAAAATAATGGTTTAAAATAATTGTTTAACTCTGCTGGTGGCAGTTAAGCATTAACATGCCCTAGAGGAGCCACACATGTGGTGCTGGCTGCAGAGGGATGAATGCAAAGCTGTGCCAAAGCCCAGCCCCTGCTCAGTGTCCCCCCTTGTGTTGGCAGTGCCTGGCCAGTGCCACCGACGGCGTCCGGCTGGCCGCGCGCATCGTGGACACCCCGTGCAACGAGATGAACACCGACACCTTCCTGGAGGTTGGTGATGCTCCTCGTGGGTGGGATTGCTGATTGCAGCTCCAGACTGCAGTAATTAAACCCAAGTGTTGCTGTCTCTCAGTGAGTAGGAAGAAAATCAAACCAGGGGTGCTCAGACTCTTCCTTTGGCCTTTCACGTTTTGTAGAACTGTGCAGAGTTGGAAGGAGGCAGAGTTTACAGCTTGGATTAGGGGACTGGGAAGCTGGAAAAATGAGTTCCTCATTTGGTCATGGCACTGGATTCTTGTTTTAAACCTGATGGTGACCAGAGCTACTGAAATTATGGGACAGTTGACATATTTCCAAATGAGCTTTATCATAAAGATCTGGAAAGCTGTTGAGAATGAAATTATTCCTGTCCTATTACATCATGATCCAATGGAGTGAACAGTTGTCCTTTACCTCAGAAGATTTCTTTTACTGGCAGAGCCTAAAGGTCAAATTTATATTTCATGCCATAGTAAGTCAAGGATGTGTCAGTGGAATTAGGCCATTGGAAAAGCAGCACCACTCTCAAAATTGTGAATGTTTGTGTATGCATGCAAAAATCACAAAAACCCCTTAACTGGGTACCAGTTCGTGTGGAAAGGCACACGTGTCCTGATGATTGACTGACAATGTCCTTTTTTCTGAATTATTAAGGAAATCAAAAAAGTTGGCAAGGATCTTGGGATTACTCCTACCATTATCCGAGATGAGGAGCTGAAAGAGAGAGGCTTTGGAGGTACATCTTGTTGAGTATTCAGGTTTTTTTCCTAGCTGATGACTGGAATGTTTTGCCATCTCCATTGTAATGTTTCATTTGCACATTTTTAAACTGTTTCATTGCCCATAGCATTCCAAGAAAATACCCACAGTGGCTTCCTGCAGTCTTTCTTCCCCACAGGTTTAATTCTCTGTTTTCCAGGCATCTATGGAGTTGGAAAGGCAGCTCTGCATCCCCCAGCCCTGGCAGTTCTCAGTCACACTCCAGATGGTGCCACACAGACCATTGCCTGGGTGGGCAAAGGTATTGTGTATGACACTGGAGGACTCAGCATCAAGGGAAAGGTACAGAAACCCTTGTTCTGCTGCTGCCTTTGCTTACACTGTTGTTTTCTGGTGGAAGCAGTTCAGGTGATGTCTGTAGGAAACAAAAGTACCTTTTTATTGAGTGAAATGCTTGATCTTTTGTCATCCATGTGGATACAGACTATCAGGAGAGAAGACCAAATGGGATTCAAGGACCACTGCAGAGCAATTCAATAGCAACATGATATTTTGCCCTTTAAATATTTCCTGCTGAAAGGCAGAAAGTAGGAACAAAGATGTTTAATTTCTGGTTTCAAACTTAGAACCAAAACCTATTGGAGTTGGCCTCAATGTGAAACTTTTAAACAACATTTTTCTTTTTACTTTCCTTACAGTTTAGCAGCCCAGGTTTAGTATTTTTCAGTTCCAAGACCAGATCCACCAATAAGCAGAGGCACATGTTCCTTGTTAGTGTTGTTGACAGCTGAGCACTGTCAAAACCAGAGTCTCAGAAGCATCAGAAACACTGGTTCTAGCAGGCATCACTGTGAAATTCTCTTTCAAAGATAAAAAAAATCCTATGGTTCTGTTTAAACAGACTACTATGCCTGGAATGAAACGAGACTGTGGTGGAGCAGCTGCTATTTTGGGTGCCTTCAAAGCCACTGTAAAGCAAGTAAGTAAAATGTGTTAATTGATATCGTGTATCCCAGCACTGCCAAGGAGCTTGGATGTATTCCCAGAGACAGAGGCCTGTCTAATCCTGAAGTTCTGACCTCCACTGCTCTTAGTGAGCTTGAGCCACTCTGCTCTTTCTGCTATTCCAGGAAAATATTTCACATCTTTACTGGGATCTTGAGAAATTGTGAGAAATTCCTTGAGTGTTGATTTTTTTTTTTAAGGGTCTTCCTTGAATTGCAGGGTTTGTTCTGTGAACTGAGTGGTTTCTAGTTCCTTGAATCAGGTCTATACTTGAGTTATCCAGTGCTGATTTTGTTTAAGCTGTGGGATTTGGGGCAGCTGTTGTCACCTTAGCGAAGAAGGGGATGAGTGACTCTGGGATATGAAGTATTTCTATATTCCAAACCTGTGCCAGGTCTAATATTAGCCTAGTGGGGAAGTAGCAGCTCTAGTGTCATCAGGAGCTGCTTGTTGGTTTGCTTCTGTGGTCAGAAAGTAGTGGGGGAGCTGAGAAGAAGCCAGGTATTGAAATATGAAGAATTACAATTATATTCTTGTTGCACTTTAACAATGCAAACTGGGGAAAAGTGGCTGCTGCCAATAAAACTCTGCCCTCTCCACAAATCCAGTGATTCAGTCTTGCTGACAGAGCAGCTATTGCCTCCAAGGAGTATCCAAAGTTCAGAAAATATTTACTGCTGCAGATTAATGCATAGATCTGATGGATGCTTTGTCCAGGGGCTGATCAGTGCCAAATTCCCATTTCTCAATAGTCTAGCTCTGTGCCTTGGCCCTAACAGCATGTTTGATGTGGAAAGATTGTAAACTTCACAGTTATCTACTGAGAATTAAAATTGAAAACAGATTTGTGAGCTGTATCTCAGGCAGAATAACTACCTTGCATAACTAAATCCTTCAGGAAGTCAGAGGTCTGCAAGGGATAGGAGCTGGAATGCAGTGCTTTGGGAGACTTTGGGATAGCCATGGATGGGGACATCCTTTCAGTGGCTCAGTCCTTGTTTCCAGAGTAGTTTTGTGTGTGATTGTCTGCACTGAGGGAAGTTCCATTCACAGTCACAGTAGATGTGAGCACAAGTGATCTGTCAGTTCATACCCACTTACTGCAGCAGGGAATAAACTGCCAGTGATGTGTTTGGGCAGACTGAGCCTGGAGAAATCTTTATATACAATTATATGTAAAAACAAAGGAATGAACTCACTGCTTAATTTTACAGTCTTGTGTGAAAGAACCTGTAAATGACACCTCTGCAGAAAATGTGTTCAGAGAGGCAGTGGGAAGAATTTGTTGTTACTGTTTCAAGGCTTTTTTAAAAATGCTTTTAAGAATAAAAGAAAGGTGGAAGAGGTTTCACTGAGCTATTCTTTGTCACAGAGACTGAAGTGGGAAATGTGTGTTGGATAGAAAGCTCAGTGGGAAGAGGGGTAGAGGTTATTTTCCATCTTCATAAAATAACTGCCTGCATGCTGTTCAACAGTTACACAATATGTTTTTAAAAGGCTTTGGATGGCAACATTATACAAGTGATTTTTCCTAGAAAGATGCATTTTCTCCATTATGAGCTTTCCAACACAAGGGAGAAGAGAAAAACATTGACTTAAATTTTTGATTTCTTTCTTGTTAACATGATCCTGCAGGTTAGCATAGTGAATCCTGCTTTTGAAGAGCTGCAGGCAGAATGAGTTTCAGGAAAGGGAACTGATTCTGGAAATAGATTTTCACTTTTTGACAGTAGATTAACAATATGTCTCTCGGAGGAGAAAAACCCAGCACAGTGCAGTGAGACTCTGTTGTGAATAGTTGGGTCATGGAGGGAAGGTCTGGGCTAGAAACTGGAATTACTTTTTGCTTCTAAAAGCTGCCTATTCTTTTGGAAGGTTTTGATTGATGCCTTTGCCCTTTAGACTTCAGAACATGAGCTGATTCAGCAAGCCCAGATTTCTTCAGCCACAGACTTTTATCAAGAGATGAAGAGTAAAACTGGCCCAGGTTTCCCCCCAGAATTTGATGTTGTTAAGGTTAATTATCCCAGTTAAGGAGGAACAATGTTTTCATTTGTTAAATGCTGCTGACTCCCTGTCTCTTCCTAGAATCCCTCCACACAATACAACTGCTGTATAAATAACAGAATCATCATCCATTTTAAAATACCATCCATAACCACATAAGCACTTGACTTTAAATAAAAATTAAAATATTATGAGACAAACCAGAAGAGAGGAGGCTAAGGGAAAAAAATAAATAAAACAGGTTAAAAATGCTGTGTGCCTCCCAGAAAGAATGACACATTTAAAAAACCCAACACCCACCCACCTGTCCAAAAAACCCACCAGACTTCCTTTGAAAATTGCAGCATTGCTGTTGAGAAGTCTTAATCCCTCACTGATTTCAGTCCCAGTAAATGATCTTGATGTGAATCAAAAGCCATTTCTCCTCTCTGGTTGTTACAGGGGTTTAAGGACAATCTTCATGCTGTTTTTTGTCTGGCTGAGAATGCAGTGGGACCACGTGCAACGAGACCTGATGACATTCATGTTCTTTACTCTGGAAAGTAAGATTGTATCTATCCCTTTCCCAGAAACAGAATAAACATCATTTTTCTGTTAATCTGAGAGCCATGCAGATTGTGAAGCTGTCCCCAAATCAGCTTCCCTAAATATTGATAATTGCATTTTAGGCATCCATAGTAGTGAGTTTTAGGTGTGCTTAGATTTTACTGTGGGGTATGTAAAATATACATCAAAATACATGTATATCATGAGCTGCACTTCCCTTAAAGCACTCAGATTTAGTGGTTTTTGTAGTAGAACCAGTTTTCTGTGTCCATCTGCAGCTGCACTGTGTGGCAAAGCAGCAGACAGGCCACCAGTGGATCAGAATCTCTTTTAAGGACAGGTGTTACTTCTTTGGCAGTAATTTGTAGAATCCCAGCAAGGCATCACGCAGGCTCATCAAGCAGAGCCTGCCACCAGGGCAGTGCTGTCATTTCCCTTTTCCTCGTGTGCTCTGTCTGGGTGCTTGGAGCTGGGCAGTAGCAGCCCTGCAGACTTGCAGGGTCAAATAAGAGAAGCACATGAGGCTGCTCTCTGAAGTATTCTAGTCCAGACAGGTGAGTCCTGACTTGCAGCCTGAGGCACTCCAGTCTGACATGGCCTCTCTTGCTCCCAGAACTGTGGAAATCAATAACACTGATGCAGAAGGTCGCCTGATCCTGGCGGATGGAGTCGCTTACGCCTGCAAAGACCTTGGAGCTGATATCATTCTGGATATGGCCACTCTTACTGGAGCTCAGGTGCAACACTTTACTTTTAGAACTCAGTTTCTTTTCTGTTCTTTATGCAACTTTTTTGCTTTTGCATACTTAATTTAAAAGTGATGTTCTGATGACATCAGCAGCTGATGTAAGCAGGACAGTACTCCATGTTTGCAATTCAATTTATAGTCACCAGAACTGATTTGTTAGTAGTGATCAGGATGTTTTTTGTCCATGAAATGGCTTCCATTTCAAGTCATACACAGGGTGGTTCAAGGATACAAATTTAACACCATTCTCTTCTAGTACCTGTTCCTGTTTCATACAAGGTTATATTGATGAGCAGTGGTGGAAGGTGACTTCCTCCTGACTTTGTCCTTTACCTCACCAGGGAATTGCTACAGGAAAATACCATGCTGCTGTTCTTACAAATAATGAGGAGTGGGAAAAGGCTTGTGTTAAAGCTGGCAGGAACTGTGGAGACTTGGTGCATCCTCTGGTGTACTGCCCTGAGCTCCACTTCAGTGAATTTACCTCTGCTGTAGCTGATATGAAGAACTCTGTAGCAGTAAGATTTCTTTTAATTTTTTTCTCTGACATAAAAATGTGTGTTTTCTAGACAATGAGCTGGTCTGCTGAAAGCTCTTCATGGGGGCACCTTTTAGAAATGGCCCATATTGTCCTGGTCTTCTGGGTCTTTCACCTGGGGCTCTGCAGGCTTTCTTTAGTGGCATTTTTAAACAGGGTGACCTGCTGCAAAGGTATCTTTGGGCTGCTTGCCTTTTAAACATGGCTCTAAATGAATGCTGAATTCTTGGATGGACACCTTTTAGGAAATCAAGATGGGCATTCCTCAGACCATACATCACCAGCAGGGAAGGTAGCTGGGAGTGCAGAAACCAGGAAACTGAGGATGGAGGGCTCAGAATTGCTGCAGCTGCTTTTGCTGCATTTGAGAGTTCCAGTGTGCAGTGAGGTTCCAAAAGCACTGCAGAAAGGAGTGTGGGCAGAAGAGGAATTGAGCAGGGGCACACTGCTGCTAGGGACTAAGTCCAGGATTTACAGTAAAGTTGGTTTCTAAGGCTGTTTCAGGGCCCTTCATTAAGCTTTGAACGAGATCTGTGTAACTGTCTTTCCTGTAGGCAGAATGAACCATTTACATTTTCTTTGCTTGTGAGACCAGCTCTATTTTTATTGCTGCCACAGGACAGAGACAACACCCCAAGCTCCTGTGCTGGGCTCTTCATTGCCTCCCACATTGGCTTCGACTGGCCCGGGGTGTGGGTGCACATCGACATCGCTGCTCCCGTGCACGCCGTGAGTGTTCCTGCCCCTCCCTGCTCACAGGCTGGGCAAACCCAGTGCAGTGTGTGCATCCCCTTCAGAGGGACACAGATAGGTGGGGAAGGGTCCTTCAGAAAAGCACTGACTCCTCTCTGTTGCGAGTTTCTTGGTTTGGTAGTTTCATCCGTTCGTATTTTTATTTTGGTTTTAAAATATTCCAACAGCCACTTTAATCAGTGACATCTTCATTATAGTGAGCATTGACAACTTGCTGGTCTCTGTTCATGGCAATAATCCCAGCCTTCCATTTTCAACCATGTTGTTTTAAGATGATTGACCAGAATTGATCATCCTTCCAAAAATATGTTCCCTCTTGGAGATTTTCTCTCCTCCTTTTGGTAGAACTCGTGTATTTTTTATTTTTTTTTTACTAAAAACTAAGCCAATTCACTCCACTTGCTTCTTTTGTTTTTTTTAAACCCAGTTATTCAGCTCATATTCCAAATCCATGCTCAGGCTGGGTGGGAGATCCCTTACCCTGAACAATGCTGGCCTCTCTCCACCCACAAGTCAGTGGGAGCTCTGTTCTCATGTGTTGGTTTAATCCATCTGGGACAGATTCCAGTGGCAGTGAGGATGCAGCAGCACAGAGCAGGGCTTGGCTGTGGCTGCTGACCACCACAGCTCTTGTTGGATGAGTTGCCAAATTAAAACTAATCCAAGCCCTGCAAGTGTGAACAATGTGGTTTTGGTTTCATTCTAGGGTGAGAGAGCTACTGGCTATGGTGTGGCTTTGTTGCTGTCCCTGTTTGGAGGGGCCTCTGAAGACCCTTTGCTAAACCTGGTGTCTCCCCTGGGCTGCAATGGGGACTCTCCCCCTGAGGAGATGGAGAGGGACTCCAAGAGACGGCGCCTGGTTTGACACCCCAGCCCTGGGGTGTGGGGTTACCTCACTTTGCACTGATCTGTTCTCAAGCAATGAAATGTCACATGTCAGAAATTGCCATTGTTTTGTTTTATTTGGGTTTTTTTTACTATCATGATAAGATTTATTACTTGTTTCTGATAAAAACAGCCTGATGTATTGTTTAGTTTGTTTTTTTTAAATTATTGGTGCACACAGTTGCTGAATGATACCAGTGGTGCAGAGTCCAGGCTCAACTAACTATATCAGGAAGAGGCCTTGTCCTCCTCTGAGCTCCTCACAAAACCTAACTAAGTGCATTAATGCATGAGAAGCTCTCTCTAGTCTGAAGAAGCAACTGCAGCTATTGCTTACAAAGCCTTCTGAATTACTTATTATATGTGAGGTTTTATCAGACATTTCTGCAGGCCCCACTACATCTCAGAACACAGGACAAAGAAAAAAACCTCTGTAGGCTTGGCTTATTCAGAGACAATTTAGCTTAGCAGCAAAGGAGATGTAATGAGAAGAGGCCTATAGTTTTAATAAGGTGCTGTTTCCGCATGTTTTAATGTTCTTCTGACAGTAAAATCAGCAAGAGGGGTTCAGAACATATCTCTGTGTAATTGTTCCACATACAAATTACAGAATGTATTCATGTTAAATGAGGAAAACAATAGAGGGACTGTGATTGAGTAAAATCGGTTTACAAAGCAGAGTGGCTTCTTGCCACTTAATAAATTTATTATTATTAAAGAAGCTTACATATCCCATGTGGTGTTTTGTGGTGTTATTTACATTTCTGAGAACGCTGAGTGCTCCAAAACTTTGTGTACAGCATCATTACCCTGCTCACATTCCTTTTCCCAGCACTCAGAGCTGGGAGAGGAACAGCTTGCAGTGAGTGCTGTGGGGCAGCTCTGCAGAACTTTGTGATTCACTTCATTTGACTCAGCAGCAGCCAGGGATGCTCAGTGTGAGTTTCTGTCCCAGCCACAGGGAGCTCCCAGGTTTGGCTGGGACACCCACGGGAAGTGACTGGTCCCAGCTGATGTCATGGCAGTGACAGGGAACAGAGACACCAAGTCCCTGTCCTGGGGCTGCAGCATCAGCCTTTGGGAGCATTTCCTGGCTCCAGCAGTGTCAGTGTGAGAAATCCCCCCAGCACCCCCTGGCTTCTTTGCAGGTCAAGTCAGGCTGAGCTGTGAGGGATTGTGCCTTTCTCTGTTGAGGGGATCTCTAGAGAACTGCTGTTGGTTTTAGCTGGAGTTCCAACATGAGAGACACCAAGAGTCCTTTTGATTGAAGACTTCTTGGAAAGCATAATGCAGAAGGGAGCAGGAAAATGTTTCATTCTGATTGTGTGGCCCTATTTGATAGACAAAATGTTACTTTAAAAAAAGCCACAACCCCAGAACTTCATTACTTCCTGTATTTGTTTCTCCCTTGCTGTTCTGGCTCTCTGATCCACTTGAGTTTTAAGAAATCTGTATCTGAATGAGTTCTGCCTTTGGTCATTCTTAACACTTGGTATGAAGCACTACCTGGTACCAAAAACTGCTGTGGGAAATGTGTTGATGAAGTAATTTTTATTACAGACTCAGCATTGTAGCAAATAGCAATATGTTCTAATTTTAGTGCTCTGAGATCATCCTCAATCTCCATTCTGTAGAAGCATTCTTCAAGTTAATCAATTCTAATTTTGAAATGTTGTGGTTTGCCAGATTTTTACATAAATAGTAGCCTGTGGCTTTGTGGCACAATGCTCAATTCTGATGTTATTCACTGAATGAGAACAGAGAAGTTTGATTTTGATGCCTGATTATCATATTCTTCAATTTTGCTGTGTCTCAAGGCATATAATTCTGCTGGATTTAGTTTGTAAGGCACTTAATAGAAGCCATTATTTAAAACTAAGTACCTCATATTAAAGAAATCTATTAAGAAAAACCTGAAAAGCAAATGAGAGGTTTGGGAAATCAAAACCCAAAAACCAGCTGAAGTTTGCCAAAGGACAGTAAAATAAATGCATTCAACACATAGTAATAAAAAAGTCTGATGCTTCCTCTGTATCAGAGATACAAATTAAAAATCAACTCTCTTGTCTTTCAAATTTCTTGCTATTCCTCATGTACATTATTATTTCCTCCTGTTTTGATAAAAGGTCTCTTCTCCAGAGCTCAAGCTTTGGACCTACACAAGACAGTGATTTGTGACCTGTGTTTGCCAAATAAGTGATTCTCTTTCCTCTGTGTTTCACAGAGCTTGCACTGGGATCATTCCCATTAAGCTCACACTGTCTCTTAACCCCTAATGAGTAGAATTTTAGTTCCTTTAGTTTACTCATCTGTTTCTCACCTGGGCAATTTTAACTCCTCTTTTAGCCCTGAAGTGTCCTGGTGTGAGATCTGGAAGCAATCTTCAAAAGGAGAGAGGCCCAAAACTGCTTTACAAATAGCAAATACATAAAAATTAATACATGGGGTCATTACCAGAATAAGAAATAAGCCCATGTTGAGCAGGAGAGCTGGAATTTGTCCCTGCAGCTGCCACCACTGCCAGTCCCTGGGGTGGTTGGTTCCAGAAGCCACCCTGACCCTGTGTCCCAGCATCACTGACACCAAAAGCTCCCTGTGCCCTTTGTGGGACAGAGCAGCAGATACTGACAGGAAACACTTCCAGACACAGAGCTTTGACCTCTGGGTTTAGCTCTGCACTTGAAGTGTGTTCTGGCACCACTTGAACAACTTCAAACACAAACACTCCCATGCTGGGCAGGGAGCACCTGCAGGGCTTTGCAAACCTGCTGGCCCCGGGTCCTCCTCGCTGTGACCAGCCCCCAAAGGCACTGAGATCACCCCAGTGCCACAGGTTTGTACCCAGGGACCCCCAAACTCCAGGCTCCCAGATGTCCCCCCCTCCTCAGCTGCCTCCTGAGCAAGCACAGGAGCCAGGGCAGGGTCACAGAGCCAGGGAGGTGCCTCCTGGTGGTTTTTGTAGGACTTAGAGCTTAAATTTGTGCAGCTGGGAGCCCAGCACTTTTAAGAGGAGGTTGGCAACCACCAGTAAGGCAGTTCTACAGGATCTCAGCTCTACAGATCTCATTCCCCCCTTGGGGCTGTGCTGCTGTGACCAGGATGGCCCAGTGGAAGCTGACACAGGCAGCAGGTGAGTTAAGAAGTGTCTCTGCCATGGGCAGACCATCCCTGCTCTTTGCCTGTGACAGCAGCATGCTCTGGGCAGCAGTTTGCTGTGAAGTGTGGGCCAGACTTGGGAGAATGAGGCTGATCTGTTGGTTTGCTTGTTAAAGTGAAGTTGGTGCTCATGGAAAAACCTGTCTGTGATGTGTTCAACTTATAAACCTTTCTGCAGGAAAGGCCTTTTCTGCCTTCCTTGTGTTTTGCCTGGAGGAAATTTAGCCAACAGTGTTTTCTATCCCATTTTGGCACTGCCAAGTGCCAAGTCTGAACTGGGAACTGGCACAGATGTGTCACCATAGTTTACCTGGTGCTCCAGAAAGATGGGTTTGGGCAAAACAATATTTAGAAATTCACTTCTGCTGAGCAGTTCTGACCCTGGGGAGGTGCAGTAGAGATTTGGGTTTCCTTTGGGTGTGTTGGACTTTACCTGCAGCCTCTGTTTTTGGAGCTGGGTGTGGGGAGACCAACACCCCCTGCTCTCCCTGGTGCCACTGTGAGGCACAGAGACCCCATCCTGCTTGTAATGTGGACAAACTTTTGGACAAAGCAGTTTTTTGGAAAATGGTCTTTGGGACATCAAGACAAGCACCTGTGTTCCAAGGTTGCTCCAGGTGAGTCAGGGCATGTTTTATTTTCCAGTTACCTGTGCACAAAGCTGCTACTAACCACATTTGCTGCAGCTGGAAAAGCATCCATGGAGGCAAAGAGCCCTTTTGTATTGCACTGCACTCACCCTGGAGCTGCACAAAGGCACACTGAGCACTTAAATTGATTTTTCTCCATTTGCATGTGTAAGGGTTGGAATTAGAGCATCTCCCTCCTCCATTCCCATTGTGGTTTGTGTCTTGGAAATTCTGTTGCCTTGGTATGTGATGTCTTCTGGGCTCTGGATGGGAAAGCAATAGTTTTCCAAAACTGCTGTGCAGGGATTTTTATTTTTCCCTTTCATGTTTTCTTTCAAACACTTCTCTTACACAAAACCCACAGAGAGAGTTCCAGGCAGCATCCACCCATATGAAACCAGACATTTTTTTCCATAATCTTTTTATAGATTTGATAATATTTAACTCGGCATGTATTAAAAATGTATGGAGTACATAAAATTCATTATAAATGTCACCAAACAGGCCAATGGCTTTTTAATATCACTGCCACAAGACTGTATTTTAACCTATTTCCTGTCTGGATCCATTCCAATGGCAATTCCAGGAGGGGAATATATTTAGTCTATATTTACTTAGTCTGTTTAACTTTCAGTTAGTGTCTTTGGCTGATCCCGTGGCCGTGCTATTTTGGGATGATTTATACAATATTTACATTAAATTCTGCTAATATTTCCTTGCCTCTTGAAGTCGGATTACACTATTTACATCTCAAAGGCCCAAGTTGGAGGAATAAGCAGCTGTTCCAGGCACCAGAGAGAATTTAGTGTAGGGGAGGCTGCCAGCAGTGAGACCATGAGTCTGAAATACTCGTGGAGGAGTTATTTGGGATTGGACCAGTCCTCCATGAAGGAAGGGGGAATCGTGGAATGGTTTGGGTTGGAAGGGACTTTAAAGACTGTCTAATTCCAAACCTCCTGCCATGGGCAGGGACAGCTTCCACTATCCCAGGCTGTTCCCAGCCCTGTCCAACTTGGCCTTGGACACTCCAGGGATGGGGCAGCCACAGCTGCTCTGGGAAACCAAGTCCAGGTGCGAGGTGGTTCCCCTCACAGGGAAGAATTTATCCCCCATATCTAATCAAATCTGCCCTTTTTCACCTTGAAGCCATTCCCTGTGTCCTGTCACTCCACACTCTCATCCCCAGTCCCTCTCCAGCTCTCTTGGGACCCCTTTAGGCACTGGAAAGGGCTCTTAAATCCCTCTGGAGCCTCTTCCAGCTCTTGCAGCCTCTTCCCAGGAGAGGAGCTCCAGCCCTCTGAGCATCCCTAAGGCCCCCTGGGCTTTGTCCAGCTGATCAGTGCCTGTGGATCAGAGGGAATTCCCTTCATGTCTGCAGAGCTGGGGCAAAGCCCTCAGCTGAAGGGAATGAAGGGAATTCCATATGATATGATATGATGATATGATTTGGAATGAAGGGAATCTCTCTCACTCTGGTCTCTGTGGGGTGTGGCAGGAGAAGCAGGACAGTGGCCCTGAGCTGTGTGACTGAGCCTTTTACAAAGCTGAGAGAAACCTTCAAATGAGAGTTTGGATGCTGTGGTCATATCCCTTCATGTATTAAAAAAATAAAATAAGCAAATTTTGGATTTATAACAAAAATTAAGACAAAATAGATTCAGCATCACTTAATTTAACTGCAAACATACATCACAGTTGGAGGGGAAAACATTCCTCTCTGCATAAATGGAATTTTACCTTCAGGATTGACCTGAGCAGCAACTGGATGAGATCAAAGTTCACAGAGCCAACCACCCTCAACCCCAGCAATATTTGGCAGAACAAATGATTCTGCTGCATTGAAGGCACAATGTAATTTAGTGGTCCAGGGAAAAAATCCAGACTGTGAAAATATTTGACAGCTACTGTTATCTAGAGGGGAGGAAAAAACCAAATTAGCTGGAATTTTGGTCTATAATTATTCCCAGAGGAATCTACAGATTTTTAAGTATAGGGGATGGCTCCAACAGACATTCTTAATGGCTTGAAACTCTGGAAGAAAGTCTTGCTTTGAAAGCCAGTGCAACTAGTTTAAACAAATATCTTTTTTCTTTTTACTCAATTTAGTTCTTGTTTTCAAGTCCATGAATTGTCTACAGTTCACAAAAAAAATGTTTCAAGCCTTATATCCTTGCTAATCCACTCTAACTATGCACTGAAGGACGTTCATTGTACTTTAAAAATGTCTCATTTGTAAAGTTACTCACTTCAATACTAAGAAAAACTTCATCAGTAGTAAGAAAAACCTACCTGTGGATAAAGAATCTGTCATCCAAAAGGATTTTTTGTTGGCCTTGGAACTAATAAAATGACATACAAAAAAAGAATAAAGGGCAGAGCCAAAGCAAGAATTGAAGCAGAAATTCCTGTGATTCAGAATGATCACGAAATAAAAAGTCTTTCTGGCTTGGACACCACAAAGCAAAGCACAAGGCAGACAGATAAAACACCTCTGACTCCTCCAGTTCATTGTCATGAATTACCCTGAACCACAGGGGTGGGAGGAAAAAAAAAAAAAAGAGTTCAAATGAATCATTTCTGTTTTCTAGGAACAAGGGGGTGAGATTGCTAAAGAGCATTTTTAGCTCAGATGAATAAATAAATCAGAGCAGGGTATGGGATGATGGAACTTTTAACACTGCAGTGTGAGGTGGTAACAGAATATTAACCAAGTCTTTCCTAAAAGCTTTTACTGAGTCACTGATAATCCCAGTCTGGGATGCTCAGGCTGATTTATGGGCACTAAAAGGGTGATGTGAGTTAAATCACCTAAATTGCACTCATTCTCTCACATCCTTAAAAAACTTAAAAACTGTTGAGCGTTACTATATTTAATTTTTTTTTTTTTTTTTTTTTTAGATTTTCTTTTTCACTCTGATCACGTGCAAATTGTGACAGGTTGGCTCTTGGCTTTTATTGCCAGTTCAAAAACAGATCAGTGGGCAGTGATCATAACGAGAACTTCATTTAATATCCTGCTTGTTTCCTCACTCCTGGGCTGATGGGGAGGGGCTGTGATCTGCCAGTGGTGAATGATTGTTCAGGCTGAGCCAGAGCAGGGGGCAGGTGAGGGATCCATCCCTGGCATCTCACCCTCCATCCTGCCCTTGGCTCCCATCCCTGCTGCTCAGCTCCACTGAATTCTTCAGCACTGTGGTGCAAACGTGTGGGTTTGAACATCTCTGAGCCTATCAGAAAAGAAAAAATAAGAGGCAATGATCATTTTGGGCACAGGTAACAAACAAGGTTCTTTCCCAGTGGTGAATATTTCACCTGTGCTGTTCTGTGTGCCCAGCCCTCAGCCTCAAAGAGGGGTAACCACCAGTTCAAATCACTAAAACAATCTAAAAATCAGTGGAGTCCAGAGTTTTGTGGATGATTTGGAAAGACAAAATCCAAGGGAACTGTGCCTGTAAATGCTGTGTGTGCTGGTCTAGTGCATGTTTAGATTTTTAGCACCATAGCAAAGTGGAACACGAGTTCATGGTTTTAGTCCCTTTATTCGTGTTTTTAATGTGATGCTCATATAGTTGAAGGCAGTTATTGAGCTCTAAGCAGGAACATCTGGAAGAAAATAATTTTCCATGTACATTGAAGTGTGCTGGGCAGCAGCAGCGTTTGGGAGGGACAGAGTGGAAAATTGTACATGTCTGGCTAAAATACACTCAGACCTTTGGGTGAGGGCAGCCCTGGGAGCAGCTCCTGGAGGGCAGAGAGTTTCACTCCTGCAGTTTCTCCTCCCCAGATCATCTTTTCTGCTGGAAATGGCTCCTGGGCTTTCCCTGCCCTGAGCCACTGGCTCCTTTTGCTGATATTTTTCTGCACAGAGACACAAAGTGATGCTGCTGCTTCCCCTGCATCTTGGAGATGCTGCTCTTCCTCCCGTGGGCTCTTGGTTTGCTTCAAATTCTCACATTTCTTCTGCCTTTTTTTTGATTCATTCCATTCAACTGGTTGAAAACAAAGTTAAGGCAATGACTGCTCTTAATCAGGTGTGCACTTTATCTGAACTCAGTGTCTTACAAACACTGTCCACATGACATAAACCTGTAACTTCAGTGATACAGAAATCACCAGAAAACTCGGATTTTATTTGGAAAGTACTTAAGAAATGAGAATTGTTAATTTATTTTTTTTAGTCTAAACTTTTTTCCATAGTCACATACTTTTATTTTATTCTATTGTATTTTTTTTAATTTCCCATCAGACCAGCCCTAATGAATAAATAAATCCAGACTGGAAACTGGGAAATATTTTTCCTGAAGACATAAGGTTAAACCAAAGCCAAGGAGACACTGGCTGTAGGCCTGGTTTAAAACAGCAGCCATTTGTTTGTTATGGGCATCCACACTCACACACAATTTTCTTTTCCATCTGGCTTGAATTCTTTCTCCTAAGGCTGGGTATCCCACCAACATTCCTCTTCCTGAATCATCCTTCACAAGAAATTTCACAGCACTTCACCACTTTTCCCTGTCTGAAATCCTTCCATGATAGCAGAATACCATTCCCTTTATCTTCAGCAGACTTAGCAGTGGGCAAGCCCACAAACCTAACCCAAGGCCCTTTGTATGAATATCAAGAGGGTGAGGATGGTTCTTGACGTGTATTTTGTTGGACATCACTTTGACATGTGAGATGTAAAGGCTGTGAGAGCCAGAGGCTTTAATCTCTTTGGCCAGCAGGAACTGAATGGGATATGCCTTTTAAAATTGCACCCCCCTAGAACACATGCAAGCTTGAAAGTCAGGAAATAATAGAGAGACAATTATTCATCCGAGTATTAATACTTCTTCTGATATGATTGTTTTTATTTTTGTGGAGCACAGCTTACTTTGGAGCTGGCCAGCCTTTGGAAGCTCTCCATCCCCAGATCTGATCTCCAAAACAGGAAGCGGATTTGACAGGCACAGGCAGCACCGTGAAGGGCTGGCCCTGGCCCAGCTTTGTATGGGATGCTGAAACATTTGGTGTTCTGCTTAAGGTTTCTGCCAGGAAACATCTGTGAGATTCTGCTGCAGATAACACGGAGTGTTTGATCAATCCTTGCTCACCCAGAGAGGCTCTGGGGAAGCTGCACTGCAGAATCACATGTGCCCCTTGCTGGGGTGGCCTGGGTGACCTGAGGCTTGCAGGGCTCTTTGCATCCCTTGCTGGAGGTCTTCTCACCATTTCCTTCATCCATTGACTGTCACAGATATCCAAACAGGATTTTTGTTTTAAAGAACCTTTTACACCCTGTTTATCCCATGCAGGTTAATGGATTAGTTAGCCTACTGACTAAATGAGAAATCATTGAAGTTATTTCTGGCCAACTGGCAAATATATTCCAGCTCTCTTTAACAGAGAAAGCCAAACAAAAATAGAAGGATGAAAGTTGGTGCAAAAGAAAAACCTCAAGACCACTCAGTGCAAACCCTGCTCACACCAAAGGGCTTTTCTTCTCCAGGTAAACACCTCAGCCTGATACACAGAACTTGGTAGTGCTTGGCCTTCCTGAGACATTGTTCCACAACCTCTCAATGATCAAAATAAAGCTCCTAGCTCTAGGCAGAGTCAAACAGCCCTGCTGCTCCTGGAGGCCCCAGCACCAGCCTGGGCATCAGCAGCAGCTCAGGCTGCCACAGTGCTGTAAATGAAACTGCAGCTCACAAAACCTTTCTTTTTCCTTTTCCCCAACAAAATTCAATAGAGAAGTGACAGTTTTTCCTCCCTCTGAAAATCTGTGCTAGTGGACACTCTTGGTTTGGTTTTTCTGCTTCCCTGGTGATGAGCCACACAGGATTAAAAGAGCAGAGTGTATTTATTCCAAATGCCACCGTGCTGCCATTGAAGCTGAGAATTGACCATGTGGCAGCACACAAATATCTCCAGTATTTCACTAATGTTCCCTTAGCAGCAGGCCAAGGATTTCCAAAAGAAGATGATGTGGTTTGTCCCCTCCTGTAATAAGAAAACAAATCTGTTGGGTGTGATGCTCTCACCATACTGATCTGACACCTTTTCTATCATCATCCCCATATGTGGCTGCAAACGCCCCTGAGCAGGTGACTGATCTCACCTCAAACATTGTCACTGAACACTACTGAGGTGGAAAATGCAGAGATTGGTGTCCTGAGCAGCAGCTGAGCTCCTGAACACATGTAATGTGTTCTCTTCTAATTCCATGGCATCACTCGAATTTCTCAAATACTTGAAACAGCAACCAGGTGAACAACTGGTAAAAACAAAGGAACATTCTTGGCAGCAGAAACTTCTGCTTCAGGAGCCAGGTATGGTCCTTGCAGTGCTCTGTGTTGCTCTCAGATGGGCTGGAAGGTCTGTGAGCATGGACCCTTCCCATCTCTGTTCCTTGTGCTGTTTTGGGATATCCAAACTCCTGCTCCCATTCCAGCACCACAGCAAGGCAGGGCTGAGGGGTTTGCAAGAGCACACGTGGAGCTCCCCAGCCAAGCTGGTACCTGTGCCCACAGACCAAATGCTCATGTTTGCACAACTGACATTTAGTGAAACTGTCCTAAGGACACTTTGGTAACAGGTTACAGCCTTAGTTTAGCACAATGTCTAACTGTGCTGCTAAAGAGAAGGTCAGAGCACCCCACCAGGAGGAACTTGTGCTGTTTCTTTTCTGTGCCCGTTCCCTGTCACGTTTTGGAGAGATTCTTGTTTATCTTATGTCTCTCAATCACAAGTTGCCTTAGCAACAGTCAGACTGTGAATGCATAGAGGAGCTGCAATTAAACCACATTTGCACCTTATTTTTCCTACAGCACTTGTAGAGGTACACAAGCAACACGTCTGCTGGTGTGCTATTGAGAGAGATTTAGAACATTACAAACTACACAGGTCAAAAAGGCTGCATAGTTTGGAAAGGATGTCTGTCCCAGTGGCCATAGCTTTTATAGGTGTAAATCAGGGAGTTCAGGTTGCAAAGTCTTTGGAGGCTTCGTGTGGGCATTGCACAGCACACTGTGAGGTCTGAGCACTATCAGAAAATGGAGGTGAGGAATAATTGCTGCACTTTTCTTCAGTATCAGCAAATGGCTCTTTTCCCCAGCAGTTAATTAAGTCAGCATAGGAAACAGAACGTTTCACTTGGCTATAAAGAGCCCTCCCCTCTGGATTCCACGTTGAGGTGCCGTGGAAAAACCAAATGACAAATGTTCCCAACACCACTGCTCTCCTGTGCTGCCTCCAGCACTAGCCACTCACTGCTCCAGGCTCTCTTAAAAAGCCAAATTCCTGGGCTGTGATAAACTGGCAGGACTGGAACAGGCTCCCAGGACTTAATAAGGAGAGTTGGACTTTGCCTGCCCTCAGAGGTGACAGCAAACACACCAAACTGCAGGGATTTCATGAGTGCCTTTGCCAAGTAATTCTGGTCTGTCCCTCACATCATTCCTCACATGTTTCAGGCTGTGGGAGAGTACAGTACAGCACCAGAACGAAAACAGTTTAGCTTTTCTCTGGGAGGCTGGCTCACCTGAGCAGGGAATGAGAAACTGGAATTCCTCCCTTTGTGCCAGGGAGTGTGCTGGGCAGCCCTGTGGTTGGAAGCCAAAGCTGATGAGAAGTGACTGTGTGATTGGAGGGAAGGTTCCCCTGGGGAGGTTTTAGCCCTGCACAGAAACTGGGGCCAAGCAGGATGTTCCCATGAGCAGGAAGGAATGGGGAACTACGCAAGGCATGAGTGCCCCTGGTCACGAGCCACAGCCAGGGAGAGGAGAGGAAACAAAGTGCATTGTGTGGGGTGATGGAGCTCTCAAATAGGAGCTGGGTTCAACTGGGAACGGTGGTGGAATTAAAACAAATCCCACATTTGTTTGGCAATGCTGTTGAAATTGGGAACGAGTTTTTTTTTTAATTCAAAGCCATCTCCCCATCACTCCACGAGCTCTGCTGGGCCCCTGTGAGACAGCCTTGAGCATGAACTTGACTTCTCTACTGCTGAGCTTTGATTGTGACTGTAGCATTTTATCTCTTTATGAAAATTGGTGCAATCAGAGTGTCCTAGACCCTTTCCCTGCAGTTTGAAGGCAAACTGGGAATGTGGATTGTTGGTGCATTTTGAAGGGGAAATGCTCTGATAGTGAGAGGTGAAAGATTTGGAGGTGGCAAGAGGCTGATATGAATGCAAATAAAATCTATTAACAAGAAACTTTGGGCAAACTTTGACTTTTAGATAATGAGAGAGGGGTTGGTTTGTCTTTTAAAGTGCAGAGAAGCACATTTTCCTGGTTTCTCCTCTGCCTCAAATGTAAAACATCTTTTATTGAAATCAGAGTGGTAATTGCATAACCAATGAAAGTAGAATTGAATTAATAACCTTTGATGAGCAAAATCTCTATTTTAAATTAATCAACAGCACATGGAAAAATCTCTGAAATACTGATTTTGCTTTTTCAGACACAAAACTGTACAAATGCCAGTTTAAAATAAAATAAAAGAAGAATTGTAAGCCAACAATTTTTTATTGCCAATTTATTCCCTCAAGGTGTGGGGCTGTAAAATTTGGATAGTTAATGGGATGGAGAAGCACAGATTTCAGCTACCTCCTCATTGCAGTGGGTATTGCCAAGCTAATAATGCAGTTACAGGGTGCTGCTTTCAATGAGGGGTACATTGTGCCAAAAAAAGCAACACTCATAAATTAGGTCATATATTCATGTTGTCCAATTGTTTCATGTACCAAGTTTACTCAGTTATTCTCTTTAAGAGTAAAGAATAACTAAGGGTATATTGTACAGACTATTCTTCAAAACAAGTTTCCAAAAAT
Source organism: Oenanthe melanoleuca (assembly GCF_029582105.1). NCBI lineage: Eukaryota > Metazoa > Chordata > Aves > Passeriformes > Muscicapidae > Oenanthe > Oenanthe melanoleuca. Next base: position 3,271,317 of record NC_079353.1, read on the forward strand.
AATAAACACAGGAAAGCAAGTTCATATCAGTTTTAAAAACTCAGCTAATAGAATTTAAAGTAAGTAAAGTAAAATTTTTTCGTAATAGAAGAATGGAAAAAATTATCCTTCTTTTCCAGGAGAGCTTTCCATGCTAAATTACACTCATGCACAAGAACTGTAAGAATGCTACAGTTTCAGCAGGATAAATGAAGTTATATGTGATAGACTACAATTTAAACCATGCAAATTTATGAGTAAGGAGAAACCATTTCTGAAAACAGAAATCCAACAGCTGGTGAGGGTGAGGTGCAAGGAGTGTCCCTGTGCCTGCAGCAATTGTTCTCATTGCTTCACAAAGGGGGAACAAGCTCACAGGAGCTGCTCCTGTTTCCTTGCCCTTCAGTTCTCAGATGGAAAGCACAAACTGTGGCCATCGATTGCTTTGCAGGTACATTTACTGGATACATTTCCAATCATCAAACCAAAGGCTGGGATTTGCTTTCTGTCCAATAATCCTCATTTTCTCTGAAATGGGAACTATTGATCCCTTAGGTTTCACTTTAATCCAGACTCTTTATTGCTGAGCAAGTACTTTGAAATGTGGCTGTAGGATCTTTCTTTCTAAATTAGAGATTTTCTGCTTAGTTTCCTTCCCAATACAAATAACTAGTCAGAGCAGAAGTGTTCTTCACATTGAAAACAAACAAAAAATGGACCTCATTTTTAAAATTAGTTCTTGAGTATAAGATGAATGCACACAGTCTGTATGCAATGTATCCTTAAATGCTTAATAGGCTGAGTGAAGATACTTCAAAGAACATTCTGAGTAGCACTCCAAGCATCACAAAGGCCTAGATGATCCACCTAAATTAACTCAAATGCTTTTGAGGAATATCTTACAAATTTCCACCTGTTCATCCTGTACCAAGCTCAGAGCAAACCAGACTAGAGACTGGGGACAGTAGAGGTACAACAGCACAAGACTTCAGGTTTATATCCTTAGTAATTCTCAGGGCAGGATTAACTAGCAAGGCAGAACACAATTAAGTTGATTCAGTAATATTGGTAATGTTGCCTTACTCAGCAAATCCTCTTTTTGTCATATCAATTATTTACTGAAGCCATTTGCTACTTAAACTGTGAAAGCTGAAATGCATCTGTGATTTTTCCTTTTAATCTTTGGCTAAGGATTTTGTAGTAGATAATCCAGCAGAGAGTGTATGGTGGGTCTGTGATTTTTGTTGCCAAACATATCTGCGAATGAACCTTGCAGCTCTGAAAACACAGAGCCCTCTAGGATTATTTGCCAAAAAAGCAATTACAAGCTGTTAGGAGGCTGGTACTTGTGTGCAGTCTCCTTTTATGTTATTGTTAGCTTTAAAGGGAATTAATCAGAGGGTGAAGCAGAGCTCCCATCCAGAGCTCAGTCAGAGTGCTGGGATATGTTTGCAGCCCTCAGCACAGGGATGGAAATGTTCAGTTGAAGCAATGCAGTGGTCAGAGCGTGCCCTGGATCACAGCAATTCCCAGGGCTTCCCCAGCCCTGGCAGCTGCCTGCTGCTCCCACACAGGAGTGGGAATTAGTCCAGGGACTGTGCCTTAATTGCAGTCTGTCCAGAGGGAGTCTGTCTCTGTGGAGTGTCAGTGCTGCCCCTCTGAAATCCCCAGGGTGAGTGGGGCAGTCAAGGAGCGACACTCTGCAGGCTCCACACTCATCTGTTTCTCTGTTCCAACCCCAGGTTATTGCTGCTCTCTGTGGAATTTAATTCAGTCCATGTGAAGGCTGAGTGATGGTCAATTTTGCACCTAAAATCTTGTTGGAAAGACTGCAGGCTGGCTGGTGCTGGCTGTAGGGAGAACTATTTCATAATGGGAGCACAGATGTCCTCAGCAAAAATTAACAAAGCTTATCAAAGCTTCCTTTGCTGCCCAGCAAAAAACACTCCTTGAGATACAGAAAAGATCATTTTTAAATGGAATAGAAACCAAAGTATCTTGTACCATGTAGGCAAAGGTGTCTTTTTTGCCACATGGAACTGTTTCTTACCATGAAAAGACTTCATTTCCTTCATTGTTCCATTCTCTTGTAATTTTTTTTCAGTAGTAATAATGGCAAGGGGAATCATGAATGCTTTGCACTTCCAGGAGGGCTTTATAAACGAGGCTTCAAGGTGTTTTTTCCTTGGCACCACTGTTCTTTCACCTGAGCCTTTCCATGTGGTTCAGTGGAGGCTGCAGGTCTCCAGGTCAGCACCCAAGGGCAGCTGTCTGTCTGTCCTGACAAGCACAAGTCTTTTCCTTGGATACTCCAACCTGATGTGTTTTGGCTCTGTCCAAGAGTCAATCCTTACTCTACAGAAACCAGTGGGAGGTTGAAAAATACGACAGTGAAATAACAGCAAAATACAGCACGTGAGGAGGATGAGAAGGAAGATTGTATTTGCCAGGGGTTTTTTCTGTTGTTGCACACGAAGAGGAAAGGTGATAAATTCCTCATCTCCCTTTTGTGCCTGCATTGAGCATTGCAGCATCAGCAAGGAGGAAGAAAAGGCAGACCCCTGGATTGATGAGACACCAGATGTGTGAAAGCATGGAATGAAATAACAGCCAGAAACGGTGAGAAAGAAACGAAGCAGTGTCCGGTTTTTTCAACTTTTAACGAGGCTGGTGTTGACACACTGGGGCCTCATTAGCAGCCTCCAGAGCTCTGGAGCTCCCCACCCCAAAGGCAGCTGTGCCCTCGCTCCTGCTGGACGCTGGGGATGTGGTACCCAGGCAGGCACAGCCAGCCCGTGGCACTGGTGACATCTAGAGGACTCCAGCTCTCGGCAGCAGCCACAGCTTCAGGGAAGGATGGGCTTCGAGGGGCATCTCTGCTGCCAGCTGAGCTCATCTGGCAGGGATGTGGCAGAGGAGAGCACTGAAAACAGCTCCTGATCATGAACTGCCCCGAGGGAACCTCTGCTGTAGTTTCGGGTTTCGTTAACTGAGGGTGCAAACTGCACTACTGCAAGCGAGGAATCGACCAAAACCTGCCACTGCACAGCTGGGCTGACTTACCAGGAGCTGTGTCTGGGGAAGCTCTGACACTGTCCCCAGACTGGGATGGCAGTGTGACACAGAGCAGATGCAGCTGCTGTGCTCTGGGAGCATCTCCCCTGTTTCCCTACAGGCACTGATGGTGTCTTGCAGTGCACAAATAATCAGAATTATGACTACAGCTGCAGCACAGTGCTTGGATGCCTCTGTTTCCTGCAGTCCTAGTGACAGGCAGGTGTCAGACAACATGAAAAACTGCACAGGGAAGGTGTGAGTGGGAGCTCCAAGTGCTCTGCAGGGCTGCTGCTTCCCAGCTCTTGTGGGAATGTCACTGCAGTCCCTTCCTGGGAGCCTGGGTTTGCTCAGCCTCCCTGCTCCTGGCAGCTCTGACTCTCTTGGCTCTGGAGTGTTGGCACAGAGGCTCAGAGCTGCCAGGCTGCCCCAGGGCTCGCTGGCAGTGGGGACACCAGCCTTGCCCACATCCCCTGCCCTGGGCAGCCAGAGGTGCTTTCATGTTCTGTGCTTTTTTTACCAAGAAAGTAGATGCCTTGTTTCTCTGACATTTTCTCCTTTAAAGCTGCATAGGAACAGTGAAGACTAGCAGGCAAAGTCAGCCTGACCCAGTGCTTCAATGGCAAATATTAAACTGCAGAGCTCAGAGAAATGATGAAATCTCTATTGGTAGAATTTAACAACCTACTTACACTGGAGCCAACTAGGAGAGATTTATAAAGCTGTAAAATCAGCTAATTCTGTTTTAAATTATTTCAGAACCTGAACAGCACAAGCTGTCTTTAAAATCAAAGGGCAAATTTGACATTAAAAAATGAGATTATACATTGTGGCCAAAATTAAATGCTGTTGACCCAATCATATAACAAGTATTTGTGAGGAATAGCAGGGACAAGGTTTTCTGGGATTGTTTCCACTCAAAGAGAAAATTGATGGTAGTCTCCATTTCTCTCAAGCCTCCAGTTCATGTTATTCTAAAAGTCCTCTTCCACAGGACATCCTCCCATGCCCACAATGCCTCCCTGCTGCTTTCTCTTGCTCACCAAGGGTGTGGGGACCATCGGTGCCCAAATCAGCTGAGCCCCACGTTTGCAGAGTTTCTCAGAAACCCCGTTGGGCTGCAGAGTCAGGTTTGGGACTTGCCACACTCCGGGTTTTAGTCACTCAAAGCAGAGGTCGGTAAATGCTCCATCCCTGGGCTGGCAGGCAGCGCTGTCACCCACTTCAGCTCAGCCTCGTGTTAATTCCGTGAATAAGAGCGCTGACATACGATCCAGGGTTTGCAGCGCGGAGCTTTAACCCCAGCAGGATGCTGGCTGAACTCCAGCACGTACAGTTGTTCTCTGCTTATTACTCTAAACACGCAGTTGTGTTATCCAAATTGTACATCTGAGTAAGACTTTGCTACTTCAACTGAAACGCTTCGCTTACTTGCTGTTTCCAAAAGGCTGCGTGGTGTTTTCAGACACTGATTCAGAAATGAGTGTTCAGTCCCGGGGCTTTAATTAGTCACATGGGCTGAGGAAAGCGGCGAAGCAACACGGGCTGGTTCAGCCTTCTCCTTCAGCAAGGCGACTTCGGGGTGCGAGGACAGCGGTGGGCTGGAAGGACGATGGCTGGGAATGGCCTGAGCCAGGGGACACCCAGGGGACACCCAGGGGACACCCAGGGGACACCCAGGGAACACCCAGGGGACACCCAGGGGACACCCAGGGGACACCCAGGGGACACGGGCATTGCCAGCTGAGCTGCCCGGGGCTCGCCTCGCTGTCTGCCCGTCCCTGATCGCCGCGGGCTATCGCAGCATCGCCGCTATCTCCGTGCGGGAAAACACTCGGGCTTGTTTTTTCCGAGCCGGGCTGATAGGAGCCAACAGATGTCAGTGCAGCCTGAACAACACGGGCCGTGCAGGAGCATCCCCGGTGGGACACGGGAGGCTGAGCTGAAAACACCGCCCGAGCGTTCTTAAAAACACCTTCGAGGGTCCTTATAAACACACGGAGTGTTGTTGACAGAACGAGACTGCTCATTTATGCTGTGTGTTATTATCCTTGAAAACCTGCTGTGTTTGTGCAGGGAGTCCCATGACAGCCTCGGCTTGCTGGGGGTGCCACGATGATCTCAACAACAAATGTGTCCCTTTATCTGCTGGAGAGGGACACGGGGGAAGCAGGAAATATCTGCAGGCTCTAGGAAAAGCAGTTCAGAAATGGAAATAAGCTGCTTTATCGAAATGTTGCTTTGCTGTTTTCACAAGAGCAATACCAGTGGCTTTCTAGCCCAGCTCAGAGCAACTCTCCTGTGGCAAGTGGATGCCAGAGATGTGTGTAAAGCCCAGGAATATCAGTGGAATTGGCCCAGTCATCTGGTTAAGTGATGTCTGAATGGAGGGAATCTGACAGTGGCATTTCATCTTTTTGCCATAAATATGTTTTCAGGTGACAGCTCCAGGACAGAAAATGCCTCTCCAGGGAAACTCACACATGGTCTGTTACTGGGGGGGAAAAAAAAAAGTGAAAGTATTTTGATATTCCTGAAGGCAAACTGGGGCATGAAGCCACAAACCAAGCTAGTCAGGGGAAAACCAACCATTGAGATAGCTAAGGTGAAAGGTGGCAAGTTTTATTGTATTTGAGAGTGGAAAGTTTGTACTTTGGAGCTTGGATGGTGGCAGTGGCTGGTTCTGTGCCTGGTCATCTATCCCTGCAGTGTCAGGACCAGAGAGAAGACAAATGCTGGATCAGGGGGATGAAAGATCTCGTGGAAATCTCACATCTGCACAAAGTTTATTAGGATATTAAAAAGTTGTATGCTTATCTACTCAGCTACACACCACACACAGTGAAGGGCAGAGCTTTGCTCCTGGAGTCCAGGTTCTCTCCCTGTGGCTGATGGGAACCAAGATCCAAGACTGGAAGGGTGTCAGGAAAGGTGACACACTGGCAGGGTGTCAGTCAGAACTGCATTTAGAGGACATTGTCCTCTCCCCAGCTGTTTGTACACATTCCAGTCTCTCCAAACAAACACTTTGCCTTTTCTGTACTTGGAATGATCTTGAGTGTCCTAGCTGGAGGTGGCTTTGCACAGCCTGTGAGCCCAGGTGGAAGCTGAAAGCTGCTGTGCAGTAACAGCAACACACTTTGTTGACCATGTCTTCAGTCACTTTGCCATGGCTAAAAGCACCAACACCTCCTGTCATTTTAAATCTGAAATACATTTCAAACTGAGCTAATTCTCTCGTGCCTTATCTGTGCACCATGATGTTTACTTTAGCGATGAGCCACCTTTTAGATTAAGAGATGTGATGAGGCCAGTGACAGTGGCTTTGTGGTTATAGGTATCAGGACCTCTTGATTTTCAGACTTCTTCAGAAAGAAGAAAAAATTTAACAGTTTAGACTGAAACTTAAACAAGAATTTAGGAATCCACGATTGAAATTAGGCACTTAGTCACCATTTTCGACCTAGACTACAAAGTAGGAAACAGAGAAATGACAGCAAAATAAGAATTAAGTGAAGGAAAGATCCAAAAGCAAAGACCAGATAGAATCTGCTTTAATTAAAATTAGTGGCAACTCTCACAGTCTGTAGTAGGTGTTTAGTCATATAAACACTGAGCAAACCCCACAAATGTAGATTCCTCTTCCTATGCCCTAAAAACCTTGTTATGTAACTGGGTGGCAGGATTTATTTTCAGGGGTGTTCAGCTCTGTTTGTTGCTCCAGCCAGACTGTGCACAGCCACCTCAGGGCTCATTTCAAAGCTAAGCCTTTACTCAGATGTCTTTAACCACCGTGCCAGGCTACAGCCACCTACACTGGAAAAGCTGAGTGCAAACTGGGCCCAGAGAGTGGCTGCCTGTGGGAGGGCAGTGCCACAGCAGGGCTGACATGTGCTGCTTTGCACCAAGAAATGAGGCTTGTGCATATGGATCACTTACTCTAACAGTAGTGGGAGTCTGAGTTCAATTATTTTCCCTCTCAAGGCACAAATAAATGCAAATTTTACTCATCTTCATTTCTCTTGCTCTCGTATTTCCAAGTGTTGATCCAAGTTTTTTTTGCTTAGGTGTCCATGTCCCTTCTTCTAACACTATAGTCTCACAGCCTCTTTTCCTCCTTAATATTTTTTGTATTCTCAGATGGCTCATTCTGATTTTTAACCTCTTCATCTTTTTCCCCCCCTTGTTGCAGATGGTAGAAACAACAGAATAAAAATGCAGAGATCTACAGCCCAGTGCCCAGGAGAAGACAACTCTCTATTCCCTCCCTCCCTCCTGAGAGTTGGGGAGAGGCAGATCTTGAAGGTAATTTCTATGTTTGAAACTGTGTGTGATTTCAAAAAGCTGCCAGTCTGTGTCATGCAGTCCTCACCCAGGTGAAGCATGTGACTTTACCCTTTCTGTCACTTATTGTCACTAACTGAAACTGGTGTAAGCAGGGAAGGGATGAACTGCCTGGCATTGTTAACAGCTGGAATTCAAGCAACTACATCAATGCTGCAACCACAGGCAGGGCCACAGCAGGATGTGAAATTTCTGATTTCCTGAAACAAGTAATTTGTAAGTTTTATGAGTTATTCTAAGGGTTTGGAATAATAGGATGAGGGAAAGCCTGTTTTCCACTTTGGAATGCTACTTCATTTTCAGATTTCTACTTCAGAGGGTGGACATTACAGCCAAGGTAGGCTTGGTGTGCTTTGCCCAACTTGTCACCTGCACTGGCAAAGTTTTCAGAGTAACCAAACCAAGACAGGCTGACCTTAAACTTGTCTTGCTGTGAATTGCACCAGCAGGAAAACTTTGCTTGCTTACCCCCAGAGCCAGGGGAACAAATTTATAGGCTGAATGTTCCCACTAGTTTGTCATTTTTGTTTTTGTGTGTTTGCTTTCTTCAGAGTCCTCAAGAGTTCCCTCTCCTTTTGGCAGGTGGCACATGGACAGATCCCCACAAACCAGCCTGTTTCAAAGAACTGCCCTGTCTGTAAGTACAAGATTTGTCTTGTCTCAGTGTCTCTCCAAAAAGCACAGGAAGAGAAAGAAAACTATTAATAATCTTCTAGGCTGACCTTTACAATTTCTTGTTATATTACATTCTCAGGGGTGTGTTCATCAGAAGAACGAACTTTGGGTCCCAGAGGAAAAGGCATTACAGCAGTGGAGGCAGAATGAGTCATGTGGGCATCTTGAGCCTGATGTGAGATGGATTTATTCCTGCAACAGGCAGCAACTGCTGCCGAGTCCTGGGCTAACAGGGATGTGCAAAGTGAACTTCCCTGCCGTGTAGCCATTTCATTCTTACACTTACTAATTGCTGTACCAACTGCAGGAGATTTTCAAAGAGAAATCTGCGTAAAGAGGACACCTAAGTTGTGAGTGAGCACTGAGAGGAGAAATGGAGATTTCAGTGAGAACCACACAGACTGTTTGCAGAGGACAGGCCACAGCACAGAGATCTCATTGGAAAGCTTCAATTGCAGAGTGCAGGATGTGTGGCCAGGCCCCAGAGAGCATTAGTCATCTCATAAGTGAATGCTCAGAGCTGGCTGGGGATGAGTACAGAACAGAGCATGACAAGGCTGGCAGTGTGTGCTGCCAGGGAAGGGGGCACGGCCACAGTCAGCATCATCACCCCAGGCCAGGCAAATCCAGAGAACTGAGGAGATAAATGGGAAGTAGGTTGTCAGAAGGCAGATGTGGTGCCTCCAGAGGAAGTTCATCAGTAACTTCTCCACTGGATGACGGCAATAACAAGAAGTCACTGACAAATCTGTGTGTGGCAGGAAGTGAATTAAAAATGGGGCATGAAAATGGCACAGGGCTTGGTGTCCTTCTCTCCAGTGGGCTCAGGTGTTGTGTGGAGGAGCTCAGCCACAGTGCCCAAACTGGACACGAGCTCTCCGTGGACCAGGGCTCTCCCTGGCACCGCAGCATCCTCACGATGGGATGTCTGCTCAGGTCCCGACCTGGCAAAAGCCGGGCTGAAACTGCAAAGCAGCGCTGGTTTGGGGTGCGGGGAATGGGAAGGGCTGCTGCCCGCTGTCCCTGCGGGGCAGGAGGAGATCCCGCAGAGATCCCCAGAAATCCCGCAGGGATCCCGCGGGTCCCGGGCGCTGCGGGGGCGGGCGGGGGCCGCTCCCGCAGGGCCGGCGCTTTCCAGAGAATACGGTAAACATGTCCGCATCACGTGCGGCCGCTCCCGCCGCCGCGGCGCGGGTCCGGGAGGGCGGGACGGGACGGGACGGGACCCGCGCTCCGCCGGCCGAGCGCGGCCGCTTTAAGAGGCCGCCGGGCGCCGCCGCCTCGCCCTGCCCGCCCCGGCGGAGAGCGATGCCCGCGGCGCCGTAGGGCGGGCGGCTCCGGCACCATGGGGCTGTGCTACAGCCTGCGCTCCCGCCTGGCCGCCGCGCACCCCTCCGCGCCCTACGGCAGCCGCGGCGAGCCGGACACCCCCGCGCCGGCCGAGCACGGCGACCCGCAGGTGCGGCACCGGCTGCGGCAGGACCTGGTGGCCAAGGAGCGGGCGGACAAGAAGCGGAGCAAGAGCATCGACAAGACGCTGAAGGCGGAGAAGCGCGAGTACAAGCAGACGCACCGGCTGCTGCTGCTGGGTGAGCGGCGCGGGTCGGTTCGGTTCGGTTCGGTTCGGCCCGGCAGGTGCGGGGCCCGAGGCCGCTGCCGCTGCCCGAGCGGGCGGAGGGGGCGGCGGCCGCGGGGACCCCGGGGCGGGGCGGGCGCGCACGTGGCGGCGGCGCCGGGCGGGGGCTCCGCGGGCTCGGCGGGGCTGCGGCAGCGCGGGGGGAACCGGGCCGGGGTTTGCCGGGGGTACCGGGGCCGGGGAGGCTCCGTGCCCGGCCGCGCCCGCCGCTGTGTGCGGTACGAGCCGGGGGCCGAGGGAAGCAGCAGCCGCACCCCCGTGAAGGTGATGCTCGGCGCAGAGCGCGGCCGCGGCCGCCTGTCCCCGCGCTGTCCCCGCGCTGTCCCTGCCCTGGTGCTCACACAGAGCCACGCAGGGACCGCGGCAGCAGCAGCGGCGGCGGGGGCGGCTCTCCCGTAGGGAAGGATGCCCGAGTTTTCCGTGTGCCGGAGTGGTTTGGCGCTGTCCGCTCCGCCTCCCCGAATGCACAGCGCGGGGATGCAGCCGCTCGGGCGGTGCGGTTCCATCCCTCGTTCCCTGCAAGGCAGCTCGTCCCTGCCCGGGGGCAGGGATGCTCCTGCACCGTGACAGCGTTGCCTTCCCGAGGGGCGCCCTAAAAGGCACTTTAATTATGCAGTTGTGTGATGTCTGAGCTTGTGTAGTACACGACCCCAACCCAAACAGGCTTAGAAAGTCATGTGCTGGCCTTCAGGTAAGTCTAAGGAGGCTGGAAATGTTTCTACTCCTCCTCCCCCCGGTGCAATGCAGGTGGAATACAGGTTACCCTGAGCATCTTGGAATAATAGAGAATATTTTCAAATATTTCACGAATACCTTACGCGCCTCTTGCCCTTGGAGCGTGTGTGGTTCCACAGGACATAAACAGCAAAATTTGGCCTTCATCTTATTGCTGTGTGTTTGCAGCCTGCAATAGAGGATCAGAATTTTAAGGAGCTTTAGAAAACAATATTGGATCTAGTTTTCTAGATCCAGTCTTGGTGGTAAAAGTTTCTATTCCAGAAGCAGAGCTTCTTTTGATGTGGTTGCAGCTATACTGATGCAAGTCTGTTCATAAATGTGTCCCTCCTTCTCATGGGAAGGGGGTTGAGCAACACTTGTGGGAAGAGTAAAGCTTGTGTGCTGTGACTGTTGGTAAGGAATCACAGCTCTACCCAACGTGCATTCCTTTCAAGCACACTGTGCCTGTAGGTGTGTTACCATTTGGTGTTTGGTTTTAATATATTTCCAGTTTGTTCTCTAGTGAACAAGTGTGTGAAGGAGGAGCCGTGAGAACTTTTCTTTCTTTGTAGATTAAATGTCAGAGAAAAAATCCAACAGCAGGGCTAGTTTTGATGTTAATCTGCAAGCCTTTAAGTCATAAAGGCTATCTGATACAGGCTTCTGTAGGCAGTATTTCAGTTGCCTGGTTTTTAATAAAGAGCTGGGTTTTGCTGCAATGACATTGAACACTGAGTGGGTTAAACAACACATCTGAGTGGTTTAGAGTTGTCTATGGTGAAGCCAACAGAGCTCTCTTTGTCGAAGTACTGATTTATAAATCTGATGGATATGAGTCAGTGTTATGCTGGCAGTCGTTTATTATATTTCAGCCTGGACTTGAATAGCAGGAAGTCAGTTTTTGGCCCTCTTGTAAATCTTGGGATGCCTAAGAGACCCATTTCCCTGCTCCTTGCATGGGGACTGTCAGTTTTCCAGTTAGCTTCCTTCCCTTGCTGCTTCTCCCTGCATCCCACTTTCACTGTTGCTTTGAGAATTTTCTGTTTCTGGATTATGAAGTTTGGGGTACATTTGGTGATCCTTCATGTACATCAGCAGGTATTGCTGCCACAGCTGAGTGTGTCTGTGCTGGGGTTGCACACAAATTGAGCAGGAGGGTGATGTTGAATGCAGAGGGCAGGAGCATCCAGCTGGGATTTAAAGCTGCAGCTGGGTCTTTCTCTAAGGAATGGTGTTAGGATGGAGAAAAAGTGCAGAGCCAGGAATGTCTCCTTGCTTGGGCTGAAGCTCAATAGCAAAAGCTGCAGTAGATACTTTGAGTTTCTCACTTGTGTTCCTGATTTTTAGGCTGAGGTGCTCCTGTAGGAGTGCATCACTGACACAGTGAGACACCAGGGTGCCAGCTCTTTCTTTGAGAGTAACAGATTTTTAAATCAAAGCTGCTCTGATGTTTCTGTCCCCAAGGCTAAATTGTTTGTAGCATATGGCTGCAGTAGCTCATGCACTTCCAAGGTCTGTGCTGGGAATGTGGAGTGTTCCTTCCTATGGCTGGGCTGACAGGACAGGGGGAGTGCACAAAGTCACTGTGCCTGTGCTCTGGTTTGGTGTTGTACCGTGTGTGTAACTTACGTGTCTGTTACTCAGAGTATTGCTCAGTTTCATGCTCTTCAGCACACCTGATACTTCTGTTCCCATGCTGTAGTTCCTTTTTTTGGAAGGACAAGTTCATCATTTTATCCAGGTCCTCAGGGGTGTGCAGTGTAGTTACTCAGTGGACAGCTTTATGCCATTAATTGATTTTTGATTTCTTTAATAGTTTTTCAGTCCTTTTTCATCACCACTCTTGTATAAAGTAAAATCCCAAGCCCTGTAACTTCTCTTAATTTCAGTAAAGCAAAGATCTTGCATCTGCTCTGTTTTGGAGGCAATAATCTGACTTTGTACTTGCAGCAGAGTAGTGGGAGGTTTTTTGCTTTGTTTTTGTGAAATGCTCAGCCAGGTGTAATCTTACTGGATTTTGTTTAGTGAACTGTACAAGTCACAACTTCAAGATTACAATCACTGTTATGTTGGCAGCATAGTGTGAGTTCAGGGATACTACTGGGAATAGGAGGTGATTTTTCATTGCATGGGGGTTGTTTTTTTGTTGGAGAACAATCCTGGCTCTAAAAGTGAAAGTCTGTGGTTATGAGGGAAAAGATTTTAAACTTTGTCTAAAAAACATGCTTTTTTACTGGTGACAGTAATGTTGGTTTTCCTCTATCTTTTTTATTTTTCTCCTTTTAAATAAAGACTTGAAAGTATGAATCTGGTTTGCTATAAGAGAGGTAACTTGGGCTGGTTTCCTCTCAGTGCTCTGCCAATCTCTGTGTACTTGACTTTTTCACTCTTTCAGGCTGAACTGTTGCTTATGTAAAAAGCACTTGTAGCTTATTCCCATCTTGAAAAGGAACTGCAGATATCAATATATGAATAGAGATATATGCACTTGTCACCCTAAATATTTGTATTAAAACTACAGCTTATAAAATAACTGCCATTCTGAATCTTCCCTTTATCAGTGCTTTAGTAAAATGATTTTAACAGAAATATTTATGCTGGTACAATTATGAATACAGGGTATGCAAATTTCAAGGGTTTTTTTTTTATGGGGAAATATATTATACAGAAGAAGAACACACTTTAAAAAGCTGGGAAATATCAGGGTGAAGAGTGACCACAGTCACCCTCCCTGTGTGTGCTGCATGGTGAGCCCCTGTCCGCCATGCAATTAAAGACTGTCTTGTATGGTTGACATTGTATTTTTTTCCACAGGGCTGGTACTTCATTCAGGGCACAAGATGGATGTTGTGCAGTGAATGAGCAGCTATTCAATATTCTTATCCTCCTCATACAATGTGTCACCCTGTGCCCTGTTTGCAACACTCCATCCATACCCTGTGCTGAATAAAGAGCTGTTGAACTCTCCATGCTGTAGCACTGATCACTGCAGGCACTGAATGCTTCTCAAATGTCAGTGCATGGCACTGCTGTGAAATGAGGTGGCATCCTCCTCCTTTTGTGGATACTGGAGAGGAAATGCCACCAAACACTAAAGCTGAAATTGTCCAGCACCACTGACTTTTTATATCCCGTCTTTGCCAAATTTTAATCCATAGTACCCAACTTTTTGTTGTTGTTCTTTTTTAAGTAAATACTTTCTGTATTTAGATCATGGACCTCATTGTTGTGAACACTCAGCACTTTAGCAAAGTGAGCTTTAGGTGCTCTGAAGTGCAGCAAGAAGCACAGCTGGTTATCCCTGATGGAAGCTGTGTACTCTGCTGGTTGGGGCAGCTCAGACTGAAGCTGGCCTGCTTCTCCAGGGCAGCAAATCCCACAAAATATTCCTCCTCTTGTGGTGATTCCCTATCTTGCTAGCTCACAGGGAAGTGGTTATCTTGGCACTGCTGCTCTCAGGATGGAGTGGCAGAGGAAGACACCCAATTATAAAGACAGGCATGTGCTTGAGCACTTGACAAAATTCCATCATCTTGACAAGATTTTAATTCACTTGCAGCCAGTTTGTTTCTTGTGCCCCATGTATTATTAGCTGCAAGAGAGGGCACACACCCTGCTGAAAAGCATGTTATTCTTATCAAAAGATCATGTAAAAGATACACAGGACAAAATAGGCTAAAAATGTAGAGAGAATCTTTTCCTGGTGCTTTCTAATTCTCAGGGGGAAGATTTTTTACACTAAACATCTTATACTGAGTTGGGATTACATTGGGATTACATTACTTTACATTTCCCATTTAAGAAAAGCAGGAATAGGACAAAAAAGTCCTAGGGAATGCCTGTGATGTGTGTATCTTGTAGCAGTCTGCACTCTGTGATAGCAGCTGGAGAGGCAGCAGTGTGCATTTCTCCAAGTGGACTGTCTTTAGTGGTGAAGGAATTACAATATTTTCCAATAGGGCTCCCAGTAATTACCAGACACTACAAGAACACTTGGACATGGGAATCTCTGTGGTTTCCATCTGCCCAGTACTTCCCAGTGCAGACATGACAATCCTGCTGTGGACAGCAAGGAGGTGGAATGCTAATTATGGATCTTCCTTTGCAATGAGGAGCCTCTGCAAGAGGAGTCCTACTCAGTTCCCACTGCTGTGTCCAACATGTGGTGCCTTTTCAATCAGTAAATGGAGATCTTCTGGATTGGGATACATTCACCCCAAACAGAAATAACTGGGAAGCTTTGCAAACTTTAAGAAAGCTTTTCCCAGTGTGCAAGCAATGCTGGCTGCACCTCTGATGTGATTTGTGATTGTTTGCTGAATCTCAGAACAACTTAGTGTCCTCAGCAGTGGCACCTCTTTGCTTTAGATCACTTAGTAATTTCCCTCCTGCTCTCATTTTAAATTTCATAGGAAGCGAAGAGGCAAGTTTCTTCTCATTTCCTGCTCTCTTTTGTTTTGGTTGGTTTTGTTTTCATTTGTTTTTTTTTCTTTGAGAACTCCTGATAGTCACTTTCCTCCAAACAAACAAAAAGATCATCAGCCTCAGGCAGACACATGGTGTGGAGAGATCCAGCGAGCATATTTGAAGTTTGGCAAAGTTTGAGCTGCTTCCAGCAGGGTCTGGCAGTGGAAGGTGTCTGAGAAGCTGGAGCTGCATTGCTCTGAGTGTGTGAGGATGGAGGGCTGCTGATGGATGGCAATGCTGTGTGAGGCAAGGTGGATGTTCTCTACAGGGGTCTGAACTGCAAACCAATTACTTTCACCATTGTAGCTAGTGCTGAAGGGATGCTCTGTGCAGGTGTAAGCATGAATTTTTGTGGAAGGGGGTGAGAAGTCTGAAGGATCCCCTGATCCCCAGGACCAGCCATGCCTGTGCAGTCACACAGGAGTATAAATGTACATAGTTTCTCCCCTTCCCCAGCAGAAATGCCATCTCTCTATAGTGGCAATCTGATTTTTCCACTCATTGAATGCCTGTGGCATAATCATCATCAATCACTTTAGAGAGGCTGCATTCATCTGGAGCCATGGATCTAATTTCAGAGTTACCTGAGAATTTTTATTTTTAAAGCTCACACTCCACCCCAACCGTGCTCTCTTTTTGACTTGACTTTTTTGAGCTTGTGATCCTGTTGCTTGCTCAGCACCATCTGCTTCCAGAGCAGGCAAAATGTCTTGCTTGCTTCTGTGCAACTGCTGGCACCATTCTCCACTGGGACATCTGAAATTGAACTGTCTCCTGTGCAAGGGCTTCCCTAGAGGAAGAGCCTGGAGTAGTGCAGTTAATTACATGCAGTTCTTCCCTGGCTCCCTTAAATTTGGGAGTGTCCTTGTTCACAAATATGCATGATTTCATTGAATTTCGTTCTAATTGCCACAATTTAAAAATGTCAGGAAAAGAGCTTGGCAATTCCCTGGTGAGAGGACAACTCAGATGCTTTTCATGAGAAAGCCCAGTTACCAGGCATATAAATCCATGATGGTTTAGATATTCAGACCTGAAGAATGTGTCTTGAGAAGAGAAGTTGAACTCCATGACTTATTCTTATTGTTCCCCTGCTCAGTGAAGCATTTGAGAACCAAGCCATGCAAGCTTTATAAATAGCTCAGCCAAAGTTTTCTTTACTTCCTCTAATGTGTTCCCTCTGCAAAGAAAACCCACGGTGTCTGTGTCTGGGCAGCATTTTTAAAGACCTGTATGTCACTAAGAGGACAGAAAAGTTGATGGGTATTCTCTGCACTGAGGAGTGTGGGGAGGCAGCAGGTGTCACACAGATGTCAGAAAGTTGATATTTTTATTTTGCCAAGTGAAGGAAGGGGATGCTGAGGAGGATGGGTTGGTTCCTAGCACGGAATAAGATGCAGTCTTATTCTGTTCAGCCACTTCTGTCTCAGTGTTTTGGAAGAGGGAACAAGCACAGTCACAGCTGTGCTTCCTCTGCATTACGTTACAGGAGACTTAAACCCAAATAAGTTGCTTTTATAATGTAATGCTTGTATTTTGAGGGCATTCCTTTGACTTTGAAATCAGTCACACCTTGCCCTTGTGCTGTTTCTGACTGCTGGGGCTGCCTTGCAGAGAAGCTTGTGAGGTTTGTGCTGCTCCCTTGGGCAGCCAGAAACCTGAGCCTCAGCCCTGAATTGTTCCTGTCACATTGCAGAGATTTCAGATTTCACTGACACCTTGGAACAA
Source organism: Oenanthe melanoleuca (assembly GCF_029582105.1). NCBI lineage: Eukaryota > Metazoa > Chordata > Aves > Passeriformes > Muscicapidae > Oenanthe > Oenanthe melanoleuca. The sequence continues at coordinate 3,287,917 of NC_079353.1, forward strand.
TTCGGATCATGTGTGTTGTGTGCCAGCCCCTGCAGGGACCACAGGCTGCTGGAAGGGATTCTCCAGGCTTTAGTCCTTTCTGGCTCTTCACTTTTGCTTACAGCAGTTCGAGTGGGACACCAGCAGCTGGGCAATCCTGTCAGGCACTTTATGGAGATGATGAGCTGTGCTGGCTTCTTGTTGGAGGTGACAAACACATCTGAGTGCCCTGGAGAATAGAGAGCCTGGAGTGGGAACCAGCAGCTTGTGTGTCCCCAGGCTCTCACAGAAATTGGGTGCTCTGGTCCCTGGGGCTGTGCCTGTTGGGCAGCTCTGATGGGAGATGCTGCTGCAGAAATGAGGGAAAAAAGGCACTTTTTAGGATCTGACCTTCTCTTTCTCTGTGTCATCCTCACTGCACGTACACCACCTCTTCCTCTTTCCTACCCCACCTCCCACTTAACACAATTTTTAGTTTGTGGGCTGTATTTGTTTGGGTTTGCATTTTTCCTGGTTGTTTTTCATGCTGAAATCTCAGGATCACTGGTTAGCTGGGAGGTTTTCTGGAGCACAGAGGGATTTGTGTGACTGGGACTCAACAGAGGGAGGAAATGTAGATACTGAGGAGAAGGGCATTGTGAGCTGAAAATCTGCTTTCAGATGTTTTGGGGTTTTTATAAATACCAGTTAAAACTGTCTGCTTGGAAGAAAAATACTCTGTGAAATACTGTCTTGATGCTTTCCCTGCCTTACCTCTACACAGGAAATCCACAATTTGATACAACTGATTTTTCTCTGCTGATGAAAAGCACTGAACAAATTTCTTTTAGACTGAAAAAAGCTGAAAGATATTTTCTCCCTTGATCCTTTAACACTACCTGTGCTCTCATTTCTCCCAGCATCTGTGAAATTCAGCCTCATCTGTAGCATTTTGTGGTTTTAGGTGGTGAGTGGTGCAGGACTTCACTTGCTTGTATTTCAGAAGAATATGTATTTGTTTTTAACAGCACTTCAGATATTGACAAGAAAAAATGCTTCTACTGGTCTGTTTCCCCCAAACAGAAATAAACATGAAATTTGAGTGGATAGTTCTTAAACATGTATATATCCTTGTGATTCCAATGGGATTATTCCTGTGAGCAAGGGCAGTGTGCACTGTCCCCTCAGAGTCACCTGTGTGCTGCCACCCCACCTGGACACTCCATCCCCTGGGCAAAGCACACCTTGAAACTGGGTGTAACCCATTTCAGTGCAGAACCAGCCAATGTAGCCTGAATATCACTGTCAAACCCAAATGGGAGTTTTATGGTACAAAGGAATTTAAGAAAATGTTATATGAAACTTTGTTTGCCGTTGAATTATTCTGCATTAGGAGGTTTGAGAATCTGTTGCTTCTAGTAGAGGTCTAAGCAAAATCTAAATACTGCAAAGGTATTTAGTGTTCAGGATTATTTTGGGAGGGGGCTGAGGAGAGGCCTGATAAGTTATGTACTTGACCACATGTAGTTAAAAATATTATTTGGAATATAAACTTCCTTGTCTGAAGACCAGCTTTATGCACGAAGTCAAAAAGGACAAAAAGCAGTTCTCCTCCTGGCCTCCATAAGTATACCTTAATGCTGCTGAATCCTGGAAATTATGCAGGGCATGCTTTTTAAATGTTGATTTTGACATCTTGCCTGGGACCAAGTGTAAAGTCTTTCCAAGGAAATACTTAGAAGACTTGCAATGAAACCCAAAAGCTGTTGCCAAACCTTAGTTTTTAGAAAGGGAGTAGGGAGCAATCCAGCCTGTTAAAAACTTCCAGTTGTTTGTAATTAAATCCACTTCTTCTGTGCACAATAAACATATACTTAGAAAAAGATCATTTTACATAATACTTATGTGGTTTAGTGCTGCTTTTCAGCTGCTAAAAATCCAGCAGTAGGTTTGCTGTTTTTGTCTGGGAAGGTTGCTGAGCTGGGAAGCCAGGCTGATGCAGCTGTGCCACCGCAGTGGCACCGATCCATGGATCCAGTGGTGACACACAGAGCGAGCCAGGGAATCCTGTTCTCATCATGAACCATCTTTCCCACTAGTTCAAGTTTGTTTTGGATTGGCAGGGATGGGAATGAGGAGCAGATAAAAATATCCCGCCCGCACGTCCCTCCTGGCCAGCAGCAGCGCCGCTCGTGGCTTTGGTGGAAACTCTGGGCTTGCAGGAACTTCTCAGCACTTGGGGGTCTGGCAGGAGGCAGGGACCACTAAATGCTCACCACCCCAAGCTTGGTCTGACATGGTTCATTCAGGATTGTTTCAAATCCACTGCCATCGTTCATCTGGGGGATGGGACACGTAGGGTGAAGGGGACAGCCTGAGTGTGAGTTTATCCAAGAGATAAATTTTATATTCACTCTTAACAGGGAAGGAGATTTTTTTCTTCCAGGATGGCATGGAGAAATTGTCAGTTTTTACTGGGCAGGTTGCAGGAGCTGTTGGCTGCTGTGATGGAGTATACACAAGGCATAGAAAGGGAAGAGAGGAGCAGCTTAGAGGTATTATCTTATAAGTGACATAAGAAAAACTATGAAGCCTTGTAGAGCAGATTTGTTAGGATTTGAGATGAAAATCCCTGTTGCTTGCTGAGATTATCCCCTAGCATATGGCAGGGAATGTAACAAAGAGATAGAATTAGCTGCTAATGATCTGGACACCTCTTGAAAACAGATGTTTGTAGTCCCATATAACTGCTTGCTATTTTGTTCCTCTGAAATCTGGATTACTCAACAACAGGCTTGGCATGGCACTAGAATGCTTACTATCTTCATTTCCCACTGATCTCAGCACAGATCACCCCTTTCTTAGGAATACTGCTGGGGTAATCCAGTGTGGAATTGGGATGGAGAACTGGGAAATGGCTCTCACTGCAGTGCCAGCAGATGGAATTAGTCAAGGGCAGGGACTGGTGGGAAGCTGCAGGCAGCTCCTTGGGCATCCCAGGACATCTCCACTGTGGCACTACCCTGCTGCTGTTGCATGAGCAATGTTCATTTGGGGTTTCTTGAGAAGATGAGTTTTTGGTAGATCTCTATGGCAAATGATGCTGCAGTTGAGGAGGGGATTGCTCAGACTCAGTGCTGCTGCATGGGCAAGCACCTGATATAAAAGCCCCTGTGTTACACATTTTGGTGTTTTTGGTACCCCCTAACTTTGAGCTGTTGTCAATAAATACCTGAGTTACCCTCACTGTTTTTTGAGGCACTGAGTTTCCAACTCAGGGATGAAATTGCCATAGTTTCTCTTTGGGATCTCTTAACTTATTTAAGTGTTACTTGAGCAATCTGCTCTATAACTCTCTTGGTATGTTTAAATTTCTTTACGTTAAAAAAAAAACCAACTTCCCAAATTACTTTTCTTAATTTACATTACTGGAAGACGTCTTCTTGGAACTGGAAACCTTTCTTAAGGTGGGGAAAAAAATTGTTATCTGTCAGTTCAGCTCATCTGTTTTCCACCCCTTCCTTCATGTTAAACTTAATTTTGGACTTAGTCTTTTACAGTAAAAGCAAGACCTTAACCTCAACTTCTCTTTCTAAGTTAGATTCTTTTGACCTGGCGTCATCTTTGTTACAAGGCTTCACACGCTGCAATACAATAATATTTTTCTTGTGGTGCAATGAGCAGCACTGCAGACACTGTTCCAGATGGGGTCATTTTTTCTCTAAATTAGCAACTGCCTTAATAGATATTTTCCGTGGCTTCCAAACTATGTGGTGTTGCTTGAACGAAAATGTAATTCCACTGAGAGATTTCAAGCCCAGCTTTTGCTGGGCTTCCAGAAATAATTTTTTAAAAAAAGAATTTGTACAGTCGAAACGAGTTTGCTAGTGTATCGTGCTTGCATGTTGCAGTTGTGTCTTTAGAATTAGATGGAAAATCTGAGTATTATCTGGATTATTATTCTCAAAGAACAGCATTTTCATGCAGGCTACCTTATTGATGTAAGGGTTAAACTATGGCAAACGTATTTTGAAACAGCTGGAATATTTCTTTGCACCAAGAACAAAAAGCCCACTTTCCAGAGCTTGTAAAGCTTCACCTCAGGCTGGTTAATTTTCTGTCATTTTAAAATAATCATTTGAGATTGCAATTTTAATGTGAACAGATTGCTTCTGATCACTTGAAACTTCCATGGAGGGGTGTAGAGGATTCTTGTACACAAACAAAATGTGATGTGGGCTCATGAAATCCTTGGTGGTGGCTGCTCTAGCAGGACATGAGTGGACTCTCAGGAGCATTTGCTTGGGTTCTTCTTTGTCACAAACATGGAAAATGCAGGAAATAATGGAAAATCCACCAGGATATAGTAAAAGCCTTTTCAGAATGTCAGTTTCTAAATAGTTGAATTTATTCCAGAGAAATTCTAATATTTTTGTTGGTTATTCAACTAATATCATTAGCATGGCCAATAGCAAACTGTTAAATTTAAACTGTGCTGTTTCTAAGTCTTTTAAGATTACAGTATCTGTAATTGCTTTTGAGATTGAGAATTTGCAGATCAATCCCATATTCTTTGTGTAGCACATTGCCTCTCCTGGTTCTGTCCTGAGCCACCAGCACACCCAATCTTTGTGCTAATCAGGATTTTTATTTTTTTAATGCCAAAACCCATAAGGACTGTTCCAATTTTCTTACAGAGCCATCAAGTGAAAGGCCCTGAGCCACCTTCAGGCTTTTGAGGGTGGGCACCCATCACTCCAGCTGTGGCTCACACACACATTCCAGGAATAGCCTGGCACTGAGTAAGGTGCAAAAGGGACAGCAAAGGCACTGGGCAAGCCCTGTGTGTGAGCAGGAACAGCCCTTTGTGTTTGTGCACTCGGGACTGAGCACAGTTCGTGCTCATCCTTTCACACCAGAGGCCTGGGAGATGCTGTTGGAGCTTTTGTGTTTGAGGAGAGAAAGTGGGGTTTTTGTACAGCCAAAAAGCTCAAGCTGTGCCTGCAGGGTGGGAGGGATCCCTGCCAGCTCCCCATGGGAGCAGGGCTGGGAGGACATGAATTTGAATTTGTTAGGTCTGTGGGGGCTCTTTGGTTCAGTTGAGTTCTCCAGTGAAGAGTCACAAGAAGAGTGAGTGCCTTGGCCATTAGGAATTTGTCCACGCTGCATTATTAGAAGGGATTCCTATTTTTGTTTGTTTGTTTGTTTTGTTTTATCCTCCACCTGCATCCTACTATGCATAGAGAAAGTCTTGCTTCTGTGATTTGGGAAGCAGCAATTTACCAGTGCTTCCCAGAATTTCCTCCAGAAAGGGATTATGTCACATCTGACCCAGATGCTCATGGAAAACAGTGTGTCTCAGCACAGTGAGTTCTGGGAGGGACCCTCACACTCAGGAGCTGATCACAGCAGTGAGGACATTGTTGGGAGAAGAGAGCTTTTCCTTGGATTAACTCAAGGGGCAGTCAAACACTTTGGTTTAGCTGCCTTGGCCCTGTTTCCAAGCTGGGCCTTCTTATTTTTCAAGTGGGAGTAGTGTCCCTGGACCTCTAAAACCGCCAATATTTTTTCTCCTCCTGTCCTTTGATTAAGGACTTGTTTGTTGACACTTCAGTGGGTTGTGGCTCTGATGACAGCAGCCCTTGTGTCAACCAAGACAGAGCTGCTCACTGCTGATAGTTCCTGGCTTTGTCTCTGCTTCCTAGATGTGGTCAGATAGAGGTTCTAATGGTCTTCCAAGTTGTAAGTAGGGATAATTCTCAGTACAAAAGTCAATTCAGTGGATTTTTGCATTTCTCCAACTGTTCCCTGTACATATATGTGGACTAGACAGAAGAGCAATGACAAAGCTGTGCAGATTTCCAAGGTAACTTTATAGTCTGCCTGAAAAAGCAGATGTGTAGGATGAAATAGAAGGCTCCTATTTGCTCAATAAATGTTTAAAAAGTTCTGTACATATTTCAAGATAACTTTTCAATGGAAAATAAGTGACTGAACCTACCATGGTAGTGTTTCCAGTGAACAAAATGTGGTGTAAAGTTCAGATTTACGTTTCTCATTATAGCTTAGAGGGTTTCATCTTAAAGGAGTTTTTAATAGGTGCCAAATGCTTTCAATAACTGTCAAGGTCAATTATAGATGAGATTTTTTTCCCCCTATTTTTGCATGTAGCAGGAAACATGAAGCATCTTATTGGAATTGTTCCTAGAGGGTTTGAACTTTGCAGATGTGAGAGGTTTTCATATATATTGTGGTAAAATGCTAAATCTGAAGCTCAGCAAATTACTCTGCTGGCTGTTAACAGAAGATTCCAGCTATTGCTGGGTCGGCAGGAAAAGAGATGAGATTGAAAGATTTCCAGCCCTGCCAAAAGGAGATGTCCTGGTGGGTCCCTGGTCCCATCAGAAAGGTGTGGGAACAGAAATGTTGGGGCCTTGCTGCAATTATTTTGGCATCTGTTTAGGATCCTGGCTTTATTAGTCCTGGCTTTAGCTCGAGGTTCTGTTAGTCTCTCAGTGCAAAGGAGAAATCCCCACTAGATAGAGGTGAAAGTCACACCCACGTTTCCTTGGCAAAAATATCAAAATCAAATTATCAAAAATCAATGATCTTTGTCAAAGGATGAAATACAACATTTAATTCAACATAAAACCACTTATCACAGCATTACTTAGTGTTAATTTAGCATTTACTTTGCACAAACTTAGAGAAAAACCTTTCCACTTGGGACAGCTCAGCCTTTGGGCTGCTGCTGTCCCAAGGATCTGTCTCGAGGGCTTCAGCAAGTCAGAACTCAAGGGTAGAACGTGCTGCTCTGGTTTCCAGCTATAAACACAGAGATCTGTCCTGTGTCACAGCCAAGAACTGTTAAAGTTGGTCGTGCACTTTGTTATTACCTGGATTTTTAAGCATAACTCGTCACTGCCACAGAACACTGCAGCAGAAAGGATTTGTTCATTTGCAGATAAAGTGCTGAGTTACCTTGTGCTCTATTCTTTGTTTTCTTTCCTTGACAAATGTCAGTTTTAGGGCATCTTTCTTTGATTGCTTTCCCTTGATGAACTTTGTTCCTTCCTTTTTACACTTGGAGTTGGTTTCTGACATATAAGCAGTACTCTGTACTTTAATATATTTTTGTAAGACTGGTGCTGTAGCTCTCCCTAATCTTTGGCAGAGCAGCTCATATACTCTTGGGTGTGTTGTCCAGCACACCTTCTTTACTATATTTCTGTTTTCTCAAATTGAAAGTCAGGATTTTTCTGAAAGACTGTCAATGGAATTTTTAAATATTTTAAATATTAAACTATTAAGAAGTTATAAAATGATGGAGTGCTGCAAAAATATCAAAAAACATTGAGAAAGGTCTTTTCTGCTGTCACTGTTTCCCTTTACTCTTGCTCTGTTAAGCAGTATTGACCAAAGTTACAAGTCCTAGTTCATCCCCAATATTTTTTATTTTTGAGAAAACCATGTAACTCCTGCAGTGAAAAACATTGAGCGTGCCAGTTAAACCTGAGAAAGAACAAAACATGGAAGGTCTATAATAAAAAGGATGTAATCAAATGCATTGCATTGGCAGAACTTTTGAACAGAGTTTTCTAAGACTGGCAAGTTGTAACTTCACTCAACTCCAGCTTGATTGACATTGGAGCAGGAAAAAAATTGGGGGGCTAATTGCACTAGTTCAGAAAGAGCTGAAAATGACTATAACCCATGGAGAACAAAGTAGTCCATGACTGACACTGGAGGCAGATGTGTGCTGGGGTAGAGTCTCAAGAAAACAGCTCCCAGCAGAGGGGATCTTGGAGCTGGCACTGAGCATCCCAAACTGCATCAGCATCCTGCAGGACCTGGCTCCTGAGAGAAGGAATGTGGGAAGGATGCAGTGGAGAATGCAGCAGGTGGAAGGTGCAGCAGGGATGTGGGTTTATTCGTGAGGGCCAAGAAGCCCTTGCTGGCAGGATGCTGTTAAAGACCAGGGAAAATAGTGCTAAACAAGGTAATCAACATGCCCATAAGGGACTACAGCAGCTCTTTCCAAGACAAAAGGGTGCTTTCATCTTCATCCCCAATTTTCTTTTTGTTTAGTACCATGAACACATATGCTTTCTCACACTTTCTCATTTAACCTAAAGAAAGGAATTTATAATTTTAAAAAAATTCCAAATGAAACTGTTTTTGTGTCGTCCTTCCACTTTATCATTTCGTGCAAATATTTGAAGGCATAGCTAGGTGCTAACCTTGAATGTTTAATGTTAGGACTAACTGCTGCTCATTGTTTATCAAAATAGGGCCACTGTGTAACAGCAATAATGTAAGTCAGTGTCAACACTGGCCACTAAGATTTAACAGAAGTTCATAATTGAGTTAATAATAAAACCAAGTCAAGGTTTTTTAGTTGAGTTAAATTTACTGCAGCAGCGCCCTCAAGTGCTGTGACACTTCCCAGGCTTGATGGTGTCTGTCCCATGGGACACTGTCATGTGCTGGGGCTTCATTCTTCAGCACATTTAGCCTGGTAAGAGCATGTAAATTATTCTGGTGGAATTTTGAGTGCTCACACGAATCTGTGAGACTATTTAAATTAATACCAGAGTGAAGGGAAGGGTGCTGGTTTGGGATTTTCCCCTTTAATTGCTCTGTGGTAAGAAAAGTGCTTTCAGGACCAGTTTAGTTGGAAGTGATGGTGGAAGGAAATCTGAGCAGAGGAGCTTTCCTCAGACAGGTCAGCTATGGGCCAGGTCCTGCAGGATGCTGGTCTGGAGTTTGGGATGTTCAGTGCCAGCAGAGCCCAGTGAACAGCTTTATCAACTGCTCTGCAGCTTCCATGGCCTTTTCTTAGTTTAGGCTGCAGAGACAGTGGAGCAGAACCTATTCTGGTGTGACTCATTACCTTAACAGAGAATTTAGGATTTAGGCATAGTACTCACTCTCCTTTGGTATTGAGGGAACTGTGGTAGGCTATGGATTTAACCAGCACATTATTGGTATATGGTATAAACTGTATGGACAAAACTATGGCAGCACAATAAAACTGTGGTCTGCTAGGGGTGTTACACATCCTAAACATACATTATTATGGCTGTGCAAGGAGCCTGTAGGCCCTGGGCTCACTGGCCTGTGTCTTTGCCAGCAGAATTGCAGCTCTCCTTCAGGCAGCTGCTGGAGGGAGCCCTGGCTGCACTCACTCCTCAACTTGTGAGTAATGAAGCCCCAGTGGCTCCTAGAATTGCAGCACCTCTCTCAGCCATCTGACAAAGCTGTGTGATTTCTCCATCCTCAGAATTCCTTTCTGTGGAGCTCTCCACCTCTTGTCTCCCAGCACGTCTGATCAAAGTAGGTCAAGTCAGCTTTGTTCAAAAGCAGAATTGCCGAGTGATGCTGCTGTGTCTGGGGAAGCAAATTCAGCCTGAGGGAATGATTCCATGGGGGTAATGCAATCACAGCACCTAATAATTACCTGTATCCACAAAATGAACATCTGAGGCATTGCTCAGAGCAGAAGGCATCACTTGCAACTCTCCCTGTGTAAAAGTAATGCCCTTTCCTCCTAATTATTAAGGAGTATTTTTGTAAAGATACTTCAAAGTCTTTATTTCATATTCCTAGCATACACTATTCAAATGTATGTTCTGTAGTGTCCTTTTCTGTGGGTTTCTCTGGATCCAGTGGGAATAGCGATTGCAATAGTGATAGCAATCTCTGGAATGAGGAATTGCAACATTTGGGCTATACCCACTCCCTATATTTTAGTCTTGAATGAGTATTTCTAGAATAAAACAGGAAAAAAGGAAGAGGTCAGAGGGAAGAGAATTTAGAAATCATTCAAGTGTTTGACTTATGAGAAAAATAGTGACACATCTTTAAAATAAACAAATTCAAAGGTCAGTGGCCAGAAATTCAGTAGCCCAGGGCTTTTTTTGGCCACTTAAACAAGGAAGTTTTAAAGCCTTTGGCCCAAGTGCTTCTCTCTGCTGCTAGCAGGGAGCTTCACACAGCTCCTTCCTTAGGTGACCTCGGGCTGGTTTTGATTGGCACAAAGGAAGAAGGATGGCTTTTCTTTTGCTGGGAGTTTTATCACTCCAGAGCAGTGCTGTGAAGAGTTGGTCACTGGATTCAGTCCCCATTACAGCTCTCTCAGTGCTCCCTGCTGCAGGCTGGAGAAACATGTATTAAAGGTACACCCCTCTCCAGGTGAGACATCCAGCAGGCTCCTTAGATATTTTGGGCAAGAACATAGGGGCAGTGTGTGAAATACTGTATTTTAGATGCATCACACCCTGTATATGGTATTGTAGGGAAATCTTACCTTGTCCTTCTGTTCTCTTTACACTTCTACCTCCAAAAAGGAGGAGGAAAAGAAAGAAAGGGGAAAAAAACCAAAAATGCAAAACCAGAACGTGAGGAATAAAAGGAAGTGACATTATTTGGCAAAGCTTCAAGGGGAACATGACCAGGGAGTTTGGTTTTGCTGACAGAAGAGGGGGCCAAAGCTGCAAGGACTGAGAGTGGGTTTCAGGTAAAAAAGGGAAGAGGGTGACAATGGGAAGGAGCAGAGTGAAGGGCTGAGCACTCTGGGTGATGAGAGAAGCCTCTCCCAAACAGTGTTGTGAGAGCAGGCACTGCCCACAAGAGCTGGGGCTGTGCCTGCCCAGCTTGGGCTACAGCTGCCACTGTCCTCTGGCTAGGTTTTGGGTTATTATTTGGGGGAAAAAGGTTTTTCGACCTATACTTTGTTTTAATAATAATATCAATTTCTATAACTTTACTCTGCAGGCATTTATTCATAGCTTGGATGAAGTGATACTTTTTTGTCTCTGTCTTGCTTCTGCTTTTGAAACCCAGGGCATAGCACTTCCATGGCTAATTCAGGTCTTTTGGAGAGATTTGCACTCTCTGCCTGGTGGGGAAGTACCCCCAGCCCCTGGGCTGAACTCTCTCTCTTGCTCAGAAAAATATTTTGCAGAGCAACAATGGCAAGACAGGCTTGTCCAAGGATGCTTCCATCTTCCTGTGCCTCCGTATGCATGTTTGGCTGTCACTCTGCAACAGCTTGGTAATGGCTAAAAGGGAGGATAATCAGGTTTTCTTGCATACACAGTTACAACACTGATAGCAATGTGGCAGCAAAGTTTGTTTCCCTGCTTAAAGCATCTGTTCCCAGAAAAGCATTTGCAGAACCACTGCTGCATTCTCCCATTAATGACTTTCAGGATCATGGTTTTGAGTGATTTTTGTTTCTAGCTTTTCTGAAAGCAGCCTGCAAATGGCACTTGATTGCTAATGTCACATCATGGGAGGTGGTTAGTCTGAACCCCTGCCTGTAGCAGGCATCTAAAAGCAAATGGAAATCGGCAAAAATCTGTATATTATAATAAAAAAAAAAAAAATGCATACAAGGAGCACGGCTCCAAGAATTCTGACCAGCCTGCTGCATGTCTGGTTTGGTGATATGTAAAATTTTGGACAGCCAGTGGTACACATGGACAGTTTTTGTTCCTGTATAAACAAAGCATATGAGTGCATACGTGGTCGAAGGGAAAATACAGCCTGAAAACTCCTGTGCAGGCAGGACAGGAGGAGATGTGACTTCCCACTGAAAAGCCAATCAAGAAGAGTATCGGGAAAGCAACTGAAATGGGGCTATTAGGAGGAATAAATGTAGGTAATGATGTTGCCAACTGTTACAATCATTTTTTCTCTGGGTCTCACCATGGTTATTGCTTTTTTTCCTTTAGCTACAATTCTTGGAGCACTGGCAGTGAACTTCTGCTGTCAGTCCAAACAAGCCACGTTTTCTAGCTCTTTTAAGAGTTCTGAGAAACATTTCAAGTGTTCCCAAAAGGCTCATAACTGGAAGGTGTATTTTTCCTTTAAAGTATCAAAACTTTGGGATGGTTTGACCCCTTATTTTAGAGTGGCTGGGATTTGCACATCTGTGATAAATTTCTCTAAAATACTGTTGTGTGTGGCGTGCTGTTTGTTGCCACTGTTCAGTGATGTGTGAGCAACTATCCTCCTCCTGAGCTGGGATTCTTTGTTTTAGCAATGAGAATAAAATGAGGAAATCTGCTCTTCCAAAGAGAAGAAATTTTAAAACACACAAGCATGTCCACGTGAGATGGGAGGTGACATTAGTGTGGCACCTGTATCTTCTGGTGGAAAGGAGTGGCTTTCACTGAACTGGGTGCTGGGCTGTGCCCTTGGGACTCTGTTCAGTCACGCAGCTCCTTCTGCTGCACGTGCAGCTTCTGAGTCCTGCACATGCTAATGGGAATTTCTGACAACAAATTCAGAAGGTATTAGTGAAGAAATAAATCCCGCAGTGTTAAAATCTCCTGGATGAATAATTACTGCAGATAACACTGAGTGTTTGTGCCTTTGCCAGTTGAGGTGCCACTTCTCGACCAACTTCTAGAGCTGACTCCAACATTGCCCTCCAGCCCCTCTCCTCACCCAAACCCAAGAACAACATCCAGACTTGTCTGGAGTCAACCCAGGAGCTGTTTCCAGCATAATTTCTAGAGCCACCTCTAAAGCCGTGTCTAGAGTAATTTCCATCTCTTAGGTGATTTATGGAAGAACCTTTGAACTTGCCCCTGGGTCAGGGTCTGCAGTCGCTCCCAACTGCTGTGGTGTGAGTCAAAGTGTTGATCACACATGGAGCCAAGCTGGAGCTGCCTCTGGAGCCCCTCCTGTGCTGCCTGCGGGGTGAGGTCCTGCTGGGGCCCCTGCCAGCCCCGACCAGCCCTGCTCACCCCCTGCCTGCTCCCTGGGCACTGGGCAGCACTGGGAAGCACTGGGAAGCACTGGGAAGCACTGGGCAGCGCGGCAGGGGGACCAGGAGGGCACGGGGCAGCCAGCTCGGCTCACTGCAGCGGTTTTTTTCTTGTTCTTGTTATTTTTCCCGTCACTTGTGCCGCTCTCCCCGGGAAGCAGCAGTCATTTCAATGTGCGCTTTGTGGAAGCAGAGCTGTCTGAGCCCTTTAAGCGGGAGATGAGCTCAGGTAGAAGGAACGCAGAGAGCTCCTTTCATCAGCCAGGGCCCCGCCGGCGGCTGCGGGGCATGTCCGGCCAGTTATAAATGGATCATGTGTTGCTATTTTTAGCCGAGAGAGGATTGTAAATATAAAAGGGTATAAAGTGCAAAACTTAGCAACAGTGGCGTTTGTTTGCTTTTTTCTTTTTTTTTTTTTCTTTCTTTTTTTTTTTTTTTTTTTCTCTTTCTTTTTCTTCCCCTCCCCGTTGGCAGGAATGTGTTTGGAGAGGAATGAAGTTAGAGCAGGAGCTTTGCCCGTGGACTTTGCACTGCTTCTATAGACAGAGATATATAGATTGTATCGCCGGGCGGGGGAGGGAACGGGCTCCTCTGGTGCTGTTTGCAGAGATCCAAAAGCGCAGCCTGGAACGAGATGGAAGCGCTGAGGGGGAGCGGGGGCACCCGGGGCGGGCCGGGGGAGCGGGGCCGGCTTGGGGACAGAGTTCAGCAAATGGAAAACACTGACACGGGTAAAAATAGTAACAGCGGGGTTAAAAATAGCATCTGGTGAAATAAACGTGCAGTAACTCCTGAAACCCTCCTGGGAACTGCTCCCTCCCGATCCGCCCCTGCCCCGCGCCCCGCTGCGCTCCGGGCAGGAACCCCAAAGCAATCCCCCCAGACTGAATCCATCAAAGCACACCCCGCACTCTGCAGAGGACGAGCTTTGGGGACTTTCTTGACGATTTTTATGGATTTTTGTTTTGGTTTGTTTTGTCATTTTGTTTGCGCCAGAGAAATGGGGAACAGATCCCTCTTTCTCTGACACTCTCGCGCGGTCCTGGGACAGAGCAGTTAGAAGGTCCTTGGGGTTGTTTCTCAGGTTTTTTTCCCCCTTCCTTTCCACCTTTTTGATGTGTTGGGGTTTTGGGGTTTTTTTCTTTTTTTGGTGGTGTTCTTGCTTTGGTGTTTTAGAGCGTGTTGTCGCTGCTGGGAGGGCTCGGTGCTGTGGTGCCTGGGCCTGAGGCGCGGGGCAGGAGGAGCCGGAGCCCCGCACCGCGCTCCCCACACACGAGGGAGGCGCAGGCTGCCCTCCCGGCACTGCGAGGGGACAAAAGGGGCGACAGGGAGGGATGGACAGAGCTTGGGGAGCTCTGTGGAGCAAAGGCTCGGCCGCTCCCTTCTCTGCAGCCGTGAGGGTGGGAGGGGGTCAGGGAGGAGCAGGCGCTGCCGGGGTGGGCTCGGGACAAGCTCGGGGGGGCTGCTGGAAATCTCGGAGATCTTTTCTAGCTGCGGCTGTAAACGTGCGTGTTTTGACTGGACCGGGTAACTGAGGCAGAAACAATTGTGACAGACAAGGCAGTCCTGGTTCCTGAAGCTGGCCCTCCACAGGACAGGGACAAACTGGAGGCCCTGCAGTTCAGAGGCAATTACATGTTTAATCAGATTTATTTTTTTTCCCCTCCCAACCAAGCAGCTGAAAGTCTGCACCTGGCTTTTTGTGGGTGTTTCAGGGTGCGTTTTTACCACCTCCCCACGGGCAGGTCTGTGCTCTGCTGTGGATGGAGGAGATGCCCCGGCAGGCTTGGACCAGGCTCTGTCCGTGGGATTCCGGGTGCTCCTCTGCTGAAAAACTGGGAAAATAAACGTGATAAATGCGATTACAGGGGTTCTGTATCGGGGCATCACTGATGCATCTGGAAGTGGTTCTCAAATGCAGGTTGATGTCTCCCTGTTTCCCAGGTTTGGTTCCAATGCTGGAGGTGAAAGGGAGGGCATTTATCTGGTAAAACGAGAAAGGAGCAGAATGTCCTTAATTGTATTTAGCAGGCTAAAGCCCTGAGCATTTAATTACTTTTTTTTTTTTTTTTAAGGATTGGACATTCCGCAGCTTGTTTCTCTAGATCATTTTAAATTAGTTTTGATGTTTAAATATATTTCATATGAAGCCTGTCGAAATCTTTTAACCAGTATATTTTTGAAAGCACAAGTATGCTTTCATTTGATAGAGTACCTAGAAAAACCCTTTTTGTATTTGAGCAAAGCTGTTTTGTTTTTAAATCAGGTTGTTCCAATCTTTCTAATTTGATCATTTCAAATTTGATTCAGCACATAAAAATGATGCAGAAACTCCTGTTATGAATCTAAACTGAACATTCATTTTCTTATCAAAATATTATTATCGAAAAATATTAGTCATTCTTCTTGGCATAGTAAACAAAGAAACATGTGGATGTGTTAATTTATTCCAGACCCAGAAAAGAGGGATAGTTTATATAAGTAAAATAAATAATTCTTGACTATTTAATAATTGGATCACTTCAACAATAGTTGACTAATAGTCATATGTCTGAAATACATCTTGCCCATTTCTATTCTTTAGGGAATTTAACGCTTAAAAAGTGGTTTTCTTTTTCCAGGGATTGTAATTTTAAAATTGTTACCTTTTTACATACTTAATAGTAGTTGTCTTTCATAACTTAAGTAGTCAGAACTAGGGGGGAAAAAGCTCAAATGTAGTTGAAGTTAATCCCCTGGAAGTATGCAAAGAAATTAAACTGAGATGGTAAATCATGTGAAGGAATTTAAGATGAGTGAGCACAAGATAGAGTTATTTTAAAAGTGCATTATTTCTACTTCCTTGCATAGGTAGAAAAGTGGTGATGGGTTGTTGTTGTGTCATTTATTGGTTTTGTGTCAATAGATTTTTGAATTATACACATCTAATTCCAAATTGCATTGGTGGCACAGGAGTGAAAATTAAAAAATTAATTTTTTCTCGCTACTGTAGTATAACTATGTCAAACTATAGCATATGAATTTCCTATTTCTACATATGGCTCTGCTAACTTGTTAGCTTTCCAATTGTTAGCATTGCCTGTTGAGTTATTGTGCTCCTGTTTGTAACTACTTTAACACTTTGTTATGTTTTCCCAACTCGGAGAACACAGGTGGCGTGTTGGTAATTGATAACAGCCAGCTGAGATTTAACTCCTGGGATTAGGTTGTTTTAAATAACAGAATTCCAGACTTGTGGTTTTTCATTTGCCTGAGCTTTAAAGAAATCAATCCTGTGATTGTTGTTTGTAAGTAATAAAATTTAACCCCCCTCATGCTAATGGATTGATGGGGAGGGTATTGTTTATTCAAAGAGTGCAAACACATCCAGTGAGTATTTAAATGCTCTATGGGTATTTTACTCCCCTCTAAAATATCTTTTTTATATTTATGTATATGTATCAGAATCTAGAGTGCATTGATAACTTAGCATTTTATTTGAAAGGGATAACATTATTAAAATATCAGATAATCTATTTATTTTAAAGAGGATAAATTGGAGAGTTTTGAGAACAAGTGAAAAATCAGTAATTTTTTTTTAACGTGAAGAGAACACCTCTGGAAAGTCACAGCTGAGATCTTGCAGCCCTTGTTTGTTCAGAATGATTTTTACAGAACTAGAATTTTTGGATGAATGGTAGGGAATTCAATACTGTTCTCTAGAAACTTAACAGAAGAATTATATTTTGTTAGAAAAAACCAGACAGTAATTGCAAAGCCAAAAACCTCTAAAAAGAAGATTGTTACAATTTTTCCTGGTAAACTTTTCCTGTTGCATGGTATCACAGTAAGGGCATAAGGGAGGGGGGTTGAATCAACTTTTTTGATACTTGCACTTTTCCTTGGAACCTACCTCCCCTTCCCTTACCCTAAATGCATTCAGTTTGAGGTGGCATAAATAAAATTTGTTAATTTTAAATATTGGATAATATTTTTCTTCCTCATTTGTACTTAGATGAATAAGATGAATAGAATTAATGCTTTTCAGAATTTTGATCTATTCTTTTTTAATTTGAGGCTGGTTCACTTTTTCTTATAAAGAGTATTACATTATTATTAGATAAATATTCCTAATTTTGTTAGCATTTCTGCAAACTCCATGCTAAAAGGCGTGGAGACATATGAAACTACTTTACATTGAAGATTATTCTGAATCTTTATACTAGCTAAGTGCTGAGCCACCTTTGTCCTAAATGTGAACTGTAACCGTAGTATTAAACATGCAATTGCAATATCTAAATTTTAAGGAAAAGTAGGGAAATTGATGGCAACAACCATGATTTGAGTATCTTAAATGATAGGAGAAAGTAATACCAAATAATTTGTTTTGCCACTCTAAAATTCCTAAATCTGGTGAAAATAAATTTTGTAGCATTTTTCTAAATACTAAAAAATGAACACAAAGAAAACTAATATTCTGGGAAGGTGTGGCATAGCATTTCTAAATAAATGAATGCAATTAGTTTGGTACTAATTATGACATTTGTTATTAATCCTTAGTGGGTTTTTTTACCCCTTAGGGGAAGTTAGTTAATTAAAACAATGAAAATGCTGAGGGTTTTTGTTGAGAGAAGAAGAACCCAATGTACTCTTGGCACGACTTAAATTTTTAAAATAATTTAAATATATTAATATTTAAAATATAAATATATATATAATAAAATGAATAGATTAATATCTCAAAGGAGCAGCTCTGCCAGGAGATCTGCTCCCAGTTCCCCAGCCCCTGCACTTCTCCCTCTGTGCCACAGCAGGAGCAGACTCTGACATTTCTTCTTGTTCCAGGGGAGCACAGGAACATTGGGAGGCCCCTCTGGGTGGGGAGAGCTGGGACTCGTTTAGTGATGATTATGATTATCTGTAATTTTTTGGCAATACTGCTCAACTCTAATCCCTTTCTATTTATTTGAGCGTATTTTTAATCGTATTTTCTTGAGTGAGAGATGTAGGGGAAAGGAAGCTTGGCAAAAAGACTCAGAGAATTTACTTGCTGTTTGCATTTTTGGGAAGGATTCCCTTTGAAATACTTCTAAAGCTTTAGAAAACCGGAAAGGAAAAAGAAACTTTTTTGCAGTAAAACCACTGATGTAATTAACATTTCTTAAAGTGATGCAACGCCTTCAGTTACCTAAATAGACGTTTCCAAGCTAATAACAAAGCCAAGAGAGACGACAAACCTGCAATTTTAATTTCTTCTGTCGGATTGTTCTGGTTCTGTTACTGTTTTGGGACAGAGTTTTCATTCTTGAAGTCTTTACTCTTGCTCAGGAGCTCTGCAGCTGAATTCCTGCTGCACAGGCAGTGAGCTGGAGGGAGAGCTGCTGGTGGGTCTCCTTCACATGGACAGCCCCCCTGGAAACCTGCAGAATATGAAACGTGTGCCAAGAAGCTCGAAAAGTCATGTGTGATTGATTTGCTTGATTTTTAACAACTGTGGGGAGAAGGAAAATGTACTCATGATTGTGTAGTGATTAATAGCGCTTGCTCTGGATTTCTTCTTTTTATTTCCCCTCTGAAATCCCTTGCAGTCAGAAGCACAGGCAGGTATTCAGTGCACACTGCTGGTTTCCTGAAACATCCCCTCTCACAGATCTCTCCCTCAGGCAGCCCAGAGCTGCCAAAGCAGGCTCCTGCTGAGTATCAAAGGGCGTCCCCTGCAAGGAAACGCGGCTTCTCCCAGCGCTTTGACAGAGCAGCTGTCTGGCATTACCAGAGCTGCAGCTGGATCGTCCCAGCCCTGCTCATCCTGCTGCTTTTTTGTGAGGAGTTTATAAATACACACTGCTGCTCGTGCAGTTAGCCAGGGTCAGGATTTTGTGGGCTGTTTGAGTCCAAAGGGCTCCGTGCGTTCCCAAACCCGCACAAGAGCCGCTCCCAGCCAGGAGATCCCAGCTGCCGGCGCTGCCTCCTGGCACTGCTTCCTGTGCTTTCCATACATTCAAAACAATAGAATATTCCCAACAAACCACTGGCAGCTGCCACCAGTGGTTCAGGAGTGTGTGGTCCTTCACCCTCCATCCAGGGCTCTGCTGCAATGTGTTTGCTCAGATGCTCTCCCACAGCCAAGGGAGATGTCAGTGCTCATCCTAAAAACAGCTGCTCCTGGGGGCTCATGGATCACAGAAGTGTTAAAGCTTGGCCCAGTGGGATCCCTTGACCTGATCCAGGGGTCTCAAGTGGAGATCCTTAGCCCAGGGAGCCTCCTAAGGGCTGTATTCCCATACAGCCCAAGCCCAGAGGTTGATGCTGCTGCTCAGACCTCAGCTTTGGGCACGGAAGTATTGGACATACAAACACAACTGGATGGAAGGGTTGGAAAAATGTAGTAGTTTTATTGAAACAGATTTAGTCAAGCTGGCAAGTGAGCCCAGTACAGAAATAACGTGGCTACAGGCTTCTTGCAAAGCAGCATCTCCCCAGACAAAGCAGGAGGCAGGGTCTGCACAGCTCCACTCGTGCCTGGGGAGCTGGTGCAGCAGCAGCAGGTCAGCGTTCCCATATATGGGAAAACCCTGCTCTAATTTTTAAAGCTGTGTGTTGTGGCAGTGCTGAATATGGGAATTTTATAAGCAAAGCTGAATGCTTGTTATGTTCATCTGGATGCCAGCATCTGGCACGCTGTCACTGCGGTTGCCAGCGTGTGCTTGCAGTATTGTGAAAGCAGGTTCCCAGTGTTTTCCCACCTCTTTAGGATTTTCTAACAACTGTGTGAGCAAGGGATATGGCACAGGGGAAGGCACGATGCTGAGATGTTCCAGAAAAGCAAATAACCAGAGGGGCTCCTACATGGGACATTTTGCATCAGTAGTTTGGTGAGAGCCAGGAGAGGATGAGGATGAGCACGGCAGCAGTAAATGTGCTGGTTCAGGGGCCTTATTTGTTAATACATATTATTTTGGTATTATTTGGATTTACACTGAGCTCATCCCTTTACTAATCTGAGTGCTTTACTCTTCTCCAAGCTGTTGCTGGCTGCCCATACAGAGAGTAGACAAGCAGCCTGTCGTTTCTGTAATTCTCGTAATCTAATTACTGCCTGCCAGAGCAGCAAGGAACTTCTGCTAAAAATCCATGATGTACTTACTGCCTTGATGCACATGTCTGATCTGGAGTAAGGATCAGCCAAAAATGTTCTGAGAGCTCCTGGGAATATCAGGAGGCTGAGATGCCTCTGGGACTATGACCAGGGCTGAATTTTTCTCCTGGTTGCAGTTCACCTGTGTGTGAGACTCTTAACTACAGCAATTAAAAGGCTGAGGAAAATGGGGAGGACACAACCATGTCACCTCTAGGACAAGGTAGCTGTTTGTGAACAAGATGGGCAGAGCTCCCCTCCAGGCACTGCTTAGCATTTTGGGTGCTCTAAATCCACTCATTTGGGGTTTTATGTTTGTTTGCTTTTAAGGTAAAAATAGAACATTAATTGTTACTTGTAAAGGGCTGGATTCTCACTACTGAACAGCTCAAGTGAAGTTAATTCATACAGTAGTTTCTTGCTGCCCTTGCCCTGATGACCACTGCTTTTGAGCCAGCAATGTTCAGAAGTGCCTGGTGGTGCTGTTTGTGGCTCCTCTGGTGTTTGTCCCTTGATTTGGGGTGGCAGTGAAAACTTCCTTTGATGCCAGCATGCCTAAGTGCCAGCCATGAGCAGGATGTGAATCTAGAAACTTTTTTTTCTGAACTTGTTTAAAACCTGCCATTTTCCAGCTGTTCCAAAAACCCCAAAATGAACCCACCCTGGGCATTCTTGGCTGGCTTCAGTTATTGCCAGCACGTGCCCTGTTCTGGGGGCAGCACCTGTGGGAATGTGCCATTTTCTCAGGAGCTGGAGAGGAAAACATTGCAGGTACTTCCTGGCTGGAAAAGAGGGATGCAGCAAGCAGCAGCTAGTTGCAAAATAGCCGCTTTAAAGCAGAAGCTGCCTCACTCTGCCAAAGCTGAAGGGCCAGCCCCAGAATGGAATGCTTATAAAAATAAGATGGTAACCATGCAGCAGAGACAGAGAGAGACCAGGAAGTTTCAGTGTTACATACAGCATGATACTCAGCTTGGAAAAATATTGTCACAATTGTAGAGATACGGGCACAGATCCATAGTTGAAAGGCATAACCCAGTACCTATCATTAGGGTGATTTCAATCTCTCATTTCCAATTTTGTCTGTGGAAGAAAACTCTTTTTGGCTTGGAAATTCTCATGTGAAATGTGTAGCTAAAGGAGATGTGTCTGGGGAAAAGTTTGGAGTAATTGGTTAAGGCTGGTCTTGCATTATAGGGGAGGGAGATTTGTCTTATACTATTTCAAAATATAACAGTATATTGATTTATTTAAAAATTTACAGGATGATGGATTTATTTTAGTTTAACCATGTTGATATTTATGTGATGGTTTGGATTTTCAACAAAGTGAAAGAAAGTGCTTCTTTCATGCAACCTGATGAGGAAATAAAAACATGACAGCAACTTTGAAAACATGAATGTTGCAGCTTCTCAGTCATCCTGAAAAACAGTGAAATATCTTGGTTTTCAATACTTAGGAAATCTTGCAGTCTGTACAATGAAGGTTTTTCTCTTTGTTTTTTTATAGTGGAATCTGATTTCTGTCATCTTGAAGACAGGCTATTCCTTGAGCTCTAATTACATCCAGAGAGAGAAGTTTCTGCTGGGACAGGGGCTGTAGAGATGCAAGAACTAATGTAAACTCTCTGACTTCATTCTCCTTCAGCAGGAGCCTCAGGGATACTTCCAAGAAACCAATGTGGGGCACCAGAAAAGGGGACAAACCAAATCAGAGTGTACTTGATTTACACTTCCCCTATTTGTGCTCTCAGCTGGGAAGATGTTAAGTTCTAGTTCTCCTTCAGGTATAAGAATTATTTAGGAATATGTAGTCAAAGTGCTAGAGAGGGGATGTACTACAATTCCTTACGAATTTGGGGAAAAAATGCTCAAGCATTACTTATGCACTCTCTCTGTCCAGTGCTCCCTCCCGCCCCTGGAATACAGAGACACTGAATTTTCATCTTTGCACATTAAAGGCTACTCCAACAACTAAAAAATCACCTTCTGACTTTACAACAAAGATGTCACAAAAGTGACTTGGGTGCTTTCTTTTGAGCTGTCAGTTTACAGGCGAGCTGTGTCTTCTTGTGGGATCCTGGCAAGAAATTAATAAATGACAGATTATTATTCCAATAGTCCATTTACTTTCCTCTCTGTTTTGCTCTTATCACAGTAGGGGCAGAGTGGTTCACCTCTGGGGCATTTAGTTGCAGGTCAGACAGTTTGTGTGGAGGTGGGGGGTATTCCACGTGCATTTTCCAGCTTTTTATGCTTTGTCTTGAACCTTCAGCCCCCGAATTTCAGTGGAGCAAATGCACCCGGAGTGAAATCACCCCACGGGCTCTGGTTGTTTGTGCTGTGTCAGGCTTTATCAGTGTCTGTAAAAAATGCTTTTCCAGCTCTGCATGGGGTTCTGTGTGTGTTGTGCTGGACGTTTTGCAAATCCTGCGAGGGCTGGGAAGCACTGAGAGGACACCCAGCCCCTGACTGCATTATTTGGGTACAGCCGTCCTCTTTTGCAGCCCTGATGTTTGATAAGTGTATTGTTTTATATCACCAGAGCCTGCTCTGGTTCTGTGCAAAGATTTTCCACTTCTGCTCTCCTCTATCTTTAATAGATAATGCTTTGAGAGCATTTTATTTATTACAAAGACCTTGGCTGACATGATTCATCTCAGCAAGCAGTGAAAAAAAAAAAAAAAAAAAAATAATATATATATGTATGTATTTTTATGTTACCTTTATGAGGTCTACCAAGAGTGGGCACTCAAAGGTGGTACTTCTGTCAGAGATGTTGGTGTTTACTTTACAAGCAAGACAAAACTCTTTAGAACCAGCAAAAACTAGGTCTAACTAAAATAGTTTAAGTAAACAAAGATGTTTCTCTTCTGCGAGGAGGTAGATGTGTCTGTGTAAGGACATGGTCCCTATGGAGTCTGCCCTACCACAGAGTATAAATAAAAGGAAAAAAATCTACAGTGGAAAATAAATAAAAATAAAAAAATCAGGAGGTTTGTTGCTCTTGCTTGTGGAGTGTCTCATCAGGACACGGTTGGTTGGTGTGTGCTGGATGCTGCTTCCCAACAGCATTTGCCTCACTGCATCTTCCTGAAGGACAACAGCAGATTCCTCCTCTGCATCTGTGATCAAAGGATTTCAGTTTTCCCCCAGAATGAGGTGGGGGCACATGCTCATGGCAGGAGCAGGGTGTGTGTAGTGCTGTGTCCCCCTGCCCCTGTAAATCTCTGCCTGGACTGAGCCAAGGGGATATCTCAGCCTTTTTTATTGATGTGGTTGAAGGCAGGTGACCTTTGTTACTTAGCAGCTTTATTGTCCTCTGCTCCACCTCGGGTATCACCTGGATTTCCAGGAAGTAGATGAAAACATTTTGAAGCCTGCAGGACGGAGGTCATCTTTCAGAGGCATCCTAGGAAGTTTCTTTCCTGAGGAAAGGATTTTTTTCTTGTTAAGAGGCTTGTAGCTCTATTGAAACTTTTCTTTTTGTAGCCCATAAAGGCAGGAGGAAGATGCTGTAGCCTGACTCCACAGCCTGCTTTGTATTGCTTGAAAACAAATTGTTTCCCTTGACCTTGGTGGGAGTTAGGATGAAGTTGCAGCAAAGGAATAGCTTAAAATACAGGGTAGAGGGTTATGCCTGCTCCCTTCTAAATCTGTGAGAACCACTAAGCTTGAGAAACTTCCTAAAAGTATTTTGTAAGAAGCCTGAACAGTGGCAAGGACTGGTATTTTAATTTTAATAGATTATAATCGTTTGTCTAAGCAGAAAATTTGATTCATTCCTGCATCTAGCTTTATTTTTGGCTTATAAGACCTATTGCCTTTAAAAAACTCCAGTCTTGATTTAAAAGCTGTAAGATGTAATATAAATACTTTGAAATGCAAGCAGCATCATTAATTTATTTTTAAAAAGTAACAGAAAAATGTAATCTTTGTGATACTATCAGCATGCCAGATATCATATCACCTGAAACTTCTTGGGAGGTTTTCTTACAGCCCTGTTAGCTCAGACCCTGTGTGGATCAACTTTTGCACATTTTTCAAGCCAGCAAGGCTGCTAACAAGGATTTAGAGACTGTAAAGTAGTAAAATTGCAAAGGAGAGACAGTGGCGTTAGAGAAAAGGGACTCTGATATTTAGTTTCTTTTTCTTGGCATTATTTAGACTGCCAAATGACAACGTTTCTAGTTTTCTAGCACAAAGGAGGCTTCATGCTGTTCAAGATCTGCTGTAAAGTTCTAGTACAGATCATTCTGTATCCCAAACAATTTATCTAGTTCAATGATATTTTTATTTCACAGCTACAGTTTATAGGCCCTAGTCTAATAGCTGGTATTTTTGGAAACCTCCCGTTTATCTAACAATAAGAGCCAGGATGGAATATCAGTTTCCACTTAGATTTTCCTGAATTCTCTCCCATTAAATCAATAACATTATTTTTTTAGATTAAGCTTTCTCTTGCTTTTAAGGAGAAAGGCTAAAAAGGGGAAAAAAATTAAAACTCTATTTAAAACAAACACAGAGACATATAAAAAATAAAAATGCCATTAATTTCAGATAAGTTAAATAATCAGGGTGGGTTTTGTTACAACATTTACATCATAAAACGTGATTTTAATCGAAGGAATGTAACTGATTTACAACATGCTCTGTGAGTGCTAGGAGTACATGTGAGCAGGCCATTGTAACTTTAGTTTGTGTACATCAATGTCACGTCTTAAATCTGAGCTGTTGGGAGAGGGGCCGGGAGGCTGGAGAAGGAGAATCACATCAGAAAACTTTTTTGACAAACTGACTTCCAGAAAATAACAAAGCGCTGCCTCCCGGTTTTCCTGAGTCCCAAGCACCTGAAAGGAGCTTTCTGCAGATGTATAATCACTGCAGTAGCACTTTCATTTCTGTCACAGAGGTCTAAATAAATGAATTGGCCATCTGCAATTAATTCACATTGTACAAATAGTTTGAAGACTGAGTCGTCTGTCTTCCGAACAGAGCGATCTATTTTTAGCTTCTCAAGCAAGCCTGTTTTGTGTTCTTTGTAGAGTCAGCGACATTCTTTCAATTTTTCAGCTTAATTAACACAAAAGAAATTGTAATCTGAGAAGGCAGCAGAAACAAGAACCCCCTGAAAAGCATGAATTTGCAAGAAAGCAGAAGACGACAGCTTTGCAAAAGATAGATGGCAAAAAAAGAAAGATAAAAAGTTGAGAGCAGTTTGTAGTTTTTGGGCTGGACACTGCATAGGCTCAGTTGTACATAGTTTGTTGGTTTACAGTGAATGCTCACAGGTTTTGCAATTAATTTTGGGTTCTTTATTCTGAAAATGATGAGGAGTGTTTTCACTTGAGATAACAACTAAAACAGGAGAACACTTGTGAATAAAGCAGATTTCTGTAGAATTTCTTACAGAGATCTGGCCTGGTTCTGAACCTTGGTGTGTGTTCCCTGGGTGCTTGAGGGAACAGTGAATCCCCTCTGGATGGACTCTGAGTGCTCACAGTTGTAGATAAATCACTATTCCAAGCTTAGATATACACATGCAATTTTTATTAGAGTCTTCTCCTGACAAATGTAAAAATACCCCCTGCAACACAAGATGTATTCTCTACTACTTGAGTTAGAAAATTTGTAGACAGAGAGAAGGAAAGCACAGCTCACTGCTCACAGGGATTTGAGTTAAAATGTTAGTGCTAGGTTAAAGAAAAGGAATGAAAAGCTGAAAAACTCAAAACACCAACTGCAATCAGTGAATGTTTAGCAGTGCTTTGAAATAAGGAGATTTCTGTGCCTGCTGGCAAGTGCTTTTTTGTTTTAATGTAATACCCATAATATAAATATACAACATTAGCATTTTTTGCTAATTTTAATTTGCTGTACACTAATATTATTCGTGCATACATGTGAGCTTCCCAATTAAGTATCTTTCTAAGGGTCTGCTTGTCTGTAACATGCAAACAAAAGCAGGAACAATCTTAAACTCTCAGCCTCCCCTCTCTGAATCCAGGGAAAGAACTTGAAAGGCTGAAGTACAACTTCAAAAATCTGGTGGCTGCTGTAGCACAGGGAGCAGGGATGTGAATTCCTGCATCAACCAGTGCACCCATTGTGTGCCCTGTTTTAAAGTAAAATCTTGTGTATTTTATTTAGAATGATCTAAAAATACAGCAGAGCTCCCAGTGGGAGCCTACTGTTGTGGGTGTGGCAAATAGAGCCACCTCAGGGGTTCAGCTGGATGCCCTTGGGGAGATGTACCTGCATCTGTACCTTCTGAAACCTGGTCTCCATGTGCTTTTGAAAACTATTCCCCAGACATTCTGAGCATCAGCTTTTATCTGGTTCCTTCCCAAAACTGTGTCTGAAGAAGTTGTATCATACATCAAAGAAAAGAAAAGAGGTGCAGAAAAATGGTTTGTTTAATAAGCTGAACTTATTCCCAGAACTGTAAGTACCTTTGAGTGTATCAAGTCAAAGCAGAAGCCGTGACTGGCTTCTGATTAAAACTCGATTAATTCTTCGGTTGTTGCAGACCTGGGCTCCTGCAGGATGCCACCAACCTCATTAGCTCTGCCCAGTTCTGTGATACCCCAGCCTTTCCTCCCAAATTAAGTGCTGGGGAAGATTCCTTTCACTGCCGAGGGTTTGCAAGACTGTATCCTTGTTTTTCTTTTCTGCAGAAACCTGTTCTGTTTCCCCTCAGTAAATGAAAAGTGCTGTTAGTGGGGAGGAGGAAGAACATCCATGTTCTTGCTCAGAAACAATAAGAGAGTTATAGAGCTGTTGCAAAGCCCCTGAGGAGGATTAAGGAGGTGTGTGACTGGCAACGAGGCTGAAAATAAATGGGAATGGTGAGCAGTGGTGGGACTTTGGTTTGCTCACCTGGAAACTCAGAAAACCCAAATAAAGTAACTTGTGTCATTAAAAGCTGCCTCACTCACTGTCCCTGATCTTCCCTGTGCCAGATTGATACACAACTCTAATTACAGGTCATGTAAAAGCCATTTATCAACACTGATAATTGGTGATGAATATTACACACTACCAAAAAATCGGTTTGCAACTCTTTGCATGAATTTGTGCTGCAAATTTTCCCCCACAAAGCTAAAGGAAGTAAAGGGAACTGTCAGTATCATCTTTTTCAGTGTTTGTAACAGGCACATCTAATCAATGATCTGGGTTTAATTATTATTTGAGTTTCAGTTGTAAGAGTTTTCCATTCTGAGCAATATGCAGACATGCCTTTTGTGTTTAGGTGCTGAATGCACTTATACTAACATGTTTGAAAGGCTTCACTACTTCTGATGCTTTTTCTTTTAAGGATTTGTGGGTATTCATTAAACAATTTCAGTACATTAAAAACAGTAAGATAGGTTGCTGTGATCTTTGTACCCTTAAAGTTGAATTTTTGGATCTTTGTTGAAGGAAAAGTAAACTTCTTTTTTTTTAAGTATATTAAATACTGTAACGAAACAGGAAGTATGTCCTAAAGTATGTTTGCTTTAAGTGCTGTAAGAAAGTCTATTTAAGGATCCTTCTGTAAGGATGTAAATTCTGAAATACCTATTTAGTGGAACAGTTGTAAAATATGTGAGGTAGTCAATCATACCTTTGGCTTTTATACCCAGCCAGGTTACTTGCCAACATAAACAAAGACTTGAAGGCTTATTTTTTAGAAGTTTCAGACAGAATCCAGTGAACCTTTCACTTAATTCATAATACCCTAAATATTAATTATTTCTAAAAATACCCAACCAAGACTGTAATTTCTAAAAACAGCATGAAGATATCTTCCACTCCATCCATTTTATTCTTGTATGATCCCAAATAAATAAAGCATTTCCTTTTTTTTCTTTTGCAAGGCACAATCTGTTGATCATTTCTTTAGAAGGTCTGCACCCAGTGTGTTTTGTGTTGAGTCACAAGTTATGTCTGTAGCCCACTGCATTGTTAAATAACAGTAAATATTCTTTGCTGCTGAATCACCCGTGGGAAGGACAGACACAGCGCCCGGGCTGCGGGCACTGAAGCAGAGGGACAGAGTGCTCCATGTTGTTAAGGTTTCAGGAGAATTCTTTAGATAATTTGTTGTCCACAGTCCTTCTCCATAGCCTTAGCCCTGACAACAGTCTCCTGAACAGAACGAAGAGGAGCTGGCAGCAGTCAGCTGGGCACTAACCTTGCACGAGTTCTGCACCACCCCTCGCTGCGCCTGCCGCTCCGGTAGCGCTGTCAAGGACCGTGGGACACCAGCATTGCAACCAGCCTTGAGAAACTGCCTGCCCCTCTCCCATGAGGAGTGCCCAGAAACCAAACCTACATGGTGTTATCCCATCCATTTGTGTGCTTCACTCCCTACTCTTGGTCTTCCCTGCACTCCTGAAGAGCTCTGGCAGGAGCCTCTGAGATCCATAGAGAATATAGGGAAGATGTTTCCCAGCTTGGCATTTTTGGGTTTCATAGATGTAGCAACGTGAGTTTTCACATTCTGGTAATTCCTTCTGCTGAAGAGAACTCTGGTTGCTCACCACCTCTTGCTGCAGAGCCCAGCAGGCAGCAGAGGGAGCACAACAGTCCCTTTTCCAGTGCCATGGGATAGCAGCGCTAATTGTGTGTGAAACAGCAACGAGAAATGGAAGGAAGAAAGAGAAGAGTGAAAGACATCTTGGTTAGCAGCATACTGGAAGTAGATGAAAGGGCTGGAGGGAGCAGGGTAAATGTCTGATTATTAGGGAATGAGAAGCTAAATATGGCATCTTAACATGGCATGTGGCAAGAGGCCAGATCTGTTAGTTCGTAGATCTTAACCTGCTTCCAATATTTGGTGTTGAGCAGGATTAAAAACCAGGAGGGGAGGTTTTTTTTGGGTTCTGGTTTCGACAGCGATGGAATCTCCTGAAGAGCAATTTTAGTGCCATGGCATCCAACCCCAGATTCTTGTCTTGTGAGACTTAGGATCCAAGCCACAACTCCCTACAGAATAAAGTGAGTGCAGATACAAAATGTAGGAAGGAGATCATGGCTCTCTGGGAACAAAATGTATCATTGACAACTGATATTCATATCAAGAAGAGTAAGAATTTAGTTTCTACTCCTGATTTAAAATGTGTAGCATCTCCAAGATATCATTTTCTCGTGCTCTGCAATAGATGTGTTTATGCAGTACCAGAGCTAAAAGAAGTTTCTAAAATGTACATTTTCTTAGGAATCAACTGCATTAATGACTTTATTATATCTGAAAATATAAATGAAAGTGACATTTTTATAACAGATTTTCCAGTATAAAAGCCAAAGCCTGCTGGCTAAAGACACTGAGAAAGCTTTACCATGAAAAATTATAACAACCAGAGGTTAGATGAAATTTCGAGAAAATGTAGGGCAAGATGGGTGAATCTACTGCTTTTCCATTGTTTTTTTCCAAGAGGAATTGAGCTGAAGTTAACATTTTACTACTTAAGAAGATTAGGTAGTTCATAGAAAAATAATTCAAACTGCTTATTTTTAAAGCTTTTTTAATAAGGAAACTTCAAAGAAGTTTGTTTTAGAGTAGAATTCGAGTAATGCAGGTAAGGTAGTTAAAAATTCCCTCACTGAAGTGTAGTTTGAAAAATAAACTTTCATGGCACCTATACAAGTATTTCTATAGATCCTTATCTGTAAGAGCAGCAACATATTTCTTTTTTTAATTAAGGATCATTATAATTGCTAATGTATGATTGTTTGGGGGCATGTGTGAGTCAAACTGTGGTTTTGAGAACCCAATTTTTGAGAACACCTTCACCTTCACCAAATCCTTCACCCTGTGCTGTAACATCTGTGTTGAATTAAAATACAGGTTTAATGTTGGAGATGCCCTATGTCCTTGCCAGGGAGAGGAGCACCTCCAAGAGGACAAATGAGAAAGCTGGGAATCATCCAGAACAACTGAGGGAAAGAATTCTGTAAGATGTGACCATTTTGCAGAGAAGCTGATTGGCAATTCTGGAAAGGAGTGAAAAAAAAAAAAAGAATCTTTGAAGCCAAAGCAAGGAGGCAGAAGAGGGGTCCCAGTTATTTAGGGAATAGGTGCTGTCTCACACAGAACTTTCTGGACAGAGAGGAGGCAGAATCATTGTTGCTAGGAAAGGCATAATCAGGCTAAGAGATGAATTCAAGCCTGTTTGATTTTTTCCATGTATTTTTGCCTTGCCTATGCATTTTTGTTAGCTTTTAATTGTTCTGGGGAGGGCAAAGTTGGGGTATTTTTGAAAACTTTGGACTCTGTGTTTAAGAGGTTCCTTTACTAAGCCTATACAGCTTTCTTATCAGCCCTTTAAGGACACTGTTGGAAAACCAGAGTTTCTCACAGATGGTAAACCTTCCTGACACGTACTGGAAAACCTGTCTCCAGAAAATTGTTCCCCAAGTGTTGATGTGCCCAGATAGTGGCTTTCCATCATGGAGTGCTCTTCAGCTTGGGTCTTCAAAGGTGGTGATTCATTCTGTGATGTGTATCTGTCTAGACATGAGAACTTGATGCAATATGAAGGTTTCTTACTTGGATATTAAAAAACTGTAACAATTATGTAATTGTTGTAAGGCCAGGAGGTCTCAAGCCATGGTAGGTTATTTCTGTCATGTCTAGTCCCACTTTTTCTTCATGCAGATTGGTTTGGAGTGTTTGCCAGTCAGCTTCTGTCCTTCTGCCACCTCTCACCTGGCCATTGCAGACTTCATATTGATGCTTCCATAAAGAGACCAGCTTGAGGACACTCTTTGGGGCAGTGAGATCCTACATTCCATTTTTTAGCTGGTGGAAGCACTGCTTCAGCACTTCACATTCTTAATTCCATGATATAATCTCAGTTTCAACTCTCTGGTAACAGGAAATCTTTTATTCGTCCTTGGGCAAGGAATTTCTTAGCCTTTTTAACTTTATTCTTGAGTAGTTGTAAGCATATACACATCACTGAAAAAGAGCATTCTTGCAAGTTTGATTTCATGGCTGGTGTGTCTTGTTTTGGGTCACTGTCCCTACACCCAGCAGCTCTTCCTGCCTTGCCTCCAGTGCAGCCTGCACTGACCCATAAAGAGTCAGGAGTCAATTCTTTCTAGCCCACTTTCTTCCCTCCCAACCAGTTTTTAGGGTGGAGAAGAATTAATTCTTTTTGTTTCTATGCTGAAAGATGGTCTGTGTTGGTCATGGTGGTTCTTTCTGCTTTAGGCCATTGTCATTCAGCTGTGTACAGTGTTCTTTGATCCACCATGGAGGGTATGATACCAAATAAATGCAAACAAACCCTATAGCCAAAATTATGTTTGCAAAATAAAACCTGCTTATCACTTTGATATCATTTTGATGGAGAACTATTTTTTGGTGTGTCACAATTGCCTTGGTCCCTTTTGCCTGCCAGAATTGTGAATTTATAAGCTCCCTCACTGGTCTCCTCACTCGAGGGGAGGAAAATCAGGAAATTGAAACTCCATTTTTCTTTCAAGTAAATATTAATGGCAAATGTTAGGAGGTATTTGCTCAGCTTTGTAATAATATACATGTCCATTTGTGAGATGGTCCAGACAGAACAGAGGATTAGGAATACAGAATTCAAGACTGAATTTGAAAAGGCAGCACAGGAACTTCAGCTCCCAAAATATCCTCTGAAAGTTTTGCTTTATTTCACACTGTCGGCCAGGATTCTCCTTACAGCACCACAATATTCATAATAAAGAAATAAATTAAATCCACCCCTTCCTGTATGGCTCACAACACACGGCACTGTGCATGCTCAGCACATGTGTAGTTTTGATAAAGAGACATTATCAAGCCTGAAATCATTTTAAATAAAACAAATAATGTGGCTGCCCAGTACTTCCTCTGGAAGTATTTCCTTGGACAAATCTTCCTTAACTCTCACATGCATGGAGTTAGTATATATATCCTTCAGTAACACCAGTTCATGGGCAGAATGTTTCAGACTCACTGTACAGCTGTGTATTTTATATATAGGGTGTGAAGTGCAGCCCTGCTGGGGGATCTGGCATCTCCAGGTGCCCCATGGCTCAGGCTGCAGGGACAGGAGTCCCCTGGATGTCACCAGGGCTGGGCTACCAGCCACTCTGGCGTTTTGTGGGGCTGCAGAGCTCAAAGCATGAAATCCCTGCAGCATCTGGATGTTCCAAGGGCTTTCCATCCATCAGACATGAATGCTGACATGGCTGTGAGCAGAGGGAGGTTTTGGGGAGCTGGTTCCCTGCTCCGGTGGAGGAGCTGCTGGCCCCAGAGCTCCGGGGGCTCGGCCGTGCTCGTTCTGTGTTTGCACAGCAGAGACGGGGCTGTAAAAAGCCGATTGCTTCAGAAGGGAACAGGTCACAGTTAGACAAGGGAGCAATGGAAAAACAAATTCGTTATTGTAACACCAGAGAGCAGAAAGCAAACTGGGAGTGACCTGCAGAAGAACACAGCACCAGGTTTCTGTCCTGGTGGGTGCTTCATGGTGGGCAAAGAACGACTGAGAAGTGTGCAGGCTTTTTTTTTTTTTTTTTTTTTTGGTTTGGTTTGGTTTGGTTTTTTTGTTTTTTTTTTTTTTATTTTCAAAATAAAAAGTATCTTTGTCTGGTACTCTGAATGTAGCAAGCATGCTGGTTCTAGCTTTCCCTGGTTTTGCTGGAGGGTCTGTAGGAGAAGGACTTGACAGAGTACTAGCAGCTTTCTCACCATTTTCATTTAAGGAAAACAGCATTAAGATTTTGAATAGAATCTATTTTTTTTTTTTTCATGAAATGTTGCTGAAAATGTCTGAGTTTAAGAGGTGTTAAGAAAAGGAAGACAGACTATTAAAAAAAAAAACTTGCTTCCCTTTTGAATAATTATTTTATGATGAAACATGTAGCAGAAGGGCTTAAAGGTCACCAGTGAGACCAGGGCCCCTGGGTTCTCAGTGCTGTGCAGACATGTCGGAAGCAAACAGCTCACAACCTGTAAGAGAGAGGCAGATAAAAGATAGCTGGACAAAGAGGCACAAAAAAGGGAAGTGGCTCGTCCAAGGTCACCCACAGATCGGTGGCTGTGCTGGACTGAACCATCTGCAGGAGATCAGGTCTCCTGGGTCCTGTTCCCCTGTTTGATCCCCACACTCATCTTGTGTCCATTCACAGTTTGTGAATGTTCAAACAGGTCTGATCATCCCCCAGCTGGGTTCACAGGAGGGGATAATCCTTCACCTCTGCTGCTTTTAATGTGGCAGAGGCAAAATCCAGTGTTGGACCACGGGTTCTGACACAGCTCCTGCCCTGGCCATGGATGTCTTTCCTGGCTTTGCCTGAGATAGAGCAACAAGGGAAACCTTTCATTGTGCACCTAAAGCCTTGGAGACAATCGGTTGGTTCATATACATTTCTAAAATCTAACAGACGTAAAAAATCCCCAAACCACCAGAAAGACTTTTTCACTGCAAAAAGGGTCTAAATTCTGCAACTGCCCTAGGGCTTGTGGGGCACTCTAATTTAACATCAAGGCACTTAGGACGTAATGGTGCTGTTAGTTTGCCAGACAGACAGATTCTTCCAGGAAAAACAGGGTACAAAAGACCCCTATTCTATAACTGTGTCACTATGTAATCTTAGGACCTAGACTTAACGGTTTTTCATCTAAAGAAAAAGATGGAAGAAAATGTCCTTTTTCAAAAGGAATACTTTCAGGCCTTTAGCAATGCAGAGACAGAGCAGCAAAATCACAGTCCTGTTTTCCTTGCAGATCGTCTCTAATAGCTCCTGGTATTGAGAGTATTGTGGTTTGCTAGTACTAAAATGTAAAGTTATTTTGAGCATGAAAGCCTGGACGTCATCCTATTTAAAAAAAATGTTAAAGAAGGAGAGGAATGTTTACAGCACATTAAAACCTGTGTGACAACTTAGCAAGAACTATTTTAACAATCCTCTTATTCCCTTTCCTGTTCTGCACCATAAAATGAGAATGCAGTGTCAGTAATAAATAATATTGGCGTGGAGGGATGGTCATCGTGCTCCTGGAGCCAGGCTGGGTCAGGCTCAGCCCCAGCTGCCACCCTGCTCTGGTGGGAGCTGTGGCTGTGCTGGGAAGGTGAAGGCAGGAGCCTCCTCTCCTCAGCTGACCCCCAGGCAGGAGAAAAGCTTGGGAGTTTCGTGCTTCTTTGCAGGAATTAGCTATAACCAGCATTTAGAAAACAGCCTCTGCCACAACTGCCTCCCTGGGCTTTGTGACCCAAACCTAACAAGGATTAAAGCAGAATATTTCTTTATAAAAAAAAAAAGTTTGCAGTCGGGGGTAGGTCTGCAGCGAATGTTGACAAATACTGAAACTAAATATGAGAAAAGACTTGTTCCAATTTTTTTTTTTAATCGGCATTCCATATGTGTTATGTGGACAGCTAGGATGTGCTGCTGCTTCTGTTACATAAGAGTTTTTTTCTTTTTTAATAAAATGCAGTGCAGAATGCATGAGAAGTGAAAAGGAATATCAAGGAAAAGAACTACATGAAAAATAAGAAAAGCTACTAAGTGAAAAGCTCTTACTCAGTGTGTTATTTCCATAATTTCATGAGTTCCTTAAAGTCTCTTTTTAATGTTTCTGAGGGAAAGCCTCAAAGTGAAAGGAGGGAGGCAAGGTTTTTTTTTTCTTTGTTTTAAAGGAAGATCTTGGTTAATTCTATTAGTAGGCTTTGGGCTTGTTTTTATTTAAAAACAAAACAAAAATCCCTCTCAAGTTTAGAATTTCTGTATGGAAAAATTCTTCTTCTTTGCCAGAGAGGGAAGTATCTCCTTTTCATTCTGTTTGTTTTGGAGTATCTGTAGTTAAGTGTTTTGTGTTTGTTCTTTATTGAATACATTAGTGGTGCATTAATTCCTCCCTGACAATGCTCGTTTCATTGCACTCACTCCTTCCCATCTGAGAGAAAAACTTGTCCTTTCACGTGATGATCCTGCTTTGCCCTTCCAGGGTTTGATTGGTAATTGCTGCATTTCTACCTTGTTTACCTCTGAATGCTTTTTAAAGTGATTTTTGTTCTGGCCCCCACAAGGGAAACAGATGGAAAAAAAGACCCATATTGAATTCTTGCTCCAATTCCAATCTGTTTGCTTTGGTTTTCCTTTTTAGATTATTGTTTGGCTTTAATTTGTTTGTTTCTCCTTTAAACGGGCTTGAGATTACTCAAGGGTTCCTTGTTCAGCAGGTCAAAGGGTAATTTGGAGACTTTGAAACCGTCTCCCTTTTTATCACCAGTTTCGTTCTTCCCAGAGTCCAAAGGATTTTCAGGACGATAGCTCGATAGCTCGTGGAGGATGGCTCCATCTAAGGAAAACATGAGCAGCAGACCTGAGTCACTGCAAGAAGCCATGGCAGTTTTCCTTAGATGAAAAAACCCTCCCTGATCTAAGTCTAAATCAGGACCTTAATTAATCCTTATCTGTAACTAAAATATTAATTTTACTGGGGATTAAATACATTGAGGTTGATAGGTTTGATACTCAACTACCAGCTCAGGATGGAGACCCTAAATTTAACTAACTTCAAGTCAGAGAGGTACCCATACACAAAAGTACACAGTGTGTGCTGTTAAAAAATGTCCTTTAACTGAAAGAGTCAATCTGTTCCAGAGTTAATCCCTGCTTTTAAAAGAGGAAGGTCAGTTCCAAGTGCTCAGCCACGGCACTGTGGATTTGTAGGACAGCAAAATGAAGCATGGGGTAATGTAGGCTCCTTAACAAAAATCCAGGTGTTGCTAGAAGAGCCCTATAAAAACCATTTGTTTCACATGTCCCCCAGGTTAATTGAGCCCTGCGTTCTTCCGTGGAAAAGACTTGCTGAAAATATGCTATTCCCTACAAACTGAAACAAAGGAAATTGTACAATCAGCTCAGCGCTGTCGCTTTTACTTTTTGAGTCACAAATGTTGTCCTCTCTGCTGTGTCTCCTGAGCCATGGTAGAAACTGGAGTACAGGCTATTCTAGAGGCAAGGAAGGCTGTCGGCCTCCTCAGAGGCTGCAGTGCCATTTCAGTCCAGTTGCTAAGGGATGCTGGAGCGAGATGTCGTCTGTGTCTTCTCTTCCAAATGAGCACATTGGCTTGGTCACAGCTCCACCCCCACAGTTCACAGCCAAAAGTTTACGAGGTCACATTCACTGTGGGCAGTGAGAGCCCGTAAGGAGCTGCACAACTATCCCATCAGGAAATTAGTTAAACATTTCTTCTTTACTGGAGGCACCCAAGCGCTCAGTGCCTCCAAGTCCCTAACAAATGTGAATTATTTGCAGTAGGAAATAAGGGTGTTTGTCACCTGTAGGGTTTGGGAGCAAGCTGTAAACACAAACTCAAATGAATTCAGAGCCTGACTCTGGTCAATTTAGAATAAAACTGATGCAACATCAGAACTGTAAGCAGAAAGTTTTATCCATTTAGTTAAAAAGGTAAAATAACTGAAAAAGATGAAATACATGTCTGAAAAGCCTTTTTCCAACAGGCTCAGAATCTACTCTGTTAAGGCAATAGTTTCTCCAAAACCAAGTCTTGCGTCTACATTTCCAGCCAATGTTTGTGAATTTTACAGCAGTATTTATTTGTCTTTGACCCATACAAGTGTGAATATCCTCATGCACAAGAAGGGAAACCACCACAAGGAAAATGCATTGAAATACATGTAACAGTCTGTCAGATATAAAGCAAATATATAAAAATAGGAAAAAGATAGTATTTTTCTTGAGGTCCTCTTGAGTGATTATATCAGCAGGTATTACATGTAAATCTTAAAGGGACAGAAGTTCATGTGTATAGGGTGGGGGAAGCATAAAATATGTCAATTTTTCAACAAGTTCCCTCTCCTACTGCTATTGATAGTCTGCTTCTCCTTTATATCTAAATATTTTTATTCATTTTAAAATCAAACTAATATATTTCTCCTAGCTGGGAAAACTCTGCATATGTTATGCACTTCAGTAGGTCTGTTCAACTGAGTAAAGTTCAGGTTTATTTACAGGATTAGGATATTGTTACAAATCCTTCTTTCATTTTAGGCACGAGAGAGTAGATTTTGGGGAAAAAGCTGTGGAGGGAAAGTGGAGAAAATAATTGCAATAAAATTCCTCTTTCAAAAAAAAAAAAAAAAAAAAAAAAAAACAAAATTAAGAGACCTGATGATTTTCCTTAGGATGTAATAAAAATTATGCCAATAGGACTAAAAATCTGTTAACTAAAAAGATCAAGTGGATTGAAATGGATTATAGATACAAGGAACTTTTATATATCCTCCTTTTCTCAAATATTATTGCTTTTAATTATCCTGCTACCTCTCCTTGTGAGATTTTTTTCTGGTTTGAGAAGTGAAAATAGCAGAATATTGTTTCACACTGCCAAACCCCTTGTTCTTTTTGTGAAATCCTTGCTCTGAGATGCATGCTGGTGTCTCAGAGTCTTTGCATTTACTTTAGACTGAAAAATAAAAACAACAGCCTCTGTTCTATTCAAAGTGTTATATTGAAGCACAGAGGGAGTATCAGTGAATCTGACTTTAATCTATAAGTGTGCAATGCTTGCAATCTTCTGTGTGCAACCTTGTATTTCCCATTAATTTAAATAGCACTGGATTGAGTCAATAGCTATAAGTCTTCTGATGTCCTTTTACAGCCATTTCCACGTTCTTTTTACCTTACCTTTTTGGAAAACACTTTCATTTAACATGCAGCAGTGTCCTTTAAAACCCTATTTTCAAGCTTCAAATAGTTAGACTTTTATCACAGAGGCACTATGCCCATACATATTTTATCTTTGCATTATTTGTTCCTAAGGCTGCAGGTTCTTCAGAAGTGAGATTTAATTTTATGGTGAGTCAGGGGTCAGACTGTGCCTGCACTTACCCTTCTGATGGCAGGAGTCTCGTGAAACTCAAGTTCATGGATTTTTACAAGATGGAAGCTAATGGAGCTAGTTCCAATAAGAAACACAATTTATTCTAAAGACACATTAGCAGCGTTTTGTTATGTAAACAAACGAAAAAAGAGTGAGAACAGCTAATGTGATGGTATGCTCACTCTTCAAACGATGGGCTCCTAATCAGGACAGCACTGAAAAAACTCCTGGCAGTTCGGGTTTGTGGAGTGCGGGTGGTGCCTGATGTCCTGAGTCCTGTCTATTTCAGAAAGAAAATAACTGTCTGTAATTGCTGATAGGTTACACAATGTGGGAGTTTTCTTTTTGTTTCATGTAGCTTTTGACACTTTCACACTTTAGTAACACTTGTTATACAAGGAGCTAATTCTTAATTCTGTTGTAAGTAACTGGGAGCTTTGTGAATTAGCTGAGTGTGTTTTTCTTTTTCAGCTACCTCATGCTTTACTCAGCCTAAAGACAGAGGCACAAGGTATCTACAGCAGGAGGGCAGTGATTCCTGCGGGAGTTTAACCTTGCTGAGCCTGTCCTGGTTTCTGTTTGGAAGGGATGGTTGTAGCACTGCTGGACAACAGCATTTACACAGCCATAACTCCCTTGTCCATGGATGCTTTGGCATATTTACCCATCCCGTTTCCCTCTACACTGAGATTTTAGCCTTTTGTATATCTCCAACAATAACTTTTATCTTGTTTGTGTATTCCTTCATGTTTGGAGCTTAAGATGGGACCTAGAGGGAAGCAAAGCCTGGAGGCTGGGGCAGATTTTCCCCCATGTGAGGTGACAGGTACTGGCACTTCTGCAGTCTCTTCATACTTGAAACCATAAAAAAAAGTATAAGGTTTTCTAACTTTCAGTCCAAATTCTGCTTTTCTGAGTCCTTTATGCCTTGTAAATTCCACAGTTACAGTATATTTTAATATTGTGTATTACATGGGAACTATACAAATAAATCACCTATAAAAGATACAAGGAATTATTGTCATCTTTGCTTCACATGAATCTGAGCCAAGTTTCTCTAAGACCTTTAAAAATTGCTCTTAGCTTAAAAGAACACCAGTAAGGGTCTCTTCTGTGACTCCAGAACTCTGAGGCTCTGTGGCTTTTTAAAATACTGACTGTGATGTTCCTTGTTTCTCCTGAGGTCCCCCTCTCTTTCAGCAAGGGCAGCTCAACAGATGCATTTGATGGCATTAGCTGTGACCTCCTAGTTGTTTGCTTTATTCACATAATTATTTTACTGTGGGTGTTTCTAAATATAGTAACTGGATGATGTAAGAAGGTGTGTTCGTGGGAACAGTGTGGTAGATAATCGAATTTTGCAAATGAGGGTAAATAATATTTGTATAGTAAAGGACATTTCACTAACTCATGTGTGGGGGTGTGTGCAGAGAAAAAAACTACCTGTGTATTTTAGGGAACCGGGTTCTACAAAGAGCAAAGCGCCAACCTTTGTTTTCCTGGTGTAACTGATAAGTTGTGCAATTTTTGTAACGAGGTTTCCAAAACATATTTTAGAGAAGAAAATGGAGCTGGACAGGGTGGTAAAACCGCAGGTAGAAGCAAGTGTGGTGCACCCAGCGGTGCAGAGAGGCAGAGAGCATCCCCTGGTACCTTGAGCCCTCAGTCCTGGCCAGGATGGACAGGAACAGGCAGGGGTACGATCGATCCACCCAAAAACCAGACCCAAACCGCTCAGCACCACAACTTCCACTTTAATCATTTTCCAGCGCAGCACAAGGCGCGACTCCCGGGCGGTTTACCCCGAATGCCGCGAGCGCAGCTCCGCGCCGCGGGCCGGGGGCTCGGGGCGGCTCCGGGCCCCGAGCGGCGGCGGGGCCGGTTCGAAGAGGGCGCCGGCGGCGGCGCGGGGTGACGCGGGCATCATGTGAGCGGCCCCGCTCGCTCCCAGCGTGCAGTGTGGGCCCGCTCGCCCCACCCCGAGCTCCGCCGCCGCGGAGCCGCTCAATAGGGGAAGGGGAAAGAAAAAAAAAAAAAAAAAAGGGGAGGAAAAAAGAAAAAAAAAAAAAAAAAAAAAAAAAGGAGGAAAAAAAAAAATGCGGGAGAGAGCAGGAAAAATAAGACGGGGAAAAATCCGCCCGTGAGGGGACAGGTTCTGCTCTCGGGGCACAGAGCAAACGGGCGCTTGCGCTTGCTTTTTTTTTTTTTTTTTTTGTTTTTGTTTTTTTTTTAATTTTTATTTTGTATTTTCTTCTCGCCGAGAGGATTCAGCCGCCTGGAAACCGCATGTGAAAAGAGCAGCGGCGAGGCTAGGGGAGGAAAAAAAAAAAAAAAAGGAAAAAAAAAAACGGGGGGGGGTTTGGCTTGGACCCCCCCGCCCCAGTGCGGGAGGAAGGACCCGCGGCGGCCGGAGGGCGAGGAGCTGCGGCGGCCGGCGAGGGAAGGGACCGGGGCTGCGTGACCCCCGCGGCGCGGGGGGAGAGGCGAGGAAGAGACGTTTCCCGATCCTCCCCGCCGAGGATTTGGGGAGGTTTCCGCGCCTGGAGCCCGTGCCTTTGGATCTAAAGAGGATTATTATTTTTTTGGGGGTGGCACTGAAGCTGGATTTGTTCCTGTGCGTGCGGCGCGGGGGGGGGCATTTCTGCTGCCTCTAGAGGAGCCGGCGGCCCGGCCGGGGCGCGGAGATCCCCGCGGATCGCTCCGCACCCCCCGGGAAAGGTGCGCCGAGGGGATCGGCGGGGGGCGGGGGAGGAGAGGCAGCTGCAGCTGCCGGGGAGGAGGCCCGGCGGAGCGGCAGCAAAGTCATCGCTATCGGCCCCCCCTCGGCTGGCTTCGGGCTCGGCGCTCTCCATGTCTCTGGCTCTGGGCAGCGGCCGCCACAGCAGCGAGTAGGGGGGGGAGGAGGAGGAGGAGGAGGAGGAGGAAGAAGAAGGGAGCCCGGGAGTGCCTCCCTCCCTCCCTCCCTCCCTCCCCCCGGCAGCCCCGGCCGCCTCCCGTCCCCTCGCCCCGCGTCCCTGCCTTCCCCTCCCCAAGATGGGCTGTTTAGGGAACAGCAAGACGGAGGATCAGCGCAACGAGGAGAAGGCGCAGCGGGAGGCCAACAAGAAGATCGAGAAGCAGCTGCAGAAGGACAAGCAGGTCTATAGGGCCACGCACCGGCTCCTCCTGCTGGGTAAGGGGTCGCGGGCCGTCCCCTCCCTGCCGGGGCAGCGGCCCCAGCCCGGGCACGGCGAGGCCGGGGGAGAGAGGTGGGGCCGGGGGGGGGCGAGCGGAGCCGCAGGGCCCACCCGGGGATCCGCTACGGCAGCGCCCGGGGCGGCGGGGCCGGGGCCGCCGGGGGGACCGGCGCGGTGCGGGGGAGCGGCGGGGAGGCTCGGGCAGCGCCCGGGGCGCCGCGGGAGGGGCCGGGGCAGGTACGGAGCGGCGGCGCGGGGCCGCTCTCCGCCCGCGGGGCAGAGCCCGCCGCCGGGGCGGCAGCGGGCCTGGGCGGCCGTGGGGACGGGGCCGGGGATGCCGCGGCCGGGGGAGCCCGGCAGATAAACAGGGCAGGGCAGTGACAGCGGCCGCAGGCGAGCGCGGGAGGGCCGGACACCGCTCCCCGCGCCGCGGCCGGGGTGCCGAGGGACGGGCGGCCAGGCCGGGGGGAGGAGGAAGAGGAAGGGAGGAAGTCGGGGAATCGTTTGGGGGAAACGGAGGGAGGATGTCGGTCCCGGAGGGAAGCGCGGCCGCGCTGGGGCCGCGGAGCAGCGCAGGGCCGGGCGGGCTCGGCCCCGGCCCCGGGCTCGGCAGCCGCCGCTGTCGCACCAGGAATTGAGGTACCGCGGCTCGGAGCGCTGGCACTGCCGGGCTCCAGGTGCTGCTCCCGCCGCTCCGCTGGGTTACCTGCTCGTCATTTTCAGCAGAGACATTTACAAATGCGGGCTGTGGCTTTCAGGGAGCGGAAAGGTGCAAATGTCGATATCGGAGAGGACAAGCAGATGTTTGTCAGGCTCGTTATTTCAGAGTATTTGGAAGTAGTGTTCTGGGCTCAGATGCAGTTAGGAGCCGTGGGTTGTTTTGGTCACGGCGAGGGACTGCCTGTGCACGTTCTGCAAGGCTGTAGCGTGGAGCACAGGCTAGGCCTCGCCGAGCTGACTCAGTTTGGGGGGGAAAAAAACCCTAATTGAAGACGAAAAAACAAAAAAAAAGAATTTTTTGAAGGCGGTGAATTTGGAAGTGTACTATCACCAGTAAAATCTTCCAAATACTCATTTGAAGAAAGAGAATATAAATGGAGAGTGGGACTACAGCAGCACCTGCAGCACTGAGAAGCCTGCCAGGGCTTCAGCAGAAATCTTTTAACAGGATAATTTGGACTTCAGCTCTTGGGAAATGTCTTGGACTTCCAGATTTCAGGCTGAACATTACGTAGATACGTAGAAACTGTTTGTCATCAGACGAGTTGCTTTCGTAAGAGGCAAAATTTCAGCAAACAGAAACATGATGGGCTTGCTTGGGTTTTCTTTCTGTTTTCTTTAGTTTTGGTGGCTGAAAAATAGTTTAGATACTTGTAAATAAAGACTTGTGTGTGTTTAGCGATGGCAGTAAAGTCATCTGTGAGTGTGTTTAAAGTGATAGTTCAGCTGTTACAGATTCTGCCATGAATTGTGGATAGTCTGTAACTCAGACTCACTTGTAAAAAATATAAAAGCTCACCTCTCTATTATTATGTTATGTTTCCTCTATAAGACACGCGAAATAAGAAGCCAGGCACTTGGAAAGTGTTCTTAATCTTTTCAAATCATATTCAAATAACAACAAAGAAGAGCTGCTGAATATTCTAGTGGGTTTATGCTGCTGCTCGTAGGCCCCATCGCTGTACACGTGCTTGCCCCGCTGCCACGAGCAGTCTCGCTGAAATTAATGGAACTCTCCTTGGTGGTGAAATTAAACCTGTGTGTGTAATTGTTGTTGAGAGTATGGCCTTAAAGAGCAGCCAAATATAGAGCTGGACTTATGGAGAAATGTAGATGTAATGCATCATTTTGGTTCACTGGTGTTGTACCCGATCCAGAGAACCCAGGTGTGTCAATACCAAACCGTATGTGTTTATAGCAAGTGCAACAACTGTCCAGCCTCCTTCTTGGACCAAGTGAAGTAGAGATTTTGGCTCCCAATGCTTAGAAATATAAAATGTGATTTAGTGTTACAGCTGAAATTTAGTTGTTATTAATTTTTAAGTGGGCATATGACTATAGCAGATACTGCCTTCGTAAATAATTCTTTGTTGTGAAGATGATCCTGGCTATTTTATCCCAGGATGCTAATTCTTGATTGGTTTAGCCACTTGTGTTTATTGCATGGTGCAGTCTGCCTGATCGGAGGGGATATGGTTTTAAATAGAAGCTTAGGGGAGAAGTGGTGTGTGCATAGGGAGTTGTAGATAAAAACTGCTCTCTAAATGCTTACAAAACACCAGTGAGCAAGGAGAGGAAAAAGGAGTAAGGCTTTGGGATTAAAGTGGCAAAATGTGCAACCAGTTTTATGGAGAGCAGAGGAGGACTTTTGGGAATTCATGGGGGAGAAGGAAAGGAAGGGGGATAGCAGAGGGGGAAAGCATTTGTGAGAAAATGAACCTTGAAATGTAACTGCTGAAATACAGTTTTGAACATGAGGCTCAAAATGGAGGCTTGTGCTGTCAGTGTGTGCTAGCAGAGGCCTGACATCCTATAAATACAAACTGTACCTCCCTGCCCGTTCTGCCACAGACCTTCGGTTCCTGTGGGTGAGACACAGGCTGAGGAGGGGAATAAACGAGTAGCCGGGAGATGCTGGGGGGAATCTTTCTAAATTTTGCCACGTTACGATACTACTCCTGCAAAAATATGTTTGCTTTATATAGAAAGCTGCCGATCTGGCAGCGTGGA
Organism: Oenanthe melanoleuca; assembly: GCF_029582105.1. Lineage (NCBI taxonomy): Eukaryota > Metazoa > Chordata > Aves > Passeriformes > Muscicapidae > Oenanthe > Oenanthe melanoleuca. The sequence continues at coordinate 3,331,527 of NC_079353.1, forward strand.
GCAGCTCAATTAAATGCTGCTGTTGGAGTTGTTCAGCGTGCATGGAAAAATGGGTACTATAGGCAGATGGGCTGCCCTGTGCACTGGCATCCGAGCTGCACAGCAGAAATAGCATCCATCTACTTATGGAAACTGGAGTAAAGTGGAGTGGGGTTTTTGCACTGCAGGTACAGGAGGGGAGCTGGGGAGGCTCTTTGGAACAGGCACAAAAAGTGGTCTCTGCCTCTCTTTGTGTGTGTAGGGTTGATTTTGGAACATGTAGGGAGGGTGGGAGGCTGCTTGCAAGACACAAATAAGAGGAGGTTTTTTTGAAGCTTTGTGGGTGGAGGCTTAAAGGGATGCCTTCCTTTTTCAAATGTGAGTATCTACATATTTTATTCCTTGTGATTTAAGTTACGGGGATTGACTGGGTGATGATGAACTGCAGCCAAACTTAGAATTTTTAAGGATATAACATAATTTCTTGGGTTTACTAGGGACTTCAGTTCCCTCTGTCAGGTAGTAGAGAAAGGCAATCAGATTGTGATGTTCCCTGTCATCTTCTCTGTAAAATGTTGGAGTTGTCCATTTTCTTTCCAAATACTGCAGTCTGCTTTTAACATTGACACTGGAAAAATGGACAGTGAAATGATCCAAGATTCAGATCTGACACATGACTTGAGCTGGGCATTTATTTTTAGCTACAACTGAAGTTTCCAGTGGCAATTATTTCTTTCACTTTTCGCTCTTGCACTGAGAAACCCAACTTTCTTGATTTTACTCCGAAGAAAAAAATTCTGGTGTGTGCCTTAATCACTTATGCTTCCTTCTGAAATTGATTTACTTTCATTTTCTAGGTGCTGGTGAATCCGGTAAAAGCACAATAGTCAAGCAGATGAGGATCCTGCACGTGAATGGATTTAATGCTGAGTAAGTGCATTTGCTTTTTCACTTTACAGTGTTCCTTCTTCCTCTGTGCTGCAGTCAGTGCTGCTGGTTTATATCTTGTGTATTTTCCTCTTGCTGCTGTTTCACTGTCTCTAGAATTTGGATGTGTATTTTTAAATGAGATTAGTAGACATTAACCTGAAGAAGTCAGGCACCAGTCATAAGTAAGATCTAGCAGTGTAAAATTATTTATATCAAGGCAGAGCTGATTTTAACTTTTGAGTTTTGTGGGTTTGTTAACTGCAGTTTCTTTCACAACATGGCTGACACTGATTTACCTCAGCTAGAGCACATTGCTGCAAATATGCCTTGTGTCAGTGTACAAAATAAGCACAATTTTCTTTATTTGGAACACATAAGGCTTTATTTTCTGTGTCCTCACAGGATTAATTTATGATCTGAATTTTGGGGATTTTGTTGTGTGTTTGCTTGTCCAGAGGTTTGTGTTAAATGATCTTTCTAAAAGCTTTTTTCTTTTTTTTACGTCTCATATCTGTTTTTTGGCAGTTGTGAAGAGGAGAATGGCATTAAGATAGGGAAAACGGATTCTTGTTGTTTGTCTCAGAAGGGTTTGTGTTTGCTAACTTTTTGACTAACTTTGCTAGAGAGTAGGAAGAGATTCTTCTGCATTTTAATTTATGCTTGCAATTGTGTGTGTGTGTGTGTATACCAAAAGTTGCTAAATTCATACTAATTGAATCAAAGTGTTGAAATCTCAAAGCTTATTTTCTGTGCTTTTTTTGGGGAGGATTGTATTATTGGTTTTGTCTTGTTTGTTTTCAAACATAACAGTTTTGTACTGCCATCCTGTAGGTTTTAGTGGTATCATCTATTTTATGAATCCTGCCTTTTTGGGAAGGTTAGTTTTCCAGTAGTTAATTCTTTAATAAGAATATCTGAGCTAAAATATAGCCAAGGAGTCTGGACAGTACTTCTTCCTAATCAGCAAATGATAGTTCAGGATAAGGTACACAGTCTTTTGGATGGAAGTTCAGACTGATTCATGATAAATACATTATGTTCTACATGTTTTTAGCTTCTCTTTGTAAGGAATATTTTCTGTTTCCAAAGTAACTTTTTCTTAAGTGCCTAGTCCTGCATCCTCTTACTGCTGAGCTGTCTCTGCTGTTTGGGCTGCTGCAGAGGCCACTTAAAAGACTTGTGTGACTTCAAAGACTTGCATGAGTTGACTTGGTTGAGTAGGTCTCAATATTGGGTGCTGAGTAAAAAGTTCATAAATGAAAGTGGAAGTGCATCCCTGGTACCTTTGAAAGTATCAATCCATTTAAGCAACACGACTTTTCTAAGTTTTCAAGCCCATGGGTGCTCTTAGAGGGATAGCAGTACTGTGTCATGGATGGTGTGTGGTGTGGGTAGGTCACCTCAGCCCTGCAAGCTGCATACCCAAATCTGGGTGGAGCTGGGAGCCCAAAGACCTGTGCAGAGCTGGTGAAGGACTGGGGCACACTGGGATTTGCAGCAGCAGGGGGTTCCTGGAGTGTCTCACTTTGCATTGTAGGTTTGGGCAGAGCTGAGCCTGCAGCTGGAATCCAGGGCAACATGGCAAATTTGGCCTCAGGAGGCTCTGCTGGCTTCTGCCTTCTCATAGCAAAGGATTTGGATTACGGGGCAGCCCTGTGCCAGCACAGCCCTGCTGCCAATCACGGGGCATGTCCTGGAGTGGGAGCCATGTGGGAATTGCAGGGGACCTGCCTGGGCTCAGGAGCTGTGCATTGTCCACCCATGGCAATTTGTGCTTGTGCTTTGGTGGGTAGTGCCTGTTGGAGCACTGAGGTGCATAAAAATCCACTACAGAAGTGTGGTATATTTAAAGTGTACAAGGAGTAGGTTATAACTCATCATTTTTAGGGTTCTACTGCCAAAAATAATCAGTAGATCATAACATACACTTTACAGCAGGGAAAAGGCTGTTTTTTAGTGTTTTAAAATTCTTGCAAGTTACATATCTGTCCTTAAATAACTTACATTTTCTTCCAAATAACTGACTGCTCTCTATGTTGTCTCGCTTTCCATTTCCCTTTTTGCCTGATTGATTCCCTTTCTGCCCTGCTTACCTTGTGGAAGAATGGTGTGGGATTCAGCTAATGAGAGAAATAGCATGGAGGTTTTTGTGGAAGGGTAGGAAGAGCAAAGCATTACTTCTCTTCACGTTCTGATCAGTTGCTCTGGAACATAAACATGTTTGCATACAACACCACAGCTGATGTGATGCATAGCAGGAGAGAGATGGTGAAAACAGTAATATTCTGCAGATGAGGAGACTTTTCTTTAATTCTAGTGTGCTTGTACATAACTAGATTTGAATTATTTCTGTTGATGCAGCTTATTGTGCTTTAAAAGAAATCCAGTTTAAAGTCCTGTCTCAGAACTGTTTGCCTTTGGTTTGGTTGCCCTTTGGCAATGGATGTTTGAGGCAGAGAGGATACCTGTTAGGAAAAATGTTTAATGCTATGAATGAGGGAATCAAAAGTTTTTATTTAGGTTACTCTTCTTTCTGGTGACTAAACAGAATATCCAGTGCTAAAAATGGTGGCCTACTTCAGTGAGTGTGAGGGGATTTTATTTGTTTTGGTTTTAGGATTCTGTCCTTGAATAGTTGAAGTTGCCACATGCCTTTAGGTGAATCATTGTAGCATTTAGCAAGGTGAAGTCTGTGTAGTTCTACAAAACTAGAATTTCCTCTGGGACTCCAATTCTCAGTGCCTTTAGCTAATTAATTATTTGAGGAACTGTATGGAATCAAGTGCTCCAGGTAATTAATGTGCTGAATAGTTAAAGCTAAGATTAAAGTGATGGTGGTTAAAGTTGTAGGCAAGTTAACTACAGTAAAGACTATTTTTTTTCCAATGTTCCTTTTATAATCTGTAGTTGAATTCGAGACAGAAGTACTTTTTTTTTTCTGTTGCTGTAGTGAAGATGGTGTGTGGGATGTAAGAGTGCTGTGCCATTGGTAAGGGGAGCAGAGTATTGGAGAAGCAAGATATGTTCTACAGCAGAGGTTTTTCTGCAGGGAGTTTTTCTGGAAGGGCTTAGCCCACTTTCAGCTGTTACAGAATGGCTTCAGGTGCTATCATCTGACATCTTCCTGCAGCAATTCCATGAGAAATGGGATTGTGGCCTCCCCACAGTGTTTTGCCAGTGTTCCTCAGTGGTCTTTAACATGGAAGAGCTGCCTTCTAAGCATAATGAAGAAGCCATATCAACCAGGTTTTCTACTCTTTGCATTACTGCCAACAACAGAGGCCCTTTTGATGTAGAAAGGGTTTAAATTTGGCTTTTAATAGCAGGAAGCCTGCGACTTCCCTTCCTTTCCTTCCCTCCCTCCTCAACACTTCAGCTGTCTTTTCATGAGGCAGTTCCAGAGGAGAGGTATCTGCTGCTGCAAACTGTATTTTGTGAGCATCCACTGATAAGGTGGAGCCAAAACCTTCTCCTTCTGACTGTGCAGAAGTTGAGATGGCAATCTTCCTGAGCTGGAAAGGATGAAAAATGGGAAAAGGAGGATAGGAGGATAAGGAGTATGGTTGGAAGAATTAAATGTGTAGCTCAGGTTGAAGAGGAATAGAAAAACAACTCCTTTTTGTGCTGTCCAGAGGCTGGGGTTCTTTGCTTCTAAAAACATGGCCTTTCACTTACTTCTGATTTCTTTAAGTCATCTTTCCCCTCAGTGATCACTGTGGCTTTCTTTGGCTGACAGACTCTAAGGAGAGGGTCATTGTCATGCACAATTTTAGAAAGCAGGGAATAACTGGCACAGACAAGAGACAATTTTGAAGTGTCGTGGGAAAAACTGGGACAAGCAGAAATATTTAAATAGAAATAAATGGTTGAAATGTGACTTACAAAATCCCCTATAAAGATTAACAAATAAGGGGAATATGCCTTTGGGATTATTAAGTTTAATAAGGGGAATATGCCTTTGTCATTATTAAGTTTGGATGGTGTTTAGGATTCAGGAATTCTTGAATCTACATTTCAGGTAATGCTTTTCAGGGTCAATTCCCCAAATAATAATGCAAAATGTTGACACTTTCTTGAGCTAATATGTTGAAGTGCTGAATAGGAGTTTGTGTATTTGTTAAATATGGTGGTCCAGATTGATGCCATAAGCAGAGCTGAACAGCTTTGTTTTCAAGACTTTGATGACAAATATATTTGCATTTCTCTTGTACTTTTAAAAAATATTTTCTCTTAGTGGGAAAGCTAAGAAGGCCAAGTCACCCTCTTTGAGATTTTGAACATTTTCCCTTTTTTCACCAAGATTTAGGAGTTTGTGAGTAAGGAAAAGTAGTCATTGATGGTTTCTAATCTTCTCTTAGTACATCCATTACCACCATTATGTCACATAAAGCAGTAAATAATATTATCTAATCCTTTAGTCAGTGTCAGTCTCTCTTGTAAGTGAAACAGCTTCTGGTTCAGTAACTTTACTTTTTAGTTGTCTGATATTGTGGGGTTTTTTCCAACTTTGGTCTTCTTAGCCATGTGATTTTATGGAAGAGAAGTTAATGTTATGAGCGAGGGAGAAGTATAATATTTATAACTAAGTCTTCCAAAATAATGAATTCCCTCCTAATGGCTAATATTAGCTTGTATACACAAATATTATTACCCTGTTTTTATAGTTCCTTTACATTTGTGTACCAATCCCATGTTTCCATAATTGTCACTTCAGTTCCTTGCCAAGAAACAAACAGACTTTATTGTGTTTTACCTGACTGGCAACAAAAGTAATTTTTTCCTGGTGTCTGAGTAAAATTGAAAATTGGAGTGGGAGAGGCTTTGGGGTGTGTGATTCCTCTTGCCCCCTTTATTTCTTTCTTTGCATCACAGTATCTGTTGCAGCTTTGAGCCACAAACTTCTGTTTTGTTTTTTTTTTTCTCAGCTCCTGTTCCAGGACACCAGTGAGGTGCTGGAAAATTTGTGTCTACTTGTCTGTTCAATTCTATCTGAACAATTGGTTATGGTGTTTGATCAAAATTTGTGCTGTAGAACATAAAGTGGAGGTGTGGGCAGAGAGGGAAGCAGGATTTGTGTTTCACTCAGTTTTAGGTCTTGTCCTGAGAGCTGGCACAACTGTGTATTTTTGAATTTTGAATATTTTGAATTTTGTTGAAAAAATCAGTTGAATTTTGTCAAAAGACAAAGATATGCCAACAGCTAATAAATGCTACGAAAAAACTTGACTCCTGCATACAGCTTGTGAAAGTTTATGCAAAATGTTTACACAAGTTAAATATAACTTTCATCAGCTTGAAAGAAATGGGAGGTAATACCTGGTGATGCTAAACCACCTATGCAACCAAGCAATCCCTTAATTGTTAAAATGTTTGAGAGAGTTTTTATGTGCTTGAAATTATCTTTCCTTTGAAAATACTTATATTTCTGCAAGGGCAAAAATTCTATTCTATGACAGAGTAAAAGTGAACTCAGTGAAGCAGCATAAATATTTTTTTATGTGTAACAAAAAAGGAAAAAAACCTTCCAAGTTTGGGCTGGGGATTTTTTTTCAAGTTTCTTATGGGATCTTGCCTGAAGATGAGACATTGTCCATTAAGAACTTGTGCAAATGCTTTGCAATTTAGATCTGCTACTCGGGTATGATTTTTAAATGCTGTAAAATGAGTTATCAGAAAATTTTGATTATTTATAATACCTACACTGAGCCTCATATGGCAAGGATTGTTAACATACTGTGGCACTGAAAATTCTAATAGTCACTGGAATAACTCCTTCACCTTGCTTAGAGGCTTTCTGAAATCAAGCTGTTAAATGTTCCCATGTGCAAGTGATGTGAATTTTTTTTTCAGGGTGAAAAATCATGTTATTTTTGGTTCCTGAAATATCACAGAAAAGTAAAGTTTTAAAAGGTTAGTTTTTCTGGTTTTAGATGATCATGGTAGGCTTAGGTTACCCATTAGTGGAGAGATGACAGCACAGTGTTCAAAGAAAGCATTGACTTTCATTTTTACATTGAGCTTTGTTTTCACAAAAAAGAAAGGAAAGTGCGAATTGAATATAATTTATTTATTTTCATGGTAAGCATGGTATTGCTCAGAGCAGAATGTGCATCTTACCTTCATTTACTGGCTGGGAAATGCTGAATTCTCCTAGCAAAGCAGTATTCAAACTACCAGTATCATATTGTTACATATTGAGAGCTCTCTGCACTTTGAATTACTTTTCCTGGCTTGCAACTTGACATTTGTGATTTCAGTTTTCTGAAAAAGAAACCCAACAACAAAAAAAAAAACAGTAGTAAACTCATCCCTCAAGCTAAGTTTGCATATGTTGCAGACATGATTTGGCATGTAAAGGGACTGGCCAAAAATATGGCAGTAATTCTATTTGTTTTGAGGTTTAAATTTCACAAAAGCTTTTTAAGTATGCAGCTATCAACCTAGGGGAAAGCTTTATAGTTGTAGAGAGCTTGGAGAGCAATAACTATGAATAGCAGAATAAGCACGAGTGATGTAATCTGAGAAGCCAAAGAGAGAGACAGAAGAGAGCTTAAGGCTTAACTATGTGGAAAACATTGTGAATGGGCTGTGAGGGGTTTGACTTCTGATGGTGGATGTGGGATTTTACTCATTAGTTTTGGTAAAATCAAACAAATGTGCAAGTTTCCTTTTATTTTCCCAAATAGAAAATAAACCATTCAGTGGGTAGCTGAGTGAAGTCTGGGTTCTGTAACTTGTTCTGTTTCCCAAATCTTTTCTCCCCTGCAGCATCTGCAGCTCCTCTTTGGGACCTGTGGCTTTCTGAGTGTCTCCTGTTTCCTCCACTCCTTGTTTTCCTCCCTGATGCAACACTGATCCCTAAATATTCCTGCATCAACCCACCCTTTACCTTCCTTTTTCTGGTTTTCCTGCTACCTGGACAAAGTCAGAATGTGTTGTGGCTAGTGTAGATCTACATGAACTCTTCCTGCTTTTCCTCACTGGAGTGCTAATTTTGGTCTCTCTTCTACTCAGCCTCTGATTTGCATTTCTGGAAATTAATTTTGCAGCAACAGTGCTTCTTCAAGGTTGCACAGCAGAATCTGAGATAGAGTGAGACTTAGAAAAAACAGCTAAAAAAAGTCTTACTCTTCCTCAGTTCACTCCAGATTTTTTTAAAACATATTTTTAGTTTCCACATTCATGAGTTAAAGTGGAAGTGGTGTATTTTTCTCCGTTTTCTTATCTTAAGCAAACATCTAGTAGTATAAACCAATGTATCATGTTCTATTTAACTTGTAATTTAATAAATCACCAACTATATTAAATACTGCAAAAAACTTCATATAGCTTCAAAAATATAGCTCTCTATGGAGAATATTAAATGTATGTCTATATTCCACACTTTCTTGTCCTTTCTGAAAAATTTTACTGGGTTTTTCAGGTTTTCACCAGCTTTTATTAGTAAGTACATGGTGCAGAGTGATTACCTTTTCTCTAGTCAGTGCTACAGAATCAGCACTACATGAAAAATTTTCTTCTGGACTATCTCATTGTATTTCTTATTTCCCATATATTTTGGATGGACAGACTGGGCACTACTCTGATTTTTCTAAAAAAACTATTTTTACTAATTTTTCCAGATGGACACTTGAATTAGTTTATATATGAACAGAGTGCTCCTTATCATCTTAAACTTATTGCAGTTACCTTTTTGATATTAAAGCTATTAGTTCACATTATTGCAAACCCTGAAGATTACACTTACTTCATGATGTAGCTACATTTTATCTCTTGCCACTCATTCCAGCTGGGAATTTTTTTTTTTAATTTCATTATGTTAAAACTTTGTAGTTTTGTCCCATAAGATAAAATTTATTATTAATAAAAGCTGTGCCTTTCCTTGCTCCTTCTAGCAATCTAGATGTGAGTGGGATTTCTTGTTGCTGTTTCTTAGGTTGTGAGCTGTGTTGTCCTCTTGGGTTGGGGGAGCAGGTTTGGGGGGTTTTGAGGCATTTTTCTAAAAAGTGAACACACTGCTCTTGTTCAAGTTTTGTGAACATCCTTCCCCTGTGTCTCAGATCCAGGCAGGCAGAGCTAAGGCTTTGAAGTACAATCCAGCAGGCAAAGTTATCTCTGTCTTTATTTTTAGATATATCATGAGTTTGTGTATTAGGGTTGCCCAGGTCCAATCTCTGATGAAGAGCTGAGATACAGAAATTGCTCATCTTAATATTGGCCATTCAGAGCTCGCAAGTTGAAATGAAGGAATTTCCACTGATGAGATTTTTTTTTTTTTTTAGTATAACTTGAATATTGATGTTAAAAATAGCATGCCTTACATTTTACTTTAACAGTTGAACCTTGAGTTAATAGTAAATCTAAGCATTTAGGATATAGTGCAAGTGTAGCTGTATCAGTTTTAATAGTTATTTCTAATAGAATTTTTAATGGTTATTTCTACAACTGTACTCCAATGTATCATGAGTTAATTAGAATTACTTGTTTACAGCTGAGCTTGCTTAGAAACAGCAATGCATGGAGGGGTGTTTTTGACAGCTGAGAGGCAGAAGCATCCACTTTTTGAAAAATGTAGTAGTGGAATATCTCAATGAGATGTTTTGTTTCAAGATGTTGCTGTTACAGGAGTACTGGAAAGCTTGTGACCTTCTCTCTGAGCTACCTGTTGCTGGCTGTATTCTCCACAGGGCTATTGAATAAGTCATTGCATTCACTTCTCTTTTTAGTTAAGGCACTAGAAAATAATTATCTGTCCCAGCTGCACCCTTGCAGCCTCCCAGGAGTGGTGGGTGAGCTAATGGAGCAGGCAGAGGTGTGCAGGGTTTCCTTCTGGGGCTTGGTGCAGTCCCAGGAGATGCTGCATTTAGCCTTGAATGGCACCTTCAGAGCTGGGGGATTTACTGCTGCCTCTTTAATCACTGGGCTTTAAACACTCCCTTCTTGTCTGCAGCTCTGCATGCACAGAAACGCTTTGGTTTCCTTCAAGTTAAGACATTTTTATTCTGTTTTGACAGTACAATTATCTGTGCAATATAACTGCTCATATTAATTAGAAAATGTTGCAAGGAAATGGGTGTTTGCGAAGTAAATTTTGTCCTTAAGTTTGTAGTAACAAAGAATGCTTTGCTTCAGTCTTTCTTGATTTTTAATTTTTTTAAAAATATAGATAAAAATGTGTAGTGGGACATTTGGCACATTAAGCTCAGAGAACTATGTGTAATGCCTGTTTTAACCCTGATAATTTAAATTAAAATAGGCTAGGTAAATTTGGTTTAATGTGGCATTACTATGGAAAAATTAAAGAAGTTGGTTTCATGAATTTTAATTTAATTGCATAGTAGTGACTAGCACAGCTTTGTGCATTTTTTTATTGTTTTTAGCAGGTTAAGACTATTTAAGATAAATATGAAAAGTTAGAGTTGTAACAACTTTTTTTTTTTTAATAAGCAAAATATAGTAATCCTAAGGACATAGCCATTTACTGAAATGATTTTATTGAATATATTCTGAAATTAGAGTGTAATCACAGCCCTGCATTATTCATGGAAAAAAAAAACTATAAGCACGATGCAAAGCCTAAAAAAATTATTTTTCCTTTAAATGAGAGAGAAAACTGAAAGGGGAAGGGCTCAGTTAAGCACTTGAGGTTTTCAGGAAAGCTTGAACCAGTCAGTCCCAATCTACCACACAAACCCCAAACCTTGGGCAGGTCAGGCAGAGCAGCACTTTCTACATGTCCAAATATTTGACAGAACAGTTGCAGAGCTCAGTGTCAGTTCAAAAATTAAGTTTCTTAGTACTTTGTCTCAATGTCTTCTGCAGCAAGCTTGTTACACAACTTTCTGGAAGATTTGCCTTAATGGGGCTGTGTGGGGGTTTTTTGTTATTAAATTTCTATGTTGTGGGAAGCTACTGGATTTTCAGTTCTGAGTTTTGATGTGCTCTAAAATAGATGCCTGGAAATTGGATGCAACCTTTTAATTTTGCTATGTCAAAATGATTAATGTTGTTTCGAAGTAGTTACTCATAGGAACACATTCTGCTTATGCTGAACATTGTAGATAAAAATATTCTCTGTAACTTACACACGGGGCACTTGAAAATCTGAAATGTAACTATTTTGCCTGTTAGTTTTTTGAACTGGAACTGTGTCACTCTTAATTTCCCCAAACTCTTGGGAACTTGGGATGCTCCGTGCTGCCTCTGTTTTGCTTTCACTTAATTGGACAGACTTCACTTTATGTAATTGTATCTTATGCAATCAAATGTTTACTTTCCTTATGTTTATCACCGAAGAACTTGGGAACGTTCTGTTACCTAAGTATCTTTTTGACACTGTAAAGTAAGGGGCAAGAAAGAAGTGAAAGATTGAGTTAGTAAAATATTTCTGTGTTCTATGCAATCGTAGGGAGTTGGAAAAAACACTTTGAAATCCTGTAAGCAGCATAATGTCTGACTTTTTCCTCACAGTTTTATTCATGCTGAATGAATTTTTTAAATGTGTTTTTTTTCTGGGACTAACTGGAGTCAACCAAGGCCTCTGTTTTCTTAACTGAAATTCATAGATTCCATTCTGATAATAATTTCAGGCAATAAGAAAACAGGGAATTTTTTCACTTAATTTTTAATAATACTGTTTGGGCACAGATTTTATTTTTTTTAACTGAATGCAGAAGGTAAAGTTATAGTGAGGCAGAGAAAGTAGAAATATTCTGTATATATTATTTCTTACCCAAAGAAAGTATGTTTCCATCCTGGATAATGCTGCAAACAGAAAAGGAAGATTGGTGTCTGTTAGAAGGGCAAATATTGGGATCATCTCTGTGTGATTCTGTGGTATTGTTGTGGAAATAGAATATGGGTATTTTCAATAAACAATGAAGAAAAATCCCTGAGGATATCCTGTGAGAAACTATGGGAAATACCAATTTATATAACTTATTTATAATTATTACTGGGAGGGGTGATCTGATAAGTTGTACTTCAGAAATTTGTTTTAGTGCAGCTGAACGTGAGAGAGTCCTGCAGGAGTCAGAGTTTAGATTGTATCTGTAAAATTGGAAAAGGACTCGAAAGTCAATTAGTTGAATTACCTTAGTATGGTTTGGGATGTTTTTGTGGCAAAAAGACAAATGCAGCTTGGACAACTGAAAAAAGGGAAAGTGAAACATAAGTGATAAAAGGGACTTCCAAATCTGATAAGAGTGTTATTAAAATAGTATATCCCATGCTGGTGCCTTCACTTCATGAAAGATGTGGAATTATTGGGAAGAACTTATAAAATAAATAAAATAGGAGTTGTCCCAGGTCCAGAGGAGGGGTGTCCAGATGAGGTTTTATGGCCACAGAGGTGGTGCTGTGGGAGAAAGATGCCTAAAAACAAGGGCAGGCATGAGACTGACTTCCTTAACATTGAGACACTTTATTTGAAATAATTTGTTGGGAAAGAGAAGCTTCATTCAAGCCATCTGAGGGAGGTAAGGGTTTATTTTTAAACTGTATTTCAGTCCACCTGAAGATTCAGGTGTGTGTGCTCAGGGTGCCCACTGTGCCTTGGGCAGCACATAGTCTGATGCACATGCTACAAATTCTTCCTTTTCCTACCCTGAACATTATAAAATATTTGCAATTCTCTGTTGGTGTTTGAAGCTTTGAAACCTTTTTCAGCCCTGTGTCTACTCACAGGCATCAGAGAGGTGGGGAAGCGTGGGGATTGACTTTTGGTTTTGTTTTTTTCCCTTAAAATAATTCTGCTGCTTCTTTTGTCACTGTTTTCACTTCCTCCTGAAGCATCAAAGATTGGGCAGGGTCTAAGGTGATGATGTCAGAAGATCCTCTTTTGGGCCAGACTGGTTGAGTCTTCTCAATTGGTGCAGATAAAGTTAGTTGAAGAGCTTGAGATAAACTCTTTCATTAGGGACTGCTAGACTTGTTTCCATCTTCTCCTGCACTAGGTTTTCTTGACCTCCTTGGATCATTAGAGCAGATTTTTTGTGATCAGTTCTCTGTCCTTGCAGGAGTCCTGAGTGCTCAATCTTACCTCATTTCAAATTGTGACTTTCAGAAATAATTGTTTTATTTGAAATTTCATCTCAACACTAAAGCATATGGAGAAGCACAGTGGCTTGTGATACACTGAAAGGCAAACAGAACTATTCAATTACCCTCTCTGGCCTAAAATTGTACAAAATACTTATCAAAAATCTGTGTTTCCTGACTGTTCATGCTGTTCCAAAGTGCTAGCCCAGGTCAGAGCTCTGGTTCTGAAGTCTGTTCTGTAGAGGAGACGTGTGGCTGACTGGAATTAGTGCTACTCTGTGATTATGGCTCTCTGTACTTTGAAAGAAACAAAAATTCACCTTGGTGTGGATATTCAAATCAGCATAGGTATAGTTTGAGTGCATTGGTGTCTGCTAATGAAACCAAATATAGTTCACTTCAATTCCATTCATTCTGGACCTTATCTCTCCTTCTGATATGTCTCACTAGTTGCCAAGCAACCTCAACACTAGTTCTGCACATCCAGCAGCATTAAAAAAAAAAAGTGAGTAGTTGTTGCTGAAAATAAGATGCCTTCTGATGACATGAATGAAGAGAGTTACGAGGGAAGGAAATGGGGAGTGGCAAGTTTGGAGCTGATGTTCTGAAAAAGCTAATAATATTTAGCACTTAAGTAGTGCTTTTTATTTTCCAAGCACTAATCAAGCAATCGTAAGATTATTAAATAAAGACGGTTTTTTTCCTTTCAGTGAGTGATGCACAATTATGTTTATACTTCCTAGAGCAGAGGGCAGGATTTAATCCCAAGAGTGAAGGAGTTTAGTGTATGTATTTCTTTCTCTGACCTGTTTCTTCCCAAGTTTCTAGTTGGACTGCAGATTATATGGAGGGTTTGGGAAGATTTTGTTTGTGTGTTTGCTGATACATAGCCAGCACTCTATATTTATTTCATGCAGATGCACCTGCAGTGTTTTAGGTTTCATTGAAATATTTATAACCTGCAAGACCTTCCAAGCTAGAAGTATGAAAGATTGTGTGTAGGTCCTTTATTACTTGATAATGCTGTAATGCTTATAAAGCAATAAATAGAACTTACTTTTATATTCTGTCTCCTGTGCAAAATATAATCTGAGAAACAAGCAAACTACCGTAGAAAAGGAGATCATAAGTGAAGTGAAAGCTAATTTGGGAAAATGACTCTTGTTTTAGGTTCTTCAAAAGGAAACTTTGTGTTTCATGTAGACTGACCAAAGCAACGTTACTGAGGATACACTTAAGTTAGAAAGTATCTGAGTTAAGATTGCCATAATTTGAGTTCCTTGTAATTTAGGACATCATTGCCAATGACTGCCTATATAAAAAGGTAATTTTAGATCCTTTAACTAACTCCTAAAAAGCAGTTTAAATTCAAGTGTGGGGTTTTTTTACAGCAGGTTCTGACACTGTGAACACTCACTTTCCCTATCACAGCTACCTGGAATTGCCTTGAAGAGACACCAGAGGATTGGGCTGTCCTACAGGTTCTGGTCCAGAGGACTGTTGGCCCCAGTCACAGTTCAGTCTTTTCCTTTCCACTCATTTTTTCCTGAAGATGGTGGTCTTAGGAAGATGCTTGTTCCATTTCTAGAAGAGAGTAGTAAAGAAAGGATGTGCTGCAAATGTGTCAGAAACGGGGATGTGTCAATTTATACCCAAAGTAGGATGAGTTGTGAGTTACACCCTCCCTGTCTGTGGCACACAGATCCACGTGTTGGACATGCTCCAGTGAGGCTTTTTACACACATTTTTACAGGCTTTGTGCTCAGCCTGTGGTTACACACTGCATCCCCACATGGGTGTTTTGGTACTATTCAGGGTAAAATGAACAAAATGAGGTAGGATTATTCAGGAGGAATTTGCTGTGTGAGGCAGATAAACACAAAAAAATGGAGTTTCAGTGTGCAAATCCACAGCTTATCCTTGCTAGGTGGCTTCCTGCTCTCCTTTTCCACAGAGAGAAAGGTGTTTTACAGGCAGAGTGGTGCTTGGAGCTGCTGCTAACAGAACATCCACACTTTGAATCAGTCTGTGTGTTCATCTGAATCACAGACCCAGAGGAGTGCCTGCCTGAGAGGAGCTGGGTTTAGCTCTGTGTGAGGAGTGGGGAATTACTCTCCAGTTACAGAGAATTTAAGTCAGCTTGTTGTCACTTTTAATGTGAGGACTAGAAACAATACTAGATCATTCTAGGTTTAAGGATAAATTGAATTAAGGAAGGCATGCAAAATAACTATACTTGGTTAAAAAGCAAATGAGAAAACATCCCAGTATTACGTAGTATTTTTACCATGTTCAACTTCTAAGGGTTATTTGTGTTGGACTAAAATTATTTTGACATTCTGCAGCTAATAGAGGTAATTTAGAGATAGAAAAATAGTCTGTGTGTGTGATGCATATACAAAAACTGTTTGTAGTGGTGGTATTTTTATCCTCATCTTCTAAGAGAAGAAGACCAGTCCTAGTTCATGCTTTTTTTGTAATGCATAAAATAGGTGGATTTTGGCAGCTGCCTCTTGCCTCTAGGCTTGTCAGTAAGTTTGTCCATGCAAGATGTGAGTAATTGCTATGTGTGTGTGTGTGTGTGTATATATATATACATATATATATATATGTGATGCACCAGTATTGCCATGTAAACTTAGCTGCCCTTTTATATATATATGTATTCTCTGTATATCTAGTTTTAAAAGAGTAAATATTATAAACTGGTTGCTCAAGAGGAGCACGCTATAAAAGAAGTAATAAGCACATCAGTAAAAGTGTTGGAGGTAGTAATAAAACTGCACTATAATCCTTCCACCAATTTATTGAACTCTAACTATAGTTATCTGTGACAACTGCTGCATGTTGTACATTAACCCTTTGTAAGTAGCTGTATATTCAGTGATACTTGGTATGGCTTCACTGCCTTAAAATTTAAGTTTTCAAGCAAATGTGTCATCTAATTTGATAATACAGTTTGCTTGTTGGTTTCCTCATTTTATCCATCTTTCAACAAAATAGGACACCCAGTTACTCTGGGGAGAACATCTTTGTCACTAAATAAATGTCCTTTTTGCAAAATGAAATTAAACACATAACTTATTTTAGATTTGTCATCAGTATCTTTAAAAGTAATAATACTGCAGAAGGTGATAAACATTTAAACATGGCCATCTCTGCTTCTTTGGAACACACAACTCCTGTGCCCTGTTGGGTGTCCAGGGGTGGTTCTGATTCCCAGAGCCATTTCCATGTGCTGAGTGTTCACCAAAAGCTGGACTGTGTAAGCTCAGGAGTGCAGCTGGCAATTTGGGTTGCAGGTGTATGATACTGTGAGATGAAATTATAAAGTATAAAAACATTATTTCTTATTAAATAGAAGAAGTCAGTCTTAGTCTAAGGTTTAAATTTTCTAAATTCTGTCTTCCAGAAGATGATTGTTTATATTTAAAATATTTCCTCAGACTGGTGCAGTGTGTTGGTAGTTGTGACTACAGCTTTTGTAATTCAGTTGTTTGTTGCCTTGGCACAAGAGTTTCTCTAGATCTAGTGAATTCCAAGAAGATCCTTAAAATGGCAAGCAATTGCGTTTGAAGTTTGGATCTCATGATGTCAATACAGATATGTAGTAAAATATTCCAGGGTGTGGTGGTACTTAATCATTAATGATTGAGACTTGGGGCATTTCCTGAATATTAATGCTGGATATGAATGTTGATTGCCTACAGTGAAATTATCACCCAGATACTTCTTCTCTCCCTCTCTTTTTTTACTGATTGCTAATGCAGAAAGGATAAATGCAGAGCTAGATCAGACAAAGATTTGAAATACTCCTGAGGCATGATGCTCAAGACAGAACACTTGCACTACCTTCATACTTTGTAGATTTCATAATTATCAGGTGGTGTGAAAATGGTTATTTTATTTTCTTTTCCCCTCTAGTGACTTAATCTGTAGTTACACAGCTCAGGCTGTAAGTTGTCCACTGGGATTCCTTCCCTCAGAATCACTTGGTAGAGTTCAGCATTATCACAAGCTTCTGGTTTCCAGTGATGAAGCTGATGTAGAATTTTCTCTAATTGTGTAAGTTTAACTGCCACTGAGGGTAAACTGATACGATGCCACACCTTGGATGTACTTTAATACTTAATCTGCCCCTTAGGAAAGGATTGACTAGCTCATGTCAGTGCAGTGCTTTATAAAAAAAAACTTACTCATAAAAATGTTTATGGCTATGTTGGCATTAATATTTTTAGAGAAACGTAGCCTTTTGCTGCCAACACCAGCTGTTAATAACCTACTAAAATACATAGCTTAAACTTCTATAAATGTGTTTGGAACACATAGCATGTGCCATTGGTTATGTTGTGTTCTATAAATCTCAACTCCTCTTAATTCCTGCACAAAAGCACAGGAGGAGGTGCCAGTGAATATCATTATGCTGCAGTTACTTTGGTGTGGTTATCTGATTTCCAGGTAGTAAATTCGTTGGGCATTTCTGCATATTGTTTGCATGTGTTGAAAAGGTACTCTTGTACCTGGTGGGAATAAACTTGGTTTATCTTTCTGTGAAACTTTTCTCAGAGAAAGAGGTTTTTCAATCCTATGTGTTAAATATTTGGAAAGCTTTGTCCCTCGTGTGACAATGATTGCTACAGCAGAGTCCATTCCCTTCTCTTCCAGTAGCTGGGTAAGCTCCCAGTAGCTTACTCATGGCTAAAAAGCAGCTTCTCTTATTTAAATTAGATAATGTTTTGTGTAGTCTGTTTTATGTATCTCATCAATAATATATTTTAGAATGTTGTAGATACTGATGATTCACCAAATTCTTTTAATCAAATCTGTGGTACTAAGCACACTCTTTCTGTAACATAGTGGCATCTGGTCTGCTGAAATTTCTAGGAAGAGAATTTCTAAGAATCAGTGCAACACTAGTTTAGACCAGTGGTTTGTGTAGTCCAGTATTATGTGTCAGAAATGGCACTTGGGGAGGACTAGGGAAAAAGTCTAAGAAATTCACTGAGTCTTCTTCAAGTTCTGCCACTGCCACTTCAGAAACTCCAAGAAGCAAAATTCATAACAAGGTTTGAAGCTAAGTCACGTTGAGTTTGTTTGTCTCTTTCTTTAAAAAAACCTAATACTTGAATAATATAAAAAAATCTTCATTTTCCTTTTGAAGTTTCAAGTTTTCCTTTGTTTCAAACAGAAAGCAAATCCAATGAAACAGTAGTTTTGCCTGGTTGCATACATCTGCATTAGCTGGGTGCCACTGAGGTCAGATTCAGGTAGAACCAAACTTCTCAGAGCTTTTGCTTTGGTTTTGTTGAAGCCAAGGTAGCAGCTGGTTGGATCAATAATTGTGCCCTAGCAATATTGTTTAAGTAATTTGCACTGTTATACACACTCTCTTGAAATTGTTTTCTTCAGCTGTGTGTAATTTTCTCATTCAAACAATATTACTTGTATTTAAAGAACCATATTTTGTGAAAGTAATTGGACAATTATGACAAGGTGCTGTATATTCTAACTGATGAGCTAAGTATCAGCGAGTAATTTCTCACATAACTTTTGGCCTAACATTCTCATTCATTACATACTGTCAGCATGAACTGTGTCTTTTACTTTTTTGTTATCATTTAGAAATGTCAGGTCAGGGCCAGGACATGATAATTGTGCCATTGTCACAGTTTGACTTAAATTACAACAATATAACTTCCCTTTTATCAGGGGAAGTGAAAATAAATGTGCTTATTCAGGTATCATTAATTTCCAATTTTAAGCTCAGTAAAAAGTCATTCTTTTCACAGGTTGAGTTCAAATATGTGTAGATATTAAATACAGTAAAGTGAAAGTTTCTTCACATTGTAGCTTCCAGACTGTTTAATAAGATCTGTTTGGAATTTTTCCAGCTAATTTATGTTGCATTAGGAAAGGCTCTAGTTTGGATGCAGAATTTTTTTGTTCAAAACATCCATGAACCATTCTGGTTTTAAATAGTACCTTCCTGGTTAAATAAACTCCCTTGATAGTAGAGGTGGGGTTCCCTGGAGGTCCAGAATCGTGGTGGAGTGTGGCTTGAAATATTGTTCTCTTACTGTGCATTTTAAGTGAGTGGACATAATGGGGAAAGACAGTATCTAGGTACAGGAACTGTGTATTGTGTTTTCAGATTCATTTCTACAGCTCCTCTGTATCAAAGGAAGATTTTTTCCTGCTTAATCCAAGGCAAAATTATTTCAGAAGTAGCAATAGAGAAACTTGTGTTTCTCTCAATAAATTGACTTCACCTTTTCTTGTAAATATAGCCCTAGATGTCTAGAAAAGAATAGATATTTTTTATGTCTTTTAGTTGACAGTGTATTCTAAAGTCAGGCCAGCAAGAGCATCAGGTAGACACTGTTGCCTGAAACAATATTCCCTGACACTGGTTGAAGAATTTTGCTAATGAGTTTAATGTGGTGCTGACGGTATCTGTGCTTGGAAGGAAGTGAGGGTATTTTTGTTGTTGTTGCCTGGTAATATTTGGTGTTTACTTACAAATACTTTTCTTATATCATCTTCACTTCTGGTAGTGCAAAACTTCTAATAACTGGAAAAGAAATTAAAATACCTTTCATATCATATGAAATATAATTATAGAAATCAGTGTTGATACTTTAGAGGCAGCTATTGCCTGATACTTGTTGATCTCTGGGCCACCAGGGATAATTATTACAAAAATATCTGAATTTGAGCTTGTTACCAGTGTAGTTGTAGCTTTTGAGACTGATGGTTTTGGTGTAAAGTTGGTTTTGGAGAATTTCTTTACTCACAAATTTGATTCTTTGTGCTTTTGCCTTGTGTCCATTTTCCAGTGTTTGAAATTCAGCATGGTTCGTTTCTTTTGTGTGGCAAGTTGGTTATAAACAATTTCTGTGTTATTTCTGGGCTGTTAAGAGAATAACTTTGTTTGTCTAAGTGTGTCAGGGTATCTGTGTGTAAATACACTGGAGCTTTACTGAGCAGATGAGAAAAGTACAGTAGCAGCCCCAATTTTCATTCAGCTTTGCTGAGTTTAAAGTTTAATTTGGCTGTACTTAGAGACTGCCTTTCTTAAGATCATAATTTATTGATGTGATTTTTCATTCCTGTTACTTTGGAGGACTAAATCAGAGAAAACTTCTTCAGAACATGAAAGTGGCCAAAAACACTGGCAATTGCACAAGTAAGGTGCATGGAAAACTCCTCTTGTAATTTTACAGTTTCAGGAGACATTAGTGTTGTTTGTAACAATAGGGGATTTGAAAATATTAGAAAACAGATTTTAAAACTTACAGGGAAACCCATGCTTCCTTAACTTCTTTGTCTAAAACAATAATCACAGAAGTTTCTCATGAGCTGTGTAGGAAATGTGAATACTTTGGTTATTCATGTAACAGATATGAACTCTACCTTTTTCTTTTACATCCAGGGCGGCCTTAACTTGATCTGAATGACCTTTGCTGTAACCAAGCCAATGTTACTGTACCTCAGAGCTTTAGGGTTGGAACGTGCTAATCTAGAGGGGAGAGTTTTGTGTTCCCTTCCAGCGATGTTCCAGGAGGTGCTGGAGCAGCTTTGGTGTCTGCAGAGGGCTCAGCAGCACCAGTGACAGGAGCAGACCTTTCATAAGAAAAAGCAGGTGTTGCTTTAGACCAACAAGCTTTTTACTGCCGAAATCTTTTTTTAGAACGATGCTAAGACTCGTGCAAGATGTTCCCTGCTGGGTTCCCTGTGGTGAGTGTTGTTTGGTGCTCACAGCAGTTGCTTTGTCCTGGCTGGTCTGAGCACTCCAGCTATGGGGGGCATTCTGCCCCTGTCTCGTGCCACCTTGAGATTTGGCACAGTCTTGGCTCAGTAAAAATTTAGTAGTAAAATCAGTGGTGTGGGAGATGCAAAAATAAATAGCAGTGCAGTCAGGTTACTTGAGACTCTGTATGCAGGAGTTTTGATTTTCTGATCCAAGAAAATTTTCAGTGGAGCTGAAGTTTCAGTGGATTAACTCACACCAAATTTTGCTTATTTTAATTCTCGTGGTCTTGTGTCATAATATACTTGCATCTTACTGCACAGATGTTAATAAACATTTGTGTGACTGTGGCATTAACAAACCTTTATAAGCATGAGGCTGGGTATTGATCTGTGGATCTCCATGTCAGCTGTAATCAGGGTATCAGAGCTGAATGGTTTATTTCTGGTGGATGTTGGTAGGTTTGCTCTCTTGAGGGTTACCTGCTCACTGACACTTGTGCCAGAGGTAAGGGAAGATCAATTAACAGCGAGTGGGACTCTGGAAAAATGTTTTATAACCACCCTGACTGGAGAAGAAACGGCTTTGAATTCCAGTTTTGGACAGAATTGAAGTATGTCTGTGTTTGAATGTAGAGTAACAGTTCTGATAAACCAGTGGCTTTTTGGAATCTGTGGGGACACTCTGGAGCTCTCAAGATAAAGCACATGCCTTGTTTTAAAGATGGCACAATGTGGCAAAAGCATTGGACATAGTAATGTGAAATAAAGAAAATCTTAGCTGGGTGTTGTGTGTGATGCTGAGGATTTCACTCAGAGACAAGCACAGACATGTTTTGCTTTTTGCCTGAAGTGCAGCTTTGACCTCCTGAGGCTTTTCTTGAAGAAAAGAGCTTACTTCTGTCATAGTTACTCTGAACTGCCTTTTGCAGACACAGTCACTTTGCCTCCTTTCCCTTCTCAACAAGGATTCCAAGCTTGTGGCTCACACAGTACTGCTGTGATAGATGTGCACAAGTGAAGTGGAAATACTAGAAGTCAAGGATAAACTCATTTATTATACAAAAATAACTGTAAAACACTTTTTTGATAAAAATCTTTTCAAGTTAGGAATTATCAAAATTATTATTAAATCTGTGAACAGTAGTAGCCCTGCAAAATTTGTTTCTAGATGCACTGTTCTAATAAATTGACAGTTCTGCAGTAACATAGTTTCAAAGATTTTTTTTTCTTTTGAATTGTGTTTAATGGAATTTTTAAGTTCCCTGATGATGTACTTCATTTGCCATAAAATCCATCTCATAAGTTGTAGTATATCATTCCCCTGCTGCAGTTATCTCAGAATGCATAGTCCACACAGAAGATATCTGGTTTTTTGTTCTTTCTGCTGCTTGTTTACCAACAAGTAAAAAAACTCAACCAATCAAACAAAAAACCAAGAATAAAATAATCTGTGCTTTCTCAAATTGTTCCATTTTTCCCTTTCTTAGCAAATTATTTTATGAGACTTGGTCACCTGTTGTGGAGCTATATTAAGATAAAACAAAATCAAGAATCTTCTAGTGAGTGGTTTAGAGATCAAGTAAGACACCACTGATTTAGAGAAGCTATCCTACCTAGAAATTTGCAGAGCAGGTGTAGGGTTTATTTCTTTTTCATGTCCTTAATATTGGCTGTATAAAATACTTCAAAGAAATCCTAATTTTATTTAAAGTCACATATTTGCAACACCTTATATCTGTACAGAATAGGCATGTGCACAGCTTTGAGTATCAGAAATAAATGTTAGACAGGAGTTACTGCACTGTTGAACCTCTTGCAATTGGACATGTATGAGACAGGTAGGAAAGGTTGTAGTACTGATGTTTGCAGACTGCAACCAGAGGCATCCTATTTAAGAGTGTTACTAGTAGCTAAATTTTTGGTGTACTTAACTAATCTCCCTGTTTCAAAGCAAAGTGTGATGGGCAGAGGTGACTCAGAACTGTTAGAGAAAAAAGAAGGGCAAAATAAAAATTTGTGGTCATCTTGTACATGAGAACCTTCATCATATTTTATCTTCAAAGGCTGTGGAAGAACTTACATCTCTAAGTTTACATAAGCATAACTGAGTTCAACTTATGGTAAATTTAACTCTCAAAGCATTTATAACTTAATTGTTCAGTGGGAGAATGCTGTATTTTCTCCATGTAGCATAGGCCATGCAGCATTCTTAAAGGTTCTGGGCATTCTGGCCCCCATCCATCACAGTACTTAAACCATGAGTAGCCCTATTAAAGTTGATAGAATTACTCATGTGCTTAAAATTAAACATGTGCTTAAGTGCTTTGATGGATTAGAGCCAAAGTTGTCAGCACCTTGCTTTGTTGTGTGCTGTGTTACACCTGCCTCTCCGTGCCCTGGCTTGGGTCTTCAAGGGACACATTTTCAGATTTGTTCATTCCACTACTTAGCTGCTCTGTGTCCTAAAATTGCAGTTTATGTGCACAGCCATAGTAAATTCACACATGTCTGAAAGTATAAATACACAGCTATAACTCTTGAAATCTCTCAGGCCTTGACAAATTTCACAACATTTTTTTAATGGGTGTTTCAGAGGAAATTTATGCTAAGTCTTTACATGGAAATGTGACATCCGTAATGTTTTTCAGAAAACTGTCTTTCTACTGAAATTTGTATTCTAATGAAGTGTACAGTGGAAATCACCATTTAGGTGTGACAGCACATTCTTAAGAATGACTTCTTTAGAACTTCCCAAAAAAAGAAGATCAGTAGGGGCTGTTCTAGTTTCTGCTGATAATGCTGAGTCTGTAATTCTTTAAGGCATATGAGGAAAGTTGCATAAGCCTGACAGCCCTTTATCTTTGAAGATAACTGTGGAAATCTTCCTTAATTCAGACTTTGTCTGTGGTAAAAATTCTGGGTTTAACAGCTGTGAAGGAAAGACTTAATTCAGTGAAAGCACTTCAACACTGCTGTAAGAAAGTATGGTGAACAAAGAATTTAATGTTAATATCTCTCTGAAGTGTTAACTTTCAGTGACAGCTGCATAGTTTAGTAAACAGTTCCTTTGTTCCTGTCCAAATAGTTCCCCCTGATTTTTTTGGGTCTACATCACTTGCCTTAACTGCTTTCCTGTTCAGATTGTCATTATGAGCTGCCAATACTAAATCCTACAGCATTTACAAAATGTTAAGGGTTTGGGTCATTGAGAGTTTAATGGAATTTTTCAGATGTACCAGGGGGAAATGGTGAAATACATTAGGTAATTGCTTTTTATTTGAGTGAGGCAAAAAACCTTGCCTTTTGTCACTGCTAGAGGCAACCACCCTCCAGATCATCTGTCTACAATATCACATGCCATAAGTGTTTCAAATGATAACAGAGATCATAACCACTAAAAAAAAATCAAGGGATTCTCAGGACCAACCATTTTCCACCTGTCCCATCAGTGTCTTCCCTGCTGCATTGCATCCTGCTTTGGCTGGTCTGTGTTTACACTTACTTGGCATCCACTGTTCCAGCCATTTTTATTTTAGGGCTTCTTTCCATTTAATATTGGCACTTGGCCAGCTGTGTACTTTTTCAGCTTTAAGTAGCACTGAGGTCATCAGCCATTATAGGAGCTATTCCTCTCATTCTTGTGCATGAACCCCTGAAGAGCTCTGGGATGTGATTGCCTTCCCTTCAAAAGCTCATACCCAGTCCTGGCTGAAGAAGTTACTGGAATGCAGGCATTTGCAAAGCCTGGAGCCAAGGACACTCATCAAATTGATGTTTCAAAGGTTGGATAAAAATGCTTTGAAAGTGAGAACTAAGGTGACAGCAGGAACCCCCCAGAAGGCTGCTGTTACCTGCCTGTGTTTGAAAGCAAAGGATGAGGTGATGCACAGCAAATGGCCCAGATTTAACAGCAGGTGCTGTTCATCCACGTGGATGCAGTGCCTAGGCACTATACACTCCCACAATAGTATTTTTTCTGAGCATGCAGCGATGCAGGAGAAGCCAGGAGCTTGGTTCTGCTCTGAGGATTGGCTGTACAAACAGCCAGCCTGGAGCAGCAGAGGGGACATCCTGAGAGGTGTCCTGTGCTGTGTTTCAGTGCTGCTGCACAGATGGGCAAAAGTGTTTAAAAAAATCTGATGGACAATGGACATTTCCTTTATTCTGTGTTGATAATGGCCACATTCACAATACTTATATAAATAACTAAAAAGGTCTCTGCTTCCTGACAGCAGTTTGATTGTCTGAAATAGTGAATTGTACAAAGCAGGATGATTCAGCAATTTGACTTTGAGTCCTCCCGTTCCTGCTGGTTCTGAGGTGTCCTTCTGGACCAGAAAAGAATCACAGCATCCTCTGAAGACTCTACAGCCTTGTTAATTATTGTATGGAGTGTCTAGAGAGAATGCTCAGCTTCTGAGGACACCTTTTAGTGCAATATGCTTTAATTACCTGCACTAAGAGCAAGAAAATGACACCGGTGTGTTCCCCTCTGAATGCCTGGGGAGCTACAGGCAGGGTTTGCAGTTTACAGAGGTGTTTAATTGCTCAGCAGGAACTAAAAGGCCTTTGTCAAGCTCGTACATCACAGAGCTCTTTGTGAACAATTCTATTTTCATCTCTTACCTAAACTATTGCTAGTTAATTAGTGGAGGTAAATGGAGCAGGATAAGCAGAGTTATGCTTCTTAATATTGTGTCTGTGATGGTCTCTTTGTGCCACTAACAGGTATAAAGGGACTGTAAACCAGTTAAACTGGTTTTATGTAGGAATTTGCAAAGCTGAAGGGGAGCCTCAAGGTGGCTTAGAGCCAGAATAGCATCTCTGTGCCACATCCACCTGGGCAGGTGCTGTGAGCCACGTGCGTGCTGCCAGTCCTGAACTTCATCAGGAGCAAAGTCTGCCCACAGCCAGTCTTTGCATCAGGATATCCAAAGAGGCAGAATAAAGTTACCCTTTAACCTTTGCACTCTGGGTATCACAGGGAGCAGAGATAAAATAAACCTAAAAATGGAGTTTATTGCATTTATATTCAGGGATACCTTTTTTAGAGTTTGATATAATTTCATTGTGGTGCCATTCCCAAAGATAAGAAACAAGTCACATCTCAGCCCCTAACACTGATCAAAAATAACAAGATTCCTGTTTTCACAGAGATTATCATGTGTTTTTTTTAATCAACACTTCAGTAATTTGTGCTTCGTGACTTTTAACTTAGAGAATGGTTCTGTCATTCCATTAATAGAAGGTATCTGTGCTTGTATTTCTTATCCTCTGTTCATGTGTTTATGGCTGCATGGTAAGATGTGCATGTTACTCATGGAGAGAAATATTGCAGTGTATTAAAACAAGGAGTGGTAAAGCAACTTGGAGTGCTTTTCACAGTCTTTAAAAGGGAACTTGTTTTTGTATTTTTGTATTGTCTACTCTATACATTGTATCACATATTGTGTGAGAAAGTGATTATGCTTCAGGGGATAATTGAACTAAGTTCTCCCAAATAATTTAGGTCACAGTTAAATCTGTCCAACATAATCAATTTTTAACTGTGTCTTTAATTCAAAGTGTATAATGACAGAATTATTCAGCCTGTTGGGTTTTTCTTTTTTCCAAAAGCTGTTACTTATTTACAGAGAAAACAAATAGTTTATCCTCATAGGTGTTCTTTTTTCTGATATTATTTCCTCTCACAGATCTCTGGTAGCTAAATGATACAGGTGTTGATACCTGGAATTTTGGAGAAGTTAAACAGAGAGTTTTCCAAGTGAAGTAGGTGTTGGTGTAGGAGGAAGAAGATCATCTTCAACCCTGCTGTGGTCAGAGTTACCAGCACACACAGACTGTAAAGTGCTTTTTAGGGTGCATTGTGTCAGCCTTCTGTGCCTTGGGTACCATTTCACTTTGCCAGGTGCTGACCAAGAACAAAGTATTAACATGGTTAGAAAATCTCTTTCAGCTCCACTGCAAGTGAGGACCCAAGTAAATCCTATTTCTGTTATAAGCTGTGCAGAGTCCCTGCTGTGGAGCTGCTGAGAGGCAGCTCCTGCCCCATGGCACTGCAAGGGTTTGTCCTTTCTGGGATTGAACTGTACAAAATAGAAAAATCTCTTTGAAGCTGGCTGAACTACTGGGGTGTCTCAGCAGTGTGATATAAAGGTGTTGAGTTTGCAGAAGATATGTAGTGGGTTGTGCTATTGCATTTTAGTAGTTTTGTCTGTAAAATTGGTACTTTGTCACAGGTGTAAGATGAATTATTTCAGCCTCACTCTGAATACTCTAGGCAACTATTTTTCCCCATTTTCAAGTGCCTCTAACTCGGCCTCTGCCCTCTTTGCTGTTCTAGCTATTATATTTTGAAGTAATTGCCATGTTCTGTTAGAAATAATCCAGGCTAAAACAAATTTATCTTTTAGTTGAATTGTAAAGTACTGCAGGATTTTTGTCATGTGGATTGGTAGCAAAACCTTAATTGAATTTCCTTTCTCATGGTCTTGTGTCTGAAGATCTGGACTGCACAGCTCTGTTTCTCTGAGGTGGATTGGCAGGTAGTGCTCTTAGTTTCCATAAGGTTCAGTAAATAAATTTTAATGCAGATTTTATGGAATATTTATTAAATCCATCAGCATGTTTCAATGCATCAAAGACACTTTATTTAGATGAATAGGCATGTTTAAATCCCACGTGCCTGTGAAGTGCATGACTGCCTGTCAAAGAACTGAGTTGTATTTTAAAACAAAATGGATCTGTTAAGTTTTCACTGGCTGTCAGTGTGTAATTGATGAGCTTTTGAAGGTGAGCAGAAGGGGACAGCCCATGGCTGCTTCCCTGGGCACTCACATTTGCTGGCAAAACCTGAAAAAGCAGGGATGTGCACCTGTGTGAAACACAACTGTGTCATTTTCTACCATCAAAAGTCAGAGGCAGATGAATTGCTTTGTAAGATTTCCATTCTGGCTCTTCCACTTGCAAATTGACTCATTAGCTGCAGAGCTTTGCCTGGGGAAGGGAAGCCTTGCCCTGCTGCAGTTGTTGTGTCAGCAGGTTCAAGAGTCAGTGAAGTTTGACTGCTTCAGAAATAAAGGTAATTTATGCATTACACCAGTCCCTGAAGGTGATAGAGGCTGGGCTGTTTACAGCCTTGTAAAGGAGACAAAGCCTCTGTATTAACACTGTGTGACTACATTTTAATATGCCCTATTAAAATCTATATATTCTCCAGAGCTGCAGAACTCTCCAAGGTTTCCTAACGTGTATGCACTGACCAAAAAATTCAAATTTGTTTCATTTTAGGAATTAGATTAATGGTATAAAGATTTCCCATCATCCCTGTCCATCCATCTGTGCCCTCCCTCCTAATTCTTTATCATATTTTGTTATGAGAATTAATTTCAGCACCCATTTTAAAAATTATTTTTCTACCTGAGAGATGCAGAAGGTTTCAGGGTGAACTGAATCTTTATCCTCTGGAATGTTCTTTTTAAACTTGAAGTATTTTTTCCAAGTAATGGTAATTTCTATTATCTGTAAAGTAAACCAGAAATGGACATTAAAATTAAATTAGTTTACTTTCTGATAATCTGTTTGTTAATGTGTTCTTTGCATACAATTTTATAAACTTTGAGTAAAAATGTTGCCTTTTTAATAGTAAAGCTCAACCACAGGTAGGGAAGTTCTTTACTGTATACTGATTAGGCTGGTTTTCAAGGAATATTTGATTTTTCTGACCTTTGATGTCATTCTGATTTAATGTTACTTGAATTAAAATGTCATCTTTTTTTTATAGTCCCTAAAATAGACTTTATTAGTTTTCCTGAAAGCTATGTGCAGCTTTTCTTTGGCCCATTTAAATATTGAAAACAGCAGGATTTGAGATTTTTCTTCTAATCCTCAACTAATAGAGTTTAATGCTTTGTTTGGCCTACCTTGCACAGCCTAAGCAAAAGTTTTAAACAAGATTAAAAATATGACCTTATTAACCCATGACATCTAAAGATACAGAACAGGCCTGCAGAGACATCAGTCATTGCTGAGCCAGGAGAGCATTGGTGCCATTCCCAAACTACTCAGGATGTTCCAGAGGAAAACATTTTGGCAGCCCAGCTTTTTTTCATTTGTAGTTTTGTGCCAGCACCTGGGAATAAGAAAGAAAAAAAGGAAAGAACCTAAGCTGAATATTCAGTCTTTGTGGTTGTGGAAAATAGAAGTTTGAGTACTGCTGGAAATTTGAGGTGCAACCTGACTGGGTTTCTAAAAAAAAGGATAATTTGGCAGAACAATGGGA
This sequence comes from Oenanthe melanoleuca, assembly GCF_029582105.1. Classification (NCBI taxonomy): domain Eukaryota; kingdom Metazoa; phylum Chordata; class Aves; order Passeriformes; family Muscicapidae; genus Oenanthe; species Oenanthe melanoleuca. Next base: position 3,360,508 of record NC_079353.1, read on the forward strand.
TGTTGCTTTTATGTGCTTCACCTCATTAGTCCCTGAGTAAAGTGGATATCACCTTTTTGGATTTCTTTGGTTTTTTGTGAGAAATTAGAGTTGTTTGTAAGGTGCTGTTGGATGGTTGATTGATGAACATGCTGAGTTCCAGAAGAATAAAGTGTCTCATTGTCATGGAAAGTTTATGTCTAGTAAACATTACAAAACACAAAATGCTGTGATACATTCACTGCTGTGTAATAGGATTCCTTGTTTACTGGGCAGGCTATAGGGCCATGGCAACAACACCAGAAATAGGAGCTGTGAGTATCCTTGTTGTAAAGATGATGATGGTTATCAAGCACTTTGTTAATTGCTGCAGGTTAACGTTTCTCCATATTCATTATCACTTAGTAGTGAGAGGATCAGCCAAGAGGTGTAAATGTGGAAGTTTGACTGAAATCTTTAATTAAAATAATGAGGTTTATTGTATGGCATGGAAGAGACAGGTCAATGTGCACCTCATTGATGCTTCAAGACAATTAATAGCAAGTGTACCAGGGAAGAGAGGATAAAGAGAGTTTGCTTATAAACAATTCAAACTCCCTAAACTTCTCTTTTTCTACTAATACTCCAAACCAAAGCGAAATAACTGCTGATTCTTTAAAAATACTGGTACCTTGCTTGGCTTTCTGCATATCAGTTGCCCTTTTGATCTAAACAGGGCAGAATCTGGATACATAAGTTCAAGATCCAGCTGAAATTTGGAGGCAGAATAAAAGCCAGACAAATTGCTTACACTGTCATTGATAAACACTTCCCACTTTCATACCATTATTTACATCTTTTTAATAATTAAACATGATTTTTAAAAACTGAAAGTGGATGGTGGTTTTGCAACCATATGTGCACAGCTGAAAACCAGAATATTTGTGCAGCCTGAGTCGTGGTTGTGGAATGGAGAGTTTGTCAAGACCTGGGGCAATAGAAAGCATTGCAGTTAGAAGGAAGAGTGAAAAGCCCTCAGTATTTTTCTCTCTTATGCTGTCTAATTTATTTTCCTTAATTTGGTGCTTTTGGTCTTTCTTGGCTCACTGCCTCGTTCTCATCAGCAGTACCAAATCTCTGAAGCAAAATCTGGTAATTTTCAGGAGTGAGGTAGTCTGTAGGTAGGTAAAGTCTAGGAAAATACAGAATTTACATCTGATTATTGATCATTCAGTTCTCTCTCTGCATCAAGCTTCACTGACCTTCCTGTCCCTGCCCCAAACTTCTGAGGACATGTGGTCAGTGAGGAGCTGATGTTTCAGGATAATCACATTTGTGTTTGTTGTTGTGCTGCTGATTCAGAGCTGTTCCCTGCACAGCAAAGTCATCCTGAGCACGATGATTTGGTGCTGCTGTTCCTCTGGAAGAGCAGCCCTGGCATTGCAGCCCTGCTGTCACAGCTGGGAATGTCCAAGCACATCCTCCCCACCTCTGGCAGAACAGTGGGGCAGGCATGGTGATGTTTCCCTCTGACCCTGGCTTTTACAAAAGTTGCATTAATTTTTCACTTGATAGCTGAAATTCCCACCACTCCTGGATGTCTGTGTCTGCCTTATAATTGAAGTAGTGCTTTTTTATTTTTTTTCCCCTGCTGTTCTTCTGCATTCTTGATTGGTGACTATGCTTTCAGTTTCATTTTGGTTTTTGACTGTGAGTAATTATAGAAGGGAAAAAGTGATAAAAAGCATTTGCAATATGCTTATTGAATTAACTCCATAAAATGAGGTTTTCAAGATGAGGTCTGTATGCTGAAAGTGTGAGTTACTATCTTGAAAAGGGTAAAAAAAGGAAATGCTGTTGGTACTTCACAGTCTCTGGGACACTGTGCTGGAAAATGTTAGTTTTCAAAATGAAAAAAAGTTATATATTCCATAATCAAAGAGTCCTGCAAAAGCAGTTCAGTGATGATTAAAAGGTCACTTAGACAGTTTAGCTGGCTTTTTTTAGTAACTGCATGGCTAACTTGGTTTACCTCAAAGTAGTGATTTTATGCTGCGTCTAGGAAGAAATCAGTAATGTGAAAAATTTTATCATAGTGCTTTGCAATTAAGTTACAGTTTAGAGGCTCAGTGCTAGTAGTACTTTTAGGGTGCTAATTCCTGGTTATACCAAATGTTTGATCATGCATTTCATTTGATTGCACTATTTAGCATTGAAATTAGCTGTTGTCAGATTTGACACAAAATGCAGTGCAAAGGAGCAGAGACAAGGGTTTGCACTGTCCTGCTCCAGCCTGTTGGGCTGGTGGATGTGCCTGCAGTTAATCCCAAATGATAGTGCTCATTCTGAGTGGTTTTCCAGCCTATTCCTCTGCCTGTAGTCAAGAGGTAATTTTATATACTGGGGTTAACCCTTTACTGTTCATGTTTCACATCCACACTGATTGAATGTCTTGTGTCAGGCTGAGTTCTCTGCTCTGGCTTGTTCTGTCAAGGCATCATTTTTGTGCTTTAATTTTTTTGTCCTTTGAGGTTCTTTGGTCTCCTTTAATTTGTTTCTACTTTTAGTAACTGACCCTTTTTTCCTTTCTGTTTGTTTCCAGTGTATACTTTCCTAAAGAACTTTCACGTATGTCTAGTATTTTGCATTCAAATGAATCAAAATCTGTTTGATTCTGCAGAATGTCTTAGCCCCAGTATAAGGCTGTAGTAAGTTTTTATTAAAGCATAATTAGACACTGATTTTTTGGATGCAAATAGATGTTACTGCTTAAAATAGATGCATATAGATGTTACTGCTTAAGTAGAAAAGTTTCAAGATAGACTCGTTTAAATATCTACCAATACAGCTTTGATAGAATATTTTTCAAGTTCATGTTCTGTTTTAAAAAGCTATTCTGCTTGTTTGGCTTATAAATGTAATGATGTATCTTTTTTATTACAGGGAGAAGAAAATGAAAATTCAGGATATTAAAAACAATATTAAAGAAGCTATAGAGGTAAACTTATAACCAATTGTTTTTTAGCTATTCCAGGTGGCTATTTAGACTCTCTGCAATATTTTACTTGTGTTTCTTTGCAGACAATAGTGACAGCAATGGGCAATTTGGCACCTCCAGTGGAACTAGCCAATCCAGAGAACCAGTTTCGAATCGACTACATCTTAAATTTAGCAAACCAGATAGACTTCGATTTCCCTCCGGTGAGTAATTCATGGCTGCAGCCATGCCTTTTTGCAAGTGATTATATTTCAGTGCCCTGTAGTAAATATTTCCCCAGAACAGTGAGCTGCTCTCTGGGAATTACTGCAGTAGGTGCCTTTGGTGAGTGCTAATCGAATTTACAGCAACACAGCCAGAATATTCCAGCTGATCCTTCAGAACATGGAGACCCTCGTCTGCTTTTTGTGCCCTGGGGAAATAATTAGCCACAGAGTCAAGATGGACAGTGCTGGGTTTAAAGTTTGGGTGTTGTTGGGAATTGCCCTGCCCAGAAGGAGTGGAGATACACACAGCACTCTCTTGATGGTTAGCTGGTGTTTAATGATTTCTCCCTTCTGGAAGAACACTGGAGCTTTCCTGCTGATTCTTTGTCAGACTCAGTGTCAGGCAGGCTCTCTGCAGAGCCTCCACACACACATCCTTGCCCCAGCCCTGGTTAATCTTTGGAGGTGCCAGCAGTCCCAGAATAAATGCATAAAGGATAATTTTTTAGTTGATGATACAACTTTGTGCCCACTCACGGTGATTAATTTCTCCTGTATCTCAACCAGACTTGTAGCAGAAGCCCATGAAAATACAGTTTGCAAACACTGAACACTGAAACACTGAGAAGATATTTTTGTTAATTGCCATGAAGTAACTTTTACTTGCTGTAATGCAGGAGTGGTTCAAAACTTGCATTTCTCTCTCTGTGCACTGTTCCAGGGGGCTGAGGGGAGGAATTACGATGATTTATCAAAAATCACAATCCATTTACACCAGAATTCTGTGTCCAGCAGTCCCAAATGCTTGAAATGAAAGTGCAAGTGCAAATAGTAGTAAGATATGGGATAGTTTGCACCACAGCAATTCTTAATTCAGTTTGTAATTCTTGATATGTAAATATTATTGAACAAGCTGGTCTGTAAGACCAACAACATCTACCTTCTTCAAATGTTGCTGCTTCTAGGAATTTCTCTGCTTTGGTCAGTCTTTATCAAAAGTAAAATAACCAACCAACCAAACCCACATGCTTTGTGTACAAGGCAGAAGTCAGGTGACATTAGCAGTTAATGGAAATACTGCACTGTAATCTTCAAATCATTTTCCATGTTGAACAGGCACAGAGAGGTTGATGGAGGGGGGTGTATGATTCTCTCTAGCACATAAAGTGTAGTCATTGTCATTTTGTCTTAAAGCATCTTAAATTTGAGATTTTGAGGTTTTTCACTTCATACCTCTTTAATTTAGACATTTGTCGGTGTTACTCACAGGAATACTCAGTCCCTTCATGGATGATCTCTCCTGCTGGAGGCACAGAAAAATTCATGCTTTGAAGATAGTTTTAGGAGAATATTTGAGAGAGAAGACAGTGGTTCCTTGCTGCACTCTCTGTGCTCCTGCACTGGCTGTGTGCCCACAGCTCTCCCACTGCCATTGTTTGTGCTGGTTCAGGTTGTGATCTGTAACAATGCTGCAACAAATTCCTGTGACCTACCTCACACTGAAATACTGGATTTTCCTTCTATTAGAAAACTGTCTCAGAGGTCTTTTGTTTTCTTCCATCCAATTGGAGTGCAGTGATTTCTTTTCATTTTTCCCTTTTTTTTTCACTGAAAGCAAGGTGTAATAGTGTGACTTACAATGTAAATAATAATATATCTCTATAAACAATTCCAAGTTCAGTGAAGAGTCTTTGAGGTGTTAAATGACACACAACTTCAGGAATAACAGTGCTCTAATAAAACTAGTTTTTCTTCTCTGAGCAAAGGTATTGTCTTAAATTTTTAAGCCCTGAGTCTACAGAGGTTTAGGCGTGTGCATAACTTTGACTAGTGGCTTACTTCATTGGCATGATTAACTGTTTCATATGTAAATGTTTGTAGGGCTGAGGTTTTAAACTGGATATGCATTAGCCACAGATGCTGAAGGACTATTGTTGGCTCTCTCAGCCCTCAGTGATTATATAAGTTAACAGGTCTCTGATTTCTGAGTTTGTCAGAATGTAGGTTGTAGTCCTTTGGTACCTGGAAAACTGAACCTGCCTTTTAATTGCATGATTTAAATCAAGTTAAGATCTAGAGTGTCCCTAGATGCCAGCTCTCAGTGCATAGTGACAGAAATCACAATCCTTGAATACTGCTGTAAAAATAGTTTTGATTTTGGTACAGATTAATTAAAAGTACTTTGAAGAAAAAAATAATTTTATGGAAGCAGAGAGGACAGCCTTGTGCTAGTTATGCTTTAAATCTAAGGAAATCTTGATCATCTGCTTTCTCCTCCAGTACACTGGGGGAAGAATTTCATAAACTGGCAACTAAACTTTTTCCTATATAGAGTATTGATTGGGAAGAAAGGAGGGGAAGTTTTAGCAATGTCAGCCCAGTGTAATTCTGTCTGGCTTGAGCTGCAGAATTTGCTTTCTGCCTCTTGCATTTTCTTCATGGGAAATCACCTTTCAGCTGTCTTGAGGACATGCTTTTCTCAGTGTAGTGTTTGATGCTGCTCTCTGCCCTAGGAAGAACACGAGGGTAGGGAGGAGGAGCACTCATGTCCCAAGGGGATGTTCTTTGAGGGCTGCAAGTACTTAGGGCTATATTCTTAAACACAGGGCTGTTCTGCTTCCCTTTAAATGCCCATTCTTCTTTTCCTAAACATTAATTTAGATAGTTCTGCTGAAGAGAAAGCACTGACACAGAGGTCAGGAAGGATTGTGGGATTTCTTCTCCAGCTATAATATCATCATCTTCAAAAAGGAGCAGTTGGAGTGAATTTTAAAGTAGAGGCCAAAATCTGTGTTGACAGTTCCCTGTGGAACAGGTGGAGCTGAAATGCAGATCTCCTAACAGCAAAGGTTCAGTGTCATGTGAAAGGCAGAAGAAAGTCAGGAAGAATGTATGGGCTTTACAAAAGTGTAATGCTAATATTGGGATCTGGCCCTACATGTAAATTAGGATTCAAAGAGCAACTTTTGTATTCTGATATTCTAATTCTTTTCTTAGCCTGGGTCTCCATCTGTTTGCTTTGCAGTTTTTGACTTACAGGAAATGTGTGTCATTTGTATAGACCATATTGTTTTGAATTAAAAAAAACTGGAAAACAACAGCTTGAGTTAAAAATAATGTTGGTACAGTGTAATGCTAGGTTAAACATCCCCTTTAAAGCTGAAAATTTACTATGTTGGGGATTATTAATTCAGCACAGTTGGTATTAAGAAATTAAATTTTTGAATACAAGTAGTAGCATATGGAGAAAGGCAAAACATAGTACTGACTGAAAGAAATTCTGTCCACATAATCATGCTGGTGTTTTAAAATATTGCAGTTTCTAGTAGATCAGATCTATAGTTGAGGCTTTCAAATGGTATTTCCATCATGATTGCCCTTTGATACATTTAACTCAACACAACTGTATCTGTGTGTTTTCAGTGTCAAAAATCAACCTCGTAAGTAGTTTCAATAAATCAAACTAGCTGTATATCTGTCTCCAATGTCAGGTGATGTTGGGTTAGCTGGGTTATAAAAGTGATATTTTTATTCCTGTTCTGCATACCAGACAGTGGTTAGGATATTTTCTCCATCCCCAGTAATAGTGGCCTTCTTCTCATCCCTTTCTTTTTGCTCTTACTTTTAGAAAAGGGAAGGAAATGTTCCCATTTTATCAACATTTCACACTCCATGATCAACCAAATTGAACCAAGCAACCAAATAAAACCTATTTACTTTGGATCACAGACCATTTATAATTCTCTGGTTTTAATGAAATATTCAAAATAGCTGAGAAGGATTTACTGCTGCCTATTTTTAATTGATCTGGACTCAGCTGAGGAAGATGTTTCTTGAAAATACCATACTAAATTCAGAAAAATGGTATTCAGAAAGTAGTAGAATCAGAGTATTAGCTATTGAAAGGCAAAATATCAGAGGAATGACTGCAGCCTGTGGCTCTCTAGGCTGTGGATGCTTGGAAGAGATGCTGATATTGTCTGCAGGTCTCTTGGTTTCAGTTTAAGTTTTATTACACTGCCCCATTGTAGTTATTTTGAATCTCCCACTACCACTGCTGCTGAATGGTTTTATTATGGTTTCTGAGTGGTGTCCTTGAGCTTTCCCACACTCTGGCTTCAGCCTCAAAGGCAGCTCAGCATCCTCTGTGCCCACAGCCAGCCCTTCCCTCCGCTCCACACCGGGATGTGCCACCCTCACTGGGCCAAAAAAACCTCCTCTGGGTCCCCAGTGTAAATCAGACCATTGAACCAACCAGGTTAAAAATAACCCTGGTAACCCTTACTCCTGCTCTCTTCTATTTTGGGGAGATTATTTTTAACAGGGATCAGTTTTGAGGTCTGATTTACAACCTGGCCCATGGGCAGTGTGGTACAAAGGAGGTGGTGCTCAGTGTGATCCCTTAACCTGCAGCAGGGTCAGAGCAGGACTTTGGAGTTTAAAATGGTTTTGACACCAAAATCTTCAAGAAGGTAGTGAGTTATTAGAGTCTCAGGAAGAAAAGATGTGAGCTGGGATCTCTTTGCTGCCAGAAGTGTTCCTTAATTATGTAGGCAACAGAGGAAAATTATCTGTCCCTATAGATAACCACCCTGATGGGTATAATGAGAGATATATTATTATTCTTGTCTAAATACATCATTGGAGAAGAAGAGAGCTGTTCAGGTTTGACAGCATCACTTACTTTATAAAGTAATGACAAACATACTCACTGCAGTGGGGGACATTTCCCATGGGGATATCTCCAATGTCACAGATTTTGGGGTGTGAAAGGAGGCAAAACATTTTCTTTGGTGAGGATACTCGTGGGAAGGTGGGAGACAGAGCCTGGTTTCTTGGGTGTCTACACAACACTGTGTGCAGTTTGGATACTTACCAGAGACAGAAAATTAGGGGCTTAGCTTTTTCTTGTACAGATTTTTTATGATTTTGAGCAAGACACTTCAATGTCCTATTTACCTGTTTTTTGTATCCTCTATCTTGTTATGTGTAAAAGAGTGATGAATGCATATATTTGAGATTAATCTTGAGGTGCAAAACTAGTAGAAAATGTGGATATGTAAAGTATTTTTGCCTCAAGAATGTTAATGTTGTCCAGAGAAAGGAGTGAGAAGTTTTACAGACAGTATCAGTGATGTGGTGCTAGATCTCTGAAATAATCCTTACTTACTCATTTTGAAATCTCTGTTATCTTATCTCACTGAGCAGCTCCCTCTAAATGGGCTTCCAGATAATCCAATTGAGTTTACCTGATCAGAGTTTAACAGGAACTTATGTAAAACTGGTTTTCCTATCCTTTAATAGCAGAATAAATTCTTGAGTACAGTATAATTAAAGAGTTCTTTTGAAGTCTTCTTTTAGTACAGGGTCTGTGAGGCAGGCAACTACTTGATTTCATTTCTGCTTCTCATAATTGAAAATATATAACTTAATGATTTGCAAATGAATCTCCTGAAATCTCTGGTTTTTTTGTCTACATGGATAAATGCCTGATAGGAATGTTTTACTTTTGTGTGTGGCTAGCAATATCTAGCAAATTTTGTTAGTGCTAATGTATTTATTGGAAGTGGCTTGTTTTTTTATTTCAGCCCTTTGAATTCTGCAGTGCTTTCACTGAGGTATAGACATAATTCTGTTGAAATCCCACAAAGAATTTTCTTAAATTGGAGAATCTGCAGCCCAGGACTTGAGACAGTGGGCATTATATACATGTTTTTTCTGCAGTTGCTTTTGTATTACAAAAAACCCTCACCTTATATTTTACTTTACTACTAATTTATTTGATTAGTATTTGAAGCAAATGCTGATGCTTTGTTCTGAACTTGTATTTTTATCCAGTAAATTCCCACCATAGCAGACCATATTTACAGATTCAGAAGTTCATGTGACTTAATTTCTCTTGATACATCTTCTTTGTTTTCCTCAGAGCAGTCTTAAAGAACAAGGACAGATTAATTCAATTTATGTTGAAATAGAAGAGCTGTCAGCTGAATTAAACAGGAAATAGGCATAATTTAATATGGAAATTCTTAAGCATTTTCTGGTTTTAATCACAGTAAGAGACTATCACAAAATATTGGTGTATGCATAGATGAAATAAAATTATACCTGTGAGCCTCCCTGGTATTACAGTGGATGCAGCCACTGCCCTGTTGTGCTCAGCTGACTGGTCAGGGTTTTCAGCTGGTCTTTGGAGAGAACATGACATTTCTTCAGTGTTCCAGTAAAATGTAAGATTTTTTTTAAGCTCCTGGGAAACAAGGGTGTCTTTTACTCTTAAAAATAAATGCCAGCAATTAAACAGAACTTTCAATTAATTTGTTTTAAGAATATTTGAGCTTCATTTTTTCATGTAGAATTTATTGTGAGCCTGTGAACACTTCTATGAGTACAGATGCTCTTCTTCAGAAAGACTGGAAGAGGGTTAGTGAGCTGTCCTTGGGATTCATGTGATTTTGAATAAAGAGAACTATTTTATCTTACACTCTTTTCTGTTGGTGGAAGTTTCTGGCAAAAAGAGGCTTTTTGTTTCCAATGTGAAAGGAAGCAGCAGTTTAGTGTGGTCCCAGGTGTGTGTTCTTGGCACCAGGTAAGGCAATAAGGTCATTTGATTTGACTGTTTAAGCTTACTATATATTCATTAAACAAAGAGCACCTAAGTGGTGTAGTATGAAAGACATTTTCCAAACCCTGAAGGAAATTTCTCAGAGTTTTATTAAACCTTCTTTCTTAGATTGAAGTCTCCAAAAATAGCTGATGGTTGAACTGCTTCTGTCATCACTCTAAACTACCCTGAGAGAGCTGGGATGGGGTAGAAAACTTCTTTGTGCCTTTTAGGCTATCAGGAATTTGATCCATTAATGAATTGCCTTTCTATGTACAATACACTTTGAAGAAGCAGAGGAACACTGATTATTTGGTTTAAATTGCAGAGAATCTTGACAATATAGGGAGCAGGCTTGCTGCTCTCACCCAAAGTGAGATTTTCTCCCTAACTATCATCAGGAGCTGTGTTCTGGTATCAAGAGATAAAGTTTCTGTGGTGATTAAACTTCTTGTGAAAGCAGAAATAAAAGAAAACTGATTTGATATTATGTTAGTGAGGATTTCTAACCAAAGGCACATTGTAGCTTATGGGTATGGATTTGTGTGTTGGCACATTTCTCAAATACTGTGGTGTTTTGAAACTCTTGACAAAGGGGAATAATCTGAGTTCAGTCTTGATAGAAGTCTCCCATTGGCCAGTCCTTGCAGCCACATCCAGTTTAATTTGGACTACTAGAAGTTACCAAGCAGAAACTCAGAATATTTCAGCACCATTCTTATTTTCCAAGCATGAAAAGCTATTGATAATGAGACTAAATCCTTGCTGAAAATATTTCTGACTCAGTTATGGGAAGTGCTGAGTGCACTGGGCCTCTCCCAAAGAGTTTTGTATTCAGCTCTGGACACATGCCAGTGACTGGAGAATATCTTCAACTATTTGTAGGTATGCAGTTTCCTTTGTGATATCATCAGCGTGTTTGCCCTAAAATAGCAAGCAATAATTAACACTTGTTCACACCATTAGGAATGCAGATGTTTCCCTATTCAAGTAAGTGGCTTATTAAACTGTCTGATTTGACAAATTTAACACATTCTGGTGTCCCAGCCCAAACTTGGGGAGAATGAGGAGATGCCATGAGTTCCCTTCTCTGAGCAGCCATACAGGCAGTAGTGATCACTTGATTTCATACAGGAGCAGTGAGAAATAAATCCATTTGGTGGGTACTCACCTATCCCAGGAGGAGGAAATCAGCTGGTGCAGTTTGTCTTGGAATGCTGTGTGCTGCCCTGCCATCCCATGACCTTGCCTTGCTGCAGTGCCTCTCTTGTGGAATGCAGCAGGACTGCCTGGCTCCCAGGAAGGGAGACTTGTGCAGAGTAGGTCTGTAAGGGTTTGAAAGCAATGGTCAGTGCTGCTTTTCAAAGCTGAACACATTGGGAAGCAAAGTCCTCCAGGAGACAGTTCTACAGTTAGATGCTGGCTTGGTTTGACCTTTAATCATTAGATTTGTCAGTCAGTGACCTATTTAAAACTCTTATTATGAAATGTGCAGCTCCATGGGACAGTGAACTTTGCCCAGGAATTGAATCCCAGTTTTAACCACAACATTGTGTAATGGTTGTACACACCTTTTAGGAGGTAAGGTTTTTTCCAATGCCATTGACTTTTGCTGGAATTAGTAAATAAACTGTTCTGTTGAAGGATCCACCCTATATTATATTTTACAAAGAAAAGGTAATGTTGCATGTCCATGCTAAGTTTCCTGTGAATTTGGTGTCACAGTGGCATGGACTGTGCCAATGTTTTTCCCTGCCAACATCCTAATGCCTATAAAACATTGCTTCATAAACATTTTTTTAAAGTCTCTTGAGTATTTATATATCTGGAGGGAACAAAACCTTGTAGACAGTATGTCCAGTTACATTCTTCCATTTTCTACTAATATTTTATCCTTTTAGAATGCTTCTCAAAAGCAGATCTTGGTTCCTTTATTTTTTCCCAGGCCTGGAGTTTGTCTCTTGAGGATTCTGTTTTTTTAACAACCAAAGTGCTCAACCCCCAAGTTCTTTAACACTTTCTGTAGTTTAACCTTGAGCAAAAACACTGTTTATCTGCTGCCATTTATTTAGCTTGCTGAAATTTTCCAATGTAAGTAGGTTTTAAACTTGATTAGACTCTGCATTGCCCCTTTTCTAATCCAGAATTGTGTCAGCAAGATCTTTCTGGAACAAAGAACTGTTTTCCAAGCATCCCTTCCACATTTCCACTGATGGGTTTCTTTTCTCTAGAGGTCTGCACAGATTCCTGTAAGTGAATACAAGTGATTTACAAATGTTGCCTATTGACTCATTGTATTGGGAAGCTTTCAGCAGGTGGAGAATCTGTCACCTCATAAATAAAACATTAATAATGAAATACATTTCACATAAATGCAGCTTTTTAACCATTGTGGTGTTACAGTATCATGAGACATGAGGTTTCCCCATCAGCAGCAAGTCCTAGTCCTTGATCCTTCAGTTATCTAAGCAGGACCAGAGAAGGTTTACCCAGAGAGAGCATTTTCTGAGGGTTTTTATGGTTTCCCAGAAGTGGAGTCTGTTCTTGGGGATTGTGCCCAGAATTCAAGCTATGCCCCAGCCCAGCCTGAGCAGACTCAGTCAGGCCCTGTTTGTTCTCTTCAGATCTGTGTTACATTGACATTCCTTTCCTTGAGTGCTCTTCTCAAGGATTTCTCCCTCTTTAGGGTTATGTGAATGTTTTGGGATGTGCAGAGTCTGGTCTAGTGGTGAATAAATGCTGCAGTCCTGACATAAAGCTTGTGAGGAATTCACTCCTCACCTGCCATGAGGAAGGTGATGCCATCCTGTCACCACTTCTGTTGACTTTTGCTGCTTTACACAGCTCCAGCTGTACTTTAAACAGGATCTTGGGTGTGTATTGTGCCACTGCAGCATTTCATTTTTTTAATGGAAAATTACATAATTTGATTTTTTTCCCCAAATTTAAGTATGCATAGGGTAAGAATGGATAATATGATCATACACTGCCAATGCTATGAATCATTTGGAACCTAACATTCAAACCCTATTTGTTTGTGGAATGTCATCTCAAACCAAATTATTATTGAGTATTATATGTTTATTTTAGCTGTTTTATTAGGAGTTCCATTTTCTAATGCAAGAGAAACCTGTGTTGATGCTGCTATAGAATCTGTTATATTAGAATGTGCCAGCAAATGAACCAGTGTTGTGGAAACAAGAACCAGACATGTAAGGACTAGTTTTCTGGCTACTTCTTTTCAGGAAATTTTCCTGCTACTTCTGGTTAATTTGTTTCCTAACTCATTATTTTTAGAGCTCTCATACAAATTATACCTATTTAACTAAAAAAAAAACCCCAACCCTTTTGCTAACTTGATTTTTCCAGTGGCCTCTGAAGCCCCTGTTTTACCTAAATACATAACAAATCTTGTGGTTTCACTTGCCTTCCCTGAGAGTAGCCCCAGGCTACATTCCATGACTCAAATGGGATGCTGAGGATTTCTTGTGTTATTCCTTTTCTTAAATATTATTTCAGAGCTGTGGTTAGTGTAGGTGTACTGGGGAGGAGGGAGAATCTGGGGTTTTTGCAACCAGCTACTATGTCTTAATCCCAAAATCAGTCACTACAGTGAGGAGGCTTCTCATAAAGCAGGAGATGAGCTCTGCAGGCCTGGTTCTGACTTTGTTGGGTGAACCTTCCTGGCTCACAGCTGTGAGAGCTGGCTCAGCATCACTCCCAGTGTGTACAGATGTGTTTGATGTGGCCTAAAGACAAAAGGTTGTGTATTAATGAAAGCCCTTCATATTTGACCATCTCAAGTCATGTAGTTCACTTTTTAAAACACAATTAATACAAACAAACAAGAAAAAGAGAGCAAATCTAACAGCAAAAACCCATCCCAAAGAACCCCCCTGTGTCTCAGTGCAATGATCTATTGCTCTTTACTTGTTGTAGACCCTGATTTTGAAACCCCGAAAAGAAGTTCAAAGAATGTAGAATTAAATTCTTTTTCCATCCCACATGGACAATTAATAATGATACTGAGAAGATTGCTTAAGTATTGCTGGTTATAGTTCAGATTAGCAGGACAGGCATAAGGGCAGTTTTAAATATTTTATTGCTAATTTGAACTAACAAGGCACAAACATGATCTTTATCCCATTATTGTAATTCTTTAGAACACTGGGAGGACTCTCCTAAACAATATGTAACTGTTCTGGAAAACTAAACCCTGAGCTTTCTATTATCAATGTGTTTATGCTAGGGCCAGGAACTGGTTTTATTTTTCATCCATTTTAAGATCTTATTGCAGGAATACTCCCCATGTAAGGCATTATGTGTTTAAAAGATCTTGGAAATAATTGCTTTATATCAGCTTTCCACCAAAGTGTCATAGTGAGAAACAGTAATGAGGAAGAATTTTTGTGGCAGAATTTTACAGTGCTATGACTTTTCCTATTAAAGCACTGACTTTTTTTCACTTCATATGTACATTTTTTTGGTGATGAGGAATGTTTTACTGCTTTTTCTGTAAACTTACCTTTGCCTAGTTATTTGTCCATTGAATCAGCTGCTGTTTCAGCAAAAAAAATTGTACAATTGCTGATTTCATTTTTCAATTTCCCAGCTTTGTAGTCATAAGTTGAGTGAGCCATATGATGTTCTGTATTGAACAACTGTTACTTTTTTAAAACAAATACAGGAACATACCCCAAAATGGATTTGGTTCAGATATAGTGAAATTGCAGATAATTCTCCCTCTCTCCTTTACTTTCTCTTCCTTCTCCCTTTTGCTTTAGAAAGATATTTTCCTCACTGTGCTCTGGTGCAGTTAAAGGTGACTGACAGTCCCCCAACTGCCAAAAAATTGGAAATCTTCAAAGTTCAATATCCAGTGAGCATATTTCAGCAGTGGGAGACAGAAAATGGAATACTGGAATTAAGATTTTGATTCATCTTCTATTTTCTTTAATAGCAAAAGCAAATGGTCATGCAATCTGTAAATATTAAAAATCAAGTAAAATCTTCTTACCTACATCTGAAAGAAATTAAACTGGTCTTCTTGATCATGAACAGTTCATAAAAGCAGAGAACAAACTGACATCTAATACCATATATAAACATCATAATATCTTTAAAAGAAATTAGAACAAAATTTGGATGTGTATTTTGTGCTTACTCTTTTTTTTTTGTGTATGTGCAGCTAGGGAATACTTAATAGCAATAAAAGGACAATCAAATTTGCATCTGATGCACTGCTTCCATCATTGGTATTCATAATTGTGTGATCACACAAGCACATGTGCATCTTATACCTGCCAAGAAGAGGATGTTCTAAAAATCAGCATCACTAAATTTAGTGTAAGATGTCCTTTTTTGCATCTTTTAGATGCAATTTAAAGGAGTTGCTGTTCTGCTGCAGTTCAGGTGGTAGTTAAGAGTCTGGTAGAAATGTGAATATTTTTTTTAAACTCTTTTTAAAGTGAAACTTTGGAATGTGTCCTCTTCCTTTGTACTACATTGATAGTAAAGGAATGTGAGAGACTGATATCCCAAGAGATAGAGGAACATTGAAGCAGCAAAAAACCACATTCTTCTTCTTTAAAATAATTCTGCTGTAAAGAAAAAGGGTGGGGAGACGCAAAATATATGCAACAACTATTTTGAAGGTCTTGTGTTGATCTGGATTAAAAAAAATTAATTATTTGCCACATAAAATCAGAGTGAAAGTATTTTACCCAAAACACTTCAAAGCTCTGAGAGATAGGCAAGGAGCACCCCTGGTTGTTGATAAGAGGAATGCCCACAGTGGTCTGTGTGTATTTTAGTCACCAGGCTGCTGCTGTTCTTTCTCAGTCTGTTCAGAGTTCTTGCCTGATGGCCAGGAGTTCAATCCTGTGTTGCACATGCACTGCTGGAGCCAAAGTGCATCTTTCATGTGCAAAATGAAAGGGCTTTTGGTTGTGTTGTTAGCTGGTGTTACAGGTTCAACAAAACCGAAGCACTGCATTTTTGGCTGTCTGCTTCATATCTTGGCTTGCAGTTTTTGAGGCTGAGACAAAACATGATCTAGCCTTGTATCACTGTCTTTCTTCTGTAGTTCAATGTCTTTTTACTCTGTAAGAATGAATTTACGAAAGTGGTACAGAGTTAAGTAAGATACAGATGTCTGTGTAGTCCCTGAAGATTCTGTGTAACTTGCAAAGTCATGTAAAACTTAATTATCATTATCATTCATGCAGGAATTCTAGAGAAGTAGTGTTTCATTGAAGAAAAAAAATCGACAGCCACAGAAATGTAAAATACAGTGACCCCATGAATTAAAGAACAAATGTCACCAAATAGCATAGATTATTAAAAATGACAATGAAATTGTCATTTATGAGACATTAACCCTTCTTACAGTAGATGGTTGGATTCAGTCAGTGATTGAAAAGCAGATAAGTTACAGAATTTAAACTTAGAAATCTAACTGAACTTGTAATAAGGTTCTAAAGCATGGTTAAAGATTTTTGTTAAATCTGCTCCATTTCCTGCAAAATCAAATAATACATTACTATTTGCTGCTTCTCTTCATCTCTAACCCGCTTCCATAACTGCTGTTTTCCCATTTCAGGAGTTTTATGAACACACAAAAACGCTTTGGCAGGATGAAGGTGTGAAAGCCTGCTACGAGAGATCCAACGAGTACCAGCTGATTGACTGTGCACAGTAGTGAGTATTGCTGCTCCTCTCTGTGACTGGAATGGCAGTGCTGGCTTCCCCTTGTCCCTGGAAAAGGAATGTGTGGTGCATAATGAATGCTTGGTAATCAGCTGTTCAGAGAGGTGGGACAAACTGATGTTTAATTAGACAGTATCTACATTGAAAACTTCATAGATGCTTTCAGAAAGTTTTAATAAGACCCCTTAAAGAAAGGACAGTTTTGTTGTTTCCAAGGCCAAATTTCCTGCCTCTTCCACTTGGCCCATCCTTCCCAGATGTCAGCTTCAGGTGCTGCACAAGGTGCAGTGAGTTGGAGAGAATGTTGGTGGGAAATAAACCCGTTTGTCACTTTGGTTTCTAGTGCAGTTTATTTAACTGGAAACAAAGAGATGGGAATGACAATCACAGGAAGCAGCCTGTGGCCAGTCACCAGGGTTCTGCTTATGTGCCTTCATGCACATACCTGAGAAAGAGTCATTGCCTTCTGGAATTTATACTGCTGGGGTAATTATTATTGTCTTGAGAGTCTGCTGCATGTTTGCAGTTATTTAGCACAATATACTGTGGCTCAGGACTTTTTATGGCAAGGTGCTCGAGTTAATTGTGACCATTCCTGGTACTTTTGTTGTGCATACTCAAGAATTGCAGGACTTAAATTTGAAATATTATTGGTTAAAACTGTTCTTTGTTAGTTTATATTCTCTCTACTTCTTTTGGAGAAGCTGAAATAAAATTTAATGGGTCAAGAAAATGAAGGTTTCTTGTTTCACATGATGATGGCAACTGCAGTTTGTCTAATGCTGATGAAATAAAATCTGTAAGGTTCTTCTTTTGTTTGTTTGTTTAGGAAGACTTAAAGGTAAATCAACAATTAGCTCTGTTTGAAAAGAGACAAGAGAGATAATTTTACTATGCCTTGCACAGCTCCAGGTCTGCAGGAGCCTCTTTGAAGTTTTGCCATTGTTTCCAGAGTGAATTTGTTTGATGTGTAACGATGTCTTTTGCATTAGGTGACTAATGTTTGATCATTTGGCATGGAGCTTTTTGCAAGTTCAGTTGCTACAAAATAAAAAAGTATGAAGATTTTCACTTTTAGACAAGTATCCAGTAAATTTTGTGCTTCTAGTGTAAAATTGATAGAAGTGAGGAAAAGCTGGGTTTGTTTCTGGTTTAGTGTTTTTTAATATCTTCTGTGCTGGGAAGAAGGGAATTGTTGAGCATTTAGAGAGTTTTGTGTTGCCCTTTTTCTGCCCTGAATGCACAGAAGAAAGCTGAAATTCTTATCATCCCTGGACATTGACTTTTCCATGGATCAGCAGGGGAGGTGGCCCTCATGATGGCTTTACCATCCTGCTCCATCTAGTGGAATACTTAATTCTACATCATGGGCTGTTGAGCCAAAAATAAACTTTGAACATTGCTGACAAATCAGATTTTTTCCCCTAAAGAAAATAAAATAAAAATTGCTGTCTCCTTCTAAAAATATTTAATAATTCTAATATTTATTCAATATGATAGTAACATATATGACACTTGCAGAAAGAGCTTTTTAATTGTTAATTTTGATAGTTCTTGTCGTTTCTGGTATTTTTGATCATGCAGTGGTGATATTTTTAATAACAGAATATGCATAGTAGGAATTTTTTAATGGCAAAATATTATATTATTAAATACTATATATTTATATTGGAGGTTAATGTCACTTTGAAATGCTGAACTTGTTTTTATCACATTAAATATTCAAGGAACCTAAAAAAAAATGCTTCCTATAAAATCTGACTTTATTGATACCTTTAAAATAACCTGGTGAGCCCACACTAACAAAAATGTGGAAAAGGCAAAATACAAAATGTATCTGAGATTATTAAAGGAGGGCTGTTGTAATATGAATGTGCAAGTTACTGTTGTAAGTGCTAATAGAAGTTAAAAGAGAGTATTGAGCAAACTCTTATTGGGGCTGTGCATTCTTTTAGAGAGGAGTTTTGGGTTCTGAACACTTTTCCCTTTTGAAGTCCCCATTTAAAGCAGGAAAATTACACTGGAAATAGGAGATAGAAAAGCAGCTTTTCTCTTTCAAGATCAGTCTGGCTTCCAAAAATCCTTTCTTGTTCTTGAAAGTCGAGTAAAATCTTAAATATTAATAGATTCTTTGTTCAATGATTTGCCTTAAAATTTTAAACAATATTTATTGTTCACAAAAATTAACGTTTTAGAATTGTTTGTAAAAAAAATTTAATTCTTTTCAACTGTCATTTTTTGAAGGCTGAATCGCTTAGTGTAAAGTTTATCTTGGTATGGACTTATTTAACATCCTGAATTTTTTAAAAAGGAGGTTTTGTCAGTGTTGTGACACAGTTTTATATAGGAAGCTTTGCAAGGAGGATGTGCTGAACGTTTAAAAATCAGTTTTGTCTGTCCTTTAGCAGTTCTGCTTTCCATGGATGAAAGCTGGTTCAGCTTAGCTTCCAAGAGAAGGAAAAGTTTTCCAGGATTCAGGGATGGAGAATCTGGAAAAGAAAGATGCTGGAGAGATGGCAGCTTAAACTTGTGCAGAGTTTGTGCTGAGGAAAGTGGGAATTTGCTGATGTGTCAGGAGCTCTCCTGGATGGACAGAGCATGAGGGAAAAGCCACTTTTTGCCTCATGTCCATTCCCAAGAAAGTGGAAACAAATGTAATTCTAAATGTTTTATCTCCCTAATTCCAGTGTAGGGGTTTAGAGTCCAGAAATGGTGGTTTTCACCTGTTATGGAGCTGTAACTTTAAATGTACAGTACTTCCTTCTACATCTCTACAACTTCAGTGTCTTCCCATAAGAAGTGACATTATTACACACTCTTATTGTTGCTCCACCGAGCCTCTGGTTGTGTTGGCTGAGAAAAGACAGCTTTACCAAAAGCCACAGGTACCATCCTGGCTTCCCATTTCCCTGCAGTTGTGATCTCTGAGGTGTGAAGCTGGGAGGCCTGGCCAGTAACCTCATCTGCTGGAGAGCCCTTGGTGCCCTGCCCCGTGTCCTCAGGCTCACTGGCTAAATGCAAATGTCACTTCGGAGCAACCCTGTTCATTTTGAAAGAGTAGCTGCCTCTGCTCGTCATGAGCTTTACTGTACTTCCTGCCCTGGCATATTTTACAGTCTTGAGGGGCTAGAGAAAGGAAAGAAGGCTTGTTTCCCTTTTCTTAACTGGCCTTACTAAGAAATCACTTTCAATTCTGTATTTAGAACAACACGGTCTGTGACGTTGTCACCAGTTTGTATTTCAGCAGTGAGGAAGGAGCTTATTCTGTGAGGAGACCAAATTTCATTGCTCTTGAACCTTGCAGGGATGTACACAGAGTGTTCATATGAAGCTGCCATGGGATCCTGCTCCTGGCTAATAATAAACAGAAGAACACAGAAATGTCTAGAATACAGAAAATCCCCAATGATGTTAAATTATTTACCATCCTTCATATGTCTTACCTGAAGGCACAGGGTTGCATTTTATTTAGAATATATTACTTATTATTAAAAATATAGGAGCCATTTCCACTGTGATGTGCCAAAGTCTGTTTGTCAAATCTGCCTTCTGTCAAATAGAAACAAACACAATCTCTCTCTCTCAAGCGCTCTTGTTGCCAATATTTCTACCTCAGGTTTCATTTGAGCAGCTCTGGTTTGAAAGCCTCACAAACAGCCAGCAGAGCAGTCAGAGTGAGCAGGATCTGTCCCCCAGGAATGTGGCATGGGGACATGAGGAGTGTCCACACTGTCCTGGCAGGTCTTGCCCAAAGCCTGTGCATGGCCTGAAGAAACCTGCACTGATGTCAAAAGTCTTTGGGTTAACTATTCAGCAAATTAAGAGCAAAGCCTGGGTACTACATGAGCCTTCCAGTGCTTTTTCTAGAGTTGCTAATATTGGGCTGTGCCTGCAAACCCCTGAATTTTTACTTTAGTTAGCCGTGGCCACTCTAGATTCTGCGCTTCGTTTTCCGCTGCGCTTTCCCTGCGAATCTCCTCACTGGTGCTTCCTGGTTTTGGCTGGGGTGGAAAAGGAAATAATGTGAGAGGCAGTGTTTGCAGCCCATTTCCCAGGCTGCCATGGCAGGAAGGGCTGGGAGCAGCACGAGGAGCCGTTCTCACGCGATTTCCTGCCTCCTGCTCCTGCGCTGCCATTTCGGGCAAGGACAAGGAGCAGCCAGGAGGCTCTGGAGGTGCAGAGTCACGTTTCTGGAACTCCAGCACCAGCAGAGCCTCTCTGATACCTTGAACCTGTGCCAGGCTCCTCCAGAAGGGTTTTATGAGGAGTATTTTTTAAGATGTTTGTTTTTAAAATACTTATCAAAGAAAGGCAGGGAGTGCAGCTATTAGCCGACTGCTGTGCAGGGCTGCTGAAGGATCAGCACGTGTGGACACACAGGCTTTTTAATTTCTGATGTTGTGAGTTCTTTATATTTTTATTAAGATTTATGGTGTGTTTTATTTCTGGATTTGCAGAGAGTAGTTAAGAGCCCCAATCTGTGCACTTAATGACTTTCTTCCATGTTGATTTCTCTTCATGACAAAGTTCCTTTCATGGAACATGTAGTAAAGTGTGTTTGCTCAAAGTCTCACCTTTTTAAACAGTGCCTGATTTATCAGGGGTGCTACTGTTAGTCTAGTTTCTTACCCATATTATTATTCCTTTTTTTTTTCCTTTTACTTTCTTTCCATTTGATGTGATTTTGGCAGAGTGGTTTCTCTTGTCTCCAGCTCCTCTGAGTGCTCACATTCAAAATGACAGGAATTTCCCTGGCCCGTATTCCTGGCATCCATGAGCTTCTTACGGACAGTGACAATTATATTGTTAAACATTCTCATGAGGAAGAATAATATTCATGTCCCCTTTCATTGAAATAAAACTGATGAGCTTGCCTAGCTGTGTGAATTCCTTGGCAGGCCAGAGAGTAGACCCAGATCATCTAGCTCCTAATTTTTGATCTTGATTGCAAAATCCACATTACTCTATTCCAGAGTGCTTAGAGATAACTGAATTAGGGTCTTTTTCCTGCTCATCTTCAGCTTGAGGGAATAGAAGATCATGTTTTAAACAAGGTTAAATTTCAATTAAAAAAATACGGCCAGGCTGTACATTTTCTGCAGTCCAGTGGGATATTAGGTGTATGGTGGGGAGCACAGTAACTGCTGCCTTTGCATGACTTCAGTGAGGTCACTACCAACAACATGAGTCCAAACCTATAATAGCTGAATTATACCCAGCTCCTCCACATGTGTGCCCTCTCTTGCTGACTGTCAATAGCAGGGATGTGTCTGCTGGCAAGTGCTCTTAAAACCAGATTACCTAAATTTAGCCAATAAATGGATTATGAATCCAGCACATGCTCCCACTCTTGTCACAGCTGATCATAAATTCATCATTTCAAGCTATACTCAACCCTAGATAAACTCCTCTGTCTTCAAAATAAATTACATCCCAGTATGAAGCAAGATAAACCAAAAAGTGTCCTGGAACAGGTTGCTTGAATGTTATGAATTAGGTGCTCCAGTGAGGAAGGTACAAAGTGGATGGGCCATAATGGCAGAAAGACCTTTAGAAATCCAGCATGTGAATAAATGAAGAAGTCATAGCACAGCCTTTTGAGGTCTGTGTGATGCCCATTGCATCATCCTGCATTGCTGTCAAGGGGTTTAACTGTTTGCTTCAGGAATCTGATTTCTGCCTCCATTTTCACTCCCTCAGCCACTTCCAGCTCTCTCAATTCATTGCCTTCATTCATCTGCTGCTTTTATTTCTCCTCTGTTCCACACATCTGTGAATGTGCCAGTTCCTTTCTGGCCTTTGGCTGCAGATGCAACTTCCTTTCCCTGCCTGGTTGTAAACACTGAGGCTTTGCCTTCAGCTGGAGGCAGGGCTGACCTGTTGTAGAGCATGAAAAAACTGGGTTGGACCTTCTTCCCCAATTTCTTGACACAGTCCTTGCCCAAATACTCAGATTTCTCCTTTTAGTTTAAATGCATCACTTGCTAATGCCTGCAAGGGTTAAGGATAAACTCTAGTGTTCATGGATGCCTGATTCAGTGGAAATGGGTGTTTCATATTTGCTTTCACGGTGAATGGATTTGCTCTCTCAACAGCTATTTCTTTGTTTCAGACAAAATTCACATGCACAACATTTGTTCAGGTTAGGCTTGCACTGGATCAAGAGTATCTTTCAAAATTTGGCATGAATATTAGCACTTTATTTAAATAAAATTTCTCATTAAAATAGTAATTTTCTCTGAGATCATAAGCAGACGCCCATGACTTGGTCAGTAGATTTATGTGCTCCTCTTTCTGAGAAGTTTCATTTTGAATGTCAGGAGAACATCAGGAGAGTGCAATGAGGGCAGGGTTAGATAACAAACTTATTAACATTTTAGTTGTCTGGAGGAGAATGCTGGAGTGGAGTCCAGGGTGTAGTTTGCTCAGGATGTATCTCCAGTAATATTTTACTTTATTAGTCAGCTTTGAAACCGAAGTTGTTATTACCAAAGAATGTAAATGTATAAGTACTACTGCTGTATAAACCAAAGAGTGATGCATCTTCAGAAGATAATTCTGTACTAAAAGTATTTGGCAACAGTCCACAATTCTGCAGACAAAGTTCTTTAGCCAAATTTCTTGATGGGTGGCCTAAACCCATAATGTTAATTAACAGAGTTAAAAATAATTCGGTAAAGACAAGAATGGATTCCTTGTTACTAGTGGTAGAAATGGCAAATTCTATTGTTCAATAAAGAATATAATGCTTGCATCACCAAGTGATTTTAAACATACAGATAACTGACAAATTATGCCTAGTTCCAAGGATTTCTATTTCAAAAGAAAAAATAAAGTCATCTTGGGTTTGTTGGTTTTTTTTAAAATGTCAGATGCATATTTTTGTAATTGCTTTCAAGTCTGCTTGGCTCAGTAGTGTCTGGACTTCTTAGTCAACATATTTCTGATACCTGTTCAGGCTTCTGCTTTGTTTTTTGTGGTTCTGTTCTCTGCAAACCTACAAATGCAAATGCAGTGGAATTTTTTCTGTGAGTGATGGGAAAGTGTTGTAATGCAATACAACAGGAGCTGGAATATAAGCCAAAACCTTTGGTTAATTAAACTCTCACTAATTTCTGCATTTTAATGGCAACAGGTTCCTCATTCCTTCCCACTGTAGTTTTTTCCATCCTCAAAAGTTTTTGTTGTGGCATTAAGTTATGGTGTGAGTGAATATGGTAGAAATGTATGAAAAAACATATTTTGTCTGCAGAGGCTTTTGGAGGAGATGTTGTGCATATTGCATTGGTCTCTTGCTCTGTTGATAGGTACAAGTTTGTGATAGAATTAATGAACAACACTGGCTCTGCACATTGTACCCAAAGCTAAACTGACCTGGGGTTAGTGCTGCAAAAACAGGTACAGAGTTGCCACCCTGAAAAGTATGTTATCATCTTGCAGCAATACTCCTTTTTTTTTTTCTGTATTTTTCATCTTGTTTTCACCAGGCATAAAATACACTTTTTTTTTCTGGTAAGGAAAGTGCAACAAATTCATCC
Organism: Oenanthe melanoleuca; assembly: GCF_029582105.1. Taxonomy (NCBI): domain Eukaryota; kingdom Metazoa; phylum Chordata; class Aves; order Passeriformes; family Muscicapidae; genus Oenanthe; species Oenanthe melanoleuca. Next base: position 3,384,520 of record NC_079353.1, read on the forward strand.
TAAAAGTAACAGTTTGCTGCAGGTGAAGCTCCTGTAATCACACTGCTCAAATGTTTTGAGAAAATTGCAATGAGTAAATTGTTATGTACACAGTAATCCTTCAGTGCTCTGGTTATTGTGAATACAGGTAGTGGTCAGTCTGAACTGGGAAAGAATGAATGAATGTCATAAATGAATTGGTCAGAACAAATTACAGTGAGAAGCTAAATAAGAGGAGGAATTGTGACTGTAAACTCTGTAAGTTTATCATGCACCTTGCATGTACTAGACTTCTGTATTTTTTTTAAGTTTTACCCATTAATATAAAAAATATACTCAGTTTTACCATAAAATTCCCATAAGCTTATTACAAAGCAGAGCAAATGACATCTTGACTTATGAGTATTAGACTTAATTGATAGAGCAGTGTTGGATTGCTGTACTGGTGAAACCCTGTAGCTGTCAAATGGTGAGAATCAATCCAAGCAACTCTTAAAACTCATAGTAGTTCCTGAAAACGAATTTTCACTCCCCCTCCCAGGCTCTTGCAAGGTCCCTTTGTGCAAACAAAGAATGAGGGTAGTTTTGATTCAAACAAACAATTCAGTGTGAGACAGAAACAAGCAGAATAAAAGACTTCCACAGGGGCTGGAGCAGCCTTCCCTAGGAATCCCTCCTGCCAGGAGGAAGATCTGCAGGGACAAAATGCAGGGCAAGCTATAAATAAACTCTTGAGGAAGCGAGGAGGAGCGTGGCACTGGCTGCATCGTGTTTGCATGGCCCCTGTAAGGCCAGAGCATCGTTCCTGGGTGGGATCTGTGTTGGAGGGCTGGGAGCTGATGTGGGGTGCAGTGCTGGGCTGGCAGGACACCCCCAGGCGTGGCTGCTGTGGAAGCCAAGGAAATGCTGCTGCTGCAGGAATGATGTGCATCCCTGGTGCTCTGATAGCCACGATCCTGAAGGAGCTGAGACCAGTATTTTTTAGGATTTTGCAGTTCACTCACCTGGGTGGGTTGGGTGAGTGGGTGCTTTTTGCCTGGGAGCTGCTGTTTCTGGTGTTCCCTGTGAGCAGCACAACAGCTTTTGGAGCACAGGAGGGTTTTATGAGAGCTCCCATGGCTCAGCTGCATTGCTGCAGAAAAGGAACATCTCAAGATTACAGGATGACAATTAGGAGATTACTTCTATCAAACTTAAGACCTAAAAAGCTGCTATAAAACCTCATTAAAGACTTTAAAAAAGGAAGTAAAAGCAACTGTGTTCTGAAAGATGGAAAGCAAGAAAATTCCTGCTCCAAGCATGAAATGAGGCCAGTACATTTGCTGGTGCAATGTGAAAGCACCAGGTTCAATTCCCAATTATTTCCTGGGCTGAAACTCTGCAGATCCATCACTGCCAGTCCTGGGGAGAGGGAGCACTGGATGCTGCTGACTTGCACGTTCTCCCCTTCATTTTCCTCTTCTGTGAACTCCAGTGTTCAGTGATGTGCCAAAGCCTTCCCTTCACTGGGGACTTCAATTTAAATGTCTTTTGTCTGGGTGCTTGCCTGCAATCACAGGTATTGTTGAAGTTACTGTTTTTTAGAGACCCCTGACAAAGATGTCTGGAGGACATTTGGTATAAATTTACCAGCAGGCTCCAAGGTTTATTGAGACCATGTGCTTGCATGCAGAGAACATGGCAATAAAATCCTGACTTCAGGAGGGGCAGGCTGAAAATTAAGAAGTAGATTAAGCTTATATTAGGTGAAGAAGCTCTCAAACCAAAGCTGAGCTTAAGTAACTTTAAATACAGTATTTTTAGTATGTGCCTAAGTTCTAAGTAAACTGAAAGAAATTGCTGGCTAATTTTACATGTGATTAAGAGTAATTTTGTAGCAGGATGTCATTGATAGACTTTGTGATTTTGAGCTGATTACTCTGTAGTATATTATACATTGATTTTATAGCTGAAACGTGTTAAAATATGTTGTTGTAGTTAAATATAAATCTCTGTTAACTCTATCTGCATTATGATGCAGTAGGTCTCTGGGAAGGATATGCACCAATAAAGCTACATTGGAATGTGTTCATTATGGGAGTGAGGGGTTTCAGTGTCTGGATGATAATTTACACTTGAAACATGTTGGCTGCCCCGTAAATTTTCAGTGAGTGCCTTGGGTACTCTGCAAGGTTCCCCTTCCCCCAGAGGGCTCATGCAAAGGAAAAGCTGGCAAAGGACTATTTTTAGGAAGCCTTCTTGCAGCTGGGGGAGGGAAGGAGCCTTGGCTCCTGGGCTGCTAAAGGAGCGTGGTGCTGGCAGGAGTCACATCCAGCCTGGGTCATCCAGTCTTGGCTGAGATTTGTGTTTTTCAAAAAAAAAGATCCTTCTGAACCCTAAGTAATTTTTGTAAATGAATGAAATTAGCAATATACGTACAATATCCCCACAACTGCCTTGTTTGTTTGTTGTTTGTTGCCAGTGTTGGTAATACTTGCAGATTTTCTAAGGACCACATTGTCTACCACTTCTGCTGTTAAGGTATCTAAGAGGGACTTTAATTACACATTTATAATGTTATAAGATCAGGAGGTATGTGAAGGGACTTTGTGTCTGGTGAGACAATTTTCTTGCTCAACTTCATAAAGTGTGGCTGTTCTCTGGATATTCCTTCATCAAACTGAGTCTCAAGGATGAGCTCCTGATTGTGGTTTTATTTTAGCATTTTCATTAGCTCTCCCTAACATCACTGTGTGTGCCATAAAGAAGAGCAGAGTTTGCAGTTAAGGTGTTTTGGAATGGCTTCTTGTTTATTCTGGAGGACTTCTTGTTCCCCTCTGTGGCTGAACTGCTTTAGGATACACACATTTTATTATCCAAGGCCAAGCTTGGGTGAAACAAAGTTTCCCCATTTGTAGATTGATGTTTTGATACAACTCTTCAAGAGGATTAAAAAGCTCACATCTGTGAAAACCCTTGGGTGATTTTGGATAGTGCAAGGTTTCAAGTGAAGTCATTCGAATGAAGGATGATCAATCTTCCATGGCTCTAATGCCAAAAGTGTTGTGATGTCATCAAGAATCTTGATCAAGATCTTGTCATCAAGATTCTTGATCTTGAATCTCACAATGAACTGTTTTGGTGGAAGGGGTGAGAGGATGGATTTAGAGATCTCCTGTTTTACCATAACATACTCCCCAAATGGGCATTCCAGGCTCTAAGGTCTTACCATGTCTCATTAAAATGTGGATATTAGTACATTATCTGTGTATTTTCAATGATAACTTTAATTCTCCACCCTTACTGTTCAAAATTCTCTCAAAAGTGAAGTGTGGATGAAGTGTGGAATAGTCTTATGTGAGGTTACAAGTACAACAGACTCATTAGTGCCACAGTGTGTTACCAAGGGAAACAGTAATTAAAATGGCCAGTTTTAAAAAGCTTTTTGGAGAAGAGCATGTCAGATTATAACTTCCTTTATTGTGATTAATGTGGCTGTTACAGTAAATTTGAAAATGCCAGAATTCCTCTGTGCTCTCAGAGCTCTTTGCTAGGTGGGATCCTTGGCCCTTCTCCATTGCTCCTGGAGCACTTCCCTATCCACCTCTGTCCCAGGGAGCTGAGCTGCTGTGTGATCCAAGCAGTTGTTATCATTCAGGGTTCTCAGCAGCCTCTCCAGACCATCCTGCTCCATCTCCCTTCCCTCCCCTCCGTCTCCTCCCGGGCACGGTGTGAACCGTGCAGCTGCACGGAGCTCAGGCAGGGAAAACAGCGCGGGGCAGGACTGGACAGGTCAAAGCAGAACTGCTTTCATTAGACTAAAAAAAACCCAACCAAACCCCAAGCCTGGCCCTCAACCAACTTTTAGGATCAGAAAGGTGTTGAGCCATTTCCCAGTTTCAATCTGATTGGAGCCGAGCCTTGCAGACGCTTGGGAAGCTGGAGCTCCACTGCTGCTTAATTGCTTCTTGTTTTGGAGGATAATTAGGACCTTTACTTAAAAATAGTAACTTTAGTGTTCAGTCCATTAAATTTGTCACCAAGATAATTTCATTAGACTCCCAGCTGTTTTCTTATTGGAATTGTGAACTAAAAATAGGTGGGATTTCTGCTATTGTGTGCAGAGGCTGGTACCTCCATTTCAGCTCTGACTTTCCCTAATGATGTGAAATGTGTTTGTTTCCCTCAGAGCTTTCTTCTGGGCTGTATTTCAGAAGGTCCTGCTAATTATGCCAAAATTGTACACTGTGGTTTTTTGATAAAGTCACGTGGCTGTGAAGAATATGAAGCTGATTTCCCTCAAGACAAGTCTTACAAATGAAAGATTGATGCCGCACCCAGTGCGTTTTTCTTTTTCACCAGTCTGCAAGAGATGTTTGTAGTAGTTGAACAAATACCTTTTAAAAACAAACAAACACTAATGAACACAGGTTTGTTACTATTATTATGAGGGGTGTGATTTACTCTCTCAGTTCAGTTCTCATGAGCAGTGCCTTTGTTGTGCATAATTGAAATCACAATGTAGATTGTGAGATAATGTGACAATTACCATGTTTATATTGTGTGAAACACGGTGTTTTTTTGAAACAAACCTCTGTAATTACCAGAATCTGTACAAGCACATGCTGCTTTTATACATACATGGTTTACAGGATGAATCAGGTTGTAATGTCCCTGTTTAAGCAACTTTTTTTTTTTAAGTTCTGAACTGTTTCACATTGATTTCTGACATCCACAAGGCATCATAATGCATTAATGGTGGACATGCTGAAAGCTGATTTTTCTTTGCAGGGTCAGGTCTGTCTATATAAATGTATGGCAGTTTCCCTGCATACTTTCTTAGAAACCAATAATCACTGGATCAGACAGAAGGATCTGGTTGGAAGGGACCACTGAGACCATCTAGTCCCACTTCCCTGCTCAGGCAGGGTCCCCTCAATCACCTTACTCAGGGTGTGTCCAGACAACTTTTTAAAAGTTGCATTTTTTGATTATGGTGTTAATCAATTTTTTTTTTTTCCTTGGGATACCTTTTGACTGTAACTCCACTGAATATCTGCAGTTTGTGCTGATAAAAAGGAATGTAGGTAACAGGAGGATGTTCTGCTGCAGAGCAGTGTGGGCCTTGTGGGGTTTGTTTAAAGGCTTGATGTTTGGAGCCACAACCAAGAAAGTCAGTGACCCAAATGTCAATTATATAGGCCTTAAGGTCTTTTTTTCTTCCCTACTCTATCTTTAAGCAAAGAAACCATAGGATTTCTTAACATAAGATTTCTTACCATAAGATTTCTTTGTTTTCTTATCAGAGAAACCAAAAAAAATCATAAGATTTGTTCATAAAACAGGTCTCTCCAATGGAAGTGAGCTCATTCAAAGGAGGGAAATTTTCTTCCTTAATTAAAATGAAGGATATGCTTATCTGCAGAAGTACTCCAGTGATGTTCCCTCAAAACCTGCATTTAGATGCAGTGTGTAATTCTGGCACGGTTTATTAGCATCTCAGATCATTTTTAATTTTCTCATCTGCTTGTTGGCAGTCTGTTCCTTGGACTTCCTGTGCGTGTGCGTTCCTCCAGAGCAGATAGCTGCAGTTTTACAAGCTGGAGCTGAACGTGGGTGGGATGGCGTGAGGGAACAGTGCTGCTCTGAAAGCTCTGCACCTGTCACTGGTTTTGAGCATCACCATCCGTGCAGGGCAAGCCAGTGTGTGCAAGATGCTGCAAAAATCTCTTAGGCAGCAAAATGTAGAGGAAAAGCAGAATTGGCTATATTTAGCAGTTGCATATTATTAACTTGTGTGTAATGTGCCAGTTGTGTGCTCAGACACCTCTTTTTTGTGGTGAATTAATAATTTGCTGCTGAGGACAGGAAGTGGAGTTCAAGTGCTGTTGTGTGATAAAAGCTGTGTTCCACATATGGTTACAGTGTTTATAGAGTGTGTATGTATAAATAAGCACCTGATCCAGGGTAGGTAATGTGGGAGCACACCTCCCTTTCACCAGAACCTGTCAGTGTTCTCTGCAGACTTTCTCCTGACCCATCTCATCTGAGTCTCTTCCACCTTGAAGCCTTTGCTGCTGTACTTAGTGTAAACCACGATCCGGAAACTCTAATTATAGTAAAGCAGAACAAATGGAAATCCTGGAATTGTCTCCAGCACTCTGGAATCACACAGTTGCCAGTTGCAGGTATCAGAGCAATAGGTGAGCCAGCCCAGGATTGTTCCCTCATGCCTCTTCTTCCCAGCACAGCTTTGAATTGCACGTTTATTTCCAGATCTGTGGGCTGTGACTGATGGCCACTAAATTTTAGGCATATATTTGAACCTAGACTGCAATCTGAAGGGTGCTGTAGATCATTTAGTGCTTCTTTAGACATTCTAAGAGGCTTGCTTATGTCTTTTTGCAAAATAACAGGCTTGGATATTGGGCAGCCAAAAGCCCCAGCTGGGGCTTAATAAATGTTGATGTGGGAATAAGCACAATATTTGGGGAAGAAGAATACCATCTCAGACCCCTTCTCATCTTTCCCACTGCAGTAATTTTACCCATGGTTTTTAGTGTCTTTTTTAGTTCAGTTTGTCTCCTGAGACTATTTAAATGTTTCTTTCATGTAGAAGAAGAAATTTGTAATCTGTTAATGGTAATTTAGGTTTAGGTTTTCATCCATTTGAGATGGAAACATGAGACACTGCCCTCTGCAGACAAAGAGATGGTGAAGATGTGCATGCCTTCTACTGAAGTCATGGCTTTTAGTCATCCAGTGGATTTTGGAGATTTTTTTGAAACTTCAGTGCATACCTTGGGCTCTTCAGGTTGGCTTTTCCTTCTTTTGGATTCCCTGCTGCCTGCTGCTGCCTGCTGTGATTTAGTGCAGGGAGGTGGGGAGTCCACTCACTGGTGGTGCAAAAATGAGTTGTTATTCATAGCTTTGTGATGCTTCCTTTTCAGTGTAATAAATCCAAAAAACATAAAGCACTATCACTGGAGTTTCAGAATTAATGCCCACTGAGATGTATTTCTTTGTTCTTAATGCCCCATCCCTGGATGAAAGGTGGGACTGGAGTTAAGGTTTCCAGAGAACGTGGCAGCAGTTTAAATTGAGCAGTTTTGCCCAGAGTAGCTCAGCACAGAGGTTCTCTCCAGCTTTGGCCAAAGGGTGGTTTGTGGCCTGGGCTCTGGCACAGCCTGGGAGCACAGAGAGCTGTGTGAGAGAGGGATGGGGCTGGGGGAGAAGATTCCCTGCCCAGCCTGTCCCAGTCTGTAAAATCTGCCAACAAGGAGGCCAGTGAGGATGCTGAAGGAAGGTGTTTCTGTCTCACCTCTGGTACCTCCTGAATCTTAATTCTTCTGAGTATAAGGTTCTACCTCAAGATAGAGCTGTGCCTTCTGCTGCTGAGGGCTTTTGGGGTTGTAATGCTGAAATAATTATGTTCTGTGAATAATACATTTAGTTATTATTCAGGTAATTACAACACTTTTATATAGGTAATAAATAGACTCAATAAAGCTAGTTCAAAAGAAATAATCAGCTGAATGACTTCCTCATTTTAACATTACAAAACAAGCTAATTAGAGAATAAGGGATTTTAAAGAGTTGTCCCAAAATTTCCCCATCCCTCACCCACACCCCTTGCTCCAGTGCTGTCTGGATTCTGTGTTTTGCAGCTCCTCACTGCTCCTCTGAGTCAGGGCTGCCATGGAAAACCTCCCTGAGCCAGACGTGACTCTTGGCTGAGAGAGGAAACAGGCAGAGGTTGTGCCTTGTCAGGGATTTTACTTTTCCTGTGCACACTTCATTCTAAATTCTCTGTGACTCCAGCATTAAAAGCGCACAGCTTGGAAAAGTCTGCATGAAAAAACACATTTTGCAAATGTTCGAAAATGTTTTGTAAATACAAACTCTGTCCTACTGTGTTTTACAGACATTTGAATGACTAGACCTTTTGGTACTATTTTAAGGTCTTTTATAGCCAGCTGTGTCTTTTGAGAGGTGAGATTTAAAGTTCATATTTTTGTAATGATTTAAATTCTGCTTCTGAGTGAGTTGAGTCAAGTTAGGTCAGTGGGAAAGAGAGTGGAAAGAGCAAAAATATTTTATTTAAAAGATCCTAAAATGGCTTGTCATGTCCCTTGTTAAATTAGGTCTGTTTGTGAGTCTCTGTAAAGCCACAATATTCTGCAAGGTGCCTGTTTTAATTGCAGGCTTAAAACACTGAATACCCAAATGCACTTTGTGGAAACACTGCACAGTCAGTGCCTGTGGATTGATATTGTCACAGACACGTGAGTAAGCAAAGATGGAGGGTTTATATCAGATTTTCCTTTTAAGTGTATCAAAACACTCTGCAAAAAGCAGAACCATGAAACTGGATGACTGAAAGGTTTTATCCTGGGAATAAAAGAGGGCTGCACTGCTCCAGAACCGTGGTGACTCCTGTGAATGGCTTTTCTACAGAAGTAGTGTGGTCACCTTTATTATTTGCTTTTGATTTTAGCTTCAAGCTTGATTTCTTGCTCCTTTTATCTACCTGAGTGTAATGTGTGCCAGGGACAGACAAGCACTTAAACTTGACTTCTTCATTTTTGTTGTATGGCAGAACACAGAACCAGGTATTTGCTTTTCACTAGCCAAAGATGAGTGTCCCTGCCCTGCTCAAAATTCACAGTATATAATGCTGTTGCAGCTCTGTATCATTTGCCTGATTTAAAATTCTATTTTTTAAATATGCCTGGTACTAAGTTTCATGATCAAGCAAATGTTTTCCAGAAAAAGATAAAAAGTAATAAATGTATTATTACAACTCCCTTCCAAAGCACATGAGCACACATGAGAGGTGTGCTCTCTACAGATGCTTGCAGCTCCAGGTGCAAGCCTGTGCCTCTGCTTTTACAGAGGCCTGGAGTTGTTTTTGCTGAGTTGAGAGCAGAACATTTAAACAAGAAGGAGGGAGGGAAGGCACATTCCTCTGAGGAAAGCAGAAGCTGAAATGTGATCTGGAAGGTGTGGGACTGTCAGCCCAGCAGGTATTGACAGGTCCTGTGGAGACGCCGAGCCCCTTCCAGCCCCTGCCCGCAGCACCACGGGGCAGAAATGAACATTTCAGTGTCCTGTGAGCAGCATCAGTCAGAATTACTGCCTTTTAGCCTAAGGTATGAACAAAAATCTCACGTGAGATAGTGCCTAAGAGACAGGATTGCAGCTCTGGATTTATATCTTGCAGCTAAATAGATGCAAACTTTTTCTGAGGATCTCTGTAGAAGTCTGTTTAAGTAGGGAGGTGAAGTCCTCCCTCACCACCCTGCTCAGAACCCAGCAGAGGTTTTGTCTTCCCATTGTTTTGGGCTCATCTGGGGCCTGATTCCTTCCCTGAACTATCACTGCTTCCTTAATTCCTGCAGAAACTCAGGCTTGGTTCAGAATTCCTTTTCTGTCACGTGAGGTCCTATCACCTAGCCTTGTCCCTAAAATTCCTGTTACAAATGATGTTGCCCATTTTCTCCAGTAGTAATTGGGAAAGTGCTTGGTTCTGTGTTCTCCCTGTTTAGGTTTACAAGCCACAGACAAGCTGAAAAAATGTGGGAACTGTCTGAACCTTTATTTTCTCTGGTTTTGCAGATAGCTCTGTTTCTTCAGTTTAGGGAAACTAGTATGGAGTATTAAACTTGTTGATTCTTTTATCATCTGAATGCATTTTTATTAATATTTTAAATTGTTGACATAATTTTTTGTGATGTCATGTCATAATAATGAAGCTTTAAAAATTATAGATACATGCTGAAATCAATTCTACTGATTTGATGGCACTGGAGGGAGCTACAGACCATGAAGACAAGATTAATAAAAATGCTTGGTTGAAACAATGAAAGGATATCCCATTATCCCAATATCCCTAGACAAAATGGGGAGGTTTGTCCCTTATGTGGGCCACAAAGGGCTATCTTGAAGTGATTTGTAAGCTGTTTTCTTAAGGAAGGAAAAAAACCAGCTTTTTTATATAATTTAAATCAAAACTTGCAGCTGGTGATAGGCTCTTAGACTAACTTGGAGTATCTTTATAAAAACCAATAAATCCTGCATTGCATGTTTTAAAGTACATTATCCAAAATCCTGTGCAAGCTGCTGTTCCTGAGGTGTACATTGTTCAGATGGCAGAGGAGCAAACTGGATGTGGTGAAAGGCAGGGGAGGGAAGTTTACACACAGCTCAAAGCCTGGGTGGAAGTAACTGCACAATTTTTAGCAATGAAAATATCCATGTAGGGACCTAAAGGAATCCTGTGGGCTGATGGTGCAGTTTGCGTGGAGCGTGTGCACGGTGCCTTTTTGGCAGACAGAAGATATTTTACTGTGAGTTAATGCTTATTATAGTTGCAGTTTCCTGATCACCATCTGTAGTCTCTATTGGTTTTTGATAGAGCAACTGGGATTTTATATTTTGGGAGTGGTGTTCTCTGTGGTGTATCACGCTGACTTACTACTTCCAGTGTCTGTGAAATAACAAAGTCTCACAACTTCAGTCTGATTCCTGAGTGCTGCTTTCCTATGCTGGAGAAAATATTGGATCTCCTCATTATACAAATGGCTTCTGTTGGGTAATATTGACAAATACACTGAATAACATTTTTGACATAACATTCTGTTCCCACACAGATAATTTGGATGTAATTGAATGGGTTGATCAAGAGTCTGTGCTAAAAATACAACATTTCTCACCCACTAAGTGGAAGAAAATGCTTGCTCCAGAGGCACAGAGCTCTTGGGAGGTGGGATGGGATGTGACTCTGGTTCTGTCCCATGCTGAGGGTCCAAAGGGATGATGCTGAGACCTGCACAAGGATTTGGGAGCCACGTCCCTGTCCCTTTCCTGGAGGCAGGGAGCAGCCTGAGGCTGATTTTAGCAGAAGCAGAGCGCTCCAGCCCGGGCAGGATCCCAGCCAGGATGCCAGGAGCACTCCCTGCACTTGAGCCAGAAACCTACAGAAATAGTTGTGGGGGGAAGACGTGAAGATCTCTTTTCTTTCCTTCTGTTTTTCCTTATTTTAATGGTCTCCTGGGCAAAGGGCTGCATTGTTAGAGTTTCAAAAGCAGGGTGGTTGTGCTGCAGACGGGTGGGGAAAAGAAAGAAAAATAGACCTTGGAGAAAGGCTGGCTGTTTAGCATGCAATAAAGTGACTTTTATACCTCTCCCAATCTCCTATCAAATAAATCTCGTGCTAACAAGCAATCAAACCCGTTTCCCTGCCCTGCTCTGCACAGCCCGAGCCACATTGTACCTTTGCAGCCTTTGAAACTGCCTGTGCCTATTTTTATTTGTCAGGCCGGGGCTGGGCTGGCCCCATTCCAGATGTGTCTCACAAGATTTGGTGCTGATGAGCTATTTATAGCCCTGTGGTTCCATTGTCATGGCAACCGTGCTAGAGGCCAAGGCGGCTGGGAGCTATTTCTGGACTTGTGCTGTAATGTAAAACTGATTGGGAAAGTTAGTGCATCCTCTAAGCCAGACTAACTTTAGACAGGCAGAGAGAGGGGGAAAAAAAAATAAAAAAGACAACTACAACCTCTTTAAATAGATTTTTCTCTTTCTCCTACCTTTTCCCCATTTCCCTTTTCGAGTGCTGGCAGTTTCTGAAGGGCTGCTTTGCCTTCTGCTGGGTTTGTCTGAAATTCATTCATGCCTCCCGGCGGGTTGTGCTGCTTTAATTCGGTGCTTTGGGAAGCCGGGTGCGTAACCAGCCTCGTTTTTAGGGCAAGGATTGAACTTCACAGAGACACAAAACCAAAGGGGCTTTGCTGGCACGTCCTGGTGTTTTGGATAGTTGCAGTTCTTTGTACCCCATAGTTTTAATACTCTATTTTTTGTGCGTGCTTCATGTTCTCCACGCCATATAAGGAACTGTAACCTTGATTACCACAAGATGATTCCAAATATATGGAGTCATACTTTTCAGCTTTCTCATTATTTGCTTCAAAATTAGACCCATGGTGCCCCTCCGCCTCCAAGTGGCTGGAATGCTCAAGGTTCTTCTGGAATTACAGCTGGGGCCGCTCTCAAAATCACTTTTCTGGGATATGTACGCATTGGTTCCATCTATAATTAAATTCTGAGCTTTAGACCATTTGTAAACCTTTCTGTAATCAGAACAACCCTTTGACTTGAAACTGGAAATCAAAAAGTGTTTGCAGCTTCTTGGGAAAGTTTTCTGGAGAGTCGGCTTTTGGTTTACTTCTGTTCATGTCTTACACTACATTTCGAGGTTCATTTCCAACATAAATCTGGTTTTCAATGGGATCCTTATGTGTGAGGACAGACATGGAGAATGTTACAGAAACATCATATATGAGATGTTTTTAGATGCAATATACTGCTCTCCTAATTATAGCAATAATACTTGGTACAGTGCTGTCCCTATGTGCCTGTCTCTATAAAGGTTTTTTCTCTTTCCTAATTGTAAAGTTGTTAAAGTAATTACAAAGGTTTTGGCATTTATTTTCTCTCTCCTTATCTAGTTTTGTTTAGGCAGAAAAAAGTGCCTTTCTGAGCATTTGTAATTTTCCAGTAATATTTTCAGCGACCACCTCAGCAGTAAAGCTCCCCCTTTCCAAATAATAGAAAATACCAGTATATCTATAGATATATTAAAAAAAACAAACAGTAAAAATCTACTGATCTCCCCACTTTGATTTTTAACTTTTATTTGAGGAAAAGCCTGACAAGTTTGGTTTCACATGCTGTCCATGTTTGCTATAAATACCAGCAGATTGAACGTTTGCTTGTTTTATTTGCATCATTCCTGTAACTTTGCCTGCTGTTCTGCTCCTCTTGCAAAATAAATGAGCTGAAATCTTTATCACCAGTTTAAGGATTAGGGTTCCCTTCTCTCCCCACCCCTGCTTGCTCTGAGCAGCAGAAAGGGACAGAGTTGAGGGACAGTCAATTCATTCACACACAAATAACCTTTTAAAAGGGAGTTTTGTATTTTGTACTCATCCTATGTCTCTGGCTCAGCATAGACAGCATAGCTGAAGAAAGAATTTAACAAATTGTTTACTGCAGAGCTTTTAGAAAGCTTTTCTGCATAACATAAAGGATTATGGCAAGACTGAAAAGGCAGGCAATCAGAAGTAAGCATGGTCTGTTCTGAAAAATAAAAAAGGCACTCTTTTTTACAGTAAACACTGTTAATATTGAGTTAAATTTCAGCTTAAAACTACTTTAAGTAGTACTTTGTAGTTCTGATAAGGTGTAGATAAATAAAAATCTGCTGGGCATTTGCACAGTTTGGTTTTTAGGGTGATCAGTAAAAAAATACTAATTTATTTCTAGTCATAAAAACTTGAATTGGAAAGACTGTTTTAGAGGTGGTCAGGGGAAATGGCAGTGTAATTCTTAGTAGAATCTTGAAAATTCTTAGTAATAATCTGCTGGGTTCTTAGTAATGTAGAAACACATGACTCAGTGGAAATGAAAAATCATTTCCACTGACTCAAGGGACTTGGGGCAATTAAGTACTCAGTGTGCCTGTCTTTAAAATAGGGTTAATGCCATGAGTGCATTTTGGGGTGTGATGGTGGAGGCAGGAAATGCAGCCTCAATGAAGGCAGCAGGAGCTGGAAGTCTGATTTACTGTCTGTAAAATACCTCGAGGATTTCAGGGGCAAGGAACTTCACAAAGTTTCACTGCTACTGTTGAGGCTTATAAGTTATAAACAAATGTTGTCTTTAGTTGGGATTGAAATCTTGATTTCAGGAACTGTCTCGCTGACACTGAAGATGAGATCTTATTTATTGTGTCTTTTAAGGGAGACATTTTATATGCAAATTCAAGTTATGACTTGACCAGAAAAAAAAACTGATGGAAATAAAGCTCTTCAAATATAGTTGTGTTGTCAGTTTGAAGACACCTTTCCAGTGTTGTTCTAGGCTGAAAACAAAAGCTCTTCTTCACAAAGCAGAAAAAAAAGTAATTCCTGTCTGCCAACCATTTCATCAGATGACAGAGAGTAACATTTCAGTTGCTGTTTATTGAGAAGGATGTCAGGAAATGCTGGAGGAAAGGCAGCCTGAGTTCCCCTCCTGTCTGCCCAGCCAGTGAAGCTGTGCAAGGTTTTGTGTGTTGCACACCTTTCCAGCAGGGAAAACAAGCTGCACTCCTTTGTCTGGCAGCAGCACTGTGCATTCAGGAAATTCCCTCCTCACAGGGATAAAGCAGCTCTCTCTGGATGAAAGACTCCAGAATAATTCAGGTGCTGGAATTACCTTCATCTGAACATTGGGACATGGTTTTGACATAGTAGGTTTTAGTTAAAACTTGGAAGGAATTGAGGATACCTGTATGGCTTAATTACTTAGACCTGCTGGAGCAAAGGAAAGCCTCTGTGTAGCTCTGTCTGTGAATCTGCCTCCAAAGTGCACCCTTAAAATTAAATAGACTTTGTCACAAAGATCTGCTTGAAACACCTCATGTGTGGTTTTCTTTCCCTAAGCTAAAAAAAGGAACATAAAAATGCAGCATTTTTTTTTTTATTTCAGATTGTTTTAATTTTTTGTTAATGCCTTTCATTTTAATATCTCAGAGACACAACTGGTGCTCTCTTAGAGATGCTTCCTCTCTCAGTGTTGCTGACTACAAATAAACTGAAGTCTTTTGAGGTTTTTTTTTTTTGTTAGCATGTGTCAGAGCAGTATCAATGTTTTATAACACAGGCAGAAGAGCCTCTTACTACGTGACAGAATTTTGCAGAGCAGTAGCTGATCCTGTTATTTAGTCATGTCCAGAATGTGGCCCAAAGTGAGAATTGGCAGCAATGCTGAATGAATTATTTGCTTTCTGGAAAATAGCTTTTCCATATAATCTCTGGGAAGATTTTACAGAACAAAAAACACTAACTTTGTAACTTGGTTCAAGGCTTGCTCGCAGTATAAAATTTGGTTTTGTGGTTTGACAGTTTTATGTGAATTATTTCATCAAGGTCACTTCTGTTTCTCCCTGTAAGTTCACTGCTGACACAGTAGATGGTGGGCATGTCTCCAGTAGGCTTAGAACAATCTCTCACAGCAGTGAATTCTGCACACAAAGTCGTACTCAAGTGGCCTCACTTCTGTTTTGGGTAGAGCATAGCAAGAATTAAAAATAGAAATTAATGATGGTGAATTTGTGTTTATTTTTAATTGGGCTTTGTTCTCATCTGACTGGATTATTAGTTTAATTTACTGGATAAATTGTTTGGTTTTGACTAACATTGACTGAGAAGTCTCTGAGCACAGTGTATTGATCTTTTCTGAACTCTCATGCTCCTGCTGTTGCTCCTTATTTTAGGTGTAGCAGAGCAGATCAAATTTCTGCTCCCCTTTTCTCCTCACATTTATTTTTGTATTGACCAACCAAAAGAACAATCCCCTTTCTTTACACGTGAGCAGAAAATCAAAATGCTTTTAATGCCTTTAGCCCTTTCTAAAGCTGCTGGAGCAAACTTCCATGAAAGGCACGGGCAGAGGGGGAAATATTCAGGAACAGATTGCTGTTCTCCCTTTTTCATAAAATGCTCTGGAAGCAGGAGGGGTTTTTTGGTGACTATCACACAGGGAAAGATTTCCTTCTCCAAGGAGCATTGTTAGGAGTATCAGATGTTGCTGAATGTTGGAGCTTGTTTTGGGGGGGAAGAAGAAATGTTTATTCCATTCGTACTTGTTTTACCTGGCATGAGCATTGCTGTTGGAATTCATCTCAAGTACAGTACTACTGCTCCTATGTGGCTGATGTTTTTCAAGGAAATCATAGGCCTAAAAATAGTCTGCATAAACAACAGTAAGAGGTTTGTACTTTCAGTTCCAGGTTTTAGCAATATCTTGTTGTTATTTTCTAATTTTCAGTTTCCAAAATCCATTAAGCTGATTAGCAGAGTGTTTAAAAATAAAACGAAACAAAAAAAAAACCACCCCCAAACCAAAAACAAAACCAAAAACCCACCTCTTGTGGAGCCCAGCATAAAATGTTCTGCTTGGATAAATTCATACAGAAAAACTAAATAATTGCAGTAATCACCTCTGTATCTTGATGAACATGTTCTGTTCGGAACATTTTTCAAGCATCCTCCAACTTGTGAAATTGCCACGTGATTCTGAAACTGCTCTGAGGGGAGAGGATGGGATGGAAACACTCATGCTGCTTGGAACTCAGGGCTGGTGTATGCATTTAACATCCTCTGTACTGAATAGAGAGTTTTATTTCTTCCCTTTGGATTAAAAAAAAAAAAAATTCTTAACAGCTTGGAAGATATGTGGAAAAAAATCCAGCTTGCAAATTGCAGAGCAGTATGTCACCACTTCACCCTTGTGTGTCCATGGCCATGTCACATTCCGTGATGGAAATTGATCTTTGCACTTTGTCTCACATGTTTTTGTAATGTGTTAAGTTAAGATATGTTTAAAATTCTGTAATTTAGCCTAAACAAAAATTAATTTTCATGTGTCTCTGAAGTAAGATCATCTAGTTCCTGGTGAAAAGGGCATTGCACTGAAGCAGTTGTCAAAATATAGGATTATATTTCCCCCCTTCCCTGCTCTTCATTAGCTGTTTCAGGAGGTCAGTTGGGGCTGAAGCTGGGGCTGAGTTGTGTGATGGCTTTACTGGGAGTTTTTTGGGTTTTTGATTTGTAAATCCGAGACAAGGCTCCCTTTTATCCTGTTGAAGCTGTGACTTGTTGGTGCACATTAAAGGAGGCAGGGAAAACTCGCCTTCCCTTTGTGATTTCTTCTCCAGAGAGAAAACAACTCATGCAGAGGAATTTCAAAGGGAGCTCAAAGCCTATTGGTTTAAAGGCTGATTAATCATTAATGGTAGGGGTAAAGGCACTGCTGAAGTGGAAGGGGCTGAGCAAGGGAGCACTGGCAGCAGACCTGGTGTTGGGCAGGGGGACTGGAGGCAAACACCATAAAATCTGCATCCTGAGCCGCTGGTTTGCCACCACAGTAAAGCAGAATTAACTAATTCCTTGAGATTTTTCCTCTCTGAGTTGGAGTGAAAGATAATTATGAGGTTATAGTTAATTGGGAAAAAAAAATTTTAATACTCTGTAGATAATGCCTAATGAATTTGAATGAAATACATCTCTTATTACCCATTTAGCCAACTACTGCTGCTGCTCCAGAGAGTAACTGAAACACTGGTACAGCAGCTGACAGAAAAATCAGTGTCCCCCCTCACTGAAATGAACTTGTACTGAAATTGGTTTAGGGCTTTCATTTATCTAAAGAACTATAGAGTTGATAAGTTGTTTAAAAATACTCATTTGACTTTCAGGGGAAGTACATGTGGGCAATTTGCTTGAGTCACTGCTTGCCCGTGAATAGCAGCAGGTTCTATCGTGGGATCCTGGTGAATAAATGACCTAAATTAAACTCATGGTGTGTTTGTGGTGGAGGGAGGGGCTGGATGAGATTCCCAGCTGGGATCATGGAACTGAGCTCAGCCCTCTGCTGGCTGCTGCTGGCAACACTGCTCCTGAAAAAACTGAAAAAACACTGCTCCTGAAAAACTGAGCCATTTCAGTGGCTGATGATTCATCCTTTTGTGAGCCTGAGAGCATTAAAATGCACCAAAATTTACCTGGGAGCTTTAGTTACTAAAGCATCAGAAAGTTTGTCTGGTTTCAGAGTGACAAGTTTCTCTTTTCTTTCCTCTCCCCAGTTTTCTAGACAAGATTGACATAGTCAAACAGAACGAGTACACCCCATCTGACCAGGTATGTGGAGCTTTGGGAAAAATGACACAATTGATTCTCCCCCTTCATCTTTGTGGGTAAATCATTCACTTTATAATTGCCATTTCAGGCATTGCCATGCTCTGGACATATTTAGTTTCCAGTAAAAATGGCTTTGTCCTTTGAATTATGTTTATACACATAAATGATATAGAAGGTTACATCACTTGCAATATTTCCATCTTGCTTCTGAACACTCCAGTGCTGTTCCTTGGTGTTGTAGTACAACATCAGGGGTACTACAAAAAAGAGGTTTATTTCCATTGCTGGATATATGGAAACTCACCAAGTATCTCTGTTGAATCAATGCATTTCCTTTTATGCTTTAGGATCTTCTCAGATGCAGAGTTTTGACATCAGGAATTTTTGAAACCAAGTTTCAAGTGGATAAAGTAAATTTTCAGTAAGTATAAGTCTTTATTTTTTATGTTTTTACTTTTTTTTTTAATACAACAG